>NC_030677.2:64937221-65587721 GCF_000004195.4 Xenopus tropicalis | reverse complement strand
ATCTCCTTCTCTCTCGCTATCTGTCTGTCTTCATCCCAATTGTGCTACTGCCAGTTAGTGGACTTGATCAATTACGGTGCTAGATATCTAATATAATTTTTTTTTTCAAACTTGCCTACAAATTATGAGCAAGGTAGTTTAATTACCTTGTGATCAGAAATTGTCCCATGATCTATAAATCCTATTTCATCACATGTGACTGATGTATAATCACTGTGAAGTGGTCCAGAAATGTGTTGGCGCTATACAAATACTAAATACTAGGAAATAAAATTAAATAATAAAATAAATCTCATGCAATAAACTGAAATAGGGGTAGATGCTGATGTGTGACATAGCTTTGTTATTAATTGCTTCCTTTCCAACCCCCAATAGCAGGGGAACAGTTGCTATACCTTGAACTCCACCTGTAGGGAGATATGGGTTTTATTACATTTTCATCTTTTAATCGGTAATTCCTTAGTATTTTCATAACTGATTAAAGTCAGCATTACACAAGTGTATTTTCTTTATCTTACTTTTAACTTTTTTTTTTAATTGAGCAAGCCAACAATACTGGCCAAGAGCAGCAGTACAGGATATGTTTCTTTGCCCAGACAAGGTTAACTTGAGCAGGAAGTCAATGATTGTTCTTCATCTTCTTTGCCAGATCACTGACTTATCAGGTTTCATTCAATAAAGCTTCCAATTGTCAATACATGGCAGAACACAGTATACATGGATATTGTCCAGCTTCTAGAAACTGTTTTATGTGCCAGAAAAAAGCAGACTTTTGCATATACTATAATAACTTAATGATGATTATTGCAAGGTACTGCTTTCATTAGGTAGTGAACGTGACCACACATGGCTGGCATAACATCACCTCTTATTAGATTTTCAGTTGAAAGGAAGTGCAATTTGTATTATGTGTTCAGCTAGTTGGTCTCTTACTTCCTTACTTTTCCCAAAAACAAAACCACTTTCTGGCATTTCTGAATGTTTTTTCTTGTTCAGAGAGTGCAAGTCTCAATCTCCTTTTCTCTTTACCCCTCTAATGTTACTGTTGGTAAGCATTTACTAATCTGTGGCTTTGAAAGGGCATTTAATGAAAGTCATTTCCCAAATAACTGTGTAATATGAAGAGCTGCTAGCATTTTCAACAAGATCCAGGCTTTGAAGTGGAGACTCCAACTAGTTCAGGAACACTGTCTTCCAGTTATACCAAGGGCCGCTGCAAGAAATGTTCAACCATAATATTTGTTGCTTTTTTGTTTGCTAACTTTTGGGTACTGATACAGTGATTTTACAATGCTAACAGTAAAAGAGAGTTTATTTTAAATACTGGTTTCATTTATGGCTTTAGAGAAAGCTGTTCTTTCTATCACAAACATACACTATTAACTGATAATTAATTTAACCACCTACATTACGAAGCCTTATTGATTGCCTAAAAACGGGCATATATTGGGTGGGCATTTGATTACTGGGATTTCTGGGTGCTAGTAGGCACTTCATTGCAACCTGTATTCTTTTATAAAGATGGTCATGTATCCGCAAAGGCATTCACTAGAAATAAATGTAATTATTTTTCTTACACTCATCCATTTTTCTCACACTCATCACATAGGGAATACATCTCAATCATGCATGGCTTTTATACATAGGCAGAAGCCACATCTGAGGCCACTAAAAACCTTGCACAATTTATAACACTGCTACCTAAAGTTAAAGACACAACCTTTTTACTGCCCCCTCAGTTTTTGCTCATTTGGGCCAGTTTTAGGGGCTGATTTACTAACCCACGAATCCGACCCGAATTGGAAAAGTTCCGACTTGAAAACGAATATTTTGCGACTTTTTCGGATTCTGTACGAATTTTTCGGATCCAATACGATTTTTGCGTAAAAACGCGAGTTTTTCGTATCCATTACGAAAGTTGCGTAAAAAGTTGCGCATTTTGCGTAGCGTTAAAACTTACGCGAAAAGTTGCGCATTTTTCGTAGCGTTAAAACGTAACGCTACGAAAAATGCGCAACTTTTCGCGTAAGTTTTAACGCTACGCAAAATGCGCAACTTTTTACGCAACTTTCGTAATGGATAGGAAAACTCGCGTTTTTACGCAAAAATCGTATTGGATCCGAAAAATTCGTAAAGAATCCGAAAAAATCGCAAAACATACGAAAAAATCGCAAAGTACCGATCATTACGAAAAAAACGCAATCGGACTCCATTCGACCCGTTCGTGGGTAAGTAAATCAGCCCCTTAGAGTACCTTTAGTTGTACAAAATTCTATATAGGGGGTTTGTAATAAAAATTGCAAGTGGTGTGTAAATGGTGTTTTTGTGGATGTTTAGAGCTGCTCGCAGTTGTAATACTGTTCACTAAACAGACAAACATTCCCTCAATTGTGTCTGTAAATATATATCTTTAGAAAGATCTTACCTTAAATATACAGGGCCTGTTTGGGCACCAGTTTATACAGGTACTGATGTAAAGAATTCTTTTCTAAGCAATAGATTGGATGGTTACACAGTGCAAATTGTACTTATGCTTCCTGAAGTAGCATCACTTTCAAATCAACATGGTAATGCTATATGAATGTTAGAGGTCAATATATTAAAACCTCTGGGGATCACTTCATCCACAGAAATATACAAAGAGCAAGAGGTCAGCTTTTTAAAAGGATCAAATTAATGGTGGTTTCAACTTCAGCAATATAAAGGGCTCTTTACATGAACTATCACATTCAGACACTACTGTATGGTAGGTTACTTTAAAGTAGTTTTATATTTACTAAAGAATTGGGAAAATTATAATTACTTTGTTTACTTTTACAACAGTAGGCTATATATGTGTATTTAATACAGATCGGCTGTACCTCTTTCTTTTTATAGCCTTATAGCTACCCATGTGCAAGGTAATATGTAGCATATACTTGACCAGCACAAAGGGACTTATAAATTCATATAGTTGTACAACCAACATTATATATATATATATATATATATATATATATAGTACAAAAATAAATAGATGCCGCACTCACAGGTCTTAATGAAAAAATAAAGAAAAATTTATTATGTCAAACTAACGTTTCGGCTGACTCCACAGCCTTTCTCAAAGGGAAAGGCTGTGGAGTCAGCCGAAACGTTAGTTTGACATAATAAATTTTTCTTTATTTTTTCATTAAGACCTGTGAGTGCGGCATCTATTTATTTTTGTACTATACTATTTTATATACTGCACCCAGGCATCTGTGACCTTTTGTGACGTGAGTGCCTGCTTCTCCTCTTTTTGATATATATATATATACTGGCTGTGGTGCAATACTTACAACAAGAACTTTATCCCCACTTTCCCACTGTTCATGGGTAAGGAATAGGGATTTTTTAAACATTTTCTTATATGATATATGATATTTTTTCTCATATGATAAATGATATTATCTTTAAGCATGTTTTTGTCAATCCAAGCAAAACCAACATGACCAATATGTTTTTATAACAGAAATAATACAAGCACTTATTCATTTTGTTGCACTAGCTCCATATTATGCCTTTTTTGTGCACTGGTGACTACAACTATATTGTTTATTTAAGAACAGACCTTTCTAGATTTTATTAAGAGATATGATGGTAGAGATATAAGAGTGAAGACACAAAGAGCTACTACTAGCAGCTACTTGTCATGGCTTCTAAAATAGACAATTCTGATCATTTACTGATAATTGTCTGTATGTGTGTTTTACCAGAGGAAATTCTTAGTATTGTCTATGGCAGGGTATTTTTTGGCATTTAGTAGCCATGACAAGGAGCTGCTACTAGTTGTTCTTTGTGTCTTCACCCTAACACTTTCCTTCCCACAATCTGTTTACTACAGGACAGTCATTTGCTATTCAATGCTATTGCAGACTGACATTGTTTGCTAAATGTATTTAGTTACCCAAGTACCATTAAAAATACTCTAGATGCATAAACATGATATTATCGTTTGAGTGGAACTCATCTGCCATGTGGAAACCCAAACCCCCAAAATATCCTAATGTCCATTAAAGGATGCTACATCGTGTGCCTACTCTGTGCCCAGCTTTATATAACCACACATCACAAAAACAACAATTTAAAACCCATTTCTTAGAAATGAATACATTGAAAACCAGTGTCATTACAAAAACACACTTCTGCACACTGCTTTAGCCCAAATAGAAAATTAAACGATATTTTAACAAGTTCTCTGTCTGTTTCCATATAGAAGTATATCTTAGTACTTACATTTATAGTGGTCTGTTGAAAGACTGTGCAACCTAGATAAATCTGGATCTCATGGATCTCAAAATAGTTTCAATTAACTTCTTTATGAATGTGCGTGTGTTTTTACATTGTCTGTCTCACAATAAAAATTGCTGATTATGTGTTATATAATATAATTTGTAATATTTTTTTATAATATAGTATTATAATCAGCAAGTCTCCACCCTACTACATAAATCTAACATACAGGTCTATAGATTACAAGCTATATTCCTCACTAGAAACAAATTACATCTGTTTACTTTTAGACAAGTGGCAACCTGTTCCAGACAACCTGTTCCAGAAATGATTGACAGCAGAGTCCCAAACGAAATTGAGTTTGGAAAGCAATAGAGGAAACAATAATGCCCTGGTTGGTGTAAAATTGGGAAGAGTTGCATGTGAGGGGGTTTAGCCTCTTTGAGATAACAGTGTCATTAGCTATAAGTAGTTTGGAAGGTTGAATTTTTTAACTAAGGATTCAAACTACTGATAGAATCAAAAGGTGGGAGGAAGTAAGTTATAGCCCAGAACTTTCCATTTAATGTAGTGGTGCTTGTAGACCTCTGCACTGCAACAAAAAAGTGTAGTGTGAGGGTATGTTTAATTTATTTTTGTAGGAGTATATTTTTTACATTTGAAATAATGTTTTTACTAAAAACTTGCCAAACATAGATGACTGCTTACTAGCAGATGAGTGAAGTGAAGGAACTAGAAGGGACAAAAAGGGTTCACAGACTGTGATTCAAAATCATATATAGCAGCACTTTGAGTGGTGGTAGCATTTCCATTCCTCACAATTTGTACAGTGCAGGAGCTAAAAACTCATCACTGACTAATATTAAATAAAGCAAAAGTTGTACAATAGAACCCTGATAAAAGCCATGTTTGGAGTCAGCTACCATTGCCTTTGCGCAGTAAATGTCTATCTCTTGTGTGGTATGACCACTAAAAGTACAAGGGAAGTCTGTGTTTCTCCAGGGCTTAGTGTAAAGCTTTTGTATATCTAGGCCATTTCAGGCATCTGCAGCCCTTATGAGTGTAACCCTATCTTTGAACAGGCACCACACACAGATGCAATTTTTTTTTATCTAATTGAAGTCTTTAAACTGGCAGTGTGATGCTCATGCAATTGTGACTACATAGCACTGCCTTGGCAAGTCTCTTGTTTCTTTATTATGGCAAATTGATGTTAATGGTTTTCTATTTCGTTTTTTCTGAATGTGGAAATAAAGGATTCTCCATGATCTCCCATAAAAAAATACCACCGTGCCATTAAAACTATTGTGTGTTCTGCAAGACTTGACAATAAAAGAACATGTTGATAGCTTAAAATCTTTATCATTCTTTCAAGAGAAAAGTTCCCAGTACCCAATATAAGCAACCCATGGGTAAAGATAGTCTGCATATATCAAGAAGGTCTTTACAACCATGATGATCTGTAGGATGTATATTTTTCCAATCTAAACAACCCTCCTAAAGTAGTCACTATCATAACTAGCTTGGATTTATGCATTACTTTTTCAGAAGCTTGTGATGTTTTTCTCACAAACAATATATAAAGACATCTATATTTCATATCAAAGCAATTATACATATTGCCTGGAGTGTTAGGGGTTTTCTATAGCCATCAACTCTTGTCCTAGTACAAAAAAAGAACATAATTTACACCTTGTTTAATACAATACATTTTTATAGTACATTTATAATAATAATTACAGGTATGGGACCTGTTATTCAGAATGCTCAGGACATGAGGTTTTCTGAATAAGATCCATAATCTGGATCTCCATAACTTATGTCTACTAAAAATCATATAAATATTGAATAAACCCAATAGGATTGTTTTGCTTACAATAAGGATTATTGATATACAAGTACAAGGTTCTGTTTTATAATTACAGAGAAAAAGGAAATCATTTTTAAAAATTAGAATTATTTGCTTATAATGGAGTCTGCGGGAGATGGCCTTTTTGTAATTTTGAGTTTTCTGGATAGCGGGTTTCCGGATAAGGGATCCCATATCTCTACTTTTCCATCAGTGATGTTCTGTCTATTTATACTCAGTATTTTAGAACTTTTTATACCTTTTCAAAGCTTGTGAGGTTATCTAATGGCCTCTTTTGCCTCTACATATAGATTACGTATTGTAAGCTCTTTTGGGCAGGGCCCTCTTCACCTCTTGTATTGGTTATTGATTGCTTTATATGTTACTCTGTATGTCCAATGTATGTAACCCACGTATTGTACAGCGCTGCGGAATATGTTGGCGCTTTATAAATAAATGTTAATGTAAATGTAAATGTACGTACACTTCTAGCTTCTGTCCTGATGCAGTATTCCTGCATCACCCAGTATTCTAGCATCATGGGTATGAAAAAACCCTGAAAAGCAATATAACTGTAAATACAGCTTTTTTATTACTGTTAAATTATTTTTTTCCAGGCCCTTTCACCTAGCATAATGTGATAATAAGGGCTCAGTATGATTTATATCTACCTGAAGTCTCACTTCCATCCCCTCTTATGAGTAAGTTCATGTATGGTTGTGGTCTATGTATAGTGTATCTGTCAACATAGAGTAAGGACATTTAAACATGTGTATACCACTCAAAGCCTTAATTGTACTAGGACTGTCTAATGAACCTTAATTTACCAGAACAACAAGCTTACAGGAAACAGAAAAGGCAGAATCAGATGGATCATGGAGGGGTCACCTCTGTTTACACTAACCTGACCAAAATAGTGGCTAGTTTCTATCTACTCTTGATGGGCAATGAGTAAGAACATGACCCAGCAGGATTAGCTAGGTTTTATAAATTTTTTAAAAAAAGGTGTTTTAACTACTAACATTTTTAACAATGATGTTTGTGTCCCATCTTCTTTGACATGAAAAAAGCAAACATTCTCCTGGAACAATAGCCCCAGTTATAATACTGTTTTGCAGCTGCACTTGTATCTCTTAAAAGCTAGCTATTATAAAAGTTCACCCAAAGTGTGGAAATCTGTACATCCTTCTTCCAGCTGTCCTGACATCTAGGAACTACACAAATGAGATTTCCTTAATAATTCTTTAGCAACATCTGCTACCAAACTTGCTGACAGCCAGATGTTGAGGTTTATAATCACAGACAGTGAAACGGTCCTGCACATCCTGTAGCTTAAGTACTCTACTAACCAAGCATGACTTGTATGTTCATCAATTACTCATCTATTCATAGCTGTTCCCCTTTTTTGTTGTTAAGCTGGGCTTGTTTTTCACATTCCAGCGCTTAGTCTGGCTGGGAACATTTATGTGTACACCTGCTGATTGCATGCTGTGGTTCCAATCTGTTTCTCGCTTACTGCATATGCTTGGGTCACAATGATTTGCTCCCATGCTGTTACTTGTTTTATGTGTGGCACACAGTTTACTTGACTTTCTGCAGTATTTGACAGACACAAAATCTTGAAATATATAGGAACAGAAAATCTAACAGTGAGCAATATGTAACCCTGGATGATGTGGTAGTACACTGCTAAATTAAATCAAGAGGAAATGTCTACATATTCTGAATGGTGTCTACAGGTTTCAGTATTTTAAAAGATAGAAAGTGTTGAAAAACACTTAAGCTGGCCAATATTTTTCTTCTAGATGCCCATGTGCACAATGTTAGCCAAAAAACAAAAGCTGAAGCCAACCAGTGTTATATTTGTGTTATAAACAGATCATTTTTGTCTTCTTCTTAATGTGTCTTTTCCATTTCAGACACTACAAGAAACTTCTTACTTTTCTCAGTATGCTAAATAATCTAGCATCTGCCAAAACAGCCAGAAAGGGTTATATGGCACCCCGAGTAAATCATTGCAGACAAATGCTTGGAAACTATATGCCACATTAACATAATCCACCAAGCTATTGCCAGCTGCTCAACTGGTAAAATCAGCTGCTCTAAGGTCAGCATTGTAGCCTGGCTAGCTTGTCTTCCCTTCACCCAAGATGTATCCTTAGGTGACCTAGAGATCATGTTCTGCATAACAATATTCACGTTCAAGAATTGCAAAGCCTCAATTTCATCAACTGTCTTTTCTTTAACAAAAAGCTTCTTAAATTCTCCATCAAATTTGGATCTTTTAACTTACAAAAAACATCCTGTAAAGGCTTGAAAATAGAAGGAAATAATTATTTCAATGCTTTGGTATAGTCATATTCTTTCTTAGCGTATGTTTTTTTATGAGATACTAGCCATACTAGCCCAAAAAGTAATTTGCTTATTTGTGCCTTGTACAGGCTATGAGCACACTTTAAGGATTGTTTTTGCCTTTTCTATACCAATTGTCAACCATTATCAAACCCCTGTAGTCTAAACCATGCCTATTAATGACTATACTTTTCCTAACAGGCTATGCTCCAACACTGATCTATTATCAGAGGATAATGTATGACTAAGACAAAATGGGAGAATTTGTAGAGGATAAAGGGGAATGTCTAATTCTCAGTTAGCAATCAGTTCAGATGTATGATAAATGGTTGGCATATCTATTACATGCGAGACATCTTGAGCCTCTGAATGGTGTGAAATGTAGCACAGCAACAGCTGGATTGCCACATGTTAGGAATTCTTTATTTACAAGAAATAATACTTTGTAATATAAGTAGGACATCTCTTTTTAGGGATGGGCTATGAAGGAGCTTCTCATTTTAGTATTTTCCTGTTGTTGTAAATGTTTATAAAGGCACCATAAGGAGGAGGAAAGTAAAATCAAGGCAGATTGGAATGGCTATGCAACAGTAAGGCTGCAATTCAGGAATTGCTGCTGCTATTGGTAGCTAATCTCCCCACATGTTCATTTTTTGATAGATAGACTTATCCAGTCCTCCTGTTAAAATACCATTAGATTCATTTTGGTATACTATACTATAATATAATATTTATTCAAATTCAATACGCAAATTGTGTACTCAGCTACCATTTACCCAAAACATTTAACATCACACTGCCAAGTAATCATTTCAGCTGCTAACATCTCATTTTATTTCACTCTGAGATACCGTTGCAGAACTATGTAAAAAAAAAACAAAAAAAAAACGTGTGAGAACCAAAATCAGTTTCAAGTACGTCAGGTTTCAGTGTCCTCTGGTTCTTTCTCGAAGCACTTTAAACTCTGTTTAAATGCACAATAAACTTGCACGCACACCAAGCCCTGTTCTCCATTTTAATATGACGAACTGATGCAAAATCTACTGCCTGGCCTGTCAGAACTTGATAGTTCTGTAAACAGAGAATTCCTGTTGCCATAACACCAAGGAAAATAATATGAGATACTGCTTATAAATGTAACAGAAACCTGGAAGAAAGGGAGCATTTAAAAATGACTTGAACGTATTTCACCGAATAAATTCTCATAAATAAATGGCAACATGACTAATAACTACAATTAGGATATCTGTCTGATATGTTGTGATTTAAGCAATGGCAGATTGTCATGATTGTCTTTTGATTCACATTTTTTTCCTTTTTTATATATTTATATTGGATACTGTTTTGTCGGGAATAAGAAAACAACTCTTTTTCGGATAACTGAAATAGGTAATATTTGAGGTTGGGATGGAATTTTTGGGATAATGGAGCCAGTAGTGACAAGGGAAGCTTAGAAATGAATTGTTTTTCTTTCTATCTCTCCACCCCAAGTTAAATATTTTCCTGACTTAACCCATTTTTTTCTTCCCTCGTGCTATCGAGATAGAAATGATTATTCCAGTCACTAAATATAATCAATGGGATCTGACTGCATTTGACCTTGTTATATGGTCTCTGTGCTTATGGCCTCATGCTTTATTGCATCTCTGGGTAATGGAATTAGTTACATGAAGTTTGTGGAAAATAACGCAATGATAGGTCTGTATTACAGGCAGAATAGTGGCTCAGTGGGTTGCTGGGGTTCTGAGTTCAGCCTGGACATTGTCTGTAAGGTTTTTGTGTTGCTATAATGGTACTCCGTTTTTCTCCTGCTGATAGGGATAGGGGCCTTAGATTGAAAGTTCTACTGGGGCAGTGAATGATAATCTCTGTAGTACACTGCATAAATGTGGCAGCACTATATACATAACAAAAAAATATTTGTACCAGTTATTGCTAGGCCATTTTAAATAGATAAGGTGATTGCTTTTGCTTATACAAAGTAGCAAATTTGACAACTTTCCATGGTTTGTTACTGGCCACACAATTTGCAGGTATGTGGCTGACAACAAATTCCAGACTATATGCAGAATTTTCAGTAATAAAAGATATTCCTTTTATCTTAGTGCCCTGTTACAAATACAGATAACACCTTGGCCATGAATTGTAACAAACTAGGAGGCAGATTTATCAAAATGTGAGTTTAGAACTTAATACATGTACATAAAAACACACCCACATTCTATTTATTCCTATGGGATTTTTTAGAAGCTTTTTTATCAATGGGTGAAAGTTAGAGTTCACCATTTGCTAAATACGCTTCTAAAGCTCCCATAGGAATGAATAGAACATGTTTGAGTTTTTATTTATTAAGCTCTAAACTTGCGTTTTGATAAATCTGCCCCATTATGGCCCAGTCCGAGATATAGATATAACCAATTAAGACGATAGTTAAGCTTATAACACCAAGCTATTAAAGGCTCTGTTAATATCATTTATAGACAGAGATATATATTAGAGATTGGAGCAAAGGCTTGGCAATTATCTGAGAAGAACAACAATCATTACAAACAGCCCATAGCTCAAGTCACACCCAATAAACAACATACAAATTATGAAGTAGATACTACTTGTTTCACTGTTGTAATGCTTAATGGACAATGTGAGCTAATCCTAATTGATACAGAGGGTGTAATGCATTAGGCACAATGGTATATATACATTCATATATTTATTCATTCATACAGTACTGCATGTAAACATATCTATTCAGCTAAATATATCTAAATATCCAGAGAATGCTCTATTTAACAAAATTTCAATATACTCAAACTAAAAAACATTTTATTAAACAATATTTTTACAAATACTAAGCAAGTTATTGTGAAAACCTGGTTCACAACACAACTACCCTTGTTAGAATTCAAATCAAGAAGTGATAACATTTTAATTATGGGGAAACTTACTGGCCTTCACAAGCATGGCCTAGACAAGCAAAATCAATTCCTTTAGGCCTGAGATCCTTGGATCAGGTATAGATTTCCCAATAGCAATCCACATTATCTTATTAATTAATAACAAGGCAGGCCACTTCCTTGTATGTAGCCTGTGCAGCTTTTATTATGTTACATGAATTAATGTACTTCCTACTTCCCTATCTCCATTTTTTCTCCACCCCTTTTTTGACCCCCTTCTCCTCCCCTTTACTTACTATTCCTTCCCCTAACAATTTTTATTATTCAGCTTTGTTTAATTCAATAAAACATACTTAAACATAAAAGAGAAATATCTAGAAGGAGAAACAACATAGGTTTATTTTATATATTTGTTCCCAGACTTTTTCTGTTATATCTTATTAATATGTTATTACTAAGGTCATTTTTAACAAGAAAGTTTGTACGAGTTATTATTATTATTGTGTTTGTATTATGCTTGTTTATTTGTGGGACATTTGGTTTTGTAATTAGTTCATTTATGGAAACTGTCAAAACAATATTTTTAGATATATTATGAAATTTTATATTAGCAGAATCCAATAGAAGGGTTGAACTTGATGGACTACTGTCTTTTTTCAGCCCAAATTAACTATGAAATTACTGTATGTAACTATACCCAAACATTAATGTCAGAGCCCAATTATATGAAGTATGCATGGGTGTGCCACAATTTTAAAAGACTGCAAATGCATCCAGCTGGATGCTGACATGAAAAAAGTCAACTCATTCATTTTATGAATATCCTGTATTTGTATTGCATTAATGCATGCATTCTGTAGGTACCAAGCTTTCATAAGTCTAGTCAAAGTTTGTAATGTATACTGACAGCTCTTAAGCTGTCTGTATAAATAAATTGATACAGACAACTTAATTGTACCCCACACTGCACCAGGCCAATATTTTCCCCATATAGTCCACCCTTAGTGGCCCCTCACCACACAATCCACAGTGCATATGTTCTTTCATTTTTTATAAATATTGCAGCCCTAGAGCATTATTTGAATGGGCAGCTGGACTGTTTTGTGAAACAGTGACTAAACCACTGTAATGTACTGTACATACTAAAATACAATTGGACAAAAAAAAAAAAAAGCAGGGATCTAGGATAGGATAAGTTAGGGCACAAATGAGACACTGGCATGCCATATAGTTTGTGTGTAATCTCTGAAGGGAATTGCTTAAAATTTGACTGGGCATACATAAACACATAATCCTAAACATGGCTCCATGCTGAGGCTCATTCAAAAGTGAATTAAAATTAAAGCTGTCATTACCAGTTGTTTCCCTTATCCAGAAACAACAAACAAAAACAAGCCTATTTATTTAATATTTAAATGATTTTTAGCAGACTTAAGTTATTGAGATCCAAATTACGGAAAGACCCCTTATCCGGAAAACCCCAGGTCCCAAGCATTCTGAATAACAGGTTCTTTACCTGTATTTGAAAAAATAACATTTATTTAAATGCTGAAAAAGTTCTAGTCTCTTCATTTTTGAATACGTGAATTCGAGTTTGTTTTTCTAAATCGAATAAACTAATTATTTACTAATAAGGAAAACTCGTTCAAATGAAAAACTTGGTTATCGAAAACTCGAAAAAATTGAGTTTGAGAATATGGCTTGACTTTGACAACTCCCATTGACTTCTATAGAAACTCGCAAGCTTTTACCAGGTGAATTTGAACATTCGATTTTTCGGATGTTTTTAGTTTATATTTGTCCAAAAGAAATGTTCAGCTTATTTTACAGTGTAGTATAAAATTAATATACATATGGGTAAAACCTCTTTCTTTCCAGTACTGTACTTTTAAAGGTTCCATTACAGAGGGAAAGTTAGGTTTGTGAATATAAGTACAAGTGGACCATGCTTGCCCCACCTGTATACTGGTTTGTTTTGCCTGATTTAAGTAACAGACTGAAGAACTCTCCTGCAATAAATTGTGGTAAAGATACCACAAAGTTATTATTTACAGGATATTTTTGTGTATTGTATTATTATAACATCTGTAAATTGTTGTATATTATATTAAAATTTTAGAGACAAATAAACCACATTATAGGTGTTACATAGTTACATAGTTACATAGTTAAGTTGAGTTGAAAAAAGATCAAAGTCTACCAAGTTCAACCCCTCCAAGTGAACGCAAGCACACACATAAATCTATACTGACCTATCTATACACTTTGTGCATAAATTATATATACTGTACCAACATCAATACTAATTGTAGATTTTTAGTATCCCAGTAGCCTTGGATTTTATGCTTATTCAAGAACTCATCCAAGCCCCTCTTAAAGGCATTAACAGAGATACCAATACTTGAAGGGGTGGTCTCTGATGCTTTGATCATTTTTATGGGAAAAAAGAATACACCCTATCTGCCTATAATCCCCTCTAATGTACTTGTACAGAGTAATCATGTACCCTCGAACATGCCTTTTTTCCAGAGAAAACAACCCCAACGTTGACATTTTAACTTCATAGCTTAAATCTTCCATCCCCTGCACTCTCTCCAGCTCATTAATATCCTTCTTAAGGACTGGAGCCCAAAACTGCACTGCATACTCAAGGTGAGGCCTTACCAGGGACCTATAAAAAAATATGTTTTCAATGCCCTTTTTTATACAAGACAGCACTTTATTTGCTTTAGTAGCCACTGAATGACACTGCCTGGAATAAGCAACTTGTTATCTACAAAAATCCCCAGATCCTTCTCAATTAAGGTGTTGGTAAATAAAACTACAGCTTATACTGATAATTGTAAAATTGTACTGCTAACAGCTCCACACAGCCTTATAATGCCTGCTAATTGTAAGTACTCTCACAGTTCTACACCCTATGTGCATTCCATAGATTCAAGAGCACAATACGACCACGTTGATTCACAAAGTGCTGGAAACATGCACACAAAGCTGACATTACTTTTAGGTTGATGTACCCCACTGTGTGGGAAAGAAATACCATCTGGGAAATTGCTCTCTATGTTTCCATAGTCCCTCAAAGTTTGCCAGATGAAAGACATGCCATTATCTGTATTGTGAGATGCTGCTGTTCTTCTGTACATGCACATACTCCTGATAAGCTCAAGTTGCACGCTTCAAGTTCACCACTGTACTGTTCAACTGTACTGTTTTATTTAAGTACCCAAACATAAATGCATTGTATTTTCACAATTGTGCTTATGATATAATTCCATAATGAATCCTATGTATACTGCCAGTAGTTATTTGGTTGTTATTTATTTAATGTCTATATTCAAATCTGTAATGATGTAAAATATTATGTTGGTGTATTCACTGTTTTTTACCATTTAAGTTCAAGCCCCCCCTTAGAGGTTTCCCTTTAGCTCATAACAAGTTTACAGATAAAGGAAACATTGGTTTATGGGTCATTCCACCATAGTTCCAAGAATATCTACAACAGCACATACATTTTCACTCCCCTCCCCTCAACTGACTAGGCTTTCAGGTACAGTATATCTAGGAAATAAGCATTCTCCTAATACCTCACCCTATTTGGCCTTGAAGCTGAGACCACATGCTGCTAATCCAGGCCCTAACAGAGCAGCTCCACAGTTTGGAAACCATTAATATATAGCTTCACTAATATAAATATACATAAATATACTTATTTTTATACTTAAAAAATAAATAAATATCTTGTCACCTAAGTCCTAAATTTTAGCAGGACTTAAGTGGTTAGATATTAATTTTAATGAGTATAAAAAGTACAGTACAGTAAGTATATCTACAGTATGTATATGCATAGTTACATAGGGTTGAAAAAAGACCAGAGTCCATCAAGTTCAACCCTTCCAAGTAAACCCAAACAAAATCACCAAAAAAAAAGTTGTATAAATAATAGCATTTTAAGCAAATCAAGGCCAAATGTGATCCTGAGAATTAATTAATCAGCCCTTTAGTATTTTGAAATCCAAAATGCAAAAGGGAAATGCATTCCTCCCTTGATGTGCTTACACATAAATACGGAGGTGTAGACTTGGTCAGAATGGTACAGTGACCTAGTATGTCCCACTATTCCACCTGGAAATGCTGGGGGAGGAACGTTGTTTGTTTTCACTTTGAAGGTTCAGGCAACCCTATATATGTACAATAAATAAACAATTGCTTTTCTTATCATCATGCTGATAAATATTCAACATAACGCTCTCAGTATCATGACTAATGCAGCGTCGAGCCTGTCGTGCCCCCCCTTTTCTTCCCCTTGTTACTGAAATAAGACAACGGACAACTTAATTTGGGGAGAGAAGGCCGCAGTTGTTTAATGACAATTTAATATAAATCAGCAAATATATAAATGTAAACAACCATAACTTGTATTAAACTGTTTGTAAGTCCAAACATTAAAACAGCAGTCAACTTACTTATATTTCTAAGGAGGTCTGACCCTGAGCCCAGGCCCGGAGCCTGTGTCCTGTCTATTATCCCAGTCCCATTCTAGGATTATCCATCTCCCTGAGGACCCCAGGCCTACCCAGTTACCCACTCATTTTCCAACTGCAACTTTTTAATTTCCTCTGGGGCTCAAAGTCGACCCCACCCCCGCCACCGAGTGGCTGCTTGACTCCTCAAGCATGGCACGACCCCCACCCGACAAAAGCAAGGCCTTCTCAACCCCGTCCGCTATGGCTAAATTGAATAAATCCCAACCTACATCGGATAGGTGGACCCCGTCCCGGCAGTAGAAGCCTGGCAGGTGTTCCTCTAAGCTTGTGTGCCTGACCACAACACCCCCTGATTTTCGGATGAAGCTGGCCAATAGCTTATTTATCTTACCCCTACTCCTGTCCATCTTCGCCCAATCTCTCGCGAACCTCCACACCAACCGGGGTATCATTTCCGACCAGACCACTACCACGCCTGGGCATGCATGCCGTATTTTTTCTAAGTCCTGTTTCATTACCTCCACCAACTCCCTTTGCGGGATGACGCCCATGTCGTTCCCCCCGGCGTGGATCACCAGAATGTCCGGACGCCCGCCGGATCTCATATTCTGCCTGAAGGTGAGGCCCACACCTTTCCACCTCATGCCGGGTACGCCATACCAGTGAAACTGAACCGTGCCTTCCGGAAAGCCCAGCTGCAGACCATGCTTTCTAACTGCGGCTCGCCGTCTGGCCCAACACACGAAGGAATGGCCGATCACCCACACGGATCGTTTTCCTGTAATCACATAAACATTAACCAGAACTGCGATGTGTAACTTTTTTTTTTTTTTTTTTTTTTTTTGTTGTTTTATATAACCCGCCTAGGCCAGAAGGGCTGGCCGTACATAGCTCCGGAAACGCAAGGACTCCCACCTGCCTATTTTCTTTACCATATCATCGCCCAACCCCATCCTCGCGGCCTCCGTTGCCGCTCCTATCCGGAAGGAGTGTGTACCAAAGTCCTCCGGTTTTACCCCGATGGCTCGTAGACCTAGACGTAGTACCTTACCGAATTGGAACCGGGTCAGTGGACTGCCATCCCCGTGAATCAACAGCGAAGGACCCAAGTCTGGTCTCACCTCCATGTACCTTTGCAGGCATCCCAGTGGGCAAGCCCGCCCCCCATCCAATCTGTATAGTGTTATCACGGCACCTTTTCCCCATATGTCCGTCTTCGACCTCCCCAGCCTGATGACAACTCTTTCCCTGTCGACTTGCGTGTCTGTGAATGCCAGGCCCCCCAGAACTGCTTTGCTTTTACTGGTTAGCTCTCCCACTCTAAACGCTCCAAAAAAGGCCAGGGCAAATGCCGCCTGGAACAACCGAACCTCGAATTCGGAAAAACACACCTGCGTAAGCACTGCTTGCAACTTTTCCAGCAGTTCGAATGAAATGGGGCGCCTGGCATCCCTAGAAACTTTTCCTCTCTTTAAACCCTTGACTGCTTGCCTTATGATGAACTCCTTAGTCAGATCCTCTACGCCTGACAGTTTGAACAGGAATGCCAGTCCCGCCATGCGCTTCTCCACTACCGCCGCTGACTTTCTTTGTTCCGCTAGCCACACTATGTACCAGACCAATGCGTCCCGTCTGTCCTCCCTGGTCCTGAAACCACCAGCCCACTTCTCCAGCTGCCACCACTCTTCCCACACCTTACCATATGCCACCCAAGTGGATTCCGCGACTGACGCTTTCACCAGCTCCATTAGTCGCCGTCCCCCAGCTGCCACAGCTGACTTGGGAAAGGAGTCCCCTCCTTTTCTGCCGCTGGTGCCACCTGCCGAAATCGCTCCCATTGAGAGCGAGAGAGGGCGTCAGCGATATTGTTCTTGCACCCTTCCACATGGCGAGCCCTGCAACTAATATTCAGCTTAAGACAGCGTAAGACTAGGGCCCTCAGTAACCTGAGTACCGGTGGAGAGGATGCCGACCAATTGTTTATCCCTTGAACAACGCCCATGTTGTCCGAGTGAAAAACTATCCGCCTATTCCTTAACTCTCTTTCCCAAATGAACATGGCCACTACTATGGGAAACAGTTCGAGGAAGACCAGATTGCGCACTAACCCTGCCTCCACCCAGTCCTGCGGCCATTGGGCTGCGCACCACCGGCCCGCCAAATAAGCTCCAAAGCCCTTGCTTCCTGCTGCATCTGTGTAGAGTTCAAGCTCCTGCGCCGTGGTTTCTGACGCCCGGAACAGAACTCTACCATTAAAGCCAGTTAGGAATGTTTCCCACACCCCCAAATCTGCCCTGACCTCCTTGTCTAATCTCACATGGTGATGTGGTGCCCGTGCTCCGGCTGTAGCCTGCGCTAGTCTTCTGCTGAATACTCTGCCGACCGGGATGACCCTGCATGCGAAGTTCAGCTTGCCTAGCACGGACTGCAGCCTCTGGAGGGTAGCCTTTTTTTCCCTACGCAAGCTACCCACTTCGCGCAAGAGGTCCTCAACCTTTTGGGTTGGGAGCCGGCACTCTCCCACCACGGAGTCAATTTCTAAGCCCAAGAACCTCATCACTGTTGCTGGCCCTTCCGTCTTATCTGCCGCTAGTGGGACCCCAAAATTAGCCGCAACTTCTTGCAGTGTTTCCAGCAGGTGGAAACAGGTATCCGCCTTTGCCTGCCCGACGCAGAAAAAGTCGTCAAGGTAGTGGACCACTGAGCTATATCCTGACCTCACCTTAACGACCCATTCCAGAAAGGTGCTGAAGGCCTCAAAGTGGGCGCAGGATATAGCGCAGCCCATGGGCAGGCATAGGTCCACAAAGTATGCCTCCTCGAACCAGCAGCCTAGCAAGTGATGGCACTCTGGATGTATCGGAAGCAAGCGGAAGGCCGACTCTATATCGGCTTTCGCCATCAGCGCGCCATGCCCCGCTATGCGCACCAGGTCGGCCGCCCGGTCAAATGACGTATATGACACTGAACATAGTTCTTTATCAATGTCGTCATTGACCGATTCCCCTTTTGGGTGTGAGAGATGGTGGATAAGCCTAAATTTTCCGGGTTCTTTTTTCGGGACCACCCCCAAGGGGGAAACCCTCAGGTTGTCCAGGGGCGGGTTACTGAACGGGCCCGCCATCCTGCCCAACTCTACCTCCTTGCTAAGCTTATCCCTCACCACGTCCGGGTGCTGAGCTGCTGACTTCAGGTTGCGCAAGACCATTTTTCCCACCCTCTCCCGAAATGGAATCCTGAAACCCTCCCTAAACCCTTCTCTTAATAGTACCGCGGCCTCCCGTTTACCGTAGCGGTCGAGCCACGGCAGCATCGCGCCTAACCTCACTGGGGTCTTCCCCTTTTGTAGATTCCCCTGGCTTACCGGTCCCTTTTCCCTTCTTGAAACAACGGGCATATGAATGTGAGCCTCCGCAGTTGGAGCATTCGTGCTTGTATTTGCACGAAGTGCCCCACTTGCAGGTGCTCTCATTAAATTGCCAGCAGTATCCAGGCTTAGTTGGGGCCGAGGTGGCTCCCTGTTGCAACCCCCCGGCCCCTTTTTGAAAGGGACCCGCTCTCTGCGCCATCATGAGCTTGAGCCAGAGGGTGATGTCCATCTGGTCCCATCTCATGGTAGGGTTGGCGGCTAGCCGCTGGCGGAACTGTTCGTCGTACCGCCACCAGGCTAGCCCTCCATATGTCCGGAATGCCTCCCAAATGCTGTCTACATAACAGAAGAGCGCAGAGCATTTTTCGGGGGTCTTCTCGCCGATGATACTGGCCAGAATACAGAAGGCCCTCAGCCAGTTGCCAAAGGTTTTTGGCAACTTTCTGTAGCGCTTCTTCTTCTCTTCCTCCTCCTTTTTACTATCTTTTTTGTCATCCTCCTTAAGTTCTAGCACTTCGTCCAGCGGAAGTAGGGAGAATATTTCTACAAACTCCCCCTTCCAAATTTTTTCTTTTTGCTCCTGTTTAATGTGCACCCCGAGCGGACCCGCAAAGGCCACATAGGCGTTTTGGCGGGCCGTTTCTGCTATGCCTCTCGTGAGCTCCTCCCTTTCCTTTTCCCTTGCTTTGTTCCCTTCCTCGGTTTCCCCCCTTTTTGTGGCCCCTGACTCACTTGGCGGTTCCTTGGCTGCCTCCACCTCTACGCCTGTGGGTGTCACTGGTGCTGTCAGGGTTGTCACCCGCTCTGCCCCTGGCCCTGCCGTCCCAGCCCACACCTGTGAGAAGTTAGCTCCACCTTCCCCTACTTGCCGGCCCTCCCATCCTGCCAGAAATTGTTTTAGCCCCTCCAGTAGTGCTGTCGTGTTACCGGCCTGTCCCCCTTCCGTGTGTTCCCTTGTGCCTCGCTCACCTCCTGACCCACTGGCCGTCTGGGCACACTGGACCGTTGCTGAACTGCCACTCCTCGCTGTTCTGCCGTCGTCGCTGGCTGATGGCCTCTGCTCTGCTGGCCCCCTCTGACTCCTGATGCTGGACCGACTCCGGGTGACCCTCACCTGCCTCCTCCTTGTCCCCGACCGGCTCCTGGATCCTCGCTGCCGCTCCCGTCTGGCATTCCTGGCTCCCGGGCTCGCCCGCCCTGAGCCGTCTGAACTGCTCCTGCGGGAAAAGAAAGAGCGAGAGCGCTCCCTCCTCCAGGACCTTGCCCGATCCCTGGACCTGCTCCTCTGGCGTCCCCGCCCTACGGACCCTCTGGAAAGGGGTGCGCTGCTGAGGCCGTGTGGCCTGCTTCTGGACCTCCCCCGGAGTCTCGCCTCCCTGGACCGGCTCCTGTCTGTGCCTGTGCGTCTGCCCCTGCTGCTGCGGCTCCCGTCCCGGCTCCTATCACGGCTCCTGTCCCGTGCTGCCCTCTCTGTGCTCCTGGGCGTCCTGCCCCTCACTGCAGGCGTCCTTCCCCGCTCGGGTCGCCCCACCCTCGGGCTTGGCTCGCGTGCTCCACTATGGCCGTCTGTCTGTCTCCCTGCCTCCTGTCCTCCCCGGTTCTCGCTCACTGTCAGGGGTTCCTGGCCCCCAGCAGGTGCTGGGGCCGTGTTGCGCTGCCCTCCCGGCTGGCCCTGGGGGCCAGTGGCCTGATCTGCTCCTCTCCCCCGTCCCTTCCTCCCTGCTGCTGCGCGACTCACCGTGGGGCCCCTTGCGCTTCCCCCCTCTGCCGGTGCCTGGGCCGTCCCCTCTTCCTGGGCCTCCGGTGTGGTGCCGCTGTCCCCGGGTGATGACGTCACCCGCGTGCGCCGCGTCCCGCCCCTTGTGGTGCGCGCGCCCCTGCTGGGCGCATGCGCGCTCCCTGCTGTGCCTCCCGACGTGGCCTGCTGCTCCCCTCTGGCCCCGGGCCTGGTCACTTGCCTGCTCTCCTGCTGGTGTGCTGCGGCCCCGGACTCCACTCCAGCGGTGCCTCCGCGATGTCGTGCTGCTCCGGGCACTCCACTCGCGCTCCTCCCTCTGCGCGGTCCTGGACTGTTGCTGCGCCGTCTGCCCCTCTGGGGTCGCATGCCTTCCTCCGATGGGCTGAGGCGTTGGGGGGGCCTGGCTCTCCTCGTCGCCCTCCGCGTCGGGGCCGGGGTCCCGCTCAGGAGATCCTGTAGTTGGCTCCGGATCCATTCTGGTCCCTGCTGCTGGGCTGCCTCTCTGAAGTCCTGCACCAGGCGTTCCAGGCTGCGGCCGTCTCCCTCCATGCTGCTCCGTGGGTGCTGCTGCTGCTGCTCCATGCTGTTGATCCTGCTCCTTCTCCCGCCGGAATGCTGTGAGTTACATCCGGGGAGGGTCCTGCCTTTTCCTTTTGCCCAGCCTGTACCAACTGTGAAATCCTGTGGGAGGGGTGAAAAAAGGGGGGGGTGGCTTTTCCTCCTAGCCTAGTCATGCCCTGCTTCCCTAGCATTTTTCGGGTCATTGGGCTCCCGTATAATGCTCTCAGTATGAGTCATGGCTGGAACTAGGGGTAGGCAGAAGGGGCACCTGCCTAGGGCGCAAGGGGGGGGGGGGGCAGAGGTTTCACCTACCCCTGGTTCTGGGCACTTTCCCCCTCACTGCAGTCCCCCTGGCAGGGGGCCGCAACCCGGCCACCCTGTGTGCATGCATCGTGCGCAAGCACACATGGGGTTGGGCGGGGATTGGGTGTTGTGTGGGTGCAGTAGGCGGGCTAAGCCGACCAGGTTGCCTAGGGCGCCCGGCCGGCTTGGCCCGGCGCTGGTATGAGTGATTGAAATTAGTCTACTTTCATCACCACAGCAAATGAATATATGTTAATATAAATGTGCATTGGTATTTTATAAAGCCCTAAAGCCAAGGCTTCTACTAAGGAACTTGCTAATTAAATTCTTTAATACATACCTCATCAACAACACAAAACATTTCAATAAATAAACTGCATAACTAATCATAAAGCATTCAGTCCTATTGCAGTAATATATCATTTCAATTCGTTTCAAAAATGATCAGTAATAACTTACCCATGATTCCCTTTTATGTACCAGTGCTTGTATGTTAAAACAAAATCTATCAGCACTGATCCCGTGTATATCCTATATATATTTAACAGGAGATTACAGAGTTTTAAACTCTTGTAACTAAACTGGACAATCAATGTTTAAAAGATTTTGCAAGGCTAAAATGTGATTGGTGGTTGTTAAGCAATTGCATGGATTAAAAGCCAGTTTTTTGGTTGAATAATGTTGTATAAGCTTTGAGATCTGTGAATGAAAGAACTAGACGTTTTCAGAATGCTTTCAGTTAATCTTTTACTTCCCTGAAACACATGTCTTTCCAACTTGTTGATCCTTGTAACCAGGATGGAGGATAGTTTGCAAATATTTGGAGAAGGTTCATCATTAACCCGCTATGAATAAAACAGTCTGCATATTTTTATAGACATACAGGGTAAAAAGCCTTTTCTATGAAACAAAAAAAGTGTAAAAATGTCCTTTCTCCAGGGATCAGATGTCATTCTTTAGATCTAATTCCTTTCTAACCCTGAAATATCACACAGGATAAAATTGTTTTCCTCAAAGATAACAATAAAATGCTCCACTAATGAGTTTTGCCCATGCATATGTTGTTTCCTCTTTTGGCACCTTTTGAAGATGATACATCTTGAATTTCCCAGCCTTATGGTCTTATCACCGTACTTTTTTCACCTAAGGAATATTTCCAAATTTATCACCTAAGATGCCACTAGTCCGATTCACTCTCTCATCATATCATGCACTGAGACTGACATCTCTTCAGTCTATAATGAATACTGCCGCTGGGCTCATACACATTAGCTACCGCATCTCCTCTGCCATGCCACTCTGCCCATCCCTGCAATAGCTTCCACTACCATTACGGATAAAATTTAAAGTAATTACCATAACATTCAAAGCAGTTCATAACTCTGCCCCACTCTATATCTCTAAACTTACTGTATCTCCAGATACTCACAAAACTGATTGTTACGCTCTTCTACTGACCTGCTCCTCTCATTCCCTCCTCACACACTCACATTCAAGACTTTGCAAGAACTGTCCCCCTTCTCTGGAATCTCTTCCACATTCTGTCTGACTTTCTCCCAATCTTTATGCCTTTAAAAGATTTCTTAAAACACATTTCTTTAGAGAAATGTCTAATTTCTTTATCCTCATGTAACTTCAGTATTTACTATATGCTGCTAAATACAATGCTTAGTTCCTAATCTTTCACCTGATATTGTCCATCCCCACACCTTGTGTTTAACCCATTTTCCCTTTTAGATTGTAAGCTCTTTTGGGCAAGACCCTCTTTACCTATTGTATTGGTTGTTTTTGTGTGTATTCTTTTATGCTTAATGTATACACCCACTTATTGTACAGTGCTGCAGAATATGTTGGCATTTTATAATAATAATATAATGTTAATAATAATAATAATAATAATAGTGTTTGAAATTGCTGTAGAAAACCAACAATGTCACAAATTTGTAATATCAGAATGATAGGAGACAGAAACTCTTTGAACAGCTAATCCCCTTATCTGTACATGGATCTACATTTCCATGCACCATTTTCTGGCCCCCAAACTCCATCAAGTTGATGTGATTTACACATTAAATTGAATGCACTTATAACCTTTATTTAAATGTTATATACTATGTTCTTCGACTTCAGCTTATTCTTCCACTTCTTCTTAGCGCTCCCCATTTTCTAAACGCTACTCCTCCTACAGTTTTTGGGGTACAACACCCAAACTCCCCACACTTCTTTGCCCTAAAGCGGAGCAGGTTGCTTGTGCTTTTCTAATCAGGGCAGATTTTCAACTTGCTGCCATTCTCACCATATTAACACCAGGGCCCCCAAACTCTTCACAGTTGGTCATTAACGAACAGTAGTTTTAGGTCTGAAAAAGTGGGTGGAGCCACTAACAATAAGATTTCACTTACTGAATTTTTTTTTTGGTTAAAATTTAAAATGATGCAATTTTTATACTATTTATGCCAGGGTCCCCAAACGTTGCAGAGTTAGTCACTGGTTGACAATAATTCATGGTTTGAAAAATGTAGGTGGAGCCACAGACAGCCAATCAGATTTATTTAATTGATTTTAATAGGGAAATTTAAAGTGCTGCCATTCTCACACAGTTGGCCACTGGGGGACTAAGATTAAAGGTTAGAAAAAGTGGGCAGAGCGACCAACAGCCAGTCAGATTTCACAGACTGAATTTAAATAGTTTATATTTAAACAGCTGCCTTTCTGACACTATTTATGCCAGGGTTCCCAGGTCACTGAATGACTACATATTCAAGGTTATGGGGGGACCAAGGTTAAAGGTTAGAAAAAGTGGGCAGAGCCACCAACAGCCAATCCGTTTTCCACCCATTTAATTTCATTGGTTTATATTTAAACTGATGCCATTATTAAAGTATTATTTCCAGGGTTGTTAAACTTTGCAAAGTTAGTTACTGGGTATTTGCAGTTCCAAGTTGGGCAGAAAAAGTACGCCTTAGTCCCCAAACTTTGCAGAGTTGTTCACAGAGGGACTGCATTTCAAAAATAGGAAAAGTGGGTTGGGCCACTAACAGACAATAGCTTGTTTGTCACTGGGTGACTTCGACTCAAAGTGAGAAAAAGTGGGCACACCCACAAACCACCAATCACAATTCACCTATTTAGTTTTAAACTGCTGTGATTCTTTAACTATTAACCCTAGGGTCATTAAACTTTGCAGAGTTAGTCACTGGGTAACTGCAGTTCCAGGTTAGAAAAAGCAGGCATCAGGAAAGTCCTGTCTTTTTCTCCCTGCCATAGAGTACCCCGCATCTCCACCTGCTCCCTATCTTGTGAGCCTACGTGCCTACTCTGTCTGTTTCTTCTGAACAAAGTGCTGCCCAACACACGCTGCACTCTATTTAAGGGCTTAGCCTCAGGTCTTTGCACTCTGAAATGGAGTGCAGAAGCCTGCGATAATTCAGCAAGAGCTGAATGCAGTATACAAAGTGCAAAACAGGCCAATTTGCACTTCACGCTGCATTTGGCAATGTAAATTACCTCTATATTGTATCCCAGTTTCCCCCACAGGTATCTGGACCCAATTATGATGGCAAGCCAACTTTTACATATCACCTTTTAATACCAGGGCCCAGAAATGACAAAATGTGTTCAAGTTCCATGGGATTTTACTGTTGATTTGTTAAAGCTAAAATGTTCTATTGTTTAATTAATAATAAACTTAGAAAGTCGGTAAAAGAAATCTCCTGTCTTTGCATGAAACCAATGCAGTTTTTGTGCACCTTTGGGAGTATTTCTTTGCACTTCCGAAGTCAAAAGGAGTATAGGTCTAAAGTTACTGTAAGCTGATTACAATTCCTTAGCAACCCTAATGCTCAACAGTGTTTTGATATTGTTCCCAGGTTGCCTTTTTCTTATTGTACATCTGGAGATGCTGGTTTATGTTCACAAACATCTTTGTGGCCCATTCCCAGGAATTCTAAACAATGAGCAAGTAACTTATGAGAAATTGCACCTGTGTTTTTTAATGAGACAGTCACACTCGGAAACTGATCATGCCAATTAATGCAACTGCCAAAAGCTGTTTGACAAGAAACAGTCATTAATGACCAGATTCCTTGAACCTCAGAGGATAACAGAGATCGAGGGGCACTTGAAAAAAAGATCTGATTTTGAGAAGCAGAATAAATTGAAAGGCGAAAATTCCAATACATATGGAATGAACTCTGGACATTTATTTCTTTATCAAACCATGACAAAATAAAGCTTTCATGAACACTCAAATTTAAAACTTTTGAGGTGTCCAGCTAGAGTCCTGCAGACCAGATGTGGCCCTCAGAGAACATTTTATGGATCTTACCCTACCCTGGGCTCCTCTGACTTCTATGCATGACATCATCTTATTATGAGTATGTGATATAGCGTGTAATTGGCCCCACACATGGGATTTGTACAGTATTGTTCAAGCTTGTACAGCATTATGCTGTATATATTTATAAATATATATATATATATATATTAAATTATTTTTTAACCACATACCTGTAAGTTAATATAGCTAATTTATTTAGTCAAAGAATAAGTAAACCTTTGCTTTTGAAATCCCCTTAAAAGACCTTAAACAGCAAAAATTCAAGCAGTGGGAATGAGAAAAAACACCCATTGACTTGAGAGAGGGAGAAAATATTAAGTTGCGCGTGTAAAAAAAAAAGTTACATAGTTAAAACAAGTTGCATGGTAGCCACGAAAAAACGCCTATTGGCTTCAATGTATTTTGTAAATTTTTTGGCCATTTCACAGATTTTTTAATTTGCAAATGTTATTCAGCTACCAACTTTTATTACATTCCCCCCAAAAATGTTTAGGACCAAGTTTCTCACATTGCCTCTGAAAACTGCTCTTGTCCATTCAGAATGATGGTCAGCAATGTCAATTTGTACATTTCTACATAGAATTATTAAAGACATCCAACTATTTTTATACTATAGATCAATCAATAAAATGCTAAATGTTTGTTTAAAGGTCAAATTTCCTTCATAACAAAACTATGTTTTTTTCCCCAGCTTTCTGCTTAGAAAGTAGTAATTCATGGCTGGCTCAAATTTAACTTTTCTAATTTCTATCAGTTCTATTAATCTTTAAATACTTCCTCTTATTTCCTGAAATATTCAACCAATAAAGGTATCTTTGTCTCAAAGTTTAGTTTATACCACTATAAAACTCTTCCCTTACTTTAAAGAATGTAAAAACCTAAAGCTACCCTGGTCTTTTTTAAATTGCTACCTTTACAATAAGGCAATTAAAATACTACGTGGGTTGGTATACCATGAAAATTAATTGGTTTCATAGTTGTGCAATTAACCCTATGATGCAATTCTTTAGCATTATATCTTATCATATAAGGATCCAATAGCACGGTCAAAAAACATGTCTTAGTCTGTTGTGTTGCCTTTGATCCCCCCACACTGTTTTTGATAAAAGCCCAGAACGTGACCCTGTGCTTTCAGCATGTTAATTGTTTTCTGCACCTGGTACAGTTTTCTAAACCCCCCAATAAAGACAGTGAAAATACAATTGAATAGAAATATATAATTTCTAGATAATATGGCACATTACTTCATTTAAATTTAGCATACTGCAAGGCATACAGAAGCATCCCTTCTCTGAACATTAACATATATCTTCTTATAATAAAAACACTACATATCTAAACAAAACTCCAAAGTAAGATACCATCTTGAGTACAATTATTTTATAGGGTATGGGATCTGTTATCCAGAAATCTCATAATCAGAAAGCTTTAAATTATGGTAAAGTCATCTTCTATCAGCACCTTGTAAAACAATTCTATTGGGTTTATTTAATGTTTAAAAGTTTTTCAGTAGGCTCTGCGCCCAAGCATTCCATATAATAGATTCTATACCTGTGCTATACTTCTGAAACATTTCCAAGCCATCCTGGCTCTATTGGTTTATATCCAACATCACCTCAATACAGTTTTCCATGCCACACAAAGTCTACCCTTGTCCATGGGCTTGCCCTACAGTAAACCAAAACTTTGTGACGTCACACCAATTGTGATCAGCGAAAGTTTTGGTCTGGCATGGATTCACAACAAAAAAAAGTCATGTGCGGCAAAACAAATTGGCACACAGCAAAAAAAATTGTTGCACGCATCAAAAAAAATTGTTGCACGCTTCAAAAAAAATTGTTGCACGCATCAAAAACAATATTTTTGATGTGCGAAATTTTCCGCACTTCGCTAATTTTTTGCCATTTCACAAATTTTTCACTGAACCCAAACAGGACAGATTAGCTCATCACTACTCACCAACTGAGTTTTTCATTTGTTTTAAAGCCTCTTTTGCCAAATGCCAACATACTTTCAAGACACTGTGAAAATGTCCTCCTTTGTTTAACCCCAAAATTACAATCCAAAAGATAATTATCCCACCTGCCTCCCCTAAACAAAATGCAATACAGGTATGGGACCTGTTATCCAGAATGTTCAGGACCTGGGGTTTTCCAGATAAGGGGTCTTTCCATAATTTGGATCTCAATATCTTAATTCTTCCAAAAACATTTAACATAAAATAAACCCAACAGGATTGTTTTGCCTCCAATAAGGGATAATTATATCTTAGTTGGGATCAAGTACAAGGCACTGTTTTATTATTACAGAGAAAAAGGAAATCATTTTTAAAAAAATGAGAATTATTTGATTGAAATGGAGTCTATGGGAAATAGCCTTCCCATAATTGTATCTTAGATGGGATCCAGTTCAAAGTACTGTTTTATTTTTACAGAGAAAAAGGAAATCATTTTTAAAAAATGAGAATTATTTTTAAAAAAATGGAATCTATGGGAAATAGCCTTCCTGTAATAGAGAGATGTCTGGATGGTCCAAAAATTAATCACATTTAATATACAGTTTTCTCAACAGTATGTAGGAAAACTGTCAGTTGGGGAGCTTAATGAAAAAAAAACCATGGAAGTATGAAGATATAGGAAATGGGACTCCAGTGATTGATTAGGTGACTGAGCAGGCCTGCAAATTTCACCAATGTAATGTATACTCATATTTTAAAAGAGCATTGACTATAGGCCAAATGCAAACATCTGACACTTTATAAGTTCTTTTCAAGCACTAATAAAGTTAGATATGGGGAATGGCTAAAAAGGAAGGCAGAAAGCACTGTGACTATGCAATGCAAATTTAGGAGCTGGTTTAAAAGATGGCCAATTTAGCAAACAGCCAATAAAGCCCAGAAAGTTTGCCTGGTATCAAATGCATTGGCTGCTACAGGCTTTATGATGGGAGAAGGAAACAATCAAAGGGATTCCTCTAATGTCATCTGCCACCACACCAACTCTCTGAATGGGTCCCCTGAAACAGAGCTGACAGTCTGGTTACATTAGGGTATGGAGCAATAGGTGGCATAAATGGATAGTGATGAGTGAATCTGTCCCATTTTGCTTTGGCGAAAAATTTGGGAAATGGCAGAAAATTTATGAAACACGGAAAAATGACGCGTGTCAAAAAAAACTATACACCCAAAGTTTTTTGTTGCATGTCGCATTTTTCCACGTCAAATTTTTTGCGTCCATTTTGCTAAACAATCTGCCAATGGCAAATGTGGAAATTCAACATGAATCCATGCCTGGTGAGAAATTTCGCCCATCACTATAAATGGATGGTGCACACGTTTAATGTTTTGCTGACCACTACTCGGCAGGGGCAAATTATACAGTTCTATAAATACTGTAAATGCCATTGCAAACAGTGTTTTGATTGCTGCTTTTCCCTGGCACTTCCCATTTACCTAAATGGTGTCCTGCAGAAATGTGTTCCTTGAAATGGGAATTGGTAATACATGGCAAATCTCATTGATTTTCTGGAAAGCCCTTGTTCTTGTTGGCCCATTGTACCTGGGTGGGTAACTATATTTTTATTACTTGCACAATTAGTGATGATTAAAATGTCATAGCCCTAAAAGTCCTAGGTGTAAGCTGATGATGGCTCTGATTACCTAATCTGGGAGTTTAAAGTGGCCACTGACTGACTTATTGACTATCACACAAAAGTGTTGGCAAGTACACAGTTCTCAAAGTGTCAGTTGCCAAATTGTAAAAATGTCATAAGCATGAAAATTTCACAGAGGGTATCTTATAGTTTTATGGATTTGTCTTAATGTCACCAAATTTGTCATAAACACAGTAAAAAATTGTTGTTGTGGCGGAGACATTTTGGCATTAAAAATGTCTGTATAAACGTCATTCATACAACTAATTCTCAAAAAGATCTAACAATAGCCACGCCCACTTTGTAACAACATTTTTTTAAAATTGTCAGTAGAGGTGGAAAAATGATGGGAAATTCACAGTCTGCGAATAAGTTGACACACAAAATACATTTTTATACAACGTTTTCCTTTGCCAACATTTTTGTGAAATCCCCCCATGTGTATTTGTGGGTTTCCTTGAGAAACATTAGGCAGGTTCATTGGTCCCTGATAAAACTGACCATAATTAGTGTGGTGTGAAGAATACTAGTATTAATAACCACAAATATTCCTCTAGTAACTGTATGTTATTATACAGTGTATTGCATTATGTGCCTAGGGTGTAGTTGCTATTTTGTTTCAAATTTTTGATTTTGTTGCTACCTTTTGAACTTTGTATACTATTGAGGCATCATTGAGTCCTGTTATGAAGCAGAGCAGCTATACATTCTATTTTGCATATATGCTGAATTTAGCAGGTGCTACGTGGAACAAATAATTTAAAATTATGTAAGCACCTTGCTGTAATTACTCATATTCAAAATTGAAAAGTGACCTCATACATTCAGCAACGCGAAATATGGAAAAATAAGTTATATGCACTTTTTAAAAACACTTATTTCATGTAGAAATAAATCATTCAAGATGTGCTTCTAATAGTCACAGCCTAGCATTTCTCTTGCAGAAACAAAGCTTAAACATAAAGTGTAAGCTTTTACTCATGTTTGCATTGAATGTGTATGTGAAGCTTGTCACCTTTACTGTCTTCACCTCAGAAATTCATAATACATGCTGATAAAGTGAATTCTTATAAATGTTTTATTCAATACATTACAGAGGTTTTCTTAATGTTATATCAAATTCTATGTACAGAGCAATTTGAAATACTGCTTGAAGAGTGGCTTTGTTTATGACTAAAACACCCAGCCCTGGGCTGTTGTGAAGTGCTGGGATTTGTAGTTTGGCTACATCTGGAGGCCTGCAGGTTGCCAATCTTATTATGGCATGCAAAAACTTTTGAACTATTAAACATAATTATCATTGCAGTTTTGCTGGTATTGACTAATGAGTTGTATAACGCAAACCCTTGTGCACACAAAGACACCAAAAGAAAAGGTAGGAGCTGCTCTATGAGCCTGGTTGCGAAAAAAAATTCTAGACTCACATGCAAATGTGTTTACAGATTCTGTTGATTTAATACACAGGTATGGAATCCAATATCTACGAACCCGTTAACCACAAAGCTTGGAATTACAGGAAGGCTATGTCCATTTTTAAAAATGATTTTGTTTTTCTCTGTAATAAGAAAACAATACCTTCTACTTAATCCCAACTAAAGGTGGCCATACACGGGCAGATTTCAGCTGCTGATTCAGGTCCTTCAGACAGATTCTGCAACTTATCTGCTTGTGTATGGGCTCCCCCAACAGTCCTACCCGACTGATATCGGCATCTATGCCTGTTGTTTTAATTTGATCGTTTGGCCCTAGGGAGGATGAATGAAGTTCAATGAACCTTCATGATGCTGTTTTTTACCATTAAACTTAAGTCAGTTTTTGTTGGTTAGCATTCGGAGACAATGGCCTTTGCATTTTGGAGAGTTGCAGAACACAAAGCACTGCAAGTTTTTCTGGTATTATGAAAAGTTTAATGTCAAAAGAAGGAGTTGAATGGCATTTCTTTAATATATGTTTTTACAGACAATTAAAATACAGGATGAAGGTTTCTATTTTTAGAAAATCCAGCTTCTCACTGTATGCCAAGCAATTTATAGTTTTCCAGCATTCCAGACGTTTCCCATACGCACAACTGGCAAAACCCTTTTCTTCCTCTTTGCTGGATTTTCTAATTTTACTTATGGAAAAACCTTCATTTCCTTCCCCCATTAAAGAAACATTCTTAATATTTAATCATGTGAAGGGGACACGGTGACTGATTTTCTCCAGATCTTTTATAAAATCTCAGTTATTGGTAGCTGGATTCCTGATGTAATGGACTCCTTAGATTCTTTATAAACAGTGAAACCCCAACTCCACCAACTGCATACACACATATCGGCTCCTCTTGCAATTTATGAAGTTATGTTGGCAGTTACAGGTGAACATACCACATAATGAATCAGATACACACAATAATAGATAAGCTTTTTCCAACTAGTGAGACATACATGAAAATGGTACAAATACAGTAAACTTATGTATATTGTACATATTGTAATGTATATTTTTATTTATATAGCACTACCTATGTAGGCAGTGCTGTAGAGTTTTGTGGTTTTTGTCTAATAACATTTTATACATAGTGATAGAATTGCACAAAGCTAGGGCAATACAAGAAGGTCGGAGTGACCAACTTGAGATGTACACATTGCTCAAGGTTTATTGATAAATTAGGGGTAACATAGTTATGCCACCCTCAGTTTCTTTACCTTTGCAGTTTGTTATGTCTGGATGCCCCAAGAAAGAGTACTCCATCTGTGGTTCAGGAGTGACCAAGCGTCATTCCAACTATTGCAGAAATATAGATATGGTGAACTTTCCATAAAATTAGTGATGTGCCCTTCTGCATCTGTAATTCACTAACAGCTGGAGGGTACAAGGTTAGACCTCCTTGAGTAGGATTCTATGAATATGTATTATTGCACAATTCTATGAAATGTGAAATTTTATCAATTATACTTTATGTAAAGGAGGATCAGGCCTGCCCTGAAATATGGAATGAAAACAGTATTAGAAGAGAAGTATTTTCAGGAAGAAACAGGAGATAACAGTAACAAAGAAGACTCCTCAATGCAGTGATACAGATATTATATTTGCCTCATGGTTGCATTACAAAAAAACAGTTTTCCTATTTAAATGATTCTTAATTCTACTTAGTAGAGTTTACAATAAAATCTATAAAACCTCTGTACCCTTTGTTTTAACTGGTAGGTAGAATACTTTTCCAATTCATGCCCCCGTTGAAAGTTCAACCTTGGATGAGGGTCTCTTTTAGCTCATGAAATGAGCACAGATGTAGGAAAATGAAAGTGTATGTTTGATTCATTCATAATTTCAAAAATATCTTGAGAACAAATACATATTCACCCTAAATCTCACACTAACGGAACTTCAAGCTGGAGTTTCAGGGTTATCTAGGAAAGAAAATAGCTATTCTCCCCTGTTTTCACCCTAACTGGCCTGAAGATTGATCCACCCTGACTTTCACTGCTCCAAGTCCTTCAAGGGGGACCAACCCCACTGTTTGGAAACCACTGACATAGGGCCTAATGTCACACTTGCTGTTCCTTAACACAGTTCAGATCAACTATATATTAATAACTCAGTTGTGTCATTTTAAATATAATGTAGCTAAAATAAATAAGCACCTGACAGATTGCATATGTTTCTAAATCTCCTTAGATGAAATTCATTGCTTAAACAAACCTTCAGAATTTACCAATTAGACTTTAAATTCACAGTGCCTTCACTCTTAGCATTTTCCATCAAGAAGTAGACATTTTTTCTGTAATTGTGGTTATTTTTTATTTGTTATTATGTTTTTTAATTTAGAAAATATTAACATATAACTATACACTTCACTTAATTGCCTATATACAATTTCCAGGTCCACTAGACACCCAATATATATTCGTGGAATAATGCTAAAATGGTAAAAGGCAAGATATCTAATAAAACAGTTTTTATAACTTAGTTCCATAAGGGCATAGATCCAAGAGCATATAGATTAATGAAAACCTTAAGCAGTGTTTCTAGTATTACGGGTCTGTCCCAAGTGTACTATTAACTCTGGATTCCATGTGTAATTTGACCCCACCAATGTAATTTTTCTGGTTAGATGATGCTTTCCTGTGATAAGGTCTCTTAGCAGGTGTCCCTTTCTGCATAGTTAGGAAACCTGTAGCTGGCCAAGAACTTCTTATAACACCTTCAGCTTGCTAAGAGTAAAGAATAATAGGCCTTTAGTACAAGTTCATATGAAAAAGCACACTGGTCATATCAGAGTGACATCAGGCAAAGACTTTGCATCCCCTGACCAATTCATTTGCTTCCTGTTAAGCAAGGTCACCCACCTTCTTAGCTGTTCTTTACTTCCTGTATAAGAGACACTTTATTTGTAATGGAGTCATTGCTAATTATATTTAACATTTTGGATAAAATGACATATGTGATTAACTCAAGTGTTCTGGCCTTTTTTGCCAGGCACCTCGCTATTCTACACTGAATAACCAGTAATCTGGAAATATTGAATCTATGGTGTGGTAACTCTGTAATTTGAGTGTTAGCGCTGTAAATTTTACAGTGTAACCATTTTATTTAATGTAGTACTTTCTCCATTCCATTCCCCTTGGGCATTAATTCAGCTATCCATATTTTTTAACATGTCTAGTTTTGAAGTAAATCTCTCAACATTTGCAACTATTTGCCCCTGATAATACGGAAAGCAATAACCACTCATGTACAAATGCAAGTGCTAAGTGCACAAATAGATGTAAATTGCCAAGTTTGTAATCAACAATGCATCAAGGCTTAGCTTTCCCCAATCTCCAAAGAAATTTTAGTTCTTTGTACTTGTGATTGGTTTGTAAATAAGCCTATTCAGTGGGACTTAACCCAATATATCTTCTCCCTGGCTTGCACCACCCTTTTTCTCTCTTTTGCATCAGCTATAGTGAGTTCCTTACTATCCATGGGAACCCTCTTTGGTAAGGGACCTGAAAGTTTTTTAATGGAAGCACACACAGTTGACACATAGCTAATGATACCCAGGTCTTCTTTGTGTTGCAGGGCAATTTCTGGTTTGATATGTTCCTTTAAACTCCAGGAAAACCAGCTAACAACATCTGCAAAATCAACACCAGGGCCAGGAAGGGATGACTGACAAATAATCTCTTCTTAAAACATCAGCAATTAATCAGCATCTTTTTTTTTTTTTAAAAAGAAAAGCAAGATTATTTTTTATAGATAAGCAAGCTTACATTTTTTTATTGCTTTTGACTCTGTTTAATAAGATGGATGTACTCTGTTATAGAATGAAGTATTCCTGCAATTTATTGAACATTGACTACTGACAGCAAGTATTTATATAAAAAAAGAGAAAAATTCACACATGTTTTGTATCAGAAAACTATTTTCAGAAATCTCATGTTACATGAAATATACATCAGTTATGTAACAGTTTCCCAGAATATACATCGCAATTAAAACCACCTTCTAACTAACAGAGGCAGTACATACATAAGGTAGGTTTTGAATTTCTTGTTGAACTCACTGCTTTCTGGGTTTTATATTACAAAAAGTCAAAGATGATTAAGTTGCCAGTATTTTAATATAGCCCAATCCCTCTGCTTATTGTGTTGTTTAATGTTAAAGCTTTGCAAGCTCATTATATGGACTGTTGTCATAAAAAATATTTTTCCTGTTATTTATATAGCACTGACACATTGCTGCAGTATTTTATAAAGATTATACATCATTCAAATCAGTTTCTGACCCAGAGGAGCTTACAATCTTAGGCCCCTATCACATTCACACACAATATTGTCAATTTAATCAGGAGCCAATTAATCTGCCTGTATGTTTTTGAAATGTGGGAAGAAACCAATGCAGGGATAGGGAGAACATACAGACTCAGTCTATTGAATGAATGCCTAGCTATTAGCCTCAATGGTAATACAGCCAATCAATTCATCAGCCATATTTGTAATATGTTGAGAAAGATTTTGGTAAAATGCTGTGTAGGGACCCATAGGGTTAAGCTCCCTATGGTGTTTTCCCTTATTCTTATCTAATCTGTATTGTTATAGGGCAGAGCCCTCTGATCTCAGGTTACTGTTATTAGGCTGCCCTCTATAGGTTTAGCCCAGGTTGACCACTCCCCTTGGCAGACTATATAATGTCTTGCACAAGGAAGTGGCTTCCTCTTTTGGCTGCATGCTGTGTTCTGGACAGATCCCAACTGAGCCTGGACCAGAACATAGGCCCAGAAGCCATTTGTACCCTAGGGGACCACCTACCCTAGTGATAAGTCGGGGACAGGGCCCCGTGAACGAGGTAAAAGCCAGCACAGACAGTTTCATTTATAGCACCCTCTAGGAGAGGTGATTGTAGTCAGATTATTTAGTAAGGGCAGTTAATAGCCCCAACCAGGAGTTGTAACAAAGGGGTTTAGTCCACCCAGGCTTTGTGTGCCATTTCTGAGGACCGCGGTTAAGACATAGTATTCAGGCAGTTTCTCACCCTGATCAATAGTCGGCCGGAGGGATCCATTCCAGATAAAGGGCATCCATTCCTGCATTCAGCTAATCCTATGTGCATTCTCCAAAGGGGTTATTCTGTGCCTAAAGTGTCACATCTGCTGTACTATCTGTGACATCATACACTGCTGTGTCTGTGAGTATACCCTGCTGCACTCAAGCTGTGCCTTTGTCAAATAAATTGTACTATAGTTCATGAGCAAGAACCTTTCTGGCGTCCATTATTCCATCTGCACCGCACAAGCTCTTATCTAGTTGTAGTTCAACTACACCCTCAGCTCCATCAATACCTCCCATATAGCGGAGGCCCACTCCTGTGCATTAAGGTTGAATGTAACCCATGCTCTATACCTATCACTAGCCTGGGTTTTGCCATTTTATAGCCAAACAAGTGTTACATTTTGGCGCCCAACGTGCTTTTATATTGATATATTCAATGTATTTAATCCGGAGCCATAGCCTTGAGGGACTGAGCTGCTGTGTGTGTGTCTTTAAAATTTTGCTGACAGGCACTGCTGATCGCTATAGAAAAAAACGCCTGCAGTCCTGATCGAAAACCCTAATCTGTAATTGGCCGTGGGTTCGGGCTTGAAAGGTTCCCCCGAGTATTCCCATTGGCCAGCGCCCCTGTCAATCATCTCATTGCCAGTTTGGCGCTCTTTTTACTGAAATCTCGTGTGAAGTGACTTGTTTACGAGACTTCACCGGGGAGGGGGCAGGAGCTGACGTCACGGCGGCCATCTTGTGACTCGCACATGACCGAGTGAGACGCATGCCTCAGAGCTCCTGTGCCCACAAACTGAAAAAACTGTTAGCGGCTGCTACTATTACAGTTTTCAAATCTAACTAAAACCAGCATTGCCTATCCACACTGCGGCTGCAGAGGGACCAAGCGGTGACTGGCGAGTGGTACCGGATCCAACCAGAGTCTGCGGCTGCGACCTGGAATAGCTGACCGGAACACCACCACTACTATATCAAACCTACCTCAGCATACCGTACCTTTCCTGCGGCTGCGGAAAGGCTGCGACTGTGCCAAGACCTTCCGGGTGCGTGCAGTTAGGACCTGCGGCTGCGGCCTAACGACACCGGAGGACTGTGAGTATAAACCGCGGCTGCGGACTACTCCATTCAGTGACCGCTTGCTATACAGCATAAGCGGATAAATATTTGCGGGACTTTAACTTACCAATTCCTCAGAGTCAGCGCATATTAGAGTAAAATGGCTGACGCCAGTACTACCCCCCGCCAGCTTACCCCGGAAGCCCCGGAGAGTAATCCTGAGACACAGCCCCCACATCGCTATGCGTGGTTGGGCACATTTGGGGAGAGGTATGAGGAAGATGGGTCGAAGTGGATAGAGGCTTTCTGTGGCTGCTGCTACACTGAAATTTCCCAGGCCTGGAGAGACCTGGAGCCTAGATGCCCATTCTGCAAGACTAGATGCTGGGCTGAGCCACTAATCTGTCCACAGGGAGTGGCTGGGGAGCAGACAGGCAGCGCAACATCAAGCCAGTCTAGGCCCGCCACCCCCATGCCAGAGAAGGCAGAGCAGGAGCCTATCCAACAGGGCCCTGCGGAATCATCTAGAGATCTATTGCTGTCTCCTACAAAATCCTCCAGCAGTGAGGACCTGTGCGCAGCTGTTGTAGCCATGACCATCCAACCGGTAGTGGCAGGAAAGACTTCTGATGTGCCGTCTACTGATGATGAGAATGTAGAGCTGCTGTTAAAAATGGCAAGAGGCAGAGGAAGGATCAAGTCAGAGAGTCAAGGAGAGAAAAGCTCCACTTCTTCCACAGGGAGTGGGATGCTATTAAAATCCGTTGCCCGGCGCAGGTACCCAAAACCTAACTGGGGCCTGATGGACATGGGCCCTCTACCAAAATGCACGCTGCCTGAAGGGGAGCATCGATTCGAACCGGTGGTACCTGTCACTCCACCTACAGACCCCACTTTCTGTTTTCCGCCAGAGTGGCCCAGTACTCCACCGCCACCACACGCGGTGAATAAGGACACTTTTTGCTGGGTGGCACCGGGGAGAGCTGATCCAGAGCGGTACCGTGCTGTATCCAGAGTTCAAAGGCTCATTAACACCCGAGTGTTTGAGAAATGGGGATTCTATATGCCCTATGCCCCCGAGTGGGTATTTGACGAAATTGCCAAACATGTGGATGAGTGGATCTACGGTGAACTTATCCGCAGGGAAAAGATCGGTTTGGGAGGAGTCTTTAAGAAAGACCGGGAGAAGCGCCACAGAGATGTCGACTACCTGTACGATATTGCCCAGGAGTGGTGGTTCGGGAGGACCATCCTCAAGCACGGGGTGAAATCCTGTGGAATACATCAGGAGGAGCGCACCTTTTCCCTCAGTTCAGACCTCCCCAGTGGAGGCCGGATCGATAAGCCTCACCCGGCCTATTATGTTTCGTATGAGGTGACCAAATCCAAGTACGAGAGAAACATGCACTGAAAACCCCATGCCGGTTCAGGTAATTCCCTTTCACCAGATGGGATTTTCCCCCGGGTGGGAGGTGGGTAATGTTAATTCCCTAAAAGTTAAGGGGCAAAATACCCACCGTTTTCATTGGGCACACTCCTAAGGACTGCCGGTACTGCTGCATATAGGGTGTGACCCCATCTTCAGTTTATCCACAGTGGTGGATTTGTTATTTTAAGTTTGGAACTCTCCACATTCCTTCAGGAGAGACTGTAAAGTTTGTTAATAGTTGGGTGAACAAACAAAGACTGCTGCGCCCCATCCCACTACAACTTCTACTTCATTGCCTGATCCACACCACGAAGTGCATGTCGAGACATCCATGAACACTGGGTTTGGGTGGAAGGCCTGGACTTAATAAAGTTGATGGGTGGGGATGTATTACAGTTTGAATTGTGCCCAATAACAATTTCTTTACAGCCAAGCATGTGCCTGGGGACCCCTGAGTGAAGGCAGGATCGTCCTCATGTGTAAGTGTATCTGTTATATCCCTGTTGCAGGTTACAGGTGGTATATCAAGGATACCTAAGTGTGTACCTGAGCACCACTGTTTAGGGGCAGGAAGGTGACTCAAGATTTCTAAGTATTGTGCCTGTTATACCTCTGTTGCAGAGCCAGAAGGGTATCTCAAGGATCTATATAAGTAAGTGCCTGAGTGATCCATAGTGACACTCATGTATTGTAAATGGTTTACAGCAACGAAACTAGTAACGAAACAGTTAAAATTTTCTGTGCCTTAAAATTTTCCTTTTCAGCTATCCAATGTACCGGATACTCCTCAGGAGAGGGTATCAGAAACGGATGTATGGGTACTGTATTTTTGCACTAAATCAATGCACTACTGTTATTGCTTGAAATGTGTACTTAATGTTATTTGCCATTGCCGGGTCGGAATGGAATTTTCCCCCGGGTGAATGTAGGGACCCATAGGGTTAAGCTCCCTATGGTGTTTTCCCTTATTCTTATCTAATCTGTATTGTTATAGGGCAGAGCCCTCTGATCTCAGGTTACTGTTATTAGGCTGCCCTCTATAGGTTTAGCCCAGGTTGACCACTCCCCTTGGCAGACTATATAATGTCTTGCACAAGGAAGTGGCTTCCTCTTTTGGCTGCATGCTGTGTTCTGGACAGATCCCAACTGAGCCTGGACCAGAACATAGGCCCAGAAGCCATTTGTACCCTAGGGGACCACCTACCCTAGTGATAAGTCGGGGACAGGGCCCCGTGAACGAGGTAAAAGCCAGCACAGACAGTTTCATTTATAGCACCCTCTAGGAGAGGTGATTGTAGTCAGATTATTTAGTAAGGGCAGTTAATAGCCCCAACCAGGAGTTGTAACAAAGGGGTTTAGTCCACCCAGGCTTTGTGTGCCATTTCTGAGGACCGCGGTTAAGACATAGTATTCAGGCAGTTTCTCACCCTGATCAATAGTCGGCCGGAGGGATCCATTCCAGATAAAGGGCATCCATTCCTGCATTCAGCTAATCCTATGTGCATTCTCCAAAGGGGTTATTCTGTGCCTAAAGTGTCACATCTGCTGTACTATCTGTGACATCATACACTGCTGTGTCTGTGAGTATACCCTGCTGCACTCAAGCTGTGCCTTTGTCAAATAAATTGTACTATAGTTCATGAGCAAGAACCTTTCTGGCGTCCATTATTCCATCTGCACCGCACAAGCTCTTATCTAGTTGTAGTTCAACTACACCCTCAGCTCCATCAATACCTCCCATATAGCGGAGGCCCACTCCTGTGCATTAAGGTTGAATGTAACCCATGCTCTATACCTATCACTAGCCTGGGTTTTGCCATTTTATAGCCAAACAAGTGTTACAGCTGTTTATCTGTTAATTTAAAAATATGTTTGTTAGTATATATCTCTCACCACTGCTAAGTCAGGATAATGTCCCACAGAGCGATTTATTTACCTGTGATAGATCTCTGCTACCGCGGGTCACTAATTGCTCCCAAATGCCTTTCCACTGACAACAAAATGAGTTGCCGGTGGAAAGGCCTACACATCGCTTGCCGGAGTAGCGCAAAGTTTCCTCCTGCAATTCTCTCAGCCATTTTTAGTATCTTTATCTTATTTCTTTTGACTTCTCTTTGGAGACGCTCATTTATCAGTTTTCAGATTTGTGAATTTTAGAGTTTTCTTTCAAATGAAATAAACTTGAAGTTTTACCAAACTTAAATGCTTGCTTATCTTTTTAAAAAAATGTAATTTAAAAAAACTCAATCAAATCGTGAAAATTCTTGTTCTACCCATCATTTTAAATGGGTCTCAAAAAATTATAAAAAGCAAATAAATTTTGCCTAGGAAACTCCCACTCATGTCTATATGAACTCACAAGCTGCCAAAGTTTTACATTTGAGCTGTTTAGATTTTTTGCGCTTAATAAATACAGTATCATACATTTGAGTTTTGGAAGCCACACTTCGAATTGCAGAAAAAGCGTGGACTTGAATGAAAATAAATCACCCCCATAATACTTCCATTTATCTACTGCATTTCTTCCTTTTTTCCTTTCCTCTCTCTTAAAGGAGAAGGAAAGTCATTTTGGCATTTCACTGCCAATAGATTCACCACATTATTGCCAAATATCGGTCGGGGAGGCTGATGGGGGCCCCATACATGGGCAGATAAGCTGCTGACAGCATGACGACTTACTGGCTCTAGTGATGAGTGAAATTTTTTGCCAGACATGGATTCGCTGAAAATTTCCACGTTTCGCCATGAGCAGATTGTTTTGTGAAAGGGGTGCAAAAAAATTCTGTGGAAAAATTTGCAAAGCAACAAAAAAAACATTTTTTTTTGACATGAGTGACTTTTTTTTTTATGCAAGTGACAATTTTTTTGTGCATTTTTTGCAAGTACAATTCCTAATATTTCTATATGAAGTTGTATTTTACTTTCTATGATTAAATATGTTCAGGCATGGGAGAACAAGTTAAGCTTAAGCTCTTCTTAGTGATGTTGTAATGGCAGATTCAGTTAATGCCTTTAAGAGGGGCCTGGATGAGTTCTTGAACAAGCAGAATATCCAAGGCTATTGTGATACTAATATCTACAGTTAGTACTAGTGGTTGTATTTATAGTTTATGTATGTGAATGTATAGATAGGTAAGTATAGGTTGTGTGTGCTGGGTTTACTTGGAAGGGTTGAACTTGATGGTCTTTTTTCAACCCTATGTAACTATGTTATACCTTGAGGAAGAAGAGTAGACCACCATATTTCTTAAAACTATTAGTTCTGTTTAGTATTCAAGAGATGTCCTACAAAATTCTCACACAATGGTATTTGGTCCCTGCTCAAATAGCAAAATGGGTGCCTACCTTTAATCCTAATTCTTTCAGGGGCTGCCTCTGGCAAATATATAACCAAAATGGAAGTGCTTGATCCTATGATTTCCCTAATAATAGCGTAGACTACAAGAGTAATAGGTCATTTTTATGAAGACACATTTCTACCTATTCAGTAAGAAAAAGGTTTATCATGTGAAAACACTATTGAAATCCATAAATTAGGAGAAAAGTTTTTTCTCCTCAAATTCAATCTCATCCATGAGTTTTTATATCATAATCCAGGGTTCCCCAACCTTTTTTACCTGTGAGCCACATTCAAATGTAAAAAGAGTTGGAGAGCAACACAAGCATGAAAATACCTGGGGTTACAAATAGAGGCTCTGATTGGCTATTTGGTAGGCCCTGTGTGGACCGGCAGCCTATATGAGGTTCTGTTTGGCAGTACATATGGTTTTTATGCAACCAAAACTTGGCCAAAAGCCAGGAATTCAAAAATAAACATCTGCTTTGAGGCCACTGGGAGCAACATCCAAGGGACTGGAGAGCAACATGTTGCTCACCAGCTACTGGTTGGGGATCACTGTCATAATCCACAAGATAACTTTTATCACTGACTCCCATCTAACCCAGTATTTGAAAACTGACAATTTTTCCTTTTTATTTAAAGGGGTGGTTCACCAATAAGTTAATTTTTATGATGTTATAGAATGTCCTATTCCTAGCAATTTAGCAATTTTATGAATTCTTTTTCTATATCTTTCTAGTTTTCAAACAGGGGTCACTGACTATGGCAGCCAAAATCTATTGCTCTGTTAGCTTACAAGTTTGTTATTATTGTAACTTTTTATCTTATTACCCTCTCCTGTTCATATTCCATTCCATTTTTGTTTTCTACTGTATTTCATTACACCCAAGAAGGCCACACCTAGTGCAACTATATGGAAGTGCAAGGTGTGCATTTTGACGCAAGTACCTTTAATGAAAGTCGTTTTACGCGCAACTGACTGCAGGAAAATTGCGGGGACTACAACTGCAGGTGCGGAGAGAAATAAGCCCTAAGTCTTTGGCAGATGTTATCTTGCCAATGAATAATACTTTGCTGTACATCATGTCTGTAACTGAAAAGTTTTCTTCATCTTTTAACAACTTTACTAGTAAATACAGGTAGAACAATCATGAAAGTATCCCTTATTTCCATGCTACTGTGAAAGTAAAATAATTGCTCATAGCAATGCAAGGTACTATATCTTTACAACCTGTTTTATTTTATGTAGTCATATTTTAACTTCTATAGTGTTGGAACACCTGTGAACATTGGTTCTGCGGCTGTTTAATTACCCTTTAAAACTGCTGTGGAGGATGCATGCACTAAGGCAATTTTGGTGTAAAACTAGTTCAAACTGACATTCAAGTTTGTGTTGACTTTTTCATTTTCTTCTAATGCTTGTATCTAAAGGCTTCTTAATCAAAAAAACAGGTGTGTAGGCAGGGAAATTCACCAGGTGACTCTCAAAGGTCTCTCTTAAATAATAGAGCAAATACTAAACATTACACATGAATGTTGCATTATTTTTTTGTGATAAATGTGCGTTAATCTGAAAATATTTGACAGAAGTCAACAGATACAGGAATCATTATGTTGGTAATGTTAATTCCTGGTGAGTTGGGAAAATAAAAAGATCTCATAATGGGAATAGATACCCAAGTATTTTACAGCAGGAGATGGGTGCAACATAGATTAGTAGGGTAGGGTAATAAGGGGATTTTTTAAAATTTACTAATAATCCTCTCCTCTAGTTTCTATAGTAAACCCAGGCCCCATTACCTTAAATTATATCTTCTCAGGAGGCAGGGAAATAATGAATAAAATCCCACATACTCCTTTATATTGGACCCTGCCTTCTTCAGTTTAACTACTAACCCCAAGAAAAATAATTTACCCAAAGGAGTAACAAGAGAAAACTAGGGACTATAGCAAGTCTCACCTATACATGCCAAATCTCTGATTGGGGGGTGGGGGATCTACAGACATTTGGTAAATAGATTCTGTGCAAAACTCTTTTTTCTCCTATTTTCCTAGGGATACACAGGAAACATGATAATTAAACAGGATAAAAACCTTTTCCCAATGTGGAACAAACAGTAGGATGCTAAGTTCTTGAAGGCCCAAAGTGCCTAGTTATTAAGAAAAGAGGAAAGCATTCCTTACTCTGGCAAGCCTTTGCAGTGACAGCATGGATCTAATACAGGGCTGTCCAACTGGCGGTCCGCGGCTCCCCTCTGTGTGGCCCCCCACCTGTCTGGCTGCTGTATGGCAGGCATAGTATGGCACACATAGGCAGGGTAGGGCAGGAAGAGTATGGAACAGACAGGCAGGGTAGGGCAGGCAGAGTATGGCACACACAGGCAGCATAGGGCAGGCAGAGTAATGCCCTATGCAGCTTGTGTGTGTCCTGTGCTGCGTGTGAGTGCCAAACTCTGCCTTCCCTATGCTGCCTGTGTGTGCCATACTCTGCCTGCCCTATGCTGCATGTTGGAGGTAAACCTAGCAGGGGTTTGTTAACATTTGTAAATAGTCATTATATGCTCTCTAAGGTGTTTAATTATATGCTGGGAGTTGCTGTGCTATTCACAGGGGAGAAGGAGCCATATGGATTTAGGGTTTGTCTTAATATGACATAATATAGTTCTTTCACATATGAATGAAGGGTGATATCCCTACAGTGAGCGCCAACTATTTGGGTTTTTGCTGTGTTACCTCCATTAATGTGGGTATGGTCTTAAAAACTCTTGTGACTTTTGCTTTTCTAAAGTTCAGTCACACTTGCTGTTGAGCTGCAAATTGGAGTGATATCACCCACTCCCTCCCCCCCCCCCCCGCCCACCAGCAGCAGAACAATGGGAAGGTAACAAGATAAAAGTAGATATCAGAATAGCACTCAATAGTAAGAAATCCAAGTCCGGCTTGGGACGTCCCCAGTTACACGGGAGTAGGAGAAACAATAGGTACCTGAAAGCAGTTCTAATGTGTAGCGCTGGCTCCTTCTGAAAAGCTCAGAATCAGGCACAATGCACTGAGATGGCTGCCTACACATCTATATTGCAACTAAAAAAATTCAATTGTTGGTTCAAAAATACAGTTTTAAATGGCAGAGTGAATTATTTGCTATATAAACAGTGTAATTTGGAAATAAAAGGTACACCATAAAAATCATGACTGAATCCCTTTAAGGTCTGATATAAGAATGGGGGAAGTCTTATTCAGTAGAATCTGTGCACTCTTATTTACTGTGAGCAGGGGTGCAAGGGATGTAAGAGATGCAACTATACATTCAAACTATCATTATTCATATGCAGTAGTACATCCCAAGCTACAGGGATACATTTAGCAGTTACGGTTTATATTCTAGGAGGCTGTGTTTTCATCACTAAACACAACCCTTGGCAGGATTCAGATAGCAAATAAACATCGCTCTGAAGATTTTCATCTGTCTTCTAACTGAAAACATCAAATATTTCACCAGTCATTGTAATCTGGTAACATCAGTTAACATTGTTATGCTGAGTATCATTTAGGTCTTAGTATATAGAATCCTAGACTGCACACAGAACATTTATCAGCTGCATAATATTCATAAAGGTGTACATAAACCATGTTACTCAGGATACTTTTGCCTAAACTGAAAAGAACTGATTTTCAAACTTACGCCTATTTTGCTTTAGCTCAGGTATTCATGTTTGGGCACAAGTGGCCCAAACAGTAGCACAGAATTGACAGAATTGTCAGAGTTATATTTTTATTTATTCTTCCATGTTATTGGAAATATTCATGAAAACAAGTACCAAAAAGGATAGATACTGCTGAGTTCTGACAGCTTTTGTGATACATAAGTTAAAAAGCCATAACCCATACCTGTCAAAATATAATCCCAGCTTCCTTGCCTGCTTGGCAGTTTGTACATTTGTTGGGAACAAAACTCCTCTCTGGTTCCATAGTGATTGCATTGTATTATATTTTATATTATATTATATCACTGCCCTCTGTTAAACATAAAACAGAATCCAATAGCAAACTTACAGAGGATTTTAGGTGTTAAATATTTCAACCATGGTGCTTGACCCATGTTGCTTGTTCACCAGCTACTGGTCCATATTTTCGGGTTGTTTCTCCTGTTCTCTTTCATTAGTGCCCCCCTGTTTCACCTGACATGCGCCTCTCCTGCCTACCCCTAGCTCCAGCTTTGGTGCCCAGCATCGCCTATCATATGTTGGCAGATATTTAAATTACTAAATTGAATGAATAAAACTAACTGTTTAAAATAACTGTTAGCTCTTTAGTTCAGAGATACTGCTTGTTTGTTGCTCTGCTATTGCAGTCCAGCTCTTAATAAAAAAAATCACTTTTTATAGGCACAAAGTTTATTGTGCTGAAAAACGACACAAGTTCTTCAGATTCCAGTTTTTTTTAAATTTATATTGTATTGTTTTAACAAATAAAGTTTGATACATTAACATGAACAGTAAAGAAAGGATAGCGAAAACAAAAGTAAGAAGAAAGGAGAGTTGTAAGAAGTCTATGTTATTGTTTACAAGTTAAGATTCAAGTTTTCAATCTGCAATAATACTGTTCTAAGAAAGGTAACTAGTGATGAGCATATTTTTTTGGCAGACATGGATTCGCAAGGGAAATTCCGCATTTCGCCATTATGAATTGTTTAGCGAAATTGCCGCAAAATTAATGTAAAAAAAGGCGTGGTCCCATAAAAAAAGGAGCTTCCCTGTTAAAAAAAAGTTGTAAGGGTCCAAAAAGTTGCATATATTTCACTCAATCTCATGATTTTCTTCGCAGTTTAGAGAATTTTTCAGCAAAGTAAAATGGAACAGATTCCCTCATCACTAAAGATAACCATTATAGAGCTAAAATCAGCGCTGGTCTTCCAAACACAATGGCCATAGGCTGCCACTATCCCCCACCCCAGGATCACACTCAGTGTATCCTTTTAACTCACACACAGAGCACTGGGGACAGGACACGCAGCAAAATGTAACCATGCCTAGACCCCAGTGCTCCGTATGCAAGCAAAGTTCAGATGCGGCTGGGTGGCATACTGCCCCTAAATTTTTGCCGCCCTAGGCCCGAACCTTTGTGACCTTGTCACAAATCCAGGCCTGGCTCAAATACCTTCAGATGGGAATTAAAATAATTTGAGCATCATAATAATCAGCAAACAAAACTACACACACACTTTAATGGATACAAAATTTACACATACATCCATAACATTTACTTGCACCAATACACATTCCTTAGTTGCACATACTTGCAGTAAACACCAATGTGCCCACTCAGCCCAAAGGGGTAATGTAATAAATGATCTCAAATGTGTTACTTTTCTAGTTTCCCATAGCAACTAGCAGGAAGTATTCACAAACAAACACCCAATTGATTGTTATGGGTTACTAGTTTTGGGCAAAAACATTTTTTCAGAGTAACAGAGTAAATCTGTTACATTTGTGCTCCAGTCATTTAAGCTATAGCAGCAAATCTGCCTTCAGCTTTGATCTACCCAGTGTAGATTGTTTAATTAAATATCTGAATGGTTGCTATGGGTTCCTGGAGTAGAGTTTATACCAAATTACTTTATTAGGCTGTATATGTGGTGAACCTTTTCCTGTTCTAGAGAATTTGAAAAAAAAAACCCTTAACAAGTGTTCAGATAATAATTTCCTTCCATAAACATGCTCAGAATATTTATGTGCCTTGTATGGCTGTAATGAAAACATTTTCAAAGGGACACTAAAATGTTACAAACTCCAGTGACTACAAAATCAAATTTACAGGGTTTCACATACACATGACATTACCTTATTGATTAAATGTGCCTATGCACATTTCAGCCAACAATATAAAGTTTAACAACATTGCCAATACAAACATTAAAGCAGAATTCAACCTAATCCACTTTTCTGGTTCCTGCCAACTTTGTGGCCACCATCTTGAAATGTGTATGTCAGCAGGTTAAGGGGGAGCAGTAAAGCCTGCCCATGCACCAAACAGAACACACAAGCCAGGCAAGTCATATGACATTCATGACATGCCCTTGGTTATTCTGAAGTGATACCTATGGTGCTGCACAGTTCAGGCATCTAAAGTAAATGCACTGTAGCAAATTATTACTATGTTCAATACTCATTTTTTAGATGTTTAATAGTATATTTAAAATGTATTGTGTTAAAATGGACCTGACTTCCCTTATTAAAAACAAAGAGGTAATTCTCTTTAGTAAGGGGGTGTAATGAAGGGGTTTACCATGAAGGCTTGGGTGCTTTTCCATGCACTCAGATTATAAATGGAGGCAGGCTTTGCTTGGCCCACCACTAATTCTATTTGCCTTTGTCTTCTTTGTACTACTGTAAACTATATCTCTTGTCCCTCACAACAGCAAACCTTGTAAAAAGGCATATAGTCCTTTATGAACACTACATATTGTATAAATCTACCAGTACAGTCATTTCTGAGAGAGCATTTGATATTTCTTACTGTAAAACACTTCTCTCACACCTTAAGATGTATGTCCTTCTGTCTAACCTAAATGTTTGCCATCACATCCTCTTAAAGGATCTACTGATGATGATAGTACCTCTACTTCACTGTAAACAATTACAACTTGGCAAGCCTTTATTTTTAAGTAAAGGTGACCATACATGGGCTGATTTCAGTTGCTGATATCGGTCCTTTAGACCAATTCACCAGCTTATCTGCCCATGTATGGGCACCACTGATGGGCCTCCCCTTCAATTGGGCAGATCTCAACAGGGTAGGTTTGATTTTTCCATTGGATAGGGAACAGCATTGGCTCATTGATGTGGTCCTCGAACTGACAGCACCTATGCCCGATGTTTTAATTCAATTGAATAAGCCGGTAGGTGGGCATTTCGGAGAAAATTTGCTCGCTTGGCTAGCTCACCAAATGAGTGTATGGCCATGTTTAGACCTTACATACTCTTTTTAAACCGAGTCATCTGCAACATTAAAATAATTTAATCTAATTTATGACTTGCTAAATGGATTGTAATTTTTCATGTCATGGTATGTAAAAATAGAATCTAAATTTATTGTAATTTTTTTAGCATATCAAATGCTAATATCCATGACAAGGGGACTCCTCAATTGCCCTTCGCCTACCTGTTCAGAAGATAGGAAGTAAACTCCTTCTCTTGTGACATCACATCCCTATCCTTCTCCACCCCCAGCCCAGCTTTACCCCCTCCTTAACTTATTGCTTCTCGCCCAATCACAGCTGCATCTGATTTTTCCAATCTTTAAACATAAACCAGTGTAATCTGGCTGCTGGTCATTCGGATCCCTTGTCATGCAGCCCCTGCGTTTATAGCTTCAGGGCTTCCTTTAGTCCTGTCTTGCTGATGGGGGGATTTTAGTTAGTATGCAAAAAAAGGGTCATTTAGGTCTTTGTTATTTAAACTTTGCAATGAACTAATATCATTTAATGCTGTTGTAGCCCACTTTATGATTAGATGTGGCACTACCTGCTGATATCACTATACTTGGCGCTTTCAGGAGTCCTGAGCCCCGCTTACTTTGGGGGAACAGCTATTACTTTGTACTTTGGCGTGCCTCCACCCAGGATAGGGATAGAATGAACTATAACTCCCCTCCTGGGACCTTGATACTGTACTGCAGTGTGGGGACTCCCAGCACTCCTGGCACCTTGCCCCCTCCCTGGGGTAGTTGCTTACCAGGCAGGTGGATCCTCCAGATATGCAGAGACAGGACACTGGATGGATGTTTAACCAGTGGAACTTATTTATTGGCACAGATGTATCAGACAGGCAGGTTACACACAGGAGCAATGAGACAGTCAGGGTATACTCCCTCTTCCTTAAGAGACCCTCTCTCCACGAGATATTAGCAGTACTACACGCCAGATGATTCCCTTTAGGGGTTCCCTCCGGTACTTCTCGCCAGAAGCCCCTCTCTAGGGCACTTCCCGGTACTTCCACTTAGATACCCCTGGATTAGGCAAATCTCCTACACTTAGCACTTTATACCCTGACTCCAGCTATGAGTGCTGGTGGATCTTAATCCAGTAATCCTCCTGTAGGGGCCACGCTGCCCAGCTAGATAACCTGCCTACCACTCCTAGAGCGGTCTATAACAATCACTTACTGTCTAACTCTGACCTGTTGTTAACCTCTTATCCAAGAGGGGTCCCAGGCTGAAAGACCTGCAGGCGCAAGGCTGCACAGCCTTATATACCCATTAGACCACCCTGTGGCCATAACCTTATACTGCAAGGATACTCCCTAACTTATTTCAGTGCCAAGCACCCAAGGTGTTGCACTGCTAAAGTACTACCCTCCCTCGGGGCCTAACCCGGGGACAACCATCCTAGGGGACCCAAATTTTGGGGAACCCTACATTCTCCCCCCACAAGAAAAATGTCACCTCCCGGCTGACATACCTTTTACCAAACCATATACATTTTACCCGACATTACTTATACCAAAATCACTTCGTCACAGTCCCTTGCGGCGTCTGTGCAGGAACCTGTAAAACCTGGGAAGGAAACAGTAAACACAATTTTACCTTTCCCACCACCCCCAAAGTCTTGGTATAAGTCCCAAATAGTCTTTGCCCCTCCAAGAAGTATCACACTTACACTCAGAAAGCACAAGACAATGTATCTAAAAGGCAGACTTTAAAACTTTATTAAACAAATCCCTCCGGATTCCTCCTCCCCCCTCCTCCTTGAGGGAGTCCTACTCCCCAGGCGATCAGCACCTGCAGGGAGTCTTCCACCAACGGGTGGGTATGTGCACACAACTGGGCAGCTCCAGCCGGCAGCTGCAACACCCTCCTTTAGGGCCAAAACTTCGGGGCCTTTACCCCGCAACAGCAGATTCTCCCCTTCTTGGGAGGGATGGCTGAGCAGTCCGTCACTCACCATCAACTTTTAAACTCAAAGGGATGCACCCTTGACTGTAGCCCCCTCACACGAGATATGTGAAGCGTTGCTGCACGTCTTCATAGGAGGTGTAGTAACGTGGATGTGGCTTCTCCACCATCCGGCCATCTTCCAGATATGCCTCAGTACTGAACAGTCGGGGCCCTGGGTTCCGTTTACCACAACTGTGCACTGCGTGCTTCATGATAGTGCGACCCCACCACCATTCCTTCTCCGTCTTACGGATATACTGCCAAGCCTGCATCCGCCTGGCCCTCTCGGGGTGACTGAGGATATTGAGGGGCATCTTCTCCCTACGTTTGATGTCCTCCACCACCCACTCCTCCAGCATGCTTTCCACTCTTTCAAAGACCCAGAGGGGGGCGTAGGGCATATAGTATCCCCACATACGGTACACCCGGAAATTGATGGTGCGCTGTACTCGAGACACCGACTTAAATACATCAGGGTTGGCTTCCCCGGGGAGTACCCAGAAAAACTTCTCCTCCTCCTTGCTTATCTTAGGAGGGGCTAGGAAACCAGTGGGGCCCCCATCGGTGGGCTAAGAGCACGCTCTCCGTCTCCTTCCCCTTGATCGCTCCAACTTGGAGGGGTCTCACTAGAAGACTGGGTGGGACTGTCCCCGTAATGGCGACGGGTCTCTATGCTGGCCATTGCCCCTTTAAGGGTCTGTAGATAAGACTTGGGGGGTAACACTTCTTCCCGCCCCGACTCATCAAAAGCAGGGGATGGGGGGCCCATAAACTCCTCCCAATCTAGGTCGCAGGACCCCGAATAGCATCGGTGAAACTTTGCTTTGCCCCCCCACTTTGGCCAGGGTTTACGGAGACTCACCCGGGCCTCCTTTACGATTAGCGGCCTTGGTTCCTCCAGACCCTCCATGTCCCCGGCCGCTGCCACCGCCAGCACGGGAATGGCGGGAGCGCCTATCTCCTCATCCGCCGCCGCTTCCACCACTGCAAGTGGTTCAGTGGGAGTGCAGGCGTCCTCTGGGGGATCTTGTGTGGGGCTCGGATCCCCGGCCCCACTGTCGCTGACACCCTCGGGGTCATCCGTCTCCTTGTCAGGCTCGTCCACATCCAAGGACATTTCCTCTAAGGCCTCAGAGAGGGTCTCCCCCTCCTCGGTTCTCTCCACCGGGGGATCCATATCCGCCGGCCCATACCAGTAGGTCCGGTCGCACTGTGGGCACCTCGCCCCGGGTTGCATCATACCCCCGACCACCTCACCATCGCATCCCCCACACAGGGGTATCATCTGGGGGATGTTTCCGTTCACCCTCTTCTCGTAGAAGGTTCCGGACCACATGAACCGTCGGCCAGTGTCCCTCAGCATTAACCCCGGCTCCCCAGTTCCCACTGGGTCGGGAGATGGTGTAGGGCAGAGAGACCTTTCCTCACTGGTGGCCATCTTCTTTTTCTCTTTTAGGTGTTGTGCTGGTAGCATACACTCCACCTCTCTCATTAGTGGCTCACCACGCTCTCCTGTTCCCAAAATGGCCGCGGTGATGTCACCGGCCACAGTCACGCCCCCTCACTTTGGCGCACTTTCCTTGGGATTCTGTAGGCTGCTTGATCACTGGGGCGGTACCGACAATCAGGAATATTCTGCCTCCTCCCCCTCACGGGGCCTCCCACGGAATTTCCCGGGTCTGTTTGGCGCCACTAGCCTGCAATCTGATTGGCCCAGAGCTACTCCTCTGCTCTTTTGGCGCCAATTTTTCCTCTCTGGATACAGATTCAGGGTGCCCAAACTTTAACCCATACGGAGGTTAGACTTCCACATTCACACTAGGCCCAAATGCTGTTATGGCCCTTCTGCACTGTGCTTGCTGTTCTTTTGCTGCTGTTTCGAGGATCTCAGCAGTGCCTCCAAATGTAGCCCACTTTATGATTAGATGTGGCACTACCTGCTGATATCACTATACTTGGCGCTTTCAGGAGTCCTGAGCCCCGCTTACTTTGGGGGAACAGCTATTACTTTGTACTTTGGCGTGCCTCCACCCAGGATAGGGATAGAATGAACTATAACTCCCCTCCTGGGACCTTGATACTGTACTGCAGTGTGGGGACTCCCAGCACTCCTGGCACCTTGCCCCCTCCCTGGGGTAGTTGCTTACCAGGCAGGTGGATCCTCCAGATATGCAGAGACAGGACACTGGATGGATGTTTAACCAGTGGAACTTATTTATTGGCACAGATGTATCAGACAGGCAGGTTACACACAGGAGCAATGAGACAGTCAGGGTATACTCCCTCTTCCTTAAGAGACCCTCTCTCCACGAGATATTAGCAGTACTACACGCCAGATGATTCCCTTTAGGGGTTCCCTCCGGTACTTCTCGCCAGAAGCCCCTCTCTAGGGCACTTCCCGGTACTTCCACTTAGATACCCCTGGATTAGGCAAATCTCCTACACTTAGCACTTTATACCCTGACTCCAGCTATGAGTGCTGGTGGATCTATCTAATCCAGTAATCCTCCTGTAGGGGCCACGCTGCCCAGCTAGATAACCTGCCTACCACTCCTAGAGCGGTCTATAACAATCACTTACTGTCTAACTCTGACCTGTTGTTAACCTCTTATCCAAGAGGGGTCCCAGGCTGAAAGACCTGCAGGCGCAAGGCTGCACAGCCTTATATACCCATTAGACCACCCTGTGGCCATAACCTTAAACTGCAAGGATACTCCCTAACTTATTTAAGTGCCAAGCACCCAAGGTGTTGCACTGCTAAAGTTCTACCCTCCCTCGGGGCCTAACCCTGGGACAACCATCCTAGGGGACCCAAATTTTGGGGAACCCTACACTGTATTTATGCCTTTAGCTTTTAAGTACATGTATTCTATGAAGCTGTTGCTTCACTTATAAATATAACCCCATTTTGGAAGATGAATAAACCCCTCCATAACATTTTTTTTTATATATTCCTTTTATTTCTTTAAAGTTCTAAATCTGAATATGAGATGACATTGGGCACATTTTTTATAGCAATCTGAGCACCTGATTCGCATCAGTTTCCAGATACAGACCCTATGACATATCACTCCCAGTATATTCAACAGTTTCTCAACTTGCGTCAGAGAAAGAAAGGCAGACTGTTTGTGCCTGATGTAAAAATTCCACATGGATGTGACTCAGAGTATAGGCGGATAATGGGTTGCTTTAAATACACGTTCAGCCACAGGAGCATATGGATACATCCTTATACAGTATTTCCTTGTGGAAACTGTTACTCAGCAGGGAAAGATGTGTTCCACCATTTTAGACAAGGATCATCTGGGATAGAAGCATAGTCTGACTTTAGTCTATCGGATGTTTTGTTGCTGTACAACACAGCTGGCTGCAGCTGCTGTCAAGAATGCTGAGAACTGACTGTTCATTTAAGGTGGCTTAGGAAGGCATTTAAAAACAACAGGGCAGACTGTAGGCTTTTTGCCAGTGTGTGAGCTGTGTGGCGATGCATAAACTTATGTTTTATTGATCACTGTAGCTAAACGTTCCGGCTATTGAAATGAGACAAACTATTTTCACTGATGTCCGGGCTGCATAATAACTTATGACTGTGGCAGTCAAATTAAATCCCAACTGCGGTCAAAAAGATTTACTGAATGTAATGAAAGGCCATATCCTTTCCACTTCCTTCATTTGAAGAATTAACCACAAACTACTTTAGCAAGCTTCCCTTATCAGTGACAGTACATTACTCAAATCTGGAGCACAAAATGTTTTCATCAGACATTCCAGTTCCAATGAAATAGAAAAAAAAAATTCCATGCAGAAATTGCCTATGTTATTACTCATTTATCATAAGAATGAATAAACATTTCTCATTATGTGGTAGTATACAGTATAGTACATTATTAGTCACAATTTAAGATAGGTGTGCTTTAATCTTAATGCAAAGAAGAGTTAACATTTTCAGTATTTGGATCAGACATTTAAGAAATACTAGTAATAAGGTATAAGGCCATTCTATTTTTCTCTGTATTTACCATACTTGCACGCCATACTCCTCTTTCCTTGTAATGAAATGCTAAATACTAAATAAGTTGACAATCTACTGATTACTGTTGAGTATCTATCATTGGGAGTTGACAATTTTGACATTTTTTTTCGTCAATTTAGTCATCAATATGACTAAAGCCACTGTTTTGAGATATCCAGGAGCCTAGACATTAGATGAAATGGTAATTAAAGTTTATTTTGGGCAAAAGTACGTTTTACAAAATAGGAACCCAAATTTAAAAATAACAGATAAACTGATTTTGCTTAAAATGAAAAAGGCTCATCTCTGCTTGTGTGTTCAGTCATTTAGACAATACAATGTACAGTATTAGTAAAATCTAAATTTAATATAGCTCTTAAGAGATATTTTAGCCACTACAAGCCATTTATAAAGGTAGACTCTGTTATAATTACATAGCCCCACACCCAGTGCAAATGCCTGGGAAACAACGGAAAGAAAAGTGTCTAAATAAAGACTCAAGGTTTATGTCTATTAAAAATCCTGAGGAAACAGATGGTCTGATGTACCAAATAAATGAGGGGATCATTCATTGCTGGAGATGGCTTGAACAGTCTCCAAGTTGTCTGAACTCTGTAACAATCAAATGTCAAATTCGTTATCACTGCAGGAAACTCCAATTATCATAGGTGTGAGGTTTTGAGTAGTGATGAGCAACATTTTTCGCCAGGGATGGATTCTCAGCGAAAAGTCAGTCGTGTCAAGAAAGTTGCAGGCATGCCAAAAATGTCTCAGTTGTGTCAAATACAGCACTGTTGCATCAAAAAAGTTGCGGTCGCGTTGGTATAAAAAAAGTTGCATGTGTCAAAAAAGTTGTGTGGTAGCCACGTTTTGTTAATTTTTTTTTTGCAGTTTTGCTAATTTTTTGGCGAAGAGAAACTAACATATTCGCTCATCACTAGGTTAGGTTTTTTTTAGTATAGGCAACCATGCTGGGGCATGTGCATGTGTGTAATGACCGAATTCCTCACTTATATGCTTGTTACGCTTGTAAGTTAAGATTGGCCTGTCCCCATCCTGCTTCGTGTGCATCTGCATAACTTGAAATGATTGTAAATATGTCAGTTTATTATTGGTACTTTCATGATATGCAGCTCACATAAACTATTGATTGTGTTGTTAATTGTTACCATTGCTAAATAGCATCCTCATTGGTAACTTTGTAATAGCACTTAATTCCCCCAAAACATTTGCAGGCATCTCACCTTCCACAATGGTTATGGTGAGCAGATTGTAGTGTGCTTATATGTCATATGGATTTTTTTAGCAATCTGTCCCATTTAGCTGAAAAATTAACGAAAATGCTAAAAAATTTCCGAAATGGAGAAAAACTCACACAACTTTTTTTGCACGCTTTTTTTCTGTGACTGCAAATATGTTCTATAGTTTAGTTGTGTCAAATTTTCACAGCAGTTCCGCAAAGAAAAATTTGACAACGGTGTTTCGCAGCGAATCCATGCCTCCCAAAAAAATTCACTCATCACTTTTTATCAACACTAACTCCCAAATTCATCTCAGTTAAGAAGGTTTATAATACAATTCTTTGGGGCACATTTACTAATGGGCTTCTAGCTGGCGAAGTGAATTTTGTGGCGAAGCGGAACGGGACAGATTCGCTCATCGCTACTCTTAACCTGTTAATTGTTTGTGGTTCATTAAAGACATTAACATGCGTATACTGTTTGTCCAGGTATTAAATCACCCCTGTGTTGTAATTTGTTACAAATAGCTTGTTAATGTTGTTGAATTGTTGAACAATAATATTTTTTTCTGCGTCTGACTTACTGCAGCTGATAAGAGAGTTAGTCTTCCTTTTGGGTCCATGAACATTTAAAAAAATAATTGGGCACTTTTACCAAGTTCAGCAACATCATCATGACATCATAAATACACATATCTGTCCTGTATAAAGCCACTGATTTCAATTAACACTAGCTCACATACGCCAGTGAATTTTCGCTGAAAGATAGTGCCACTAGAGAAAATTCGGTAGAGAAAAGTACGTGTTGGCGAAAATTTGCTAGTGAAAAGTACAAGCTAGTGTTCTATAGCTGCAGTGAAAATTCAAATTTTGATAAATTAAGCATAGTCACTACAAATTAATGCCTGCAAAGTTGTACAAAGTATGGTGAAGCATTCCAAGGTGAAGCTTCACCTCTTAGTAAATGTGCCCAATGTATTTTATAACTAGCACTTTTGAATTATTTTTATCTTGCATTTATCATTTTAAAATCACATTTTTCCAGTTTGCTTCCCAGTCCTCCAGTTTCCATTTCTGGAAACATCCTGCTTGGGCCAATAGTTTTGCACAATGATAGTGTCATCAGCAAAAACAATGGCCATACTTACAATGCCATTCTCAAGGTCAAGTATGAACAAATTAAAAAGCAAAGAACCAAGGGCAGATCCATTTTGTGCTCCACTAACTATGCTGAACATTTTCCATTTATTACAACTCCTTGTAATCTATATGAAATCTATCTTTCAGCCAGTTCTCTAAATATAAATATTACAGGTCATCTGCAAACTCAGTTGGTAAACTTGTCTAGCTGACCCTGTTAATGTAAATCCCATAACGTCTTACAAATTTCAAAGTAACAAAGAGCATAAATCCAATTTGCTAGTTAAACAATCCTATTGGGTTTATTTAATGTTGAAATGTTTTTGTAGCATAGTAGTTACATAGGGTTGAAAAAAGACCACAGTCCATCAAGTTCAACCCATCCAAGTAAACCCAGCACACCTAACCCACACCTACCAATCTATACACTCACATACATAAACTATAAATACAACCACTAGTACTAACTGTAGATATTAGTATCACAATAGCCTTGGATATTCTGATTGTTCAAAAACTCATCCAGGCCCCTCTTAAAGGCATTAACAGAATCTGCCATTACCACATCACTAGGAAGGGCATTCCCCAACCTCACTGCCCTCACCGTGAAAAACCACCTACGCTGCTTCAAATGGAAGCTCCTTTCCTCTAATCTAAAGGGGTGACCTCTGGTGCATTGATCGCTTTTATGGGAAAACACAACACCCCTAAAAAGCATTATGGTATGGTGACCAAAATTACAGAAACACAACTTATCTTAAAAAAACCTGGGTCTCAAACATTCTGATAATAGATCTCATATATGTACATATAGTTACTAATAGATTTAGTTGTAACCATGGGTTCTTCTTAGAAGTCATACTGTGTCACCCCCACATGCCTCCTTGTCTCTCCAGTCTAATCCCAGGTCCCAATCTATGCTTGCTGCTTCATAATTCATCCACCTCTCTTAGTGCCTACTTTAAATACTCCTCCAGCACAGCAGAATCCTTTCTACCTAGAAGAAATCAATGATCATTTCCATTATAACCTCAGATAAATATCACACAAATTGATTATTTGGTGAAAAATATTTTTGTCAGGTGATACTTGCTTTGATACCCATATAGACTTTATGGGATGGCAGGGGCTTTGTAGAGAAAAAACTCCATTTATGAAGTTGAATGAATAGACAAAAAATTGATTACTTTGAGATTTGTAAGACTTTATGGGATTTAAGTTAACAGAGTGATCTAAACAAGTTTACCAACTGAGCATGCAGATGAACTGGCTAAAAGATAGATTACATATAAATTGCAATGAGTTGTCAAGAAACAAAGCCCAACATCTTCTGACTTCATGAGGAACATCATCAGGGCATCAAGAGCATCATGCACCTGATGAAGTCAGAAGACAGACAAAACACGTCTAACCTTGTAAGTGCATTTATTTTATTAATAAACTTATGTTACTGATTTGATGCTATTGGCCACAATAGTTAGTTATTATATGATACACTTAGGGCTGTATTTATCAAAAATGATAATAAAGTGAACTTTTTACTGAGATATACTGTATATGTGCCTAAAAAGCCTATACAAGGAAATAGAATACTGGGGAGTGTCCCCTTGGTGAACTGCGGCAAGCTAAGAAATATTCTAATGTTTGGTACCTGCTCCTAAGTCAGTCTAAATATGGTGTATTTTGCAAGTCATTCCTTTGTATCTAATAAATCCCAGTTGTTTCGATGGAACCACTGGGATTTTTCATCACTTTTGTGACATAATAGAATCCTGCTTTGGACAATCAGCACCTTTCCTAAACATAATCTCAAGGAAAGACCCCTTATCTAGAAAACATTATACAAAAAAACAGATTTCCAGTTACAAAGTAGTGATGACATTATTTTTTTGGCAGACATGGATTTGTGGCGAATTTCCAGCGTTTCGCCATTGGTGGATTTCTTTACGAAAGGGGCGAAAAAATTTGTTGTGAAAAAAATTTGCTGCGCGTCAAAAAAAAGTGTTGTGTGCAAAAAAAAAAGTCATGGTCGCATCAAAATGGGAGTGTTTGCATCAAAATAGGTGCTGTCATGTCAAATTGGGCATGGGCACATCTAAATGGGCACAGTCACATCAAACTGGGCATGGTCACGTCAAGATAGGCGCAGTCCTGTCAAAACAGTCACATGCGTCAGAAAAAATGGCGCGTTTTTTCACCGTTTCGCAAATTTTTCTGAGGTTTCACACATTTTTCGGTAAAGCAAAACAGGACAGATTCGCTCATCACTATAACGAAGTACTTTGGGGGGTTAAACTCACCAAAACCATTAGTGAGGTGCACATGGCATTTTTGTGTTTGAGATTTTTTTTACTGTTTTACATTACAATTTTTTATTTTTTTTTGGTCCAGTTCATGCCGGCTGTTTCCACCATGCAATAGTATTATTTAGAAAAACCAAGGTTCCAAGCAACCAGTCCTCTGGTGGCCATGCTGCCCTACAGAAAGCTTACTTAGTTTATTGTTTTTGGTATCATTTCCTCTGGAATGGGAATTTACAAATTTTAATGGGCAAGAAAAAAGATGTGTAAAGTTTAGAATTAAAGATTTATATAAATGGTAGAATGGTCAGCATGACGTTTCTTTATTTAAAGGGCCGCAAGCCCTTCTTTCCCTATTCTCTATAGAGTGCCTCAGCTCAAACCCAGACACAGACTGTAGGAGAATAAACAGGGACTACCACTTGGTAAAACTTAAATACATTTTTTAAACAGAGTTTAAGTGATTTATAAAGCTTTGGGAAACTGTTCATATCCCCTTCCAGTGTGTTTAATAATGTTTCAGGTTTTCCAGACCTAACTGTCCTCATGTTCAGTCTCTGCGGGCTCTCTCAACTTGTAAAAAAAAAGTTCTTGTGTGTATCCAGATGGATAGCCATACCTGCAAGCGTGATATTCTTGGCATTCCTTTTGCTTCTGACATGACATGTAACTTTGGATTAAAAACAAAATTGGTGCTTCATAAGCTTCCTAGAAAAGAGTCAAAACTAGAACTAAATGCATGCAACCCCAGCCCCCCCCTCCACTGTAATAACCTGAATATATTTCAGCTAATCTCTGCTGTTTTTCTTTCATGCTTTGCAATAAAGTCAGAGCCAAGGTGTCATTCTTCTTCTTCAATATACCCTGCAATTTCTTTGTTGTACTATCAGATTTATGAAGTTTATGTTGTCTCACATGTTCTGTATTCTTGGATTGCTATACACCACTGCTTTTTCTCATAATGCCACAGAAAGAACTATATTTATTAAACCAAGTCTTTACATACTGCGGGGCTTGTCAAGGCAAACCCTCTCCTGCACAGACAACCCTCAGAGCTTGTGAAAGCATTATGGGAGTTGTAGTTTAACAACAACTGGAGCAGTAAGAATTGTGCATCTGTAACACTGCATATGAGAGGAAATCTTCAATGTTTTACTGGAGATGAACCCCCCAGATTAAGATAGAAGATGGTAAGGATCATTTATAAAACCCCTTGCTCATTTAATAAGCAATTGGTCTTTATATATAAAACACTTTATATGGGGCAGGCGATAAGTACAGGTGCCTTCTGTGCTGCACCCATTGGTGTTTCCTAATTTGGGACTTTATTACCATGCCTTCTACCACAGTGGTGAAGGGAAACAAGAGGGAAGGAAATATTCTGGTTGGTTGCCCCCATCCCCATAGTTTTGTTATAATGACTTTAGGTGAAGCAAACATATTCTAGTCTATTTGTAGGGTACATTAAAATGAATTGTTAGTTCTATTTTTTTCTGTATTATTTTGAAGGAAAACCTTTACTCAGCACTTGTGACTTGCTCCTGAAAGGAAGTATCCCAAAGATATATGTCAAATAGCATGGCTTGAAATGCCAGAAATTTGGGACTGCATTAAAATAAGCTCTTACCAAAAAACTATAAATAGAATAAAATGAATTGTACATTAGGATGAGATTGCAAGTTTTATTACTAAGAAAAATATTTAAATGCAAAAATATGTGCTAAATGTTTTTATCATAAGGAAATACGAATTGCTACCCTTCATCTGTAACATTAGTTTATAGGGAATGGACATAATATCCTTGCAATCAATTTAGTGATACTGTAGATCGGGACAAACAGGGTCGGACTTATCCGACAGGACACCGACAGTCCTTGTGGGCCCCGCTGATCTAGTCCCACTCCCCACTCGCTCTCTGACCCAGATGCTCCTCCCTCATCTCCCGATCGCGGTTACAAATTAGAGTGATGTGGCATGCAGGGGGGCAGGTGTAGGTACAGGACATGGGGAGAGGGACCTTGGTGACAATAGAGAGATATGCCCATTGGAACTGGTTTACTGACCTCTACAATACAACAGAAGGTTAATCAAAGAAAAGTAGAATGGTTAACATTGGTAATCTAGTATTGGTAGGCACAAATCAGTAGGGGCCCAAGCAACTATTACTAACTATTACTAATTAATTTCAGCTTAGAACTTCCTTTATGTAAAATACAATGAACTGGATGAAGCTAAGGGCATTGACATATAGTAGCTAAAACTAAGTAATGTTTTTCTTCACACACAGTGCAAGGCTTAGGCGCCACTGTCATTAAGCTCCCCCACCCCACTGATAGAATGATTAGAATACTGGTAATATATAATGTATAACTTGCAGAACAAACAACATGCTCCCTTACTGGCGGTGTGTGCTGTCTCCAGCAGCCGTCACAGTTTTTGCATGAGTAGCTTCTCATGGATCAGAAAGCATTCACATTTCAAGCATGTTCCTGTGTGTGGAAGAAGAATGTGTAAAGCAGATACTATTGGAAAAAAAATGAACACTTTTAGTTATATCAGTATAACCACTGTAGATAGAACAGGTATGTTTAAGAAGTAAAACTGAAGGCACCCAGACATCTGCCTCAGACAATGCAATTAAAATATATATTGGATACCTAGTTAATAGTGACCACGGGCCTATTACAAATAGAGATTGGGGCTCATTTATCAACAATGGGCAAATTTACCCATGGGCAGTAACCCATAGCAACCAACCAGTAATTGGCTTTTTTTTAGCCAGCTGCAGGTAAATAACTGAATGCAAGATTTTGATTGGTTGCCATGGGTTACTGCCCATGGGCAAATTTGCCCAGTGTTGATAAATGACCCCCAATGTGTTTGGATTTTATTGACCTCACCTTTGAACTATTCCAAAGTAAGATCCACAAAAGGCCCTAAATGTGTTTAAATTCTCTTTTTATGTAATAGTATAGTCCATCCCTATTTGAAGCCAATAAAGGACTGCCAATGCCTTGTAACTCATATTAATGTAGTGACATAGTTCAAAGTCGCAATCAGTCAACAGTCTTTATGTGCAAGTGCGAATATTTTTCTTCCGGAAGGATGTTATGAAAATAATCCCAATAAAACATTGTTTAAACAAACACATTCCATGAGATTGTGGGGACATTGTTGATACCCACATAACTAAATACCATTTGGCGACATTGCTAATGACCTCATTTTTTTGATGTTGTGGGTGTGGAAAGTTTATGTTTTTTCTTTTTTTGGATTTCAAAGCTTTTTCAGTCTTAAAAAAATCAACAAAGTTGAATGTGCTGCTTGATGGCTTTTCTTTAAGCTCAGAAGTGCTGCAGTGTATCAGACAGTGTTTACATAGCCAGCATTTCAATATCCAAAGCTTTATATATCCTTTTTTCTGGCCCAATGATCGTTTGACAGATCTTTTTAGATCTCTCCTGTGCATCTAATCCTTAATGCATGCAGCTTACTCACAACACAGATACAAACCTTTTAAAGAAGATTCTTTCAGCTTGCAGCTCAGAATTACTTTACCGGTTGCGTGAGAATGAAGACAAATCCTTATAATAAGAGGGATTATGTAGGGAAAAAAACCAAACTTTATTTTTAGAATAAGATAAAAAGCAGATTTTTTTTTCTGGACCACACCTAGGAACAATCAGCTACAACAAAAATGTCCGACATTTGGCCTTCCATTTTTTTGTAGAACTTTAGCCTCCAGCATCTGCTGACAGACAGGATTTTTGGATGAGGAGAGTTAAATAACAGCTAAAGGTCCATAGGAGGACATCCCCAGTTTGTAACGTAATACATTGTGTTACCACTAGCCCTAACAATGTGCTTCGCCACTAGCTCTTAAATACCTGTGCCAAGCGTAGGTGTTGCAGTCACCATCCAATAATGAATGGATGTCCTGACAGATCAGGATGTTTCTTGGATTTGAACAGACTCTTCAAACCTAGAGAACAAATAGGGAAACAAGTCTCCTAATGCCGTTCATTCTTTAAATGTTTCCACATGCCCCCTACTAGCAAACTGGTATGAACGCCACTTTAGCAGCCAAAACAAACGGGTATATAAGGCACTTGTGCAATAGTGATGCTGTGTTAAGTATATAAACCCCACAGACCTTTATGTGCACTGTATGTATTTTCATCAACATTTCTAGGTATTCTCCTGACTTTGCTTTTCATGTGTATTCACTTTCCTGGCTCTATATATGCCGATGTGGAAACACTGCACTAAACTGATGTATTCCATGACAATGGAAAACTTGGGAGAGAAACTGGATTTCTTTTCAGTTTTTATTACAGTAATAAATATGAAAATATGGTGTCATTAAAAATATATGCTTAAAGCCCTTACCAGTTGCATGTTTTCCAGATAAGGCGTTTTATCAAAATAGGGAGGCACCCCATGACTCTGGGCTATTAAAACAATGAAACAACAAAGAAACCAATAGTATTGTTTTTGTCATAAAATTGGATTTATGCTAGATTAATAATCCTTTAATGCTTTTTATTTCTAACACTTCCTTACCTGCTAACTTCCCCCCAACTTTTGATGAAAAGTTAAAGGAATGCTGTCATGGGAAAACATGTTTTTTTCAAAAGACATCCATTAATAAAGCTTCTCCAGCAGAATCCTGCATTAAAATCCATTTTTCAAAAACACAAACAGATTTTTTTATATATAATTTTGAAATTTCACATGGAGCTAGCCATATTCTTCATTTCCCAGGGTGCCACAGCCATGTTACCTGTGCTCTGATAAACATCAGTCACACTTTACTGCTAAGCTGCAAATTGGAGTTATATCACCCCCTCCCTTTCCCCCCAGCAGTAGAACAATGGGGAGGTAACAAGATCGTAGCATATCAGTAGATATCAGAATAACACTCAGTAGTAAGAAATTAAAGTCTGGCTTGGGACTCCCCCAGTTACATGGGAGTAGGAGAAACAATAGGTTACCTGAAAGCTTATGTGTAGTGCCGGCTCCTTCTGAAAGCTCAGACTCAGGCACAATGCACTGCCTGAGATGGCTGCCTACACACCAATATTACAACTACAAAAAAAACATTTGTTGGTTCATGAATAACATTTTAAATGGTAGAGTGAATTATTTGCTATGTAAATAGTGTCATTTAGGAATAAAAAGTATACCACAAAAATCATGACAGAATCCCTTAAAATATATGTAATAACTAGAGATGTAGCGAACATCGCCGAAAATGTTCGCGAACCCGTTCGCGGACTTTCGCCAAAACTCGCGAATATTCGCGAACTTTGCGAACCCCATAGACTTCAATGGGAAGGCGAACTTTAAAACCTAGAAAAGCCATTTCTGGCCAGAAAACTGATTTTAAAGTTGTTTAAAGGGTGCCACGACCTGGACAGTGGCATGCAGGAGGGGGATCAAGCAAAAATTTCTCTGAAAAATACTTTGTAAAAAAAACGCAAAAAAAACCGCAAAAAAAAAAAACCGCAAAAAAATAACGCCAAAAAAAACCAGACAAAAAATAACGCCAAAAAAAAAAACGCAAGCTATTCCTATGTATATGCATAGGCGATAAAACGCGGCGGAAAAACCAAGGCGGAAAAACCAAGGCGAAAAAACGCGGCGCCAAACAAAAACGCGGCGAAAAGAATTTGCGCGAACGCGAACACCCAATGTTCGCGCGAATTAGTTCGCCGGCGAACAGTTCGCTACATCTCTAGTAATAACCCAAGGAATGCATACAGGATGGTGTCTGATACAACAATCTAAAGATTAAACCTCTTTCCTTGGACACAGACTTATAGAAAGACCTATAAAGGTAAATATTTTTTTTAGAACAGATGGAGGGCAGCTAAGGATGTTTTGCTGCTGGGTCAGATGGATGTTTTGCTGATTTAGATTCCAAACTATCAATTCCTCTATAGATAGATGACAGTTTGCTTGCAACCTTGGCAGAGCCTAGAATTAATTTAGAGAGACCTGAGATCTTTGTCTATGATTTGTTGAAACAGTTTTCCTGGCAAGTTGCCCAGATTGTGGAAACGAATACTTTCAAATAGAAAGAATGACCTTGAAATTTATTTTCTGTAAGAAAAAAACGCAATATTTATTCATTTATTGCTTGGTTTTGATATCAGGCTTTCAACACCTTATATTCATGTATTTTTTGCTTTGCAGACTGGAAGACTCAATTATTCTAGATACCCAATGAAAAGCATGTGTATCAGGATGCCCAGAGGTCCTACAATTCCCTGACTTTTTGCATGAAGTCCACTATAGTATATGGATTGCCTAGAAATTGCTTTAATTACTACATTCTGTCCAGAGCAATGAAGATACAGAAACTGGAAACATACTTTCCTCAAGATGGTTTCATAGGCTGAATTATTCTAATATGAATTTCAAATGTGCAGTGCAAAATAGAATATTAGGGTTGATTTAAAACTGCAAGCCGGTATGCAAGTGTAAGTTTCATGCAATATTCACATTAGTTCTTGCATCTGTACATGCTGCTTTATACTTGCATCTTGCTTCATTATCCAATTTAACCTGCTTATTATCCTAATTTGTAATTAGTTGTAAGGTGAAATGTACAGAGCAAAGGGAGTTAACACATGCATGGAGAAGGTGGTTCTTTGAGGGCTTATTTAACATGTTGCGCCCACAGAAGCAATTGACTTGCACCTAATGAACTGCAAGCTGATGCCTTTTTGAAACTGATGCTGATATTGTAAAAAACAGGGGCCACTTGGCAAATACCATGTAAATTGAGGCATACAGCAGTTAGCCTGTGCCAACATTCACACATAAAGCTACATTGTATGTAAAAATATAGTGATTTGTGAGTGAATTTTACACTTTGAACTTTTTTTTTTGTTACAAATTGAACTTGCAGAAAACAGAAAAAAAATAAACAGTTTTTTTTTTTTTTGCTAAGGGACATTTTTACCCCACGCTATATACTTATATACTTTAGTTCCTGTATTTTCATTAAAATTTTGATTCCTAAAACAAATGTATTTCTTATTAAATATTTAGGGAACCTGTAGCGCACTTTGTTTGATTGTGCACTTGTGGAGAAGCAACCAACTCACTTTAACAGGAATTTAAATGCAGTGCTGGAAATGCCATCAGTATGCATTGACAAATTCCTAGTGCTGGTTATGGAATTATGTTGGCACCTACAGTAATTTCCCCTTAAATCATAGTCTGGCAATTGTACAATGCCCCTGAGGGTTCTAGATAACTATGGTTTTATTATTTGCCTGCTGTTGCTCCTTTCCAAGTGCCCTGTACCTGCTCCTTCTTGTTTCCAATCTACTTAATCTTCACAACAACTCACTGGTTTTGATTATGGCCTCTTTGGTCTATTCTTTGGCTCAAATTATTCAGTGTAATTCTGACCCAGCCCGTTTTGACTTTCCTTCCTTTACCACCTTTTAAACGTTGGCACTCTTGTCTTCTGCAGTGGAAGCACTGTAATCTCATGGAGTATATAAGGGCCAGTGCTAAGGTCAAAGGTGACTGTTATAGGTGGAAAGTACACTAATGGGCCTAAAATTTGTGATAGTGTTTTCCCCAGAATTCCAGTGTAATTGCAGTGTCAAGGGGTGATGCACTTGACATCCACCTAGAGTAATTGCTGGTATTTGGTATTTGACTGACATCTGCACCCAATTTTTTAGGTGCAAGTGTGCTGCGCCTACTGACACTGGGTATAGAGGGGACTCTGGAGCTACTGCCTGGTCAGGTAGTGCCAGTAGCTCCAGGGTTCCTAGAGCAGCGCTCAATTTGGAACCAAAGGCAGGAAGGACTGAGTGGTTTAGAGAGCATCTGTACCGAAGTGCAAGTAGCATATTTGGATGCAAGTACCTTTAAGGGGTTCTCCACCTTTCAGTTAGCTTTTAGTATGATGTAGAGAGTAATATTCTGAGACAATTTGCAATTGGTCTTCATTTTTTATTATTTGGTCTTCATTTTTTCATTAACTTTTTCCAGTTTGGAGTTTTAGCAGCTATCTGGTTGCTAGGGACCTAATTGCTTTAGCAACCAGGGAGTGGTTTTAATGAGAAACTGATAAATGAATAGAAGAGGACCTACACTGAAAAATAAAGTATAAAAAGTAACAATAACAATACAATTCTACCCTGACAGAGCAATATTTTTTGGCTGCTGGGGTCAGTGACCCCCATTTGAAAGGTGGAAAGAGTAAGAAGAAGAAGGCAAATAATTAAAAAACAATAAAAAATAAATAAAGAAGACTCACTGAAAAGTTGCTTAGAATTGGTCATTCTATAACATGCTAAAAGTTAACTTGAAGGTGAACCACCCCTTTTATGAAAGGAGTTTAACACACTACTGCACTAATGCTGTGATGGTGGATTAGAGGAAGACACATAAGTCAACAAGGGTCATAATAAGTCTATTTTTACAGAGACAGCTATTCACACATGCTGCCCTGCCAAGACATTGGAAACCAAATAGTATATGAATCCTATATTCAATCCTATATTTAAAATCATATAAAAATACCAATCTACAAACTAAGCATTTTACATTTTGGCTAACAATGGCCTCCCACAAATGGGACTTATCTCTAATTTCTACAATATTCTTACCATCTCCCCAGATGACTCTCAACTCAACCATAAATATATGGATAAATGAGATGCAATTCTTCCGCATCAACTTTCTGAGGCAGATTGGACAAAGATCTGGGAAAATGCCAGGAGGATGGCCACATGCATTAGACAAAAAGAAAATATAATTAAAATGTTTATGTTCTGGAACTACACCTTAGACAAGCTTCACCAACTCTCTCCTGACCACCCCTCAACTTGTTTGAGGAACTGCGGGAGCACAGGGAACTTGATGCATGTCTTCTCGGACTGTTCCATCATCCAACCCATTTAGGGGGAAGTAGCTAGTCCCTTCAGCCAAATTCTCACTTGTCAAATTTCTCTCGATCTTCCCATTATGCTACTGGAGAAACCTCTACCGAAATTACACAAAAGCGGTCAAACCTTAATCAACCAAATACTTACAAATACTTGCCAGCTGCAACTAAATGGAAAACTTCAGACATGCCCACCTAGGCGGAAATAATAAAGCAGGTAAATGCCAACAGGACATTTGAACTAGCTATACCCTTTAATAATATAACACATTATTTAAATGCCTGGGATCCATGGGAATTACATGGATTGTAGCAAACAAAAAAATTCACCTTAGTGAATGCAAAGTCTCCTAGGTGTATGGAAGCGCCCCAACAATATATAGAACAAAGCAGAAATAGAGACTGCACTCAAGCAAAATTTCAGCTGGGAGCTTACCCCATTTATTTTACATTTTGGAGGGGCACTCCCTCTCTTGGTCCGGATGGTACATTGGCATAATAAATGGGGTAAGCTCCCCAGCTGAAATTTTGCTTGAGTGCAGTCTCTATTTCTGCTTTGTTCAACTACATGGATTGGCCAACTAATTATCTTCCTGCTCAAGACACCCACAAACTGCCTACCGCTATTTTTATTACTGAGCTGATTTTCTTCCACTTATCTGTCTTATTCCACTGCATACACTACATACTTGTGGAGTTTATCATTTTCCCTTTGTTGCTTGTATTGCTTTTACTTTTTTTCTTGCCAGACAATCATTAGCAATGATGATACACAATACACTGCCACAGTTTTTAGAAAAATTGTACTTTTATTGAGACCAGCCTGATTTCTGTGTTGCAATGTAATATACATTTAGAAACAAATTAAGTGAACAGTAAAGTGAACAAGCAAGTATACTTATTCAAAGAAAAGAAAAATCTCACCCAGAAAGAAAGGAAATGAAAATTGTTGACTTTGATATAGCTATGCTGTGTAAACGGGAGGTTGTGAAACAAATATTATGTACACACTGGAGGTACAATCAGTCATCCCCATTTTCTACTGCCAGCTCTCATAGATTCATGAGCAGAGCCCAGCCAAAGCTCACAGCTGTCATGCATTTTCAACAGATTCCACTAGGCCAGGATGAGGTTGGAAAAGATTCCTTTGCTCTTACTCATTAGTTAAGAGGAATTACCGTAACATCTGATATTGTAGAAGAGGGAAATCTGCCATCTTGACCTTGCCCAAAACATTCCGGAACTGGGGGTCTATGGATTTATTAGCTCAGATGGCCTAGAAAGGTCAATGGAACCATTACAGGGGAAAAAAAACCCAAGAAACGAATCTGCTATTCATTTCTGCAACACCATTATGTTTCTGTGTGGATAAACTAGTCAGATACACATTACTGTTTCTTTCTAGATCTGTGTCATAGGAAAGGCATGTTCCACTGGAGTAATTTCCAGCTGTCAGCAATGTGCTGATACAACACAGCCAATCATGAGAGAACAATTCAGATAAACAGGATGTTCTCAGTGTGTATGATTGCATGTGTAACAAACCTTTTGCACATTTCACATGGGATTTGGTGGGTTGCTTAGCCCACATCTGTCTGTTTAGACTAAAGGATCACACAAAACACCACTGAAACCAAACTAAAAGGTGTATTTTACATTAAGCTCAATGTATCTTTGAGTATTTATAGTTATAAGGACAAAGGAAGATTTGAATTTAAAGTGAATTTTACTATTTGACTTTAGGCACTAATTGTAAAACAATAGGATATGTACAATATCTTGCGGAGATAGGTCTAAAGCAACTGGACTTTCTGCTTTATTCATATCTCCACTAGATACTGTATATCGTGACCTGGATAAATGACAACTTTCATAACAATAAGAAATGTGTTATTGCTGCACAATGTTTTGATAAAGTATTGTCATGGTTACAAAAGTAAAGTAAACCATGGGTCCATTTTCACCTGGGCAGTAACCCATAGCAACCAAACAGTGATTAGCTTTTCCCAGACAGTTGCAGGTAGACGATGAAAATAAATATTTGATTGTTATGGGTTTCTGCTCAGCTGCTAATTTGCCCAGTGTTGATAAATTACCCCTTTTAAGAAAATAAATTCTTGCACGTGGAGAATTTACAAATGGACATGATTCAGCAGTTGCTACTTGTATGCAGTTTGGCACAACAAGATCAGTCCAACAGATAGTTTCCCCTCGAAATGAATTAAAATTAGTTTCACATGCATATTATTTGTGTAATACTTCAAGAGAAAAATAAAATTGCTAATTACATTACTGAATTAAAGAAACCTTATTGTTTGTATGCACCAAAACAGGCTAGCTAACTAGCTAATACAGCAATCCATGCCTTTGCTCATACTTACCTCCACACTATTATTGTCCAATGTTTATGTTGCATTAAACAACAAAGATCATACATCAGCCCCTGAGGAGCTTATAGTTTAAATCCCTATCACATATATTATAAATAATTACATTAGGAGACAATAAAACATTCTACATGTGTTTGGGGTATGTCTGAGGAAACAAGAATACACAAAGGAAAACAACAAAAGCACAGGGAGAACATAACTGTGCCCTGCTGGTGAGTTCCAACCTGTTTGAATGGACTAGATAAGTAATATGTTGGTTGCTATGAGATTTGTCTATTTGACGGGCTTAGGGCTTGATTACTTGGGCCACTGTATTATCGGGCTGTGTATAATGTTTAACCGAGTGTAATGGCCAAGTTTATAAACATAGAAGAGTTTAAGTAGCCTTCATATACAGGTATAGGACCCGTTATCCAGAATGCTCGGGACCAAGGGTATTCCAGATAAGGGGTCTTTTCGTAATTTGGATCTCCGTACCTTAAGTCTACGAAAAAAATCAATAAAACATTAATTAAACCCCAATAGGGTTGTTTGGCATCCAATAAGGATGAATTATATCTTAGTTGGGATCAATTACAAGGTACTGTTTTATTACTACAGAGAAAAAGGAAATCAGTTTTAAAATTCTGAATTATTTGATTAAAATGGAGTCTATGGGAGACGGGCATTCCGTAATTCAGAGCTTTCTGGATAACAGGTTTCCGGATAAGGGATCCCATACCTGTATTTGAATGTGTTATGGAGTTTGGGAATTATCTTTTTTGTATATTGCATATATAAACCATATGACGTATAACTACTCAACTGCATAACTTTATATTTATCAGTATAGAATGTTACCTGTTACTTATCTGTCCAGATACCCCTGCAAAGATGACACATCCTAAATAGATTCAGTTGATCTGTTTTGGGTCACCAGCAAGCATGGATACATTACTTTCTATTGCCTCTCTAAATGTGAACCCAGTGGCACACTGCTTAGACCTAGTTCAGTTAGAGAAATTGACATCTACTCATCGTACATTTTTCAGTTATTCTAATTTGTTAGCAGCAGTTTGCTTACTCAGCTAAATATGCCTGTTTTAATGATAGACTTGGCTCTATCCATAAGAGTTAATGACACTAATGATGACACAAGAGATTGTGTTAAATTATATAAAAAAATGTATTTAATTATATCATTACCTGTAGACCTTATTTTGAAACTTGATACAAATTACTGTTGTAATTAAAATCAGTGCAGAACTCCATAAACTGATAGGGCGCCAGGAATTTTGCTAAACTACAACAAATGGCTTTGGAATTTATTTAGCATTTGGAAAATATTAATGTTTCCAGAACTTGATTTGCAGTTACGTTTAATTATGTATTATGAGTCCAATAAGGATGAAATGTTACAGAATTATAACTGCCAGGTTTATACCTTTTGTTTTACACTTTTATATGGTACCACCAGAGATTCAGATCCAAAAGATGTATTTATTTTTTTTAAATGTCTAGTAAAACACTTGAGTATTCTGAACTATAAGTCTTGATGATATGTTCATATGTATGGGAGCAGTCACAGTTTCTGCTTCTGCTTTGGTTAAATAAAAATGATTGACACCAATGAATCTGCACCCCCAGTAGCAGATCATGAAGCATGGTAGAATGCTTAATTATCTTCCCCAAGTGATGCTTCTTTAACTAGACTTTATTTACATTAGGAAATGACCTTGTTTCATGTTCAACGTAATGTCATATTCCTTTTAACAATCCTGATTAGCTGTACTAATGTCTCTTGAAAATCCTAGTGATTAGAGAATGAGACTCAAAAGATCATGGTTCTCAAAAGCAACCCTACCCACTTCAAGCAACTGCTGGTGCTGACAGGAGAGGGCTGATTGGAAACAATGAAGCAGGGGTGGGATCTTTGTTATTGTCCCTGAGATGATCAAGGCAGTTGAGTTGTGCTGTGTATCTGCCTCATTAAAAATAAGGACCTTCAACAGTTTAATTCTTTCATATATCTCTACTGTCAGGTCCAAATATTACCATTTCCACCTCCAAAACATTATTTTTGGCTAAAATAATACAAAACATTTATTTCTTTGCTGAAACAATATTATCTAAAATGTTGAAACGGAAATCAGGGACCCTGCCATGCTTCTTATTTGCCCTGGTTACATCTTGATATTAAACAGATATGTCTCCACAAACCCTGTTGATTTCCTGTAGGTCCCACCCCTTTAGAATTTGCAATAAGGCAATGTCCTGCCTAAACAGGGACAACTAGGACATATGCTACAGGACTTATCTCCTGTGCTTCTGTAGCATCTTAAAGTAGTAAAGATGCTTACATTTATTTTCCAACTGGAAATAGACTGATCAAGGCTGATGGCTGATTGCTTTCAACTCCCAATGTAGCACCTATGTTCATAAATTATTATTACTTTTATAAAAGATAGCTTATAGTTTTTACTGTTTTAACTGTTGTCAAGCTTCAAAACTTTTTGCTAGAAAATTTTACTTTTGTCTTGTTTTCTTTGTTTCCCCATACACTTTCCTAGGAGGCAATTACCTTGTAACAAGAACTGGTTTTAAGTATACTTCCCTTGAAGACAACTCCCCCAAGTTTTCCCATTTCATTTTTAGGATGACAATCATGGTTATTGGTATATATTAAATGTATGTGTATATATATATAATATAGTGAAAAAATAGGACATTTGAAGTATCGTTGTTGTGTCATGTACTTTATATGTTCTTTTATGCTTTAATATCAGGGATCCCCAAACTGTGATGAAGACATCCTTTCATCCCTGCCTTTATCACAGGGGTACCCAGCCTGAAGGTCAGTTACAGTATATTGATATTTTGGGAGAGCTCTTAGATACAACTTTGAAAGCTCAACTCAAGGTCAGTTAGATTTATACGAGATGGATACTTTTTATATATAGTTACATAGTTACATAGGGTTGAAAAAAGACCAGTGTCCATCAAGTTCAACCCATCCAAGTAAACCCAGCACACCCAACCCACACCTACCAATCTATACACTCACATACATAAACTATAAATACAACCACTAGTACTAACTGTAGATATTAGTATCACAATAGCCTTGGATATTCTGATTGATCAAGAACTCATCCAGGCCCCTCTTAAAGGCATTAAAATATGTCTGTAACCATGTTTTAAGTTAGACTTCCAGAGGTAGCTTGAATTGAAAAAGTCTAAAAACCACTGCTTTATATGGGGAATTCTAATTGTTGTATAGTTTATTGGGTGTACATTATTCCTTATATGAAGTTTTCTAATGTATAGTACAGTGCAATATTTTGGTGCTTTTTATAAGGACTTTTTTGAGATCTCAAACTGAATTACCTGAAACATCTGCTACATTTTTTTACAGAAGGTTCCAATCTCCCTTTTCAGTTGCAAGGAAAAGACTACACACAACTTAATGTACCCTAGGTGCAGCTGAAATTGCCATAAATTCTCTACAGCCCATAAAATACCAGGATTTAGACAGCCTGCAGAACTATCCTGGAATTGTAGTGACGCCATAGTTATCACTGAAACTGGAAATATATATGAGAAAGCATATGTGACTAAGCATCTTCTACTTATTTCCAAATAAGGAAAGAGAGCACGGAGATTCTTGCTGCTACTACAGTTGATCATCCTTAGACTACACCAGTCCATGTGTCTAATTTATAATAAAGTCATTTAGGGGCATATTTTTTAGTCAAAGTTTTATTTTAAAAATAAAATTTATTAATAAATATGCCTCCAAGGGTTTTTAGATAATTAGCCCAAATGATTTTGTAATATTGCCATCTTTTGTGCTAATGTCAGATACCCAACAGAATTGTTTATTGCTTTGTGTCCCTGGCTACAACACAAATAGCAGAGAGTAGCACTTGGTTCTTCATTACCACTTTAAAATGTGCTGACTGTACTCAGCAGGACCCGCTGTAATCAGGGAAAGTGGTCTGCAGGCTTTCTGGGCATTTTTTTCTCCATTGTGACTTTTCCAGGAAAAGTTACAGCAATCAAAGCACAGCATGTGCCATAACCTTTAACTAAAGGGAATTAAGTAGGATTTACACTCCATGAAAAGGATGTAGCTGCAAATCAGATCAGCTATAGATTATTAGCAAAATAGAATATGTATTAGATGCCAGTGGGTTAATTTGAAAGAAAAATGCTCTGCACTTTTAGGTGAAGCTACATATATATCAAGTTAAAGACCTATTTAAAATTATCCAGGTTATTCGTAAAGAAAAAAAAGCGCAGCGCAATTGAATCAAAAGAAAAATAACATTTCAGTGGGATCTGCTTAGTTTCCAGTAGGATGAGCAATTCTTCAATAGGCAGCATTGCCAAAAAGCCAACAGGACCTTAAATCCTATGTGACTTCTTTATATTATTGTATAATTGTTCCCAGAAATAAGGGCTATAAAACAACATGTCATGTGAACCAATAATGAGGAGGAAGTAGAAGAGCTGTAAAAACGACAGACATAATCCAAAATTATCCATTGTGACATTTATTTTGCCAGCATAGTTGGAACAATAAAATGTGATGGTGATAAAACAGATTGTTAGCTGGGCCCAGCTTTTTCCTTTAGCTTTTAACCATGAAATGGATTTGCCTGCCTAGAAGTAAAGATAGCAGAGTTTGTTCACTAACATGGAAAGGAGAAATCAAGCACTTTTTAATTTTGTTTTATTGTGTATAATATAAAAAATCTGGCCTGACGAAGCTTCTTGTGGGGTGCCAGGGTAAAGACTGTTCTTTATGAAAGCAGATTTTTAGTGATCACCAGTTTTTTTTTAACAATTGGAGGGGAGTCAAGGGGAGGTAAGGGAGCGCTAAAGGCAATGAGGTCCCTGGCGCAGGAAGAGTTTCAGTATGGTGAGCTTCATTAAAGCATTTTGTTTGATACCTTGCACTATTTCATTGACAGTATCTCAGAAAGCAACATTGATTAAAGTGATACTGACAGCCACTTAAAAATTTTTTTACACCTGCTGTTGTGTTTTAATTTGTATCAGCTTTAAATTCCTTATAAACTAAAACTGCAAAGTTTTTTCACTTCGTAATTATGGTAGCACGAATTATAGACCCACAGAGCAGCCATGTTTGTTCCCCTCTTCCGGGTTTTAAATGCCTCCCAAGTGAATAAATATGCCCAGTCACAAACCTGCAATGCCCCTTCTGCTTTCAGCCGGTGTGTGACTAGCTCAGCTCCATTGTCTATGTGTAATGGGGAGGGGGGAGGGAGAGCCCTTAAGCTGGCCATACACGCACCGATAATATAGTACGAAACCTTGTTTTGTACAATATTCGCTGCGTGTATGGCAAGTCGGTGAGTCGGCAGGTTTAAAGATTTTGATCAAAATCTGTCTTCGGGGCTGAATCGGCAGAAGGAGGTAGAAATCCTATTGTTTCTACCTCCTTATCTGCCGTTTCAGCCCTGAAGGGTTAGTGGCGGATTGTACGATCTTTTGTGCGACCGATGGTCGCACGAAAGATCTAAAATCGCCACGTGTGTGGCCACCTTTAGAAGCGGGCACGGGAAAGCTTAACCTGACCTGTTAGTTAATTCTTCGTGGGAAGAGCAGAGATGGGGCAGTCCTTTGAAGTAGAAGATCAAGCCTGCCTGCTATCTAGTTCACAACGCCATGCAATGCTATGCGAGGGAGGGAGGGGGAACTATTTGAAGCAAATGCCAAGCTGAAACCTCCCAGTTTATGAGGTAGTCCTTTTGACAGATTGAGAAGCTACAGTCGGGCTGCCAGACAGTTGGGTTCAGGATCTTCAGTAGGATTTATGTAGAGAAACAGGACTTTTAGGAAATTATAGGTCATTATGACCTATAGGTAGGTTTGGAAGTAGGTTCATATTTTTACAAGAAATTTTTTGGTGTCTTTTGCTTTATTTATTTAAGTGTTTATGGTCAGGATGATATTGGCAAGAGCGATTAAGCTTCAATTTAACATTTCACTATGCATATTTTTAGGGTACAACACCACAGCGATCACCTCACAGAATTTGTCAATGAGAGGAGCTACAAGTGGCCATCCTCTTGTATAAACTAATAGGAAAAGGGAAAGACCAGATTGCATAGACCTGTTTGTTTTGTCTATAGACAATATTACTTCCAATCTGTGTAGTCTTACACGTGCACACACAATTTGAGGCTAGCACAACAAATAGTGCTGCCCACACAGATTTTACATGTAAACCCACCTACATCTGCACACAGAGCTTTTAAATAGCACACACAAAAGAAATTACAAACAAATGCATCAAAATTAGCCATGAGAAACAGGGCTCTTGATGTTGACCTCCACAATGTGCTGAAGGGTTCACTGAAAAACTGACTTTCACTTCTGACAGACTGACTTTGATCTGACAGTGAATTCCACTAACAGTTAATTAATGTATCTTTCGTTCACACACCTACGTACACTGCCTAGGTGTCATCTTTCAATCCACTTATACATTTCTTATTCCGACCCTTTCTCTGTTTTGCATTTTGTGTACTATTGCAGCCATTCCTCAATATGAATCAAACTAAAACACTTGTTCATTTCTATATAATTTCTATTCGATAGTACTGCAAATTTCTTCTTTGAGATTCCACTTCTGTTTCAGATTCTTTTACTATGCTACTTTCACTTATCTCACTACTGCAAATCCTTTTATTACCTCCCAGAATTAAATGCATAATACCAACATTCAATGTGCCCCTACCTCTCTGCCCTCATCTACAAACACCTGGCCCACACCGCTGTATTAATCCGTGCTTCTGACTTTGAGCCCTCTTACCATCTCTTAATCTTTTCCTATTTTGAGTTGCATGATTACCCCTGGCTTCTGTCTGTCTCTGGAATTACCTACCACAGCTAATTCAGCTTTACCCTTTCCTCTTCAAATGCTCCCTGATAGATTCAGACAGATGATGGTGCTTAGCAAGGCGATGAGAAGTACTGAGGACAGAATGAATCAAAACAATTGGACACATTCTAATAAACTACCACTTTTATCAGCTTTGATGAATGTGCCAATTACTAAAATAAAATTCCGATATTATAAGGAAAATAATAAATATGAAATAGAGCAGGGAACACCTACTTTAGGTGTTATTGCCAATGGGTGGTTATGTTGGGTTATCTAAAGTTATGTGTTACAATCATCACTCCACATACTGGAATGTAAAAATAAAATATTTCCATAAAAATGCTATTCAGCGTTGGCAGATCTAGCTATTGTGCCATTTCATTGTAGCTTATGCAATGTTTGTTTTTAGTCATTATGCTAATCATGCAACAGAGGGAATCCCATTAATATTTTAGTAATTTGAATTAAACATGTTACCTATGCATCAAAACATTTCAGACAGTTTGTGGATGTTATGTTAAATGATGAGAGCTGATTTATTTAATAATGGGAATGTTTAATGATCTGGACTTTTACAGCTAGTTTAAGTAATCTGACTGAAAAATGGTAAATGCCAAGTGAGCCTTTGACACAACGTCCATCGGAATGACCTGTTGAAATAATTGAAATTAAGTGCGTCAAGTGTTCATTGTGGAGGTTACTTTCAGTTCCTATTCCAAAACACATTCACAGGCTGCATTTATATAAGGCTTTTGTAGGTAAGCATGTGACTGAATAAATGTCACAGCAGGGAATCTACAGACTGAAGGAAAGGGGGGGGGGGGAAACTCTTCGGGACATTCTACATTAGTTCAAGGGCAAGCCTGAGCATTTTACAGCTGGTTTATTGCTATTCTTGCTCTGGTTAAGCTGTCTTTCATGTCAAAAGTCCTTTCCTGCTTTCTGATCAACAGGAAGAATTCTGGCTGCCATGCTGTTCACCTTAAGCTTCTCCAGGGGTTTTGGCCTTTGATCAGTGATATCGTTTGCAATCGAGTTAAAATAGTGGGCTGCTGTGATAAGCCAAGGTTCTGACAGAGAACAAGAATTTTCCTTTTCCATTTAACCAACTTCTTTTCTTTTCAGATCTTGGGAACATTTAATCTCCACACAGAAGGACTAGTGTTCTGGGCTGATGCGAGGAAATGGGTGTGTAATACTTTGTTCTATTAAAAGTAAGATATTTTTAAAAGGCCTATTAATATGACATTTTAAGAGATATTAAAAATGAGAAATAACCCCCAGAAATATTAGGTAGTAGACACTCACTGGCGGAAGAGTTGGGTTTGGGTTCATAGTCCCAAACCTACAGCCAAGGGGAGCAGATTAAACCAAATACATTTATATATATACTGTATATATATATATATATATATATATATATATATATATACTTGAACAGAAGGACCGCTTCACACAGGACTTATGAAGAAATATCGTTTTATTCACGCATCACAAATGGAGACTGACGTTTCGGCCGGACTCCCAGCCTTTCTCACTTGAGAAAGGCTGGGAGTCCGGCCGAAACGTCAGTCTCCATTTGTGATGCGTGAATAAAACGATATTTCTTCATAAGTCCTGTGTGAAGCGGTCCTTCTGTTCAAGTATCTATACGGTTGTGATTTGGACTGCACCCAGGCCACTGATCCTCTACATTATTGTGAGTGCCGTTCCTTCTACAGTAATCTATATATATATATATATATATATAAAACAGTGAGCTGACACCATAACCATAACCACATAACAAATCATATGTGAAATGTTAATAAAGCTTTAAATGTTTTGTGTGGCAAGGCACTTTTATTGTTATCTAGCAGCCTATATTAATATGGATTCTGTATGCATATTTTTACATTGTGCCACTGGGGTACATAGGGCTGAATGTATAATTTTTATTTTTTAGTGCAATTCAATAATTTTTAATTTTTAGTGCAATTCAATAATGTAATTTTTCTGCAATACACCAGTATAATGAGGAAATCTTCAGAGTTGTATACTTGTAGTATATCCAGTCAGATTGTGACTATATCTCCAATATGATGCCATTCCTTTTCCATGGTTATTATAGCCTTGCTCCAAAGACACTTTAGCAGTAAGACAACATCTGTTGTCCAATAGGGTGGACAGTTCTGTAGCAGTCTGGAAGCTCAGGCTTCCGAACCAAAATTTGTTAAAGAGCCCCACACAACACAAAAAATCCTAATCACTGTAATCTGTTCCTTAAAAAGTATGAATAAATACCATTTTTATATGCTGAAATCCAGCTGCAAAACAGTTATTCTCTTTTTGCATCATTTAAAATCTTTGCAGGGGAGGATGGACTTTAAATTAGAGAGGCTTCAGATGTTTGTTTTTGCCTTCCTCTGTATCAACTAGCAGTTAGGCAGGTTATATATAGGCATTATGGTTGAACGTGATGGACGTTTGTCTTTTTTCAACCTAACTTACTATGTTACTGTGTTACTATGTAAAACATTGATGTTACAAATTGTAAATTGTTCACAGCTTACAGACACCATGCAGGAATGACACAACCACATTGCACTGCACTGAGATGTTTCTTTCCTTATTGAGGTTACATGTGCAGGGAATTGTGGGATTGGGAGAATGCAGGCTGAAGGCAGGGTTAGGACAGTCGACTACTGGTAAATTTTAGTCAGCGAGATCAGCAAGAGAACAGGGGGCCAGGCTTAGGTAACAAACATAATATTACATTAAAAATCATGAAAAGCGTGCATATATTTTAATTGATGTATAATTTTTAATTAATGTTAATTGAAATTTTGTTTCATTTTCAAAAGGTTGTGTTTGGGTGGAGTTCCCCTTTAAGCTGTAAATTCACAACCTAATATGAGAGTTTCTTTTTTGGCATTTCACTTTGGATTCCATTCATTCTCTTGGGAATATTTTTTACTGTACACTATGATCATATGTATCCATATTGAAGAAATTCTAGTTAAATATATTTCAGCAAAAAAAGTCTCACTTTTAACTCTGTTTGTTCCAGCTGAGGCATGCTAATGTGATACAGATACATTATTTGTGTAGCTGTATAGACCTAAAAATGTTGTTATTGAAGAGTTATTTTGCCTTTGTGGCACCAGACTGCGCATAGGCATGGCTGTCCTACATGTGTTTGTGTTTAAACTCGCTATTTGCTGCATGCTCATTTAGTTCTTATGGTACTAATGTACAGAAAGGCCAACTGTTTCTTTTCTGAAAGCATGAAATGATAAAAGATGTTTGCGGGATTTTTTGATGAAATCTTCAGCAGTTTTTTCGTATCAGGTAGGATTCCTAGACACCTCCAGCTACCATTAATCAAGCCTGGAGCCTGACTGGAGCCAAGCAAGGGGCCAGCATGTGGATTGTAATTCAAGCATAGGAAATACAATGGGACAGAGACAAATAATTCTTAGCTTGAGAGCACTAAAATCTGCTCTTTTACAGTGCTGGGCAGTCACTTGCAGATTCATTTAGATTGTTTATCCCCCTGGCCAAGCCATTTATTTTTTTAACACACAGACAGTTTTATGCATAATTACCTTTATGCAGCAATGTCTGGGGCTCTCAATTAAACAACAGCTCACAGTATCCCTAGACAGCCTTTGGCCATAGGTTAGACATCCCTCTATCAGGTCAGGGTTGCCTCTCACCCTTTTTTAAGGCAGACATATCAAATGTTCATTCTGCAGGGCTATGTGACAGTTAATTAATGTGCATGTTACAGATTCTGGCTTCCATGGAATTGTGAATATGGTCAGATAGATTTCTTAGACCACAAAAGATACCACACTACTAAACATTAAAATCAAATAGGAATTTATTGGTATACTTAATGAATCAACCTCTCACATATTTTAACAAAAATCAAAATCTGCCATCACATTATCAGCTGCAAAAGCTGCATCCTGTGCTTAGTCCTGACTATTATATTGAGATAGGTGTCAAAGCCATAATAATTTAACCTTTGAATATCAAATTTGTGGCATTGTATAGCATGTCCATTCCATTCCCTGCTCATCTGAAATTCTACCCATTCTCCTGTAAACTTCACAATTCAGGACTGTCTTGTCTTAACTGGGACTATTGAAGAGGTCACTTTAAAATCAGTTACAATACATTATTGTATGACCCAAGTGACATTATTGATATGTAGGATGGATCCACCTCTAGTGCACGTCAGCCTTAAGGAAGTGTTCCAATGTAAGGTTTCCAAATGCTGTGAAAATTGAAATTGCAGTTAATTAATCAGTGCAGCACAGCAACTTGCATATATTTGCAAGTGACCCCAATAAGTCTAAAAACCTGCTATCCCAAGGATTCTTAACCCAAAAGTGGATCCCCATGTTGTTTACAGTTGGCCTTTGTGATCCTGTTTAATAATGTGATGGTCTGTTTACAGCAGAAAATAGCAATTAAAATGGGATCCTGAGACAAAGGGTTTCGAAACATTACTGAAATGTGTTCTCAATCACTGCCTGACTTTATTGGTTCAATTAATTCCTTTAGGTTTTTATCCATGTAAATGGAGACCAGGAACATTTTAAAGGGCAGCTAAACCTCTACAGGTGATTTTTAAGTTTTTAAGTTTAGGACTAGTGCACCTATCCCCTCCTAAACTGCACTCCACCTATTGTGCTTAGCTTTACTGTTCCCCATTTACTGCCATGCAACCTGGTAATGGGAGTGACTCATTCATCATGGTGGCCACCAACAACCCTTTGCTGCTCTGCATCAGCTACAACAGGGCAACAGTGACAGTGTGTGTGTTTGTGTGTGTGGTAATGCACTTGGGGGGAAATCAGGGGGCAAATGAACCGAAAACTAACTGGGCTGTTAAGGTGGCCATACACGTGGCGATCTGACGATGTTTCGTACGACCATCGGTCGCACGAAACATCGTAAGATCCGCCACACACCATTCAGGGCTGAATCGGCAGGTAAGGAGGTAGAAACAATAGGATTTCTACCTCCTTCTGCCGATTCAGATCTGAAGGGAGAATTTTGGTCAGGCGCCTTCTATGGCGCCCGATCAAAATTTTCCTACTGGTCCGATCGGCGAGTCGACCGATATCAGCAGGTTCCTGCGATATCGGTCGACTCGCCGACATACCATACACGCACCGATTATCGTACGAAACGAGGTTTCGTACGATAATATCGGTGCGTGTATGGCCACCGTTAGTTCACCAGTGTAACAGATCCCCATTGGACAAAGAACACATAGTAACAAACATACAAAAAGGGGAATTGATCAAGTATAATATATAATTTTTCTCAGATCAGTTGCAGTTATGCAGTACTTTTACTTTAATTAGCTCACAAGTGAATTTTAGCAGAGGTAGTCTGCTGGTTTTTGTAGTTCTATGGGTTTAAAAATGGGTTTTGCTTGTGAAGATCTCTCCCCTATAAAAAGTTCAACTGTGTGAAAATTAGACTTGAGACCAATGTGGGTAGTCAGGATATTTTCCAAAGAAATTCAGCCAAGTCATATTAGTGGCAGCTAGTGATGGGCGAAAAAAAATTCATTTTCACTATTTCGTGAATTTTTCGGCAAAGTGAAAAGGAACAGATTCGCTCATCAATAGTGGCAGCCTATAAAAATATGACTGGTGGTAACTAGTTAGAACCACCATATAGGATTTATCTTCATTTATCTTGACGAGTCATGGTGGAATTGTAATTTTATGATCATAACCTTTTAACTAAACAACCCTGTTTTGGAACATGTATATACTTGCAAAGAGTAAAGTACTAATAAAACACAGTGCCATGGAATGCACATTGATCTATCCCTTATTTGTATGTTTGAAGCTATTTTGTTTGGATTATTCAAACTTCCATTATGGTATTATTAAACTAAAATTAGCTTTGGAGTACACCCACAACCCCCTTCTTTGTAACTATATAGACACATCTTCATGGGGATGTTCACCTAGTTATGCATAATGCACCAAATGTAACTGTTAATTGACCATTCAGCAAGAGAATTTATAGGTAACCCATTTTTAAAAGTAAGGTGGCATATCTAAATTAGTTTAAGTTTTAAGCAGAATTAAACTCTAAAAATGAATATGGATGGATTTTGTGTATAGCAAACTGCAAGCTGCACCAGTCTAAAGTTTCATCATCCTTATAGTAGTAATGATCCAGGACTTCAAAGTTGGGGCCAGCTTCTCAATAGCAGCAATGATCCAGGACTTCAAACTTGTCACAGGGGTCCCCATCTTGGATTCTGTTAGAAGTGTCAGTAAGCACATGCTTAGGGGCACATTTACTAACCCACGAATCCGAATTGGAAAAATTCTGATTGGAAAACGAACATTTTGCAACTTTTTCGTATTTTTGCGATTTTTTCGTCGCCGTTCCGACTTTTCGTAAATTGTTGCGACTTTTTCTTAATCATTACGACTTGCGCGAAAAGTCACAACTTTTTAGTGGCCGTTACGATATGCTCGTATCTTGTCGCGACTTTTTAGTATTGCGCTTGTAAGCGGCGGGCGAAACTTTCAAACATAGCATGATTTTGGAAGCCTCCCATAGGACTCAATGGCACTCTGCAGCTCCAACCTGGCCCAAGAAAAATCACCATACTGAAGCTTGAATGAATCCGAAACTTTCGTACTCGGCGCGAAAGCTGCGAAAAACTCGTGACTTTTCGCGCAAGTCGTAGCGCTATGAAAAAGTTGCGACATTTTGCGAAACATTCGTAATGGCTACGAAAAAGTCGCGACAATTTTCCGAAAAATCGCAAAATACCGATCATTACGAAAAAAACGCATTCGGACGCATTCGGCTGCATTCGGCCAGTGCTTGCATTAGTAAATGTGCCCCTTAGTGTATCGAGCACAAAATAGCAGCTCATAGGAGCTCGTACTACAGGGCTGATTATTAAATTCTGATGCTAATTGCACTGGTTTAGAGCTGCCATGTACTAATAATCTGAATTAATTACTAATTAATTTTTATACTGTGACATTTATATTCTATATATATATATATATATATAATGTAGTGTGCTTCGGTCCCTAAGCTTTAGTTTTCCGTTAATAGGATTCTTGATACTGCTGGTCTTAATGATAAAGATACTATTTCCAGAATGTACCCCATTAAATGTCATTTGATTCTTGTTTAACAGCATAAAAAAAATAAAAACATTAATTGTACTACTGATTTTTTTCTTGTCAACAAACATTCTGTGAATGAAAAAGCCTTAAATAAACTTAGTAATTTGAAAACACATCTGTCAGGTGATGTAAGTGTCTGGCTGAGTGCTTTTCCTGTTTAGTTTACAACCATGCAATTCCTTCATACCTCCGGCATGCTGACTTTGATAAAAGTTATGCGAAGAGCAGATCTGTTTAAAAAAAAAATGCAAGCACGCAAACACTGGAGAAATGCAGGCTCATGGGAAAGAGTTTCTAGGAGAAGCCAGAATAATGATGGATTAAATATCAATAATAATAATAATGCAATGTAATAGTAATAACAGCAAAATATTGTTAGCTTAGATTTGTTCCTGAATAATATGCAGAATTGTATAATGTATGGTTCAGAGATTATGCAGAAATGTAACATTTTATAATCATGTATAACAGATTAGGCAAAAGGAAGGCTTTTCTTTTCCCTTTCACTTTATATCTACAGGTAGCCTGTTTGTTGTACAATGTGGGTTCTAATGCCCTAGAGCCCTATTCTAATTAAGTAGTTTATTTCAAGACTATATGGGTGTAGTCTTATAAATTGTACTATTATGCTTGCAGCAGTAACACAATCTCACAAAGTAATATCTAAAACAGTATTCACTAATGCTATATAGACTATAGGCTATATACATTTTTTTATTATTTTTTCCAGCATTGTCTCTTTCCTGAATAGCTACTTAGAGAATATATAGTATATGTGAGTGTGTCCTAGTGCATAATCTGTACTGGAGTGGCTTCCTTAAAGGCTTTCTAAGTGAGTGCTTTTTTAAATTATATTGTGTTTGCAGTACTAAGTAACAAAAATGATTACGGTTGGACAATTTTAATTCTGAACATTATTGCATTATACAAATTTTTCTTGGGTTGTTTGTTTGCTTCACAGGCTGAATAATGAGAGAGCAAGCAAAAAAGTTTGTTTAAGAAGTTTTATTATTTGCTTGGTCATGGAGATCGGTCATTGGTGAACCTGATTTTCTCCTTTAGCAGTACCACCTGGCAATACCCAAGTCTAAGAAATCAAAGAAATTTGATGGCAACCTACTTATTTTCCACAGGATTTACTGTAGCACAGTCATTCCTGGTGCATTACCTGCTACCCTTCCCCTATCCAAAGTGCATCTACATTCTGAAAAAACCCCAGAAACGATTGCTAATCTGTTTGGCCACAAATGCTGGGGCAAGATATTTATTATACGGTATCACAGTAAGCAGGAAAACCCAATAAAGTGTAAGGTGTAATTATGAATTAAAAATTCAAGATCATATTGAAAGGAGAAGTGCATACTGGATTTGTCTTAAGAGGCTGTTGGAAACCTCAAACTTGTGAGAGCCTGTGCTCAAATTATACAAATGAAGGCAGAGTTAAGGTGTACATACACTGTATGATCCACTCGTTTTGCAACCTCCTTCTCTTGATATGCCGACCTAATGTGGGCAATATTGGGCTAATTTGATCATTTAGCCCTAGGCAAAACAATTGAATTAGAACAGATGGCTTAGGGGAAATCAGAATGAGGACCACATCAGTGAGCTGTGTCCCTGATCCAACAGGAAAACCAAACCTGGCCAATTTTTGGTTAGATATTGATCAGGGAGGGCCCGCAGGGGCCCCATACATGGGCAGATAAGCTTCTGAATCGGTCTAAAGGACTCAAATCGGCAGCTTAAATCTGCCTGTGTATGGCCACCTTTAATCCTGTAAATTGGACAGCTACTTTTAAATCTTGAGTAAGATAGTATGCTATTTAAAGAAGACATTTGTAGTAGATTTTTATTGTATGTATCAGTTTATTATATACACAACTAAACCTCACTCTTAATTGATCTGTACATTTAGAACAACGAGTGTTGCAGTGCCAGGGTCCTAAGTTAAATTTGCTCCTGGGTACTGTCTGAAAGGCTATGTATTTTCTCTCTTGTGGGGAAACAACAGTTGTTTAGCCCAAAGGTGAAGTTCGAGTAAAGTGAAATGTTGGTTCACTTCAGACAAATGTCTATATACCAGTTTCCCATTTTTTTATACCATTAAATAGAAATACATTGCAAATTTGAGTGCCAATGTTTCTGCCAATGTAACTGTATTTAATCTAATTTACTCAAGCAAAATGAAGATAACAATCCCCCCCAAATTGTTTGTTGTGTGATTCTTAAATGGTACACAGATTCATAAAATGGAATAAAAAATGCTAAATCATTCAAAAACACTGCTTTCAGCAAAGCAGAGTGACAATCATGGCAATTTATATACAAAGGCATTAATCTTCCCTATTCCACCTTTGTGAATAACACAGTGTCTGAGTGGATTTCCTTAGGGTATTCCTTCTCCTCTCGCACTATAAAAACATAGTAGAGCACTCACCCAGCACCTGATCTGGAAACTGGCACTTATACTGTAATGTCACCCACTGTGACCTACAGCACTTACATTTGCCCATTTGTGTCTGTTAGTTACCCCTCCCATATAGATTGTAAGCTCTACGGGGCAGGGACCTCCATCATCTTGTGTTTCTGACTCTTATTGCAACTGCACCTTGTATTTATTGTATTTATTGTTGTACTTTGTATTTATCCATTATATTTTGTATTTATCCATTGTCTTTAACCCCCTGTCTGTATTAATGAATTCTACTGTACAGCGCTGCGTACATAAGTAGCACTTTATAAATAAAGATATACATACATACATACATACATACATACATACATACAGGCAGGTTAATTGGCTGCAGTGCAAACTGACCACAGTGTGTCTGGGTTGTGAATGTAAATGTAACTGGGTTCTTAGGTTGTAAGCGCCATTAGGGCAGAGACTTACGTGACACATTTGTAAAGTGGTGTCAGTGTTATTTAATAAATTTCTTTCTCCTGAAGCTCTGCTCAACCTCCCTAAAACCAACAAGAAGAGTGTCATTGGAGTGTACCAAAAAATGTAAAAAATGACTTAAACAAAAACAAGGCAACCTGCAAAGAGCATGATTCACTTATTTTAATTGTTTTCAAATAACTGGGGGACCTGAACAACATACAGTGAAAAATCATTTCAGTTGAGAATACTTCATACAGGGCTCTTGTGTAATGTAAGTTTTGCAATAACTGAAAAGTATGTAATGACTCATTCCGTGCCCCCCTCAAAAATGTGTTTGCAATAATACTCAAAATTTGCAAACAAATGCTAACATAGGGTATAATATATATATATCATTTTTTGTTCTGCAAATTTCATCTCCTAACAACTTTCCACTACATGCCCTATATGTATTTGGCGTAAATGTACCTTAATAATAAGTGCAGATTCCTTGCTATTTCAATATAATGAAACAGCTTCCACTTATTTATGTTTGTATGTATGTATGTATAACTTTATTTATAAAGCGCCACAAGGGTACGCAGCGCTGTACAATCTTACAAAATACAAAATTACACACAGGGAGGACTAGTGTTAAATAAATACAGTAAATATATATAAATGCACAGGGAATAAGTGTCATGTGGTATGAGACACAGTAGGCTCCTGCCCCATAGAGCTTACAGTCTAAGTCAGGGGTCTCAAACTCGCGGCCCGCGGGCCATTTGCGGCCCTCGGTACAATATTTTGTGGCCCGCACCAACGCCTTCTCAAAAGCAATGCGATTCAAGGGATAATGCAAGGCACGGCGGGCGGGAGCTGCTGATTGCGGAAATGACGTTATGCCATCATAACAGTTATTATGGGAAGACGTTCTGTGTGCACAATTAGCTGCTAAGGAGCTAATTGTGCACACAGAATGTCTTCCCATAATAACTGTTATGATGGCATAACGTCATTTCCGCAATCAGCAGCTCCCGCCCGCCATGCCTTGCATTATCCCTTGAAAACCAATTTTTTGTGAAATCCCTTATGCGGCCCAGCCTCATCCTGACTTTGCCTCCTGCGGCCCCCAGGTAAATTGAGTTTGAGCCCCCTGGTCTAAGTGGTTGGGTAACATACAGGCACAAATTAGAAGGTAAGAGTGCAACAGGTATGGGCATTTGCCTTTAAGCGCAGGACTAGGGAAAATAATGTTTTAGTGCTCCAGAGGGTAACAGCTAAGTTTTTTCTTAAAGAGAGTGGGTGAGTGTTCCCTACGGAGGGATTCAGGGATAGAAAGATAGAAAGGTTTAAGAAGAGAGAGCGCAGTGGGTGTGGATGGTGTAAAAAGACAGAGGCTCTAAGAGGAGTGGAGGAGACGGCCAGGAACATGCAGGGAGACCAACTTTTAATAATTGGTACTAGTCATGAGAAAATCTATCCTGGTTTGCTTTGCCGGAAAAGTCACAAAAGTGTTGTAAAATTTGCAAAACACCAAAAATTTGCAAAATGCTTTGAAGTCAATGGGTATTTTTTTGCTGCAACTTTTTCCATAAACTACATTGGAGATTTTTTTGCAAACATTTTTCACATAGAATACATTGGAGTCTATAGTTTTTTTTTCTAGCTCCTTCTTTTTTGTATAAAATACATTGGGGCCTATGGGAGTTTTGTCACTGTGCTTTTTCACAGTGAAATTTATCAGCGGTTTCATGAAAATATTTGCCCATGGCCAAATGCAGAATTTCGCTGTAAAGCTATACCTCTAGAGAATAAATAAAAGCTCAAAGGAGCAATTTACCCCTTTATCCAACATGAGTGCAATTAATATGGCTTGTGCTGAACATACTTTTATACCTATAGTTTTATTAATGGAAAGCTATAGTTTTTGTTATTTCATGATCTAAACAGGAGATCATAGTCCTTGCCAGGTAGATATAGTATATAGTTTGTTCTGACTGTTTTGTTAGCAATAGTCCATTATACAGGAGTACTATTAGTACACTGGGAATCTAATTTTTGTGAATTCGGCACCTGTTATTATTGTATTTCCTATTTTATCACTGGCGGTTTTCAAATTTGTTATATTTATAAATGTGCAGAGTTTGCCAAAATAACCCCAAACAACTAAAGTGCATTAAAGTCTGCTTCCTTTTTACCATTTCTGGTGCAAAAACAACTTTATGGCATATTTACAAGATACTGATTCCATCGCAATTCTAAGGAAAATCACAGCAATATTATGGTGACCTGCACAAAAACAAAGCTCTGATAGAGTCAAATAGAACAGAGTCTGCAAACTAGATTCTTTGTTTTTCTTTTCTCTATTGTTGGCCAAGCTCCATCAAGTTATCTAGTTATAGTAACAACACGTTCACAACACCCTCTGGCAAGGGATTGCCTGTTGCAGATTATAGTTTTGGCTTCCCTTAAAGATCATATCGGCAAATGACTAAGGAAGCATCAAATCATAACATGCACATGAGCTGTGTGCTGAGAGGGATTCACCTTGCTGCTAATATAAGGTTATCAAATGATCTGGAAAAGCAGGGGCACTTCTAATAAATGCAACTGGCTGCCACTGATCACATTTAAATTCAATGCAAGCAGTGCAGCCCTTCTATGTGGATGTTACGCAAGAACACTTAACCTTATGCTGATTGCATAAGTATGTATGGAACAGAATCACAGTCATCTGTCTATCATGAAATATAATTCATAGCCAGTGATAAACAGAACTGCCCAGTTTCACTTCGCTGCACCACTGAAAAATTTAAGAAATAGTAAAATTTTATTGAAATTCTGCCAACCTCATTGAAGTCAACAACCTTTTTCTTCATGCACCAAATGCTTTGGAGTCAACTGCCATCTTTTCTCACTGTCTCTTTTTAATCAAAACACAAAGCAGAATTTTAGGGCAGATTCATTAAAAGTTCCACCACTTGCGAAAACGAGAATTTTGCTGCAAATCTGTATCAGATGAACACATTCACTCATCCCTTTTCTCAGCATTCCCAGCCATGTTGCTCCCTCAGTGCTGTTGTTGGTGTCAACTTTAAATGACAACAAAAATCACTACTGTCACCAACCTGCTCACATTTTGGAACTAAATTTGGTGTCAACAATGTGCCTGTGAGGGCTAATGTTTAAAACTGATATATGACTATCCAGGTGCTTGAACAAAGCCATGGCATTCACAATAAGGAAAGGACATTTTTTTTAACAGAGGAAGAGGGTCAGTAGTACGTGTGAAATGCGTTTGGGATTCTGCAACATGTTTAAATGTGCACATTTTTCATGCTTTTTTCAGCTTTTTTTTCTGTGGATATTTTCTTGATGGCTGGTATTTTGGCATATACAGTACACACAGTGATCACTATGATTGGATGTGTAGATGTTTCCCTTTAGATATCTGTTTCAGCTATAGGACAGTGATTATGTGTGCAGGTTGGATCATCAAAAATAAAGAATTTCATTTACATAGTTTATAGTCCCAAGCATTGGCTTTGTTTATGAGATTGCACCAGACCAGTTATCAATAGCAATAAACTGGTTTTGATCAATCCACTAAAAGTTAGAAAATTCTATCAGATTAGTTGCTATGTGTAATTGCAATTCAGCACCGATATACTTAATCAGATCCATTCAGCCCCTCTCTTGTGGGAATATCTAATTTAGATAAGGAGTCTCCTATTTCTGGGGCAGGATTCACAAGTTATTGCAATTTAAATTACCCAATTTCCCTGGTGGGCACATTCCAGCTGTTATGTTATAGGTTTGGTGTTTATAATTTTCCAGTCAGTGTCGGACTGGGATGTCCGGAGCCCACCACCCCAGTCATGAACTTCCCGACCTGCTGGAGCGCCCCCTCTACCCCCCTGCATGCATGCCGTGTCACATGCCATATAACATTCTTTAACTTGTGTTGCATTCTTAGGGGGTGAGGGTGGAGGGTTAGGTTGCTGGCAGGGTTTGGGCCTGGGACAGTAGGCCCACAAAAGCCATGGACTAGTGCTCAGTTGCTGTTTTGCTTCCAAACAACATACAAACAGATAAATAAGTGGGGATGAAAATAGTTGCCTTATTAATTCAAGTGGGATCATTTATAAAAACTGGGCAAATCTGTACCTTGTTATGGGTTGCAACCTCAGTGCCAGATTGCCCAGTGTTTATAAATAAGCCCCTGACATATGGAATTTAAGAGCAGTTCTTTGTAAGCCCCTATATTAGCAGGAAGAACAAAACAGGACCCAATATGTTATAAGAAATATAAATCTTTCAATGTAGGCAGTTTCATTTTAGGTTGCTATTATTACCCACACAAAATCCATCCCTGATAGTATAATACTTGAGGAACAAGACCAGGCAAGACTAACATTGTTCATTTTGCTGAGTGTAATTGTGTGTAGGATTTGAGAGGAGATAGGAGAAGCACACAATGGGTTTGTTATTACTGCTGGTTCAGGCTGTGTTACAATAATTAGAATAATTAGAGGTATATCATTTCACAGAAAGCACGAGATTTTGATGTAGGCCAGGATATTTATACCAAATACCTTGTCAGAATGTATGTGATAAGACATGCCTTCACTATAAGGAAACCTCGGTCAGGGTATACCAGTATCTTGAGTGCATATTTCAAAAGCAGGCCATTATATTTACACTAGATCTAAAGTTAAAGGGAACAGGATACAAGGCTCTGTCTGTAAATACAACCAGCAAGTATCTTTACCTCTGTTATCTATCGTTTCCCTTCTCACATTCTGACAGATTTCATTTTTGTTTCTTTCTGCTTCAGCTCACCCATCATGTTCAGATTACAATTCTTTCTGCTTTCTGTTTTCTCCTTTTTCTTGAACTTACTTAACTCCTTCAAGTCATGCACAGTGATGATTTGGTTGTACTCCTCTCATATCTTTATCTTCTTTCTCTTTTAGATTAAATCTGGTTATTATTATTATTAACATTTATTTGTAAAGCGCCAACATATTCCGCAGCGCTGTACTGTAAGTGGGTTTCATACATTGGACATACAGAGTAACATATAAAGCAACCAATAACCGATACAAGAGGTTACAGTTAAACCTTTGGTCTCTTCCCTGACTGAATAATATGGCTCTCATTGAATGATTCCCCTTTCAACATTTGAAGTCTACAAACACTTAAAGGGGTTGTTCAGCTTTAAATTAACTTTTAGTATGTTGTAGAGAGTGCTATTCTTAATTTGCAATTGGTCTTCATTTTCATATTATTTGTGGTTTTTTGAATTATTCAGCTTTTTACTTAGCAACTCTCCAGTTGAATTTTAGTATCTATATGGCTGCTATGATCCAAATTACCCTGGCAACCAGGCAGTGGTTTCAATGAGAAACCGGAATATGAATTTGAGTGTATCTGAATATAAAGAAGTAATAAAAAGTAACAATAACAATTAAATAGTAGCCTGAACGAGCAAGAGTTTTTTTGGCTGCCGAGGTCAGTGATCCTCTATTTGAAAGAATCAGAATAGGAAAGCACAAAAATTCAAAAACAATAAAAAAATAAAAAATGAAGACCAATTGAAGAGTTGCTAAGACCAGGCCATTCTATAACATACTAAATTAAAGTTAGAAGTGAACCACCCCTTTAAAAAGGGCAGTGGCACAAGGAGTAATGCCCAACTGCACAAATATCAGCTTGGTGGTTTGGGAAGCAAAGCCCTGGGAATCACCCCTCTACTGACTTGTATGCCAATTATCCATGCACTGCTGGGTATGGCAACTATTGCTTAGAAAGGCTCACTATGTTTCCAAGTGATCAACACAAGTCAATGAAAAGGATATTCCCAGCCTGCTAAGATGGACATTGTACAGGTGGTAAAATGCAGGGAATCCTTTCCCTGCTTCCCCCCTGTACCGTCACATACTGGCAATATCAAATTAGTGGTTTTTCTGTCAACTATTGCAATGAAAAATCTGAGAAACTTAAAATGTTGCTATTTCATTCCACACTTGATTTGGTCAACTCTTTGACTTCTCAGTAAAACTGCTTCATTTTTTCTCTACAAACATCATCTTACTATTTCTTCTCTTGATGCCACTATTTCCCATCTGTTTTCTGTCATCAATAACTCAAATGCCTCTCAGCATATCTTTATTTCTGGCACTTTTCTTGCTTGAGTAAAAACGCTGTTATCAATTTCTAAAATACCCTTTAGCTTTTACTAGACCTTTTGCTGCTATATACAGTATTGATCACCCCTTGCTACTCCATATTCTGTCTTCTTTGGGGAGTGCACAGTTGGGCATCACTTTATTCCTTTCTGATAATTCTTTTATCTTCCTGACTCTCTTCAGGTGTACAGCAAAGCTCTTCTTTTCTCCACCCTATTCATCTGACTTTGGTCTTTATTTATATATCTGTGTCCCTGGTGAATGTTATAATGAATGTGAATAAAATGATATTTTGTTACCTCTCTTCAAATGAGAGCGTATGTACCGTCAAATACTGCACGAAAATAGTCTTTGCGACTAAAATAACGCATGCAGTATCGCACAAGTATGCTTTTAGTGAATCGTGCGTTAAGTCGCGAAAATTTAGACGCGATAAAATTTTTACCGCATGCTCTAAATAGCGCACGTTTTAAAGCACTTTAGTGAATCGGCCCTATTGTGTCTTAAAACACCACCAGGTTTATAAAGCCACTGGAATATTATATCTTGTGATCCTAACCGGGCCTGGATTTGTGGCAAGGCCACAAAGGCCCAGGGCGGCATAAATTTTGGGGCGGCATGCTGCCCAGTCGCACTTCATATATGGAGCACTGGGGACAGGACACACAGCTACAAGCTACAAGGATGCGACCCTGGGGGGGGGGGGAGGAGAAAAGGGGCAGCCTATGGGCCCCCAAAAAAGAAATCCAGCACTGATCCTAACCTGGTCCTAACTTAGATTCATATTTATGAAGTACAATATTTTTTGGAAGAAATTAATAAATAAATCAATCAATTGTCTGCATTTTTCAGCAAATCTGCATAATTATTAACTACAGAATGTATTGGCATTGGAAATCAAGACACAGAATGATACATGGTGAATTTAAATGAAAACAGGAGAACCAACATTGTGTCTGAATGTGCTGCCTTTTAAGTTTTAACTCCAGTGAACTCATATGATAATAACAATGTCAAAAGCAAGGAGTTCATTGGCAGGCATGATGAAAGCAAAATCAGAATCACATATGTGTCTTCTCCTTTAAACTAACTAGTGAATATACAGAATGTAGAATAAGGACTATGACCATTAAAAGGTTTTTATGGAGTTCAAATAGTCTCTCATTGGATCCATATGAAGACCTATTTGCACTACTTCTTAGTCTATTTTTTAGTAAATAAAAAGTAAATGGTAATTGACGATAGTTTTTCAGGAAAGGATAGAATGCTCCCTTGCTATGAAATGGATATATTTTTTATTTTGTGATTCTAAATTGTAATTACATGTTTTTGGCCTCATGTAGCCACTTTCTTTCTAATTAGAGCAGAGTTACATTAATGTTCATGTCATTTCATTTTGAAAATGAGGATCTGCTTGAAAGAAAGCATGCAGATAAATATATTACAGCTTTATCTGTGGCTATTAATCATTGCTATAGCGTATTATGTGTAGGCAATCCCTCACACTATAAATGTTTAGTACAAATGGAATAATTGCTGGAAGCTGTTATCTGAAATCCGGTCTCCCCTCTCTTCCCGGAGACAGGAGGCATCCTCTGTAGAGTGACTTTTCTCTCCCACTTAGCTAGGAATGTATAAACAGTTACATCCAGCTTGGTAACACTTCAGGATGAAAGCAATAGTGCACATTCTTTCAAAACATGGATTTTTGCTAGCCTAAGATGTCTTTAACCCATTCACATCCTGCTTATCTATCCCAGTGATATTCACTGTTCCAAACCATTGCATCCTTGTAATCCCTAAGGGGACTAGAACTTCATAGGGTCAGTAGGTCAAAGTAGACGGGAACCATTTTCTCAGTCAAATGCAATTAGAACATCTGTTTGTTCCCTTTCAGCTTATTAAGAAGTTTTTAATTGCATTTTATGGACACTTTGACTACTGCTTGGTATTTATTTTGTCCGAAAAGTACATCTCCCGCAGGTTTCCAAAGCTGGAATTTATTTGCTTGGTGCTGTGTAAAATTAGTCATTGTAAAGTTGGCTTCCTTTGCTCAAGAAAAGATTCAAGCCGTCTGCCAAGGTCTCAAAAAAAACAAACAAACTCTAAACAACATTAGATATTTTTGGTTTAACAATATGGGGCACATTTACTAATCATCGAATCCGAATCCCGAATGGGAAAAAAACGGATTGGAAACGAAATTGTTGTGTTTTTTTCGTCGCCGTCGCGATTGGTTCGTATTTTGCACAACTTTTTCGCCGCCATCACGACTTTATCGCGGAAAATATACTATAAAGTCGTAACGGCGACTAAAAAGTCGCGCAAAATACGTAACAATTGCGACGGCGACGAAAATAATCGCAAAAATACCGATCATTATGAAAAAAAAGCATTCGGACGCTTTCGGACGTTTGTGGATTAGTAAATGAGCCCCTATGTATTTCATTAACTAATAAGTAATTTGTACTGTGAACAAAATGTTCATTATAGCAGAATAGTTTGTGAAAGTGCGCTGATCTGACCCATTGCAGGTTCTGCCAGAAGAGTCTTTGAAACTATCACTTTTAAAATTTAAGTAAAGGTGAAATAAATCTTCCCAAAGCTCGCTGTAAGAGATTTCAAAACTCAGTTCACTTGTATGGTATTTTAGAGGCATATTTATCACAGAGAGAGCTTTCATTTGCACACTTTCATAAATATGCCCTCATAGTTCTTACAAATTAGTAAAGGGATGTTTAATCTTTCAGGTGAACCATGATAAGCTCTGTTTCACTCTTGGTAAATAGGCCCAATAGTGTGTGGAATGGTACACTGGCATGCAATTGCTTGGCTAGGAAAAGGTAATTCTACACAAAATGCACCAAAAGATTACAAAACTACCATAGGGTCTGGGGCATTTTATTTTTTATACAATTGTGTGGAAAATGATAATAATTTTGCTGGTTATGCAGAATGTCTCTGACTCTGTCGCTGTTCTGTATATGCTAGTCAGCTTTTAAACTGATGAATGAATCAGGGAACCTGTCCGCGAACCGGTTCTTTAACTGCTTCACTTAAATCATGCAAATCTTACATACAATTAAATTGCTCTAATGGCTCTAATCAATATTGCTACTAGTATCTAGCAGGAACTGTGATCTATATTAACTTATGTATGAGATATATAAACATACAGTGGAAACTGACCACCCCTCACATGACTTCAGGCAGTGGTGTATTCCATTCTGTGCTTCCATTCTGGAGCACAAAGTCATACACTGTGAGCACATTTGATAGTCAAAGGAATGTCCTATTTGTTTCTGTAAGTTACCCTCCTATTTAGATTGTAAGCTCTACAGGGCAGGGACCTCAATTTTCTTGTCTCTTTGTCAACTAGCTCTGTGAATTTTTAATGCAACTGTACTTTTTACATGAGAAAGGGGAAATTAACCTGCGCATGGCAAAAATATGACTGAGAAAGGCAAAATAAATGAAAAAGTAAAGTCCTTAGGGCTATGATTATGACATACATAAGCAGAGATATAAGCTATTGTGACTCATTGCAGCTTGTTTCTCACTGACTGCAAAGGGAATATCCCTGCCCACACCATAGCTTTAATATAGGGAAGAAACTACAAGAAGAAACTGAAATACAATAGTAAATTAACAAAAATGTATATGTAGAGTATTTCGCTTTGTATATAGTTATATTGAGTAATTTAACTATATTCTAAAATGTAAGGATATTTGAAGTCATAAATAAGTCCCATGACGATGTAGACCAGAGACTGCAAGCTGGGAATCTCTACATATATTTATACATTTCCAAGGTTATGGCTAAAATGCTTATATTTTATGGTTATTATTTATATAGTTATGGTTATTTATAGTATTTCTAATAATACAAATGTTCACATGTGACACCAGCAATGTCACAAATGAGGGTAGCGACAGCTTTATTTCCAAATGCACAAGCTCTGTCTTCTCTTTTGTAAGGGCAAAGCTTGGTGCAGTAATGCAATGGTGTACATCACATGACCCAGTTGAATTGGTCAATAATGCTCCATTCTCCCCAGATTTTCTCAGGAATAACACTACCAGGATTCCTTGAATACACTCTAAAGTGTGCATATTAACTCTTTAGTATATTATGATTAGTTGTAGGCTGGCTTGTAACAACTTCGCTTGTAACATACTGTTACCAAAACAGCGAGACATGGTAAAATATGAAAAGAGGCAAGAACTATTTAAGAGTGACACTTCAAATGTCAAAAAAGCATCCCCTTCATGACATTCCACAGAGCCTTTTAGAATGTTCAGTAAGACTACTAGAGGAATGCTCTTAGTCTACTCAATGGTAATCTTTATTATAAGTGACTACAGCTTCATATTATTATCATTTTCTTCCGGGCAGCCAGCTGTGAATACTTAAGATAGATTAACTAAATAGTGACAGATTTAAATGCCATTCACATATTCTCCCTAAGTACATGACTGTACGGGGTAACATTAGAACGAATGCCACTCATAATCACAATCAATTCAGAGCTTCATAGTGAGCTTCAATTTATATATTAAATTGTTTAATTTAATGTACATTATGTATCAAAAGTAATTAATGTAGAGAATGCCACAGACATGGGGCTTTTTTGGATTATCTGAGCTGTCAGTTCATAGGTCAGTTAGTTGGATTTCATGTAATTGATCCATAATTAGTGATGAGTGAATCTGTCCCATTTTGCTTCATGGGAAAATTTGTGAAATTGCAGCAGAAATTGGCAAAAAGTGATTTTTTTGCTGCATGTGACTTTTTCCTCACTCAAAATTCTTTTTCCCTGAGACTTTTTGCAGCCTTTTTGTGCTGCCAAAATATGGAATTTTAGTGAACCCATTTTGCTCATCAATATGCATTATTTTCCATGTATCCTTCCTGATGAAAAGGAAAAGGACACTAGTTGTCACCCTATCCCCCTTCAAACTGGCAAATGACCACATATAAATGATGGGTTGTTTTTAATGCTTACTGAATAATACACATCAGTGGCCCAGTGGAGCTTAGAATCTAATTTCCCTACTACAGGCACTCCAATTTGTTAATTTCAATAGGAGATAATTAATCTACCAATATGTGGAAAGAAACTCACAAAAACCTGTAGACTTCACTCTAGAATGCCATGTTCAGAATCAAATCTGAGACCCCAAAAGCAATTCTAATAACTGTGCTGCCATGTGAGTCAGTTTCACACCATTAGCTGTGTTTTTTTTCATGCTACACAGAATAACTTACAAATTCTTTCTAACAACCTTCAAAGGCCTTTCTTGTATCTTCATGCATTCCTGGCCAACTCCTCTGCTCCTCGCAGAGCAACTGCTTGTTCGCACCCCACTACTACTGTTGTTTCCTGACTTAAACCTTTCTGCCTTGCTGCTCCTTATATTTGGAATGCCATCCCCACACTAGCTCTTGTGACACTCGCTTAGCATCTAAACTGGGAATTGACACTTAGGGGCACATTTACTAACCCACGAACGGGCCGAATGCGTCCGATTGCGTTTTTTTCGTAATGATCGGTAATTTAGCGATTTTTTTCGGCGTCTTTATGATTTTTGAGTAAAAACACGAGTTTTTCGGCGTCTTTACGATTTTTGCGTAAAAACGCGAGTTTTTCGGCGTCTTTACGAAAGTTGCGCAAAGTCGCGATTTTTTCGTAGCGTTAACACTTGCGCGCAAAGTCGCGCCTTTTTCGTAGCGGTCAAACTTAAAAGGCGCGACGTTTCGCGCAAGTTTTAACGCTACGAAAAAATCGCGACTTTGCGCAACTTTCGTAAAGACGCCGAAAAAACTCGCGTTTTTACGCAAAAATCGTAAAGACGCCGAAAAAATCGCAAAAAATACGAAAAAGTCGCAAAATGTTCGTTTCCAATCGGAATTTTTCCAATTCGGATTCGAAATCGTGTCTTAGTAAATCAGCCCCTTAGATTGCAGTGCCACCCACTGTAATATGCAGCACTTAAAACCCTCCAATTTGTATCTGTAAGTTACCCTCCCATTTAGATTGCAAGCTCTACACAGCACTCTTCTTTATACAACTGTACTTTGTATTTATTATTATACTTTGCATTTACTTGTATCTATTATTGTAACGATTCCCTGTTTGTTCTATCAGTATTATTGTTCTGCTGTACATTAGTTGTATTGCTGCATACATTCATAGAATTATATAAATAAAAATAAACATACATATACTTTCTTTTTCTCCAATCAGGTAGCCGAAATGGCAGTTACCCCATTTATCGTGGAAGAGGTACAGTAAAATATTCTTTTGTCCTGCCTACCTGATGATAGAGGTAATCTACAGTATTTATTACACTGGTATACCACTGTATACATTGTTTGGTTACTTAAAAGTCCACCCAATGCCTTTACAAAATAATTTATTGCTTTCCTTAAGGCCTAGGCCACTGGTAGGTATCGGCAGGCAAACAGATAAATGTCAGCTTTAAAGTACGGGTAAAGGGCAATACTCAGTACAGTGTAGTAGTGCAGCTCAATCTTTTTTCCCACACTGGGGAACTATATGAACCTATCCTAATCCCAATTATGGAAAGACCATATATATAAAGGACATTACTGGGGGAATGTAATAAAAGTCGTAAACGGAAAAAAATCTGCACATTAAGAATAAAAATTCACATTTCGCAATGTAATATTGTTCATTAGAGCATTTATTTTGTTAATTGCAAATCAATTTGTTATTGCATTGCAAATTTTAATTGTGCATTGCAAACTTTTAAGGTATAAGGTGGCGTAATGTTTTGGAGCAAACCTAACAACTTTTTCATTAAGAAGTTTCATTACATACCTGTGTACTGTCGCAAGCAATAAAGTTTGCAAACTTTCTTCCATTGTCGCAAATGCCCATATAAAATTCACTCAAACGCATACATTTTCACATTGCAAATAATTTCTCAGTTGCCAACTTTTATTACATTCCCCTTAAGACTTTCTGTACATTAAGCTACCAAGAAATGTCCTCCACTTTAAGCAAAAACAGGGATTGTTTGTCTATATATTGTAATATACTTTAAGTTGACCAACTACGTCAAAGTTTCTCCAGCCCTAAACTCACTTTCATTTGATTCATTAAGAATTTTGCTGCTTCATTATACATTTTACAAAGGGACTGAGTTTTACCTGTGACTTGCTTGCTTTCAAGGTTAAAAATGGTTGTCCTTTTATTGGCCTATTGGGATCACCTGACTCTAGCTGGGAAGAGTGGGAAGTACAACATGGAGCTGGCCACTGCTTCTCCCATAGACACTATTTAAAGTAATTAATTATAATTTTTAAAAATGATTTGCTCCTTCTTTCCAGTAATAAAACAGTACCTTGTATTTCATCCTAGATAAGATATAATGAATCCTTATTGGAGGAAAACAATTCTATTGGGTTTATTTAATGTTTAGATAAATAATAGAGATCTGAATTACAGAAAGACCCCTTATCCAGAATACTCCAGGTCCCATGCATAACAGGTCCCATACCTGTTCTAGTAAATCTGCAGCAATCCAAACACAAAAAAGTATAGACCAGGGTAATAGAATTGCTATCTGAAGACATTCTATGGACACTATACAGGCACTGGCATTTTAATTATGTGACGTTACCATAATTGCACTGTACTGAGACGTTTATAAAGGGTATTGCTAGTCTTATAATTCAAAGCCACATGTACCAATTCTTATGCACAGTGCCCCATGTCTGCAAGCTGGCTCCTCTCAAATAATGCTTAGTGATGCCATTTCTGTCAAATGCCTTATTAAAATGTGCATATTATAAATAAGCAGTTGCAAAGTATGAGGAAACTGAAATACACCCTGGAGTTTGATGGCGTGTACAAAGACTTTTTATTGCTTCTACTGATAATACCATTATATTCTTCAGTAGGGGTTATATTATTCACAATATGTTTTTCATATTGACCTTGCAAAATACTGGAGTTTTGTGCTACAATCATAAGATTTCATTTGTATATCTGTGGAACTGTTGGAATAAGGGAATGTTAGAAGAAGAATATGTGATTTGCCTTGGGCAGAAGGGAATTCAGTACATTTCCTATTAAGTTTATATCCAGTAATTGTATCTATCTATACAGAGGGGACTAACAGTTCTGATGTACTATCTTAAGCCTGTACCAGAATTGAAAAGCCCCTAAAGACACAGAAGGCAAGACAGTCTGTTATTTGTATTTTATACAGTGAACTAATGTTATTTCTCCAAATGCTCCTGCGGTTATTCCCTAGGTCTACAGTATAGTTAGTAATAACTAAAGCAACTTGAGTACATCTTGTTTTAAGTTTTGCTCACCTTCTGCACCACAACACTTGGCCTGTGATTAAGGTACTGTTGTTCACCATGTTCTGCAATTACATTTATGACATTCAGCTGGAAACCAGTGGACAAGACTGTATATTTGACTGTATATTTAGTTTAAAAGGTGGATTTCAGCCCAAACTAGAAGGAGTTTAATTACAGTGAAGTATATATAACACAGCTGGGGGAAAGTTGGCATGTTCATTAGGCATTTTTGACTCTAACACTATGGGGCTGATTTACTAAGACACGAATTCGAATCCGAATTGGAAAAATTCCGATTGGAAAACGAACATTTTGCGACTTTTTCGTATTTTTTGCGATTTTTTCTGCGCCTTTACGACTTTTCGGAAATTATCGCAACTTTTTCATTACCAATACGATTTGCGCAAAAAACCGCGAGTTTTTCGTAGCCATTACGACTTGCGCGAAAAAACGCGAGTTTTTCGTAGCCATTCCGAAAGTTGCGCAAAATCTGACGATTTTTTCGTAGAGTTAAAACTTGCGCGAAACGTCGTGCCTTTTAAGTTTTAACGCTATGAAAAAATCGCGACTTTTCGCGCAAGTTTTAACGCTACGAAAAAATCGCCATATTTTGCGCAACTTTTGGAATGGCTACAAAAAACTCGCGTTTTTTCTCGCAAATCGTATTGGTAACGAAAAAGTCGCGATAATTTCCGAAAAAATCGCAAAATACCGATCATTACGAAAAAAACGCAATCGGACACATTTGGCCCGTTCGTGGGTTAGTAAATGTGCCCCTAAGTATATGTTCTAAGGAACCTAGATTAGGATAGGTTACATTAGCATACCTTCTGATTCAACCATAACTTTTTAAATATATAGTTACTGTTTTAAAGGTACTGTATTGCTAGCAACAACAATCTCAGAACGACAGAAATCAGTGGCAAACATAACAGATTCAATTTGGGAAGTCTTGGTACACTTAAGAGGGATTAATTCTCTACTCGTATTTCTAGTCCTTGACTCATTGTGTGGGTGGGTTTTTTAGTGGACTACTCTCCTTAGTAGAACTAACTGCTCAGCTACATAAACCCTAATCCTATCTAGTACTGCCACAACACACCATAACCAAGAAATACTTTAAACTCTTCCCCCCCCCCGTCATCTACCCCATGCAAACACTCTTCATGCAAGGTGGGCTAATCGCTGCGTTGTATATTATATGGGGCCCATTTATCAAAGTACGATTCGTACCTTGGGTATTTTTGCCGATTTTCGCTAATTTGCGCAACTTTTTTGTACTGTGCGTCAAAAATTATGCGACAAAATCATATTGTCATGCTGTTTACGAAAGTTTTGGATTCATTCAAGCTTCGGTATCGTGACTTTCTTTTGGCCAGGTTGGAGCTGCAGAGTGCCATTGAGTCCTATGGGAGACTTTCCTTGGGCCAGGTTGGAGCTGCAGAGTGCCATTGAGCCCTATGGGAGGCTTCCAAAATCATGCACCAGAATCAAAGTCAGAAAGGTTTTCCCGCCGTTTACGATCTTTCGTATACGAACATTTTATGACTTTCGGATCGCCAATACGATAATATGATTTTTTCATAAGCATTTCATGATATTTGCGATCATGAGAAATTATCGTATCTAATCCGAATTTTACCCATTTCAGGATTCAAACTCGTACTTTGATGAATCAGCCCCTAAGTATATATTTCTTCTTTAGTGGGCACCTGTATATTAAACTTGTGCAGTCTCCATACTTCTGTTCTGCAAAGGTTTAGGATTTTGTAGTGTATGCCAATATTTAATCCCAGGCTACCCCATTACATAAACAGCTATGCATGCATTTTTTTCTTACAAAGAAGAGCACGATGGAGCACATATAGCAGTAGTACAGTATGTGTTTGTTTGAGTGTCAGTGGGAGAAATAAACTGGGGCTGGGAATTATGTAATAGTAAATGATTAACCTTAATTTCTGAAATACTGCTGTGTGATATGTAGGAGCTATATAAAGGATTAAAACAAGTCAGTTGTTTACTTAAGACAAATGGGGCATCATTAGTAACAGCAGGTGCAATGCTTTGCACAAAAATGCTTTGTCACCTATTATGTGTATGTTAGGTTCAAAACCCTGTATTTACTTCATGTTTCCCAGCACATGTGACATCCATAGTGATACTGACACAGCTTGCAGATGAGGGGTGTATTTTTTTTTCGTATGGCACACTAACACCTAAAATCACACCAACCATTGTTTTACAGTACTCTAGATCTGGTACAACTCATTGGCGTTCACAGGAAAAATATTTCTGCAATGAAGTGAGATGCACTTTTGCAGAAAGTCATTACACAGCTTCATGTTGTTTTACTTTGCAGCACCATAGCTTTGGGGTATTTTTATGTTGTTTTTTTAATTTATTTTTTAAATGTTGTTTTATACACACCTTCATAAATATAATAGATCTCATTTTCTATATAATATATATATATGCTGATTTGCTACTGTTAATGCTTCAGTCATTATAACTGTGTCAGTTACATAAATGAATGCACTTGTTTCAAACTAATAAGGTAAGTGGAGACATGACCAAATGTTATATATTTTTTTTTAATCTAAAAGGGCCATTTTTCATTTAATGAGAAAAACTTGCCTCCTAGTTTAATTCCAGATTTTCCAACAGACTTCTGAGTTTTCATTAGAAGAAGAATGAAATAAGTTTTTCTTATTGAATTAAATATGGTCAATTTTTTTAAAAAGCCTCTCTGCATCAGGTTATTGAGTTCTAGATGTTTTTTTTATTTGCTTATCAGGTCCCAGTTTTAATGGACATCAGTACCAAATCTCTGTTCAGCCCCTTAGTACTTACTGCATTGTATGATTGTGTTGCCATTTTTATTTTTTTCTTTATAAAATCAGGGCACAGCCAACAGCATATTTGATAACAGAAAAGCTGATTCAAAATTTAATACAAGGGTTGTATATGTGTGTGGTCCTGCATACCAAGCCCTAGGTTTTTAATAAGTAGGAAGTAATAAATTAAATATTAGCGTTCAATCTGTGTACATTTCAGAGTAAACCACATTAGTGGTAAAGAAAAACATGCCTCCCATTCCTCATCACACACATATGAAAAAGGCAATCTAGGGTTCAGTTATTGTGAAACACATTGATACCTTAATATGAAACAAATCTGTTGTGCTGCACTTTAGTGATCTTCTTCATATCCCCCCCTTAAACCCTGTTTATCTGGCATAGTTGTGAGTACCAGTGCTGAAAGTTAGTCCTTGGCAATCTGTTGATATTGCTTCTGTCTGTATGAGGCAGTCTCCTCAGCCTTATTTATTTGTTTGTAGAACCACATGGTGACTCTACCTAAGCTGATCAGAAAACCCTGCGCTACACTGATGAGCCTCAAAAAGGTGAAACCGGTCTGTAGTTGGGAATCTGATCAGCTATTATCCTGGCTTCAGCTTCAAACCCAGTGGGTGAGCTGTAGCCTATAGGATAAACCCATGTAAATGGGATTTTTTTAAGAGTTTGGAATTCATTCCCAGAATTCCTTTTGTTTGCTTTTGTCTGTATGAGGCAGTCTCCTCAACCTTATTTATTTGTTTGATATACCCTTGAAACTCTCCCAGTGATGCTGATAAAATTAGCAGCAGCTTTGCTGGATAAAATCTGCAGGTATATGGAATAAAATATTGTTCTTTGTTCCAAATATATCTTGGCACTTTTGTTTTTATAAGGTAATTCTTTTTTTTATTGATATTGACTGATAAAAGGTTTGCGTTTAGACTAATATTTTGTTTAATATGCAGAAAAATGGCTGCCCACTGTCAGAGAACCAATGGCAAACACACCTGTACTCCATGTCATTATTATTTCCTTCCTACTATGGCTGAAATACTTGACGCCTGCACTTTGTGAGCTCACCAAGAAGTGGTGGCTCATAATGAAACAAAACAAAACATTCACTTGTTTCAGTTAACAAATGACACTAATGAAATATAGTTATATATTTATTATGTTTATTTCTTTGTAATTTTTTTTCTGTGCCATCAGCTTGACACATGGAGGAATAACTAAAATGTTTCTTTTTCTACGTGCATTGATTCTGTTTGAAGCATGAGTAAAGTCTCTATTGGGATGAGGAAGTAGAATTATCGTACCATTATCAGCTAGAGCTGTGAATTGAGACATGAGAAGCCATTATAAAGCTATATTGCTTTATTAAAAAGTTTTAAAATCTGGTGCTACTATAAAAAAAAATTCCCAATAGAAGTGAATGCTTAGTTTCAATATCCCCTTAGTCTGTGGTCCTGATCTTATTCCATTCCTGCATCAAAAAAAGATTTTCTGCACTGATTGAAAAACCAATATAAAATAGGAATTGTGTCATACAAGTAATGATAATTGGGTCACAAATTGGCCCAGCCATCTCACATTGCTGTCCAACTTATGTGTAGTGGGTCAATTATATCTCATTCAGTATGTTGGAGGGCCGGATTCAATTAAAATAGACAGTAAAGTCTATGGAGCCTCAGAGCAGACTGGGGGCCGTAAAAATCATTTGGAGGGCCACATCCAGCCTGCAAACCTCCATTTGGGCAGCCCCGATCTAAGATATCATTCCATGCATACAGTATATGTTATCAATTTTCTTTATGATCTAGATAATGGTTATATGATAAAAAAGAGTGCAGTACTGTGACTGGATCACAGGGTAAAACTGATGAAGTTATATATAATACAACCACATTTTGATCTCAAGATTCCCCGATTTAGGTAATTTCATATCACTAGCAAAATCAGTAATTTGCTGCAAATGGAAATATGAAAGAACAATTATATAACAGAAAGGTGAAGTGGAGGAGTGTGACTTGGTGTGAATTGGAAAGCAAAGCATGTCTAGACAGTTTTATTGTTTTTAATCAATTTAGCCAACTATGACTGCATTTAGATAAAGCTGACGCTTGATCATTCTGAGTGATAAACTTCTAGTTGCAATTAATGGCTCAGAATAAAAAATATTGCTCTCCTCTTGTGAACATGGGGGGTCATCAAAGTTGTGTAAGCGGCAAAGCCTGAAACTCTCTGTCATTCCATTAATCTGTTGGATAGCAAAATCTATACCCCCCCTTCATAACCAACAGTCGGTGGGATGGATGTTCTTTAGTGGCAATAAAGCATAGAGAAACTTGGGCTTTAAAGATGTTAAATAAAAGTCATTGCTTGCAGTGAGTCTTCTTACTAATGAGTATCACATTAAGAAATTATTCACATTAGTCAATGTAAGGATTAAAGGTTTTTTCCAGCTACATACATTTAGGCCTTTTAATCACAATTCTTCAAAAATGGAACATTTATCTCAAAAGTAGATTTTATTCTTCTGAGCAGCAGTTTTTTTTCCTAACGTCTAAATGACTGTAATTTCAAAGGTCTGAAACGATTACATAAAAATTAGTCCTACAGCAGTACTTAACGATTTTTTTTTTCTTTTCATTTTAGTTCAGTGGAAAGATCAACAGACTAGAGTTAACAAGCTGACATTCAGGCTACATTAGGTCCAGTGACTGCCCACATAACAACTCTGTCAATGATTTACCAAGTGCACAGATAGGCTGCAAGAGATGTCTCAGAAAATCAATTGGTTACTTATTATGTGACTGTTATAGTTCTTTCCTAGAACAGAAATGGATACGCGCTAGCCAAGTGAGCCAGTCTTTGTCTGGAAATGGAGGGAGGAAGTGATCAAGGCTGTAATCTTCTGAACAACTGTTTCCTTTTCTAGTAATTAAATATAATGCACAGATAAATAAAAGCACATACTTTGTCTTTTTGTGAATGGCTAATGGAAACTATAGCGAAACCACACACTGTTCTACATAAAAGGGTATATTGTAACATGCACAAATGCACTTGTATTATCTGTTCCTTACAAAAGTGTGTATGGGAAAGCACATTTCCTTTGTAGTCTTATCATTTAATCTAGCTCAGGAGAACAGGAAGCTGTACCTTCAGTGCCTTTAGTTGTATGGATACTGTGGGATAAAGTTGCCATTGCAAAAGCTGCATGAGTACTCCTTAAATATGTGTGCTCTTTAACAGAAAGGTGTATTAAACAAAACCCTTTTAATTTCTAGAGTTATTATTAAGTGTTTTATTTACAGTGTTGCACCCATTGCACTTATAATTACAAGCTTTAGGGCTCTGGTACACGGGGAGATTAGTCGCCCGCGGCAAAACTCCCTGCTCGCGGGCGACTAATCTCCCCGAGTTGCCTTCCCCCTGCCATCCCACCGGTGAACATGTAAGTCGCCGGCGGGATGGCAGACGCGGCGGCGCAATTTCGCGCAAATCGGCGAAAAAGACTCGCGAGTCTTTTTCGGCGATTTCCCGAAATCGCCCCGCCGCGTCTGCCATCCTGTACTTTGCATCTGTTATAGACCTCACATAAGTCCAGGGTTCAAGTTTGCACTTGAACCCTGGACACTTTTTTATCTTAAGTTATTAATTCAGAGCATTATTGTTATGTATCAACATATTTTGCAGTACTTTACAGAGATCATGTATCATTTACATAAGTCCCTACCCCAGTGGTGGTCACAATCTAACCCCCATATATAATAAAAGGCACTTAATTTGCCAAGGAGCATTAAAATTCTACCTGCTAATTGGTTGCTATGGGTTACTGCTCCTGGGCAAACATAGTGCCTTTTATTACATAACCCCATAAGGCCCCTATCACATACACACACTCTAAGGTCAGCTTTATCAGGATCAATTTAATCTGCTTGTATGCTTGAGGAATGGAGTACCAAAATAAAACCTACACTAGCATGGGGAGAACATACAAACTCCTTGCACTTAATTCAGTGGCTAAATTTTGGGGTAATTTATCAACACTGGGTAAATTTCCATGGGCAGTAACCCATAGCAACTAATCAAAATGTTGCATTCATTATTCTACCTGCAGCTGGCTGAAAAGTCCAATCATTCCCAGGTTGCTATTGGTAACATCCCATGAGCAAATTTGCTCAACTAAGTTTGGCGGCAGTAACCCAAAGTAACCAATCAGCACAAAACATTTACTGGTCACTTGTTTAAGTAAGCATCTTATTGGTTGTTTATGGGCTACTGCTCCTGCCTTTTCTACATATGGAGTCATGATTGTATTGTTTAATCTAATTCTAATTTGTCACTATAATAGGCTAACTGGCAGTAAAATTGTGTTTCACTTGTATCTTCTCATCCTCCTTACTGACTTGGGTTAAACAACACAGTTCCTGCACCAACTACCTGAATGGTTGATATTGGCCTTAGAGGAGCAGAAAACCCAGAAGTTGGAGGACAGATGTAAACAGTACCTCCTCTTGACTGCCTTCCCCCTAGGCCCAACATCAACTCCTAAGGTGAATGGTGCATATTGTTGTGTTGTTCAGTGACCAGGTAAGTAAAGGGAGCTGCTGTCTATGGCATAGTATTTCATTTGCAGAAAAAACAAATGATTTCCTTAAATTACCTAAAACCTGGCAGGCTTTTTATTTTGTCAAAAACCACCTCATGGAAAAAAGATCCCTTTTTTCAGATATCATTCTCCAGCAAGCCAGAATAATCAAGTGCAAAAAAACCAAGTGAGCTCACAAAGTCACTTTTCTGCAAGGGGTGCAAAAGGGGTACAAAGATAGCTAGGGGTGCAAAAGGGGTACAAAGATAGCTAGGGGTGCAAAAGGGGTACAAAGATAGCTAGGAGTGCAGAAGGGGTACAAAGATAGCTACAGCAATACAGAGCATTTCACACTAGAATATTGGAGCCAGAATGTCACAGACAACAATAGAAAACCTATACTAATAACTTTCAGGACTTTTTGAAATTAGAATTTGCTTTAAATATCATTGGCTAAAGTGTGGGACTGGCCCACCAGGATACCAGGAAAACTCCCGGTGGGCCCAGGTGTCAGTGGGCCCTCCTGCTTCTAACCATTTGGCCTTATTCATGGTCATTTCTATTTCTTTATGGGAACAAATCGATTAAATATAAAGAAGAATAGATTATAGTACATAAAGATAAAAAAAACTAGGAAAATATAAAATTTGAGTAAAAAGTTTGAGAAAAGTGAATGAAAAATAGTTTGAAGAGTGGGCCTATGGTCTAAGGTTTTCTGGTGGGTCCCTGGTATCAAATTTATTAAGATTCATTTAATCTAACAATATAAGGCTAGCTTGCAGAGTGACAGTTTCATGTTTTCAGCTGTGTTAGCAAAACCATTACATGTACACAAAGTCCAGAACAGAGATATGTGCCTTATCAGTGGCAGGGCATGCTTTTACAATCAGCTTCCTTGAGATAAGGCTCCACCATACCAGTCTTCGGAAATGAGCCCAAAGGGCTGCCTGATAAGTTTACATAAGGAAGGAAATAATCAATTTAAGGTTGTTACTGAATAAGCCCTTATCAAGTTCATTTCCTCACTATTGCCTCACAATGCTAAATATTGCATGGTCAAAGTTAACTTCAAAGTGACAAAGCTATTCCCCCAGTATTACACAAATTGTCTGAAAGAGAACCATTTATAATTTATGCTCTCCAAATTTATATAGTCTGTCACACAGAGCCAGTTAAATGGTAATCTGATAAATTGAGCATGAAGACTTGCTAGTTGTTTATATCTATCATAGTAAACAATTTATGAATATTATGTTGTTTGGCTTTGGCTCCTAGCAAGCCACACCACCTAAATAGAGCCTTCTAGAATAATATTATAATTATTATGTTCAAGGTGGAGAATAATAAATTTAAGGAGAGCTGATCTGATACATATTTATAATCTCTACAATGGAAAAGTTTTCATTGGTCTCCATCCAAAGCAAAAATGACACCCTCCCCTGATTAATATGGAGATTAATTGCATCTATGAATATCTGAGTATTTAATACTATTCTTTATTTCTATTGCACCAACATATTCTAAAGCAGTCATTCACATCAGTCCCTGTCCCAGTGAAGCTTACAATCTAAAGTCCCTATCACATTCACACAATGTATACACACAAAAGGAAACTGGAGTCCCTGGAGGACACATATGCATGCATGTGGAGAACATACAAACTCCTTGCAGATAGTGCCCTGGCCCCTTGCTGGATTCAGTAAGCTGCATTTGGTTTTGTGGGGAGGTAAAGAAAAAATTGAAACAACGGAGCTTGGAGGAAAAGCCAGACCCACCCTGCTGAACTTAGGTTTCTGATTGGTTGAACTGTTTTGCATGATTAATGATAACAACCACCATCCAAGGCAAAGAGACAGAACCAGAGCAAATTAATGAAACTGGAGGTGAAACCTAAATTACAAAATACAAAAGGGGAAGGCTTTATTTTTTAATGCAATATAAACTGGATACCAAAGAATAGTAAGCATTTTTGCCAATTTTTTGTTAAACCCCTCATGTCAAGTTTGAGAGAGAGCTTTACCACCAAAGCAATTTTCACATGTATAAACATGCAGACAGGATTGTTCTTCTGGGATGTACATAAATGATGTGCAGGATCAAGAGGGTCTCCAGAATGATATATATATATCTCATAAAGTAATAATATGGATAAAAAAAACAATCTGATACAAAATACCTGTGATTTACATATCATCCCATGCCATATTATGGGAAATTCACAGGCAATGCCTCACAGCATAGCAAGTGAATAACTAGATGGCTAAAGGAAATACACAACTTTCTATTTTTTTAAATGGCTAATGTCATTTGTCAAACACAAAGTGTTTGTAATTCCCTTTTGACTCTTGGTCTCTAGTGGCACCCAGAGGACAATGTGGGATAATTCACTGCTGGTGCATGATAATGTAGATCAAGTAGAGAATTTTAATGGCATGTACTAAGTTGTGTGCTTGCAGTACAAAACAGGTAAACATTTGAGTAATCACAACTGTGTTTTGACTAATACATAAGGCATTTTGTTTTCATTTACTGCAACATGACCAAGCTGGGTAAAAAAATGTGTACCTTATCAACTATTAAAATTCTTGAAATTGAATTTAGTACTTAATATTTTCCAGATTTCACAGTTAGTCAGTTTACAAGATATTTTAGAATTCAAAGTAGCTGCAGCCATCTTCACATTCTGCGAGCTTCCATACCACTCACTGAGTAAATTAAAAGAGGGATTTACTCAATGAACAGTATATGCTAGCCACATGACCATTCATATGACCTTCTAGGATCTAAAATAATAGATTATTTTAGAGGCCCATTATGTTTAAATGCAAGTTTAAGAGAAAATGGTTCCACCACTCAGTTGCACATAATTCACATTGCTGCTAGTATGGGCGGTGGGGGGATTAGGCAGAAAGAAAAGGTATGTGTCTAGTGCCCCCCCATCCTAGGCATGTGCCTTTTCTGCCTAACCATAGCCTAACCCTAGTTCTGGACTACCCAAAGTGTAGATTAGTCTGAGCTTCTCAGATAACTGGGACTTACATGCTTCCTTGTTGGTCTCAGTAGAGTGTCTGGGCAAAGGCTAAGTGACACCACTCAGTTGCACATATAGTACATTGTTGCTGGGGGTTCAATGACTGAAAATGTTCCTGTACCTCCTGAGTACAGAGGCTAAGTGACTATGTCTATGGGAGGCAGGTGCAAGGGCTTTTAAAGCCATTTTTTTTTTTTTTGCTTTGATGCTGCACTTTTTCTCTATGTCTACCTCAAACTTTGCACTATAACTATTTAGGCACTGATCCTGTTATTTCGAATTTACCAGTATTTATAGCATAATCGGTTTTGTTCTCTCCTCTTTCCTTTCCACTTGGTTCCCTAAACGAACTCCCTTACTTTTGCTTATGTTATCAACCACTCTTCCTTTCTCACCACCCTTGGCTTTCCCATTCTCACCTCTTCCTGCTTATTTGCTTTTGCTCTTTTATACCTTCTACCCATTTCCCTCTTTGCTTTCTCCTTTAGCACCCCATTCAGCACCCCCTCCCTCTACCACACTCCCCTTTTTCCATTAGTTTCCACTTCTCACTACTCCTTCTCTCCTTTGCTCATAATAAGAATTAGTAGCAATAATAAAGAAATACCAAACAAGAAGTTTGGATGTTCAGGTCCTCTATCAGCAGTATTGAGTCCACATTTCCAGCCTGGTCTAGTTTACTAAAGAAAGAGAAACATGTTATCATTGGCATACTGATTGGAGTTGATCCAAGCATTAAAACAAACTCTTGCTTGCCCAATTAGAAGCCACACATAACAGGCACATTTCTATTCTCTTATCATTCTATGAGTTCTGAATGAACTCTGGGCTTCTCATAAAAGTTTGTGAAACCTTGGAAAATACCCGGGTATTTAAATAATGCTCATGCCTTTTGATATATAGAGCTAGGATTAGGATATTATGAATTCTAGCAATACATTCAGTTGCCATGCAGAATTACTATCTTGAATTGACCTCCAACTCAGAAAAAAATCTGTAGGTAGTATATACAATCCAGTCAGACAATTGTTAGCTAACTGTTCATGTACATTACCAATAAAATGATGTCAAAGTAAATACAACACTTGCTCCATCACAAACATCTTCAGAAGATTACATTATTATATCAGTGAATTCCCCAAGAGTCAGGATGATATATATTACTGGTCTCCAATAAATAAAAATGGACCTTCACATGCAGATAAGAACAACTTTCCAGTTATATGTTAAAGTAGGTCACCAACATGTATATAATAGATATTTTTGAGATTGACTTAAATCTGCTGGGTACTGCTGAATGAAGCACCTTCAACCATGTTTCTATGTTATTGTTTGTTTTTTCTTGTTGAAAAGCACCAAACTGGTATCTGTAAAATCAATCCCTCCTCAGAATGACTTAATTGTTAGCAACAAATGGTGCTTTGGAAAAAGTATTCCAACCATAATAGAACTTTACAGAAATTTTTTTTGGCAGCAGAGGCCTTTCTTTACTGACAATACAGTAAATGCTAAAACTATTTCCAGCTGTAGAAAATTACTTTAAAATGTGCAAACCCCAAGTAATAATAAAATCATTTGCAGTATGTTCCTTACACTGACTGGAAACAGTTTCATTGTCATTCCTAAAACAACATAAAATTGTATTGTAAATTGCATTGTTAATTTAAGAGAACCATGAGTTATATTGTAGTGTTGATTTGATAATCAACAATAGTCACAAAATGTGTAAAATATATTGTGGAGATGAACAAGGATACATTTAAGTTGATTTATTACCCTTGCATTGATGATTTGACCGGTGGTGTCTTGTACAACAGACTTTTTGTACCCATGGATCATGTGATTACTGTTTAGAAATGCTCATTGAATTTCTGAGTGCTGATCTTCTGACCTACACATTCAGCAGCAGGATCACACTGGTTCCCACAAAAAGCCTATGCTGGGGTATTTTCCAGAATTCTGACACCTACCTGCGGGCCAAAAATCCTGCAGGTGTGTCATTGCCCTTTATATCTTGTAAGCCAATATCAACCTTGGTGGTCTATTTATTAAAAAAAATCTTGACAAAAGTAATTCTACTATTTTTCCAAATCTGAGATTTCCAAACTTCCTTGAAAAATTCAAATGAAAAACAAATCAGCAGCTCAAACCTGGCAAGCTTCTATAGAAGTTAATGGAAGGGGTATATATATATTACTATATTAATTACAAATAATAATGATGATGATGATGATGATGAATGGTCAAAGCAAACTATAACAAGATCATAAAATGGATAGACCTCTGTTGATTAGATTAAAATGAATCACATCAACTAATTTTAGTCAAATGATACTCTTTTGAAAATTTCTTTTACTGGTTTGGAACTTGCAATAAAAGGACCCTATCACATTCACACACAATAGCGTCAATTTTATCAAGAGGCAGTATATTTTTGGACTATAGTAGGAAGCCAGAGTACATGGAGGAAACCCCTGCAAACACAGAGAGAACATACAAACTCCTTGCAGACAGTGTTATAGCTGGAATCGAACTCAGGCCCCCAGTGCGGCAAGGTGGAATCATTATTCTGGTAACTATGGAACCTGTTTTTCATTTGCATTAATGTCATAATTTTAGTAATGATAGCATTTATTTTGCAGAAACTAATTTGTCAGCTTTATACAAAATATAACATTTCATCTGCACCATCATCAATAGTGATTGATAAAATTCATAATGTTCGACTATTTGTGAACCTATTTATTCACTGAAATCATAGCAACCTTACAATAAACAAGAGAAGAAAACTGTAATTAGAAAAATGGTACCCATTACTTCCATGTTGTATAACATTTCTAGTGGCTAGTGTAGCTTTAATTTCAGTTAAAAGTGTAACAATTCCTGAGAGCACTAGCAAAACCATAACCAAGTGCTGTTATGAGCCTTTGGTATTGTATTAAACAAAGGAAATGTAAATGTCTAAACTTCCCTTCTACTAAAATGGGCGTCTTTCATGACAGTTATTAGACCGCTCCTGTTGCTAGGGTAATATTTCTTTGTTTTGACACGCTTGGAATGGCTGCAAATGCTCTTCCAGTTTGGCTTTTAGTAAAATCATGTCATGTCATAACTGGTAGGAAAGAGGCTGAAAAAGAGGGACCAGATAAGAAATACAAATAGAGACGCATTAAAATCTAAGATGGCACAAATGAAAAAGAAACATAAAAAATAAAAGCTCATGTTTGCAGAAATATTCTGAGCAACACTAAAAACAGATAGTGTGAACACAGAAAGAAATGTTAACCTAAATGCAGAGGTTAGCATAGATGGAGTGAGAGTTATTGCAGTGTGACTTGCACTCCACCCATTTACTCTGGGGAACAGTCGCTCTGCAGAGCACAAGGTTATGTGTGTTTGCCATTGCTAGGCAACTGCAAATGCATGGCGGTACCTAGAAAGCAATCTGTAGAGATGGAATCACATCACACCTTAAAATATATAAAGAACAAACACTTTGGTCTACATCTGTTCAAAATGGTGGCTGAGCGGCCAAATGCACGTCATTTATTTGGGTAAAAGAAACAATTTAGTAGTTAAAGGGGACTTGTCACCATAAGAAATAATTCCAAATCGTTTTCTGTGAGTTGAGCAAAAAACACTTGTGTTATAAAAATTATTTAAATCTTGTTTCCTTCAGGCTTGTTATTCATAAGCACATATTGTGGGCACTGCTATTAAGGCACATTTTAAATCACCCCTAAATCTTGTGTATGTGCCAGAATGGGGGAACTGATGCCCATGCAAAGGCTACGCAATTATAGAGCACGAGGAGGAAATGCTGAATGCGTAAGTAAAAGGAACTGAGTGCCTATCTGCCTGGCATAGAGGTGGGGAGGCAATATATGATTGACAGCTAAGATTTGTATAAATGGTATGAATCCTATAATAAAAAAAGAATTTGGGTTTCATGTTTAATTTGCAAAGAACTTTTATTATACAGCTCTTTATGTCTGAGTGACAGGTCCCCTTTAACTCAATCATGACTAATGTAACTTGTAATGTAAATTGGAATGTAAGTGTAAGCCACAGAAGTGCATAATGTTAGTCAGTGAGAAATATGATTAGAGCTGACCTATATCTATATAATACTGTATAGAAAGTCCTTGAACATGAAAAATCAGCACAATAAATAGAAGTAGATCAGCTCTGTTTCATACTTCACAACAAACTGGGTTCAGAATGAGAGAAGACCAAATAATCATTTATATAGGGAACTTGGCTGGAGTTTACAAACATATGAAAAGATCTGTATATAAAGTGGAGATAAAAGAATGTGCTGCCGAGGCGCTCCTGTAATTGCAATACATAAAAGTTGAATGTCAATCAGCAAACTTCTGTCAGGTCTTTCCAGTCATTGTACAAATACAGAATCATTTTTGTGGGACCAGTATAACACAGTGGGTCAAATTCAGTTTGGTGAAAAAGTTTATCTCCTAAGTCAGTTCCAGATTTCCTATAGAGCCTGAGATTATAAAAACTAATTAGTAAAAAAGGATTTTCTGCTTAAATTTGAATCTCGTCCATAAGTATTCATGTGAAAAACCATAAAATATTTTTTCAGATCAAATCTGGTCAAAAAAAAAGTATGGAGGGTGGTAACAAAAGCTATGGTAAAGGAAATATTTAACATTTGCATAAGTCAAAATGATTTTTTTTCTGATTACAACATGTCCTTTTGGGTCTCTGCATGTGACTCAGTATGGTGTCTGCATTGTTGTAGGGTTGTAGCTTCTGCACAGATTATCCTAATGGAAAAACAGAACAAATTAGATACAGTATACCATTTACTTATTTTTCATTTAATTTTCAAAAAAAAATTTGTTTGTTAATGTTCCCTGCTAAATTAAAGCAAATGTCGCTGGCATTATTGTGGTTACTAATTCATCATTTCTGTTTTACCTTGATTTTGTGATTAGCCTTCAAGCCTGCATATTCTCTTGCAAAAGTCAAATGGGTTAAACTGACAGTTTATTGTGCAAAACTGACCAAGGAAATCTTTTTGACAACTAATGATGTTAACAAGCATTTCATGGAGCTTATCTAAAGAAGCAACATCAGGCAGCGAACAAATTCTCTCATATGTAATTTGCAGACATTCCTAATACATTCTTTTATGTTTTACCAAACTTTTGACTTACAGATTTTGTTGAACATTTCACAAATTAGATAATCCTTTCCCTTTTCACAGTGCCCTAACATGCTGAAATACAACAATGCCTGCTCTGAATGGGGCTATCATAGAGATCCAACTCCTGTCATGTCTCTGAATATCCTTTTCACTCATTCTCTTTTGCGTTTTAAAATTTCTTAGGTAAATAAAGCTTGCAGGATCGGCACATTCACATTTGCTCCATAGGCAACATGCAGCTCCCTGCTCCTGCTGTCTTTAGATGTATGGCTTTGTGAAGGCTGAACAGACTGGTGTCAGTGTACCCGCTGGGAATTTCACACTTCACCAAACTGGCAGATCCTATCTCATGGAACCTTATTTGCATCTGGAAGACCATACAACTGGTGCAATGTCAGACTTCAGTCAAGCATTTAAGCTTCCCAGTTTTCCACAGCAGTCTTACCATTTTTTTATAGTAGCCACAAAAACCATAATAGACACAAGCATTAATTGTTGTTTGCCATGTTAAATGTAAAAACTTACAAAACATAATTAATTAGAAAATGATATTTAATTTATAGCCACTACCACTACTAACAGCAAATTCTATTTTATATTGTTTATATAATATATTTGTTAGTACCCAGCAAATACATTTTTAGGAAAGAGGAGAATACAAAATGACAAGCAAATGGTCAGAGGATCAGACTAAGGAAATGTTATATTGTAGATAATAGGGAGTAAGCTGAGCTTGATCAATGAATCAAGTGAAAACCAAAATAAGATAGCATGGTTTTAATTGGGGCTGTCATTTTCATATAAAGATGGTTTTTATCTTTTTATATATTAAGGTTTTTTTTCACTATTATGGAAAGGCAGATTTTTTTATAGTAAGGCAGACTTTTTTTTTGTAATTCTAAAAATTTCTACAAATTTGCTTAAAGGAGACATATCCTATAAAAATTATGAATGTACCAGGGAATTATACTCCTCTAGATATAGAAGGATTGTGCTTTAAAAAGTTGTGTTTCTGACTGATTTATTGAGAAATTCCACCAAACCCCCACTAGTTCCGTCCCATCTGTTCCACTTCCTGCTGGCTGAATTCTCTGAATAAGCTGGGGAGCCGGCAGCCCTCCATACACTGCACTGTAGGATAGGAACCAATCAGCAGCTAGGCTGACCTGATTGGGAACTGAAGCCTGTTTTTGCTTGTGTGACTGCAGGGCTGTGATTGGCTCTCATCCTCCTACTGTGCTTCTGGCAGGGACCGTTAGGACACACCCACTCTCCATTTCAAACTCTGACAGAGAAGTGATAGGATCTATAGGGAGCTCCATTAAAGGGGCCATTGTTACAGATAGGATTAATGTTTAGCCCAAAGGGAAACCAGCACCGGATATTATTGATAATTGCCTACAAAATTAGGGTTTTTCCCATTTTTTTTTTACTCAAACATATACATTTATACTGTAGATACCAATATATACAATATTAAAATATATAGAAAGGTACCTGTATATCCTATCCAGGTATCTATTATACAGAATGGCTGGGACTTGAAATAAAGGGTATTTCTATAATTTGGATCCCCATACATTTAGTCTGCTAAAAATCATTTAAACATATAAAAAACTCAATAGGATTGTTTTGCCACCAATATGCATGCAGCTTAGTTACCATTAAGTAGAGGGTACTATTTAAATGCAAATTGTTTTTCTTCATGATGTTATTTGTTATTTACTTTTTATGCATTTAAATATTTCTCTTCCTGCCATAGCCATGGTAAAATGCTTGAAAATAGAATTACAGCAAATGCACCATAAAACCATGTTGCTTATTACTCCTTTCTAGATATAGCAAATTATATTTATTCACTTCCTGTCATTTACATAGCACTGACACATTTCTGCTGTGCACAGAGATTATGTATCATTCCCTACCCCAGTCAGACGACAATGAATCTACCCGTATGTTTTGGGAGTATGGGAGAAAACTCACTCAGACACAGGGAGAACATACAAACTCCTTGCAGATAGTGCCCAGGCTGGGGTTGAACCCCAGTGCTGCAAGGCAGAAGTACAGCTCACTGAGCCACCATGCTGCCCACAAGTTATTGGCCTGGGAATTGGGTCTCCCGGAATGAAATTTAAAAGCGGCTTTCTAAGATAGATCTGGGAGCCAAATAAGCAGATCAACCTAATTGACTCATCACATGGGCGGCCAAACCAAGCAAAGATGCACCTATTTGATGACCTCAGCAAGAGAGCATATATTTCAGTGCATAGCGGATAGTGGATAGCTATAAGGTCACAACCCAACTGGAAGGATGATGGCATAAAGGGTCCTTCCTGTGGGTGACAAAGCACTTACAAAGAAATCTTTTAATTGGGGTAAAACATATGGATATGCATTCAACAGAGTGCTTTACAGAGACTGTTTAGTATATACACATAACAGTACAGTTACATATATTATTACATTAAAGGGGCAGTATACCCCTTTGCACAACATGAGTTCAATGAACAGAGCTTGTGATGAACATACAGTACTTTTTGCCTGTTTAAATCACTAAGAAAAACCCTATGGATTTGAATATTTCATAAGCTTAAGGGATACTAAAGTTACTCCATGTTTGGTCCCTGAGAGGATGATAATTACATTACCAGTATGCAATTCCCCCTCCCTTCCTGCTTTGTTGTGACTAGGGGATTATATGCGGTTATTATCGACCTGTGGTAGAGAATAAAGCTAGGGCTGCCTTGCACCCACTGCCCTCTGCCCAAGGTACAGTGCTCAGCATGACGGCAAGTTCTTCTTGAATGAGCACTAATGAAAAAGCAAACATCCGATGTGTCTTCTTATTGGACTTCTTACTTACTGCAGATGATCTTTAAATAAACAAACGAATTGTTCTTATTAATATTGTTTATTCATCCACAGACCATCTACAAGGATTATGCACAATTCAGTGTTTATCCTAGTAAAGCTGAATCAACAGCTTGAAAATGTTCAATTTATATTGGAGGGTATAATGAAGATTGTCAACGGAAAAAGATGCAAAATACGATTCATTTGTTTTTCCTTTGGACAAAAATGTGCCACCTTTAAACTGCTGTTATGTGCAACAAAACAAACAATGTAATAAGCATCTAATAAAGAAGATTATACTACAAACTGCAAGTTGTGTTTTTGTTCTTGCACATTTTTTTCTGTTTTTGACTTTTATTAGATTTTTCCATATCACTGTACAAAGCAACTCATTTTTTTATATTATGTTGTTTTTTGTTATTATTTTATATAATAAATAAATTGGTCCTGTCAGCAGAAAAGACATAATAATAGCTAAGATTACACTTTTGGAACCATGCATAGTACAAACAAATTACTCTTATTGTATGCTATAGTTACTGGTTTTTACTGTTTGAGCCTTAATCATAATTATCTAATTAATCATTCAAATGTATTTTTCTCACTCCAAGAATGTGTCTGCTGCTTAAAATAATGCCAATTAAAAGACTCTGCACGACTTTATCTGAAACCATTTTAGTGCTTGGTTTGTGCATACAGAATATAGATGAGCTTTATTGCTGGCAAGTGAACAATAAAAAAAAATGCTCAATATCAGCAAGAAGTGAAGAGCTCTGCAATGATAACACTTTGAACTTTCCAAATAGCCAGGGATTTCGGTAATCCTTAAACATGCAGCCCAGGATCTGGGTATCTTCAAAGTCTTAAATGTGAAAAATCCTACATGTCAGTTGCCACATTGTGACTTGCAATTAGAGCCATCTGCTCTTCCTCTTGTTCCCTAAGGGCAGCTCCTATTTTTTACTTACTTCCTGTTGCTGACAACTTTGTTCCTCCCTCTTGCTTTTCAAATATGCATCAATCTGCACCAGAAAAGTACAATTTTCCCTGTCATAAGAAGAAAAAAAACAGTTCCTTTGGGCCCACTTTCATGCTTTAAATAGCAGCACCTTCATGAAAGTGTCTCTGCAACTGAGAACTACAGCTGCCAACATTATTTTCAACATGATTTTCTTTAAATATGCTTAGCAAGAGAAGGCACTGAACCCAATTCGCAGTACAAGTTTCCCCAGTATTCCATACTGACCTCTCCTGAATTTATTTGTTGTGTTGCAGGGTGAATACACACAGAAGCATTGTGGGCTTAGAGCAAAAAAACAGAGCTAAATTGGTTTAGTACATAAATTTCTATTGTTGTACTGTGTTGTTTCTGAAGACATGTTTTACTTTTTGCATAGCCCAGTTTCATTGCCGCAAAAATTCCCTGCAACAATTCGGCAAGTGAGGAAAAAGTTTCCATCAAAAAGGTCACAGTCACGTAAAAAAAAAAAAAAAATGCAGTTGCATAAATAAAAAGTCGCAGTTGCATCAAAAAAAGTCACGGTCATGTGAAAAATAGAACTTCAAACAAGTTGTGCATTTCACAAGTTTTTTGCAGGCATACCTTCAGTTGTCTCAATAGTTAAGTCTCCCCATAATTCCCATAATGCATTCCCATAATGCATCGCTCATCCCCAGACTTGGGGACTTAGAACTGTAGGCGGCGCATGTGCAGAAACAGGAGGCTCCCCCTAGCGTTTGCATCGGCAGCATGAGACACAGGCAAGGGGTATGCGAGCGGCGGTGCTGGTAGGGGGGAGAGGCAACGGGGACACAAGTGGTGGTGCCGGTAGGGGGGAGAGGCAAGGGGAACACGAGCGGTGCTGGTAGGGGGGAGAGGCAAGGGGAACACGAGCGGTGCCGGTAGGGGGGAGAGGCAAGGGGGACACGAGCGGTGCTGGTAGGGGGGAGAGGCAAGGGGGACACGAGGGGTGCTGGTAGGGGGGAGAGGCAACGGGGACACAATCGGCGGTGCTGGTAGGGGGGAGAGGCAGCGGGGACACAAGTGGCGGTGCTGGTAGGGGGGAGAGGCAACGGAGACACAAGCGGCGGTTGCATTCTACAGAACTTATCTGTTACTTGCTGTGTAACTTTAATTTTTGTGTTACTGTTCCTTTAAAAAACTCACTCTATCATTTAAAATTTGATTCTTGAACCAACAAATGTATTTTTTTAGTTGTAATGTTAGTGTGTAGGCACAGGGTGCAATGGCCCCCGCCTCCTTCACCCCCCCGCAGGAGCCCACAACACCCTCCGACCCCCTCCCCCGAGTGTGCCTAAATAAGACTCACCTGCTACATGTCGGGGGAGGGAGATCGGCGGAGGTTCAGCCCTGGGAGGTTCAGGTCTGGGCCCAGTCTGACACTGTGTAGGCGCCATCTCAGTGCATTGTGCCTGAGTCTGAGTTTTTAGAAGGAGCCAGCGCTACACATTAGAACTGCTTTCAGGTAACCTATTGTTTCTCCTACTCCCATGTAACTGGAGGAGTCCCAAGCCAGACTTGGATTTCTTACTATTGAGTGCTATTCTGATATCTACTGGGAGCTGCTATTTTGCTATCTTCCCATTGTTCTGCTGATCGGCTGCTGGGGGAGAAAGGGAGGGGGATGATATCATTCCAACTTGCAGCTCAGCAGTAAATGTGTATCAGAGCACAGGTCACATGGCTGTGGCACCCTGGGAAATGAAGAATATGGCATAGCCCCTATTGACGGATGCGTTTTGAAAAAATATTTTTTTTTCCCATGATAGTATTCCAATAATGCAAAAAAAATGCAAATACAATTCAAAAGAACTGGTACAGCAAATGCTTTGTAAATGTGGGAATTTGTTAAAACGCTTTCATGAGAGTAAGGATAAACTGATAAAATGTGAAATGATGGAAATCCATCATGTCAGTTCACATTTTTATAAATGTGTTCTTTAGGGGTCAATTTACAAACATTTTGTAATTTTTACTGAGGGCAGAGGATGGTTATGTAAGAATGCAATATTAAATTGCTTAATGCGTGTGCAAGAAATAAACATACTGTAGCTGTTACCCTTGTTACAAAATAAATGCAGCATTCACAGAATTTATCTCTTGAGAGATCAAATATTTGTGCTATGCCAGTTTCTCATTCTCCTGAAATCTGATCAACTGCTGCCATAATATTCCTTTTTATGGTGTTGTCCTTTGGATTGTTTCATTCAGTCTAAATCTTTGATATTGGCTGTTTCTAAACTATACAGAGTATCTGTTATCCTCATCTCCCAGGACTATTGTGAGTACGGTTTATAGAAAAGATATACTGGTCTTCCTATATTTTTTCCCATTAAAGAAAAACTATACCCCCTTGAATGAATGCTTAACCAACAGATAGTTTATATAATATTAAGTGATCTATTAAAGAATCTTACCAAACTGGAATATACAGTTTCTATATATCAGTAAATATTACCCTTTTACATTTTTACCCATGAGCCACCATTTGATTTGACTCACAAGAGCTTACAATCTAAAGGAGTAGCAATAAACATGATAACATAAACTAATACAGGTATGGGATCCCTTATCCGGAAACACGTTATCTAGAAAGCTCTGAATTAGGGAATGCCCGTCTCCCATAGACTCCATTTTAATCAAATAATTAAGAATTTTAAAACTGATTTCCTTTTTCTCTGTAGTAATAAAACAGTACCTTGTAATTGATCCCAACTAAGATATAAATAATCCTTATTGGATGCAAAACAATCCGATTGGGTTTAATTAATGTTTTATTTATTCTTTAGTAGACTTAAGGTATGGAGATCCAAACTACGGAAAGACCGCTAATCCGGAATACCCTTGGTCCCGAGCATTCTGGATAACGGGTATATATATATATATATAAATGTTGTGAGCTTGGGCTCTGGATATGTATATATATATAATTTATAGTGGTTACAATAGCGTTTATTATACAATGTGTTTTTACTGCTATACAGTAGCAATGTAATAGTAGCTAATTTTGGGGGTGAGGGTGGATAATAAAGTCTGTGAAGATATCACGTGTAATAAGAAACCTACTTTTTTGAATCTTCTTAGTAGCTTCCAAGAGTTAAGCAAAATAGGAAGCAATATATTGTAAATTAATGACTTTGTACCCTGTGGCTAAAGAATGTGTTTTGGAGTTAGTCCAAGACATCTTTGCAGAAACTCTACCGAAACTTCTCAGATCAACAATACCATGTAATGTGTTTTTACTTGCCTACAGTATATTTAGCAAGTTTCAAAGTAGGCAAACAAAGTAAAATGATATTACATAAAAAATGAAAGTCTTCATGCTTCCACCTTGAATGTCCCGAAGGTTTGAATGATGCATTTACTTGAGAATCTACCTTTATGAACAAAAAGATAAAGAGTTTGGGAACGTAAACCACACAATCTAGCGCACCTTCTGATATTGTACAAGCAACAAACAGTTACTGTCTACGCAACAGAAAAATTATGTTAACTTCAAATCTAAAACATATTACGCCAAAAAAGTAATTGCACGTTTATTTAATCAAATAACTTTGAAAAAAATGACTACAACTACTGCTCCAGCTTCTGTGGAACCATTTACAGCAATGATGAATAAATGGCAAAGTGGTCTTAGTATTAAAAAAGAACAGAAGCCTAAAAAACTTAGGACAGTACTGTCCAAATACTGTGGCGCCAAGGGACAGAATTTTTCTGATCTACAGTACGTAGTGCAGGGCCGATAATATAAGCCAGTTTTAACCACTCCATTTTTTAAACCACACCTACTTTAAAAACACCAATGTTATCACAAAAAGTTTTAAGACCATAGGGTTGATTCGCTAAAGTGCGATAACGATTATCGCATGCTTTTTTGCATTAAAATTGGCGCAAACAAAACGCGTGATTCGCTAAAGTATTGTCACATATTGTGTTAATTCTCGCATAGAAATAATACTAACGCATGATTCACAAACACATAAGAAGCGTTAGACGTGCTAAATATCGCATTAGTCTGTGCGAAAATTAACACCTACTTGGGGCATGCAGTAATTATAGAAAATTGTGGTTGGTGAGCTTTTGGCAACACAATATGAACTTTGCAGTGGGATTTTTTTAAGTATGTGTTGGCCCTAGAGTGATGCAGCCTCCAGTTTGCAGGGAAATGGTAATTTGCAGAAAAGTAGTTTTACGAACGTAATGGTTACGTGAGTTAAATCGTGCGCTAATATAGCAAGCGGCTAAATATATTGCGTGCAGCGGAGATTAACGCACGTGCGGAAAATAATGCAAGAAAAGCGCTCATTGCTACTTAAATAATGCAAGCAACATTGCGTCTTAACTATCGTATAGTGAACCGTCGTTAAGTCGCAAAAAATAAGAAGTGATAAAATTTTGGTAGCACACACACACAAAAAAATTTGGTGCTCACTGGGATATCACCAATCACTTTTTTAAAAAAAGTTAATGAAGTCATATTAACACATACCCTTAAATCTATATGCTTGCATCTATGGTCTTAAGGACCATATAACAACTATTTCCAAACAAACCCCCCACCAGACTCCTCTTCCACAGGCAGCACAGGTCAGTTAGAGTATGGCACACAAGCCATACTGATTCCATTTAAAACCTACACAAAGGTAAGCAGCCAGACTTTAATGGGGGCCACACAAGGAAGGGGGTGCAGGCCAGATGCAGTCCGTGGGCTGCCAGTTGGACACTGATTTAGGAGGATAATTTGTTGCTCACTCCCAGTGTCTAAAATTAGTACTTTCTACTTAAGGCTGGCACACATAAAACTTAAACTGGCCAAGGGATACCTGGAAGAAGGGAGAAAATGGTGGTGTTGTGAGGAGGCAAGCCACCTTTAAGGCGGCCATACATGTAGCAATAATGATTTTTTATGCGACCATTGGTCGCACAAAAGATCATTCCCACCCTCCACTGATGTTCAGGGCTGAATCGTCAGATATGGAGGTAGAAAAAATAGAAATTCTACCTCCACCTGCCGATTCAGCCCTAAATGTAGATTTTGCTTGAGCACCTTAAATGGCGCCCGATCAAAATCTTTTAAACTGGCTGATCGACGAGATGACCAATATCTGCAGTCTTTGCAATATCAGTCGTCTCTTCAAGCCGCCATACACGCACCGATTATCTTATGAAACAAGGTTTTGTATGATAATATTTGTCATCATAGGTATTAAATACTGTTAAACAAACCTGATGCCTCACTTCTAAGGGATTGATTATCAATGCTCGAATTTTTATTTTTTCCACGATTCAAATTTTTTTGTTCTAAAACTCCCAAAATTCGAATTATGGTTAAAAAACTTGAATGCTCAATATTTATTAGGTGCAAAAAAATCCAACAACTCGAATGTAAAACTTTGGTTTGGAAAAGCTTGCAAGTTAAGCCATTTTTTCAATTCAAGATTTGAGTTTTCTATTTTTTTTCGAGATTGTAAACACACAAATACGAGGTATTTGGAGGTTGATATGATATTATTCAATCAAGTTTTTTATACTCTAAAATTCACAAACTGGAAAATTGATAAATAACCCCACAAATCTATGTACATGTGATATGAGGGGGTCATTTAATAGACCCTAGACAGATGTGCAAGATCAACACTTTTCCCATGACAGTATTCCTTCAATTAAGGATTGCTTAAATGTGTGTGTATTACAATATTATTGTTAGTAAAATGTATTTATTACTAATGTTTCTAAACTGAGAATTTATACTGTATTGAAAAAATCTCTCCCTGGTGATGTCCTAAGATAAGAAGTTGCAACGCTACAAGCAGTCACACTACATTTGCTCACATAAATATTATTTAGACCTAGAAATGCATTGAGAATACCGTGAGAAAACACCTGGTGGGCTGTAAGTTTGATGTCCTTAAGGAAATTCATTTCTATTACTCCAATTTTATAGAATAATAAAACAATCATCAGTTCAGGGTAATCAAATGTGGTCTTTACCCTTTGCCCATGGCTATGTCATTGTTGTCCTGTTTATTTATACATTTAGGGGATTTAATCCTTGGAGGACATTTCTCCTGCATTTTGAAATGGTCTCATCACATAATATATAACATCTGCGAGAATTATTCTGTTCATGGAGTAAGAACATTAATAAAGTGATTCCACATCTGTGTGCAGAAATAATTTCCCTGTAGAATTTTCAGTTGGTTGGCCCTTTCTAAAGTTCCCCACAGAGGAACCATAAAGAAGGAAACAGCTAGCACCTGGTCCATAGGCTGTACCAAAAAAGGGGGAAAAAGGCCATGAAGAATTTCTCTTTTCCAGCACTGGGAATAAAGAACCTTGGATATTTAATATTGGCTATTACAGAATATAACAGAGAATAAGTACATGATGTTGCTTCTAAGTAGACACAAAGTAGACTCTTAATGTAAACCTCATTGTGGAAAATAAACACAATTAATTGCAATTACAGAGGTTGCCCACAAGAAGATATGACTTCTGGCATAGTTGTTGGGCTTTGGAGATTGCCATAATATGCTACAGTGAATCACAGAGTGCAGAAGAGGTTTTGACATTTATTATGTTTGTGAAGAAACTGAATAACCTGCCCACTGGGTTCATTTAAGAGTCAAATGTTCAGTTTAATTAGCTGGGTCATTAGCTATGGCATAGCCGGTGCCCCAAGTATCCGGGTAACAGAAGAGGAGGGCCCTTAAATTTTCCAGTTTTGCCTGGATGTTTTTACATTAGCATTCCTATATGGTGTTGTAGCATTGTTATATATTTATATATATATAAAAATGTATATAAATATATACATCATAAAACCTTTCCGGGAACATTTGGTTTGACAGTGATGAGCCATGCCTTGAGTTTTACTGCTGTCAAACTGTAAATGTTGAAACATGAATGGTTATAGGTGTGAAGTTATCTGCATTATTAAGTATATAGGTTCTATCTGCATATATAACTCCCTTAAATATGATTATATGGTTTTTTACCATAATTTTACAGCACTAATGGGAAATCTATTGTACAAACACCCAAGCACAAGTGGTACAGTATAGGAACCCACTTGTAACTGAATCTGAAAGGGAGGAGGAGGAATAGAAGGTGGAAGCAGGAATAAGGGAAGATGAATGTAGATGATTGGATGGGAGTTAGGAAGCAAAAGCTTAAAAAGTTAGAGACTGGGAGAGCTTACAATAGGGCAATGAAACCAGGCAAGTAAATGAAATATTAGATCATACAAAGGGCAAGTGGAATTCTGTGATTAATAGAGAAAGGAAGAGAAGGGGTGCAGTAAAAAAGAGAAAACTGGAGGAGGGAAAGCAGTATATAGTGAAAATGGAAGAGAGTAGTATAAGAAAAAGCTTTAAAAAATGTGAGAGGAAAGAGAAAAGAAAAAAAGGGGCAAATAAGAGATAGAATTGGAAGAACATGAAAAAAAAGAAAGTGAGGGGGAGAAAAGGATAGGAGAGGTCAGAAAGAAAACATGATATAAGTTGGCAATAGGGAAGAAAGCAAAAAGTAATTAAATAAGTAAAAAGGAGAAAATATTTATCATACTGAGAAAAAGAAGTGATAAGAGGATAAAAGTGTGACTATACCAGGGACAAAAACTTAAAAAACAAAACAATAAAAGGAAAACCATTTAAAAGCAAAGACCATTGAACAGTTATAGTGAGTAACTAAGGTGAATTCAGATATGTGTGTAGGTTTGTTTCTCAGGTGTCTGTTGTACCTAAAAACATAGGAGATAAATAATGCAATACATATATATTATAAGCTAATTAGTGATGAGCAAATAAAGAACCTTGGATATTTAATATTGGCTAATACAGAATATAACAGAGAATAAGTACATGATGTTGCTTCTAAGTAGACACAAAGTAGACTCTTAGGGGCACATTTACTAACCCACGAACGGGTCGAAATGAGTCCGATTGCGTTTTTTTCGTAATGATCGGTATTTTGCGATTTTTTCGTATTTTTTGCGATTTTTTCGTCGTCTTTACGAATTTTTCGTTACCAATACAATTTTTGCGTAAAAACGCGAGTTTTTCGTAGCCATTACGAAAGTTGCGTAAAATCGCCCGATTTTTCGTAGCGTTAAAACTTACGCGAAAAGTTGCGCCTTTTTCGTAGCGTTAAAACTTAAAAGGTGCGAATTTTCGCGTAAGTTTTAACGCTACGAAAAATCGCCAGATTTTACGCAACTTTCGTAATGGCTACGAAAAACTCGCGTTTTTACGCAAAAATCGTATTGGTAACGAAAAATTCGTAAAGACGCCGAAAAAAATCGCAAAAAATACGAAAAAGTCGCAAAATGTTCGTTTCCAAGTCGGAACTTTTCCAATTCGGGTCGGATTCGTGGGTTAGTAAATCAACCCCTTAATGTAAACCTCATTGTGGACAATACACACAATTAATTGCCAGGCATGGATTCACAGTGAAATTTAGAACTTTGCGTCAAAAAAAGGCACGGTCGCATCAAAACAAGCCGTGTAAAAAAAAAAAGGAGCGGTCATGCCAAAAAGGGTGAAGCAAAACAGCCCATTTTTTTAAAAGTAAGACCATTTACTACATTATTGTATACCTTAGTGTGTGCCAGTGCACTGTATGTAACAAAACATCTTACAGAAAATCATAATTTTGAAAGAAAAAAAAGTTTCTTAAAAAAACAAAAAACTGCTGTATAAAATTCATGTTCACAATGTAATAATTGTTTAGCCAACTCTGAGGATCTTGGCTGCAAATAGCTACATGTCACACACCCCTTCCCCCAGGTCATAGGCTCTAGCTAGACTTATTATTATACAATATATTGTTCCCTGGTTTCAGTTTAAGACTTTCCGGGATTAATAAGAGAATGTTTATACATACAGCAACAATCACATTGTTTTAAATAGCCCATGTCATGTCTATTGGCAGCAAAGAATGGGAATATCACTATTGTTAACGTGAACTGAATAACTACTTATTTGGAGTTTAAAAATATATATTGCTTTACACACTGTAAGAGTTGACAAAGTGATTCAGGAATTTAGTTCATAATTCACTGGCAAGTGCTAATCGTGTACAGGAAGAGGAAAAGTAACCTTGTGTTTAATGAACTGGCTTATGAAGTGTGAATCCCGTGTAGAAAATATAATGTATCTGACACCTCTTGCAAGTCAAATATAACTTGTACTAAAGTATACTTGCAATATTTTACGCACATTATGCAATTACCTTTTGACTGTCATCGTGTTGTACTGCATCTACCTGCCTTATAGCTCTTGGCATTTTTTAAGTATTAATTAGGATCGCTGTGATACTTTTAATAGAGAACGCTCTGTTGCATATGAAGAGTCAATTTTTTGTGCTGACTTCCTATTAAAATAATCAGCCTTTAAAAAGCAAGGAAGAGTGCAGCTGCCAAATCCGTCAGAGCTTTATACGAGAGTTCTGCTTCTTGACTTTCTAAAGGAAAAAAATTACCTAGATGAGCCGTTGTCAGTGAATATGTCTTTGTATGCAGGGTTCCACTGGTAATCCATTTGATGACCCACAATCATGCTTTTTTCGCTGTTTATTTTTAGACTAGATGAGTTGCTGCTAGTGAATATGTCTTTGTATGCAAGGTTCCACTCGTGATCCATTTGATGACCTGTGATCATGCTTTTTTTTTTTTTTGCACTATTTATTTTTAGACTGCATTTGGTTCTAATATTTTCATATGTTTAGAGACCTTTTAGGTTTCAGTAGAATCATAAGCGATGTTAAGCTGTTGTTACACATGGTTAATGTCTACATTATATTAAATATAGCTATAAATGCTCATAAGTACACCCTAAGTGAATTGTATTTCCCATCCAATATATTCTGAACATAGGGATCTTTCTAACTATTGTTTTGTCAGCTGGATTTACAATGAAATTGTTGTGTGCTGTCAGTTGCTGTACCATCCACATCCTACCTGTGCAGTACTTGCAGAATGGGTTTAGAGAGAAGGCAAAGGAATCATTACATAAATCCAAAAAAATGAATATGGCTAAAAATGCCATATACAAACATACATGCATACATTTATATACTGAGCTTTCTGCACCAGCCTAAAGGTTCAGCATCCCAGTAGCAGCAATGATTCAGGTTTGTACATTTGTCACAGGAGCTCCCCATCTTGGAAAGTGTGAGCGACACTGCAAATGCACAGTGGGCTCTGGCCAGCTGTTAAGAAGCTAATCTTAGGGGTTGTAGCAAATCATCAAGCAGAAAATGAGGTTTGCTTCTCATAGAAGCTGATGCTATAGGGCTGATTATTAAATTCTGATGCTAATTGAACTGGTTTCTGAGCTGCCATGCAGTAAATATTTGTTATTATATTTGTTTATTATTTACTAGTCAGCCTTATATTGTGACATTTATATTCTATATATTCAGTATATTTTGAGTCAGTTCCTATGATCAGGTAACTGACAGCAGCACAGAGCATGAGCAGTGAATCAGCAGAAAGGAAGATGGGGAGCTACTGCTAAAAGGCAATGGTTGCCTTTGGCTCGTTCATAAGCCCAAAACATAATTCCCAAACATTTCTGCACTACTTTTTTTAGTTAAGCTTTAGTTCTCCTTTAACATCTCAGGGGTTTGGGTCAAGGAGCATCAGCACATCAGCAGTTATATTTATTGGCACCATTCCAAAAAGCATTTGAAATAATGGTGTCCTCATGGATCACACAGTAAATTCTTTGCATCGGGATACAAACTAGTGATTCCTATAGTAATCTGTTTGCCCAACCAATAAATTCCATGTGACAAATAATTTTAATGCAGGGAGATAATGCACTTATAGAGGGAGAGTGTTAATGTAGTTTCTAACTTTAAAGCAGAACTAAAGCTTGAAGATGGAGGCAATGCTATACATTGAGCCAAAATTAATTCCATGAGAAAATGCTATTTTATAGTTTATCACTTGAAAACTTACAGGTAAGATTTAATTTGAGGAGAAAAAACCTTTCTCCTAACTGTGTTCCACTGTTTTTCCATAGGCTTCAATCAAGTTTTCATGTTATATAGCTACATAGGGTTGAAAAATGACCATCAAGTTCAACCCTTCCAAGTAAACCCAGCACACACAACCTATACTGACCTATCTATACACTCACATACATAAACCATATATACCAACATTAATACTAACTGTAGATATTAGTATCACAATAGCCTTGGATACTATGCTTGTTCAAGAACCCACCCAGGCCCCTCTTAAAGGCATTAACAGAATCTGCCATTACAACATCACTAGGAAGGGCATTCCCCAACCTCACTGCCCTCACGTGAAAACCACTTACACTGCTTCAAATGAGGGTACGTTTTTCTCATTAAATTAAATGTGGCTTTATGGGAAAAAAAGAATTGAAATCATGCCTCATTGACAGATGAATCTCATTTTCAACTTCAGAACACACCAAGTGGTATATTTATCATGCTGTGTAAAAAGTAGAGTGAAGCATTACCAGTGATGTTGCCCAGGGCAACCAATCAGCAATTAGATTTCAACAAAAATCAAAGCAAAGCATCTGATTGGCTGCTATGAACGACATCACCGGTGATGTTTTACTCCACTTTTTACACAGCATGATAAATATACCCCCAAATTTGAAGTGTCACTGGCACTCAAAAGATGACTCAACAAGGTCCAAGATGGCGTGCTCCTGTGGACAACTTTGAAGGACTGGAATATTACTAACCTTTCTTTTAGTACAGTAAATACTTTAATTTGTGCATTGTTATGAAAATGAAACAAAAGTTTCTAGCAGGTGGCAAAGCAGGCTATATTAGCTAGGAATATAGACCAAATACAGTAAGCACAGATACAGTAGGCACAAAACAGTATTATACGTTTTATGCTAAAACATAGCATAGTTGTACTTTTAGAAGTTATATCAGGGATATGTTTTTTTAAAAAAACTTTTGAAGAGAAGTAGCTTATTTAGAAGATAAATATTGCAAATAGGTTGTGGTTTCGACTGATTACTGTATACCTGGCTTGTGGCCGGAAAGTGATGCCACTTCCAAGAGTACTCACTAATTCTTACTGCCAAAAAACTGTGACTACTACTACTGTAAAATAACAATGAATTCCCAAATAGCATCAAAACAAAGATGTTTTGAAATATTCTCCAAAAAAACTGTTTGGGGACCAAAAGACAGAAGCTTATGATGGTATCATTAACCTAATAAAGAAAAACATGTTTGAAACCCAAGCGCTAGGATATTCTGAAAAACGCAAAACACATGTTTTCTACATGTGGATATAATTTATAATGGCCTGGAAGGCATTCTATCTCATTACAACTAAGGGGATATGGCATGGGAATTTTGTCAGCAGAAATCTATCTCCAACTGAAAGAAAAAAAGCCATTGAATATGTTTTGAATTGCCACTGTCGCAACTTCATATTTACAGTACTTGTATTAAGTGTACTTTGGTATTAGAAGAGGACGTACTGTATTTTCCTGATCAGGGCTGGAACTAAGAATGACCAGAAAGGGCCCATGCCTAGTGGACAGTGGTGGATGGAGCACCATGACCCTAGGCATATAGCTCTGCTGCCCTTCTAACTCTGATCCTGTGTAGTAAACAGCTGGAAGAGGTGGTTCTTTAAAAGGTAGTTCATCTTTCAGTTAATCTTGGAACCAAATACAATTCATTTTTAAAAAGGACTTCCACAGCCCCCCGACCTTAGCCCCTGGGCTCTGAAAAATTTCCAATTAATTTTCTTGGAATGACATTTGCCATTTTTAATCTATAAACAACAAAACACAACACATAAACAAATGTAATCTTAGTTAGCATTGACAAAAACCTTCTCATGTCATGGGATGACACCAAGATTGGTATACAATATCACAAAATCTTTATTAAGCAAATGAAGATGTACTCTAGAATGAAAGGGACAGAGCTCGGGTTTTGTCTTTTCTCACTGCAAGAACACAAAGTTTTTTCAGAAATACTTTTTGCAATCTACGTGCTATAACTGGGTTATACCAATGACACTGAACCGTACCTCAATAGGCCAAGGATCCTACAAGCATCAAGTCTTCCGTTTTCTATACATATTACATAGCTAAAATTAAAGAGAATTCCAAAATGGGTGGTTAAATTCTTGCAGGTTCATTTACATCAACAAGTACAGTGAGCACAGCGCAAATGTGAAAGCAATCACCATGTTTTTTTTCCCAAAATTCCAGCTTCATTGTGGTAGCAAAGGAGTGATGTGTTGTGATGTAGGTGCAGTTGCACTGTGCCTGATGCAGCTGCCTCCACTAAAACATAAAAAGGAATGCAACACACATTTTATCATAAATCAGACACAATAGTGAAAAGTCCATCTGGTGTCATTTCCAGTGTTTGGTGTGTGAGTAATGTCTAAAATTGATTCTTTAGGCTCAAGTTTGAGGCGCCTATTGACTCTGTGCATAAATGAGTCCAGAGGTGGCAGTAGCTCCAGGGTTCTCCTGTGTCCTGTGCAGCAGCACTCAATTTGAAACAGAAAGCATGAAGGACTAAGTGGCGCTAAAGACAACTATACAGAAGTGGAGGGAGTGCACAGGGAGTACCATTAATGAAAATAAATTTGCTGAATTGCAGCTGCAATTATGGTTGTAATTGAGACCTTTAGTGTATGAAGTAAGGGTTTGGGTTAGTAGAGCACTGAGCTGATTTTTTCTTGGGGTGCAATCAATATAGCAATAGAAAGGGGGGGGGTCACTGTGCTTGGGGGAAAAATGGCTAAGACGCTGGTGGAGTGTGTACTAGGCAAGGTAAGGAAGTGGGTGAATAAAAGCATTATGGGAAAGCTCATATAGATACATTGGGGTTATAAAAGGGTCATAGGGGAGGAGTGAAGGGGGAACATATTATACCAACTTAATTTTACAAAGAAATTAATTATTGGCTATTGGCTATTAGTATGCTACAAACCACCCAGTTTAAGTGAGTCAGGCTACTTTTGCAAATGGAAATGGCTTCACAACTAGTTCAAGTTGTTATTATGTGTGACTTCAATTATCCAGCATTGACTGGAGTAATGGGGTGGCTAAGTTCAAGCAAACAGGTTTGTAAATATGATAAATAACAACTGTATTTTTTAAGGAAGTTCAGAAACATGGTAGCAAAGACTTTTTTTGGATCTAGTAATAAAAAATGGAGCTAGCTAATGAAGGCTCCTTTTAAATGGACCCAATTTTAAAGAAATAAATATTGATGCATGGGTGACTTATAAGGAATACAAAAGAGACAGTACATGTTAAGATAAACAAAGTCCAAAACCGGATGGGATTCATTCCAGGGTACTTAAAGAGCTTAGCTCTGTGATTGCCAAAACTCTTACTTAATCTTTCAGGATACTTTGAGGTCTGGCATGGTGCAGGGAGACTGGCAAATTGCTAATGTGGTGCCGTTATTTAAAAAAGGATCCCGTTCTCAGCCTGAAAACTGTAGGCCTGTTAGTCTGACATCAGTGATAGGAATTTTTGAAAGGGTTAATAAGGAATAAGATATTTGAATACATTGCAAATCACATTAAGATGCAGGTTCATCAAAAATAAAGTTGGCGTTTTTTTCTCGATTCAAGAAAAACGCAGCAAACAAAATGTGGACACAAAAAAACCATGCAAGCATTTTTTGAAACCTTTAATAGTCAGGATTTATTAAAGTTAGAATTCATTGGGAATATTCTCTAATACCTCTATTTTCCCAGTTTACTAAAATATTCAATGCACACATCTTGAGGACCAAATATTCCCAATGCCAAATCCACACTGCATGAAACGGATTGTTTAATCAACATCTTTAAAATGAGCAACAAGAATGTTTTATTGGCCAAGATCATATTGACTATGTTTGCTTTGTTAAATGTACATGGCTTGAGGATATGAGATTTCTTTTATGTGTTATAATTTCACGTACAATAGATGCAGATCTAAACCAGCACATTAGTGTTTATGGGCATTCTATCATGATTTTTATGGTGTAGTTTTTATTATTACCTTACACTCACTAGTTTTAAATAATTCACTTAACTATTTAAAATGCTATTCTTAACCAATAATACTTTGTAATAGTGGTGTTTTAGAAGCCATCTCAGGTCATTGTGCCTGATCCTGTGCTTCAAGAAACAACCAGCAGTTTACAATACAACTCCTTTCAGAGAGCTATTGTTTCTCCTTTTCAATATTATCAATAAGTCCTGAGTTGTGATCTGTGATCTTGCTTTTGTTGCTTGTATGCTATTCTCATAACTACCACTTTTAACAATACAAAGGATTTTGAGGTCATTTTATTATTATTATTATTATTATTATTATTATTATTATTATTATTATTTATATAGCGCCATACATTTACACAGCGCTTTACAGAATAGAGGGGTACAAAAGACAGAACAGTTAACATGTACATATAAAAAATTCACATAAATGGTTTGCAGCTACATTTGGATGAGGATCGGAGACATTAGGGGGAGGGTCCTGCTCGCAAGAGCTTACATTCTAAAAGTGAGGGCTGAGACAAAAGGGTCAGAGTAACTAGCATGGTGTTAGAATCTATACAAGGCTTGAACCTCCACTAGATAACCTGCTTTTTGGAAGGTTCTAAATATGGTATTGCAGGGCAGCAGCAAGGAGTTTTGGACTGGCCCACAGGGATATCAGTAAAACTCCCGGTGGACCCAGGTGTCAGTGGGCCCCGGTGTCTGTGGGCCCTCCTGCTTCTAAACATTTACCCTAAATTATTGTTGTTTCCTATTTCTCTATGGGAACAAATCAACACAATATATAGAAGAATAGGTTATAGTACTTAAAGATAAAAAACTAGGAAATATAGATGTTGAGTAAATAGTGGAGTCGAAATAGTTTGGAGAGTGGGCCCACGGTCTAAGGTTTTCTGGTGGGCCCCTGGCATTCCAGTCCGATACTGGCAGCAAGGAGAGACTAAAGTGTTTCAAACAGTCACATGTCTGAGGGAACTTTGGAAAGTTTGGAAAATTTCAATGAATGCATGCATGAATGAATGCATTTTGAAATTTGTTTTCTCTTGCTCTTCCCTTTTTGTATAACTAATATATTAAAGGGATATACAGTATTTCTAACTGTACAATGTACAGTATTTTAATAATCTTTCATGCACTAATAAAATATTATTCAGAACAGCTCAAATAAAATCTTTGTTACATTTTGGCTAGCTTACTAAAAAAGTAACTTTTTTTCCAATATTGCAAGAACTGAACTGATCTGGACTAGCATGCACAATAGAGAATAAATTCTTAGATTGTACTCTAAACTATAATAAATGAGTCTAAAGGGGTCATAGTAGCATGGTGCAACGCCCAAAAAGGGAATATTCGGAGGTTTATATATGGGGTGGGGTGGAATCATGGAGGGTATAGGCCCTGTAAAAAATCACAGTAATTAAATTCACTGGGGGTGCCTATCCTTATCCTTTATGAATATTTTCCATGAAAAAGGGTTAATATAAATTCAGTTTGGGCTATTTATTAGGGCTCCCTAAGTTGAGAATTAAATACATTTGCCAAATTGCAGTTACACCAAATAACCACCCCTTTGCTTTTATTATTTTACCTACCGAAGGTGCACAGCTAATGTCAGTTAATTGCATGGGCTACTCTGCTAGGGTGGTTTGCATATGTAAAGGATAGGGATGGGATGTTATTTGTATAAGGTCCTAATTACTGCTACAAAAAACTATCATGCAAATGAATAGAAAAATGGACCCAATGCTCCACGTTTTGTACTTTGCATACTACCTTCCAGCTTAAATGAACTGCAATAGTTCTCTTTGTTTTAGAGCACAGAGACCAAAATCATTTGCATCAAATATTTGCCTAGCTTGCTCTGCTTGTCATTTCTGTCCCCAGTGTCTGTGCCAAGCAGGAGGTCACTACTGCTTGGAACAGGCATTGATGACAGAAATAACAGCTATGCTTGTACAGAGCAAGAACAATCACCTGCTCTGGAGAACCATTGCTTACCTTGGCCATCATTTTTCTCCACAATGCTTATTCTTATATAAAGATTGCTCCTTCTCTGGACAAGCATTGCCCATAGAAATGAAAGCCTGGGCAAACAGTAGACACAATGTGATTGCTTCTCCTAATGGCCTAGATGTCAAATGGAATCACAATTTTTTTTCCAACTCGCCCTGAATTTGCAAACTCTTTGACTCTCCGAAACTCATAGGTGTAGCAAATCTTATGACATTCAATCACTAAGCATCAATTATAACCAATCATATCATCTGCTTTTTTATGGGGATTTGCATTAGAAGATCATTTAGAAAATGCAGCAGGCTATTTATTAAAAAGCACAAGAATTATAAATGTCAGTACCACACCATGATTACAATAGCATCATGAAACTGTATCCAGGAAAATGTAATGAGTTTTCTAAACCCAAAATTTTCTTCAACTTTTTTTAACATCCCCTTCTTAAAAGCCACAAGTTGAGAAGAAGCGTGACTTAAAAAACCCTCAGTTGCTAATTTCTAATGCTGCATATTAAGGATAAGAATACTATATTACAGAATGCTCTTCTGCAAACTAATTTATGAGTACTTTGTAATGGGGATCTTATTTGAGCGCCAAAAGTTATATCTTGTAAAACAAGTTAATGCAAATACATGCTAAACATAAATTTTCTAGTGAACCATACAATGTAAACAAGGCATAATAAAATACAATTCAATGTCAGCAGGAGCAGTGTGCCAGGTTTATAATGTCAAGGCTACTTTGTATTCTTAAACCTTCAAACATACTTATTATTATTGGAAATAAAAAAACATCTTAGCGTGATCTTGCCAAACCAACATTACAGCATATTTGTCCTCTCAGAGGAAATAATATTTGCAAAGTTTCACTTCCATTAAGAGTTCAACAAAATGTCCCTTATCACTTAACACAAAACACTTACAAAGCAGGCATCCCAGACATATTATATAATGTCTCAAAGACTTTAAAATCTATTGGAATGCAAAATAGAATACTGCCAGTTCATTGTGAAACTGAACGGGCAGCCTTTTTTATGGAATAATAAATCAGCATAAGCATTCTGGAACTTTTATACACATATGCACCCCTTTTTAGGGAAGATTTGTTCATAAATGTGCAAGTATACTTAAGCAGTGTTTGTTTATACCCACAATATTCAATTAACTTCCATACAGCTGTATAACTATATTATTTAGTTTAATGAATAGGGTTTATGAAAACATGCTTTTTGCTTATTGTTTTTATTATAAAAAGAGATGTTGTTTCTTACACTAAACAGTGTGGTGTTGTATTTGTAATATGGTGTTGTGTGGATGATAATACATTTTGTAATAATGGCTGAATTAGCACACTATTTTAGGGCACAAACTAGGGAATGGGAGACTTAGATTGAAATAAATGGAGGTTCCCAAGGATTTATAGATGAACACAATAACAGTTTTATTCACAGTCACCAACTCAGCTTCTCCAGTTTCTGGCCATTAACATAGTTTCCAAATATATTCAATGGTCAGTACAAGTGTTCCAAGGCCGCTTGACCCTCTCCTGCTGCCTACCTTCCTGATATTCTTCCTTCAAATCAGGTGGATCTATAGTTCCCAGGTGTCTAGCACAGGATAAGGCTTGCATTTAGGGGTGGCAACAGGACCTTTCTAGTACTTGCTCCTGATATACTGGATCTTTGACTGATGAGGTACCGCCAGGGTGATGACTCCTTCCTTTCTCCTCACTGGAGCATAAGCTGCTCAGCTAGCTGGCCTACCTTTATCTCTTACCACCTATTGTGAGCTCCACAGAACTTCCGTACCACAAGCAGATTTAACTATCCAGCTCATAATGGCTTCTGGACCTCAGACGCTCTGGCGTTGTCCACTCTTGTCTTCTTTATATATTCCTATTTTCCTATTCATATCTTGCTATTTGTTGGGCCTTTTAGCTTCCAGTCTCTTGTTCAAACCAAAGGGTAAACTTGAAACTCCAAACCGGAATGCTGCTAAACAAAAACTAAAAAATAATGACCAACTGAAAATCATCCTGGAATATCGCTGTGTTCGTGTACTAAAAGTTTATTCAAAGGTGATCTACTCCTTAATTTGTATTTTTCTTCTTTTGTTTTTTTTTCCTATGGATGTGCGCAGTGAAAATATATTTCAGTTTTGTAGTTTCTGTGAAAGTATTTTTGCCTCAGCTTGCAAATTTATGCCTTGTCTAACATGTCACAGGCAGTAGAGTTCCAAGTAACTTTTTACATTCCACAGGCATCCCTTTGCATTTATAATCTTATTACAAGAAGCTACAAAGGGGTGTGACAATCCAGGGGATGTAGTAAAAAGAAATACCGTCCATTGTACATTTGTTGACTATAGTATCTTCTAATTTATAACATTGGTACCAAGTATCAATTTTACCAACTAGTCAAAAAAACACCAGTCAAGTGGCAACCCTAAACGGTTGTGTTATGATGTCATCAGGACAAAGCAGTGAATAAAGAGCTTAGTTTGATAGCAAGGACAAATAATTTGTTTTCTTCTAACTTGCAATAATAAATGCCATGCATTTCTGCCAACATGAGCATTTCTCTTGTCTAAGAACAATTTAAGCTGGGAAATGTTATGGTTTTTTGACCATTAATGTTACAATAAATTTTCAGTATGATGTAGGAAGCGAAAGATATTCTGCAACTGGTCTTAATTTGTGTATGGGTTCTGAACACCATTTTAAAAATTATAACTTCATTTTATTTTAGTAATTGTTTTTGGTTTAAAGAGTGAACATTTTGCATAGAGTTAAAAAAGAAAACATAGCATAATAGAGATAATAGAGAAAAGTATGGTATAAATAAAGAAACAGAATCTGGTTATTAGTCTCAATGACCCAAGCAAATAGTCATTTTAGAATTCAACAACAAAATAGATAACATTTTAACTTGTATTCTGGAGTGAGGACAAATATAAAGACAAATAATAAAAAACAAATAAATAAAACCAATTGTAAAGAAGCTTAGATTACTTCCATCTGCAGCATAATTTACAGTTAATTTAAAGGTCAACTTCCCCTTTAAGTAAAGTTCCACATACTGTAGTTTCCCGGTTTTACTTAATTAAAGGTTATGTATATGAAGAAAGCTAACATTTATACAGATTATACACTTTATAACACCTCAATGCCAAGAAATACACTGCTTAAATGACTACTTTCCATCATGCCCCTAATTTTTTGACCTATGGCTATTTTTATAAGAACTGGATCTTTTAAGCAATAGCCTGCGGTGTGGTAAAAGGAAACCATGGTAATAATTTGCAAACAGTGGTTCCATGAAGGGAAAATGCCGAATTATAAACTAAAAAATTCAAACCTTTCAAAAATATCTCAGGAATTGTTTAAATTGGAGGGAAGCCAATGAAAGGGAAGGTAACAAGTTCTTCTCAGTGCTGATTCTCCTGGAGGAAAAAAGAACTCTTTATATTTCAGAAAATTGTATCTAACACTTGGATCTTTGGTTACAATTATCAAATAATTTAAATGATTATGTCCTGCAATTTCTTTCTTTTTTTTTTTTAACTAAACATTTGGTTTTCAATTTTTTAAATTGTGTTCTTATAGGGTGACTCTATGTTCACTTATTTATTTTAGTAGGTAGAATATATTAAAGAATTTAATAATTGATAATTGAATTCCACTGTCTCAGTCTGTTTGGCCAAGATCTTCCTTTTAACTTTTGGTCCTCTATTGTGTTATAATGCCTTGTCCAAAACTAGAATTGGGCATGGTTGACTGTCAGAGGGGAGGAAATCCGATGTTGTTGATGAAGTGTTGATCCAACAGGGCTGATAATGGCCAGGCATAGCAGGGACAACCTTCTCATAGAAAAACACTATAAAACATTGCTAAAAATAGGCATTTTTTTCTACTTGGCAATTTTCAGTACAAAAATGGAACTACAGTATATGGTGACTTTATGAAGTTGACTATAAAGTAAAGAAGCACACGCAATTATAAGTATGAACACTTTAAAAAATGTCTAGGCACAGATAGTTTTTGCTTGCCATTTTGTAAAGGTTCCTTTGCTTCATTGGAAGTTCATTGATGATACACAGATCACCACTTCACTGAATGTAATAGTTCAGCTTCAGCTTCAGCTTCAAACATCTTTGTATTCTTCAAGCTTAAAGCATTTGGAGAAGAAGAAAATGGAAACACATGGTGAGGTTGACACCAGGAATTATAAAGGGAGGGCCTTCAATTTTTCTGCAGCATTTATATCAGTATAAAGAAGATTATGATGGGTATTAGACTTCAGTACTCCCCATAGAGAGCAATCACTGTTCAAAGTAGTCTAAGATATTCTGACATGTGCAGCTTCTGTCATAGCTTTGCAGCGCAATGGAAGAATCCAGTAGACGCCGGGGCACAAATTCTACATCATAAGCACTGCAGCTCTAAGCCCTAGAAAAAAACTAGAAATATTTAAAACATATAGTGCACATATTACCTTTTACAAAACAATTCCTTGCACCCACCATAGAGTAGAAGAAGAAAAAAAAAAGTAGGAATGTACTTTTACAGTCTCTGCTCATTGCTGCTTGGTCCTAGAAATGCCAACAAAGGACATCATCCCTAGAAGACTGAATTGATGTCCTACATTGTACAGCAATACAAGCTAAAGAAATATTTAGTGTGGGCAAATATTTTATCTTCCAGCAACGCTGGGTAGAACAAGGTGTTCCTGGAGGCTTCACTAGTCTGGAAAAACAAAGCAGGCTCTCAGCAACTGATCTTTCCCTTTGTAGTGAGAATTGGATGCAGACATAAATCTTGTTACCAGACTCTCTCATTCTAAACTATTATAAGTCAACACTTTAAGAAACTTTACTGGCAACAGAAAAACATCCCATACTCTTTCATTTTTGTCTTTGCATGGCCAAACATGCTGACTTTGGAGCAGGTTCAACTCTGCTTTAATTCATTAAACAAGTGAAACAAAATCACCATTTATAGTACATCCTTGACAGTTGGCAGGTTTTATATGTTTTTACTGCTCCTTCCAATAAAAAGTTTTCATTCAGCTCTGTCACGGATCCTTGGTGCGCAAGAAGTGTCAGGCATGTTACGATGTACTCCTTATAATCACACACAACATCTTCGGGCATGCAAGGGCCATGCTAATGCATTTCTCTAATGGCACTTAGATGATTGCCGTTTCACAGAACATCATAACACAATTTAAAATACAGCTACAAACAAACTGAGTTTACAAATTGCCAATAAAATGTGTGTGTTCTGATATTAATAGCATATTTCCTAGAGATGTGATAAACTGTGGTATTTTTATACACAATAACAAAGGAAGTGATTATATCTCCAAACGATATCATATTTGATCTTGTATGATCATATAGTAAGCAAAATGTTTTCTTATGGTCTCCAGCCAAGCTGGCTCAAATATTTGTAGGGCATACAGAAAATGCAAAAACAACTTTCCCCAAACTGCAACTGAATTAGTTATATTTAACACTGACAGGGGACAAATATTAAATGGAAATGGATGACAATGGCATTCTGATGAGGGGGATGCCTGATTTGGGTATAGGAGGGTTAATCCTCATGGGGGGGATGGAACAGAAAGAGTTTAATGATAATGTTAGCAGTAATCCTGGGACTTTGGATACATTTTGCTGTAAGGGATTGATAGAGAAGGCACACTAGAAGAATAAGGATAATCCTGATGCAGGACACTGATAGAGAGGGATATATATTGTTTTAGAACAGTGATCCCCAACCAGTGGCTCGTGAGCAACATGTTGCTCATTTTTCAATTTCTAGCTTGGAGACACGTTTTGGAAGCACAGACACAGTTTTACTCCAAGCAGAGCCTCCTACAGGCCAGCAGTCCACATGGGGCTACTAAATATTCAATCACAGTCCTTATTTGGCATCCCCAAAGAACTTTTTTCCTTCTTGTGTGGCTCTCCAACACTTTTTGCACCAAAGTTTGGCTCATGAGTAAAAACGGTTTAGGAACTCCTGGTTGTAACGAGCACAGGGCATGCGTCTTTCTGGTAATGTGTCATCCAAGATGGCACCACCCACAGGAGTCATGTTCATGTTCAAAAATAAAAGGACCCTTAGTACCCAGGTTCATTGCCCAATTATAGGATTTCTGGCTCCTGACCTTTCTGATTTGACTTCTGACTAAGAATGACAGCTGCCTGCCCTGATCTTTTGCCTGGAAATGACCACAAACTCTCTTAACCCTTTGATTACGTCAAACTGGATTATTTCCTGCCCAGTCTGTACGCCAGCTTTTTCCTTGATCCCAACACCAAACTGCAAGCCGCTAGACTATTTTCTTTAAAAGAACGGCTTTATTGATTCATTAAAAGCATCACGCCTAAGGCGTGATGCTTTTAATGGATCAATAAAGCCATTCTTTTAAAGAGAATATCTTCGCTGTCCGGTGCTTTGGAGTCTTCTTTGTTATACGATATATCTTCCCAGGCTACAAGTTCGGGGCTTCAGGCACCCGGACCAATTTTGGAACACGGTGAGTCTTTCCCTAACTGATTTAACATTTGGCTGTGTGAGGGAAAACTGTAACTTTTGCAAACGAGTGATTGACCTGGGGTATTTACACCTGGGTATGTACTGGATTGACTAATTGGATAAGCTTTTTTCCTTTTATGCCAAGTTTCATATTTTTCTTTTTACTTCTGTTTTCTCTTTTTTGGATATTTTTGCAAGCCGCTAGGCCCTGACACAGGTTCCACGGTAGCCACTTTTTACCAGTAATCCTTTCCAACTGGACAGCACTTGGTCAGTGGTTATCAGTATTCGAGTCTGTGCTCATAAGATATTGTAGTAAAACATGGCTGCTCAAGGTGGTTTATTCACCTGTAGGGCTAACAATAGCATGACTTTGGGTCACCACCATTGATCATGGAGAAGGTGGTAGTTAATAGGTGTAATATGTATATACAGACACATACTGTAATTACAGTGTTAATACTGCTCAATCACTGAGTCCTTCTTGCTAATTTTGCGCTTAGAGTATTTGCTTTTATGGACAAATAACCCTTCACATTCAAACCAATAGGAAGACATTACATAGAAAATTTTTAAGGGACATCCTTACAGATTAAAGGCTATAATGCAGTGTTGACTGGGCCAAATATTTGTACATGCAGGGAAAAGAGCAAGGTCAGTGGATAGGCAGAAGACTGTGTTGGCTGAGTTCTTAGTACAGTAGGCCAGTCAAGCAGAGTTTGGGGCTCGTATCAAATAATCAAAAGGCAAGAAAAACAAAGATCAAAATGGTCAATATAAACAGGCTGACACAAAGGAAATCTGACTGAAATATAAACACTGCAACAGGCATATTAAACAGACACCATAAAAACTACTAAACACCAGTCATGGATAGGATGCAGTACCACACACCCAAAATTTACTTGACAAAAAAAGCACTACAACAGACTGAACAATGTCCACCCAGGAACAGGAATGACTGCGTTCAAAGACACCAGTGAAATATATGCTGCCAAAACCACAGATAACTATCATAGTTTTATCTGTTATAGTTATCTGAGGAGTGGCACCAGAGAAACATAAAGTAGAAAGCCAATCACAATCCAAAGAAAACAAATTCTTCAGGACACCATTTACATATTCCATGGGTGCAGTCACTTGCCTGGCTTCTTATAGCACACCTCTATACTCCAGCAAATGCCTTTAAGTCATTTATTTCAGCAGAAATGCAGCACAGGCTTTCGGGGAAACACACCCTTCCTCAGGTTCAAAATACACACAGTGAAACACTGCCATAAAATACCCTTCATAACATATGACATAAACATGTGATCAGTTTAAGCCCATAATGTATAAATCCATAGTCTAAAGAGGAGGTCCACAACCTTTTTTGACACGTGAGCCACATTCAAATGTAAAAAGGGCTGAGGAGCAACACAAGCAGGAAAAAAGTTCCTGGGGGTGCCACATAAGGGCTTTGGTTGACTATATGTAAGCTCAATGTAGACTGGCAACATACAGGAGGCTCTGTTTGTCAGTACAGGTATGGGATCCCTTATCCAGAAAAGCTCTGAATTATGGAAAGGCCATCTCCCATAGATTCCATTATAAGCAAATAATTATAATTTTTAATAATGATTTTCTTTTTCTCTGTAATAATAAAACAGTACCTTGTACTTGATCCAAACTAAGATATAATTAATCCTTACTGGAGGCAAAACAAGCCTATTGAGTTTATTCAACATTTAAATGATTTTTAATAGACTTAAGTTATGGAGATCCAAATTACGGAAAGATCCCTTATCCGGAAAACCCCAGGTCCCATACCGGTACATCTGTTTTTTATGCAATCAAAACTTGCCTTTAGGCCAGGAATTCAAAAAGAAGCACCTCCATTAATAACACTGGGAGCAACATTCAAGGGGTTGGTGAGCAACATGTTGCTCACGAGCCACTGGTTGGGGATCACTGATCTAAAGTGTCTATAGCAAATACATGTTAGCCAGTCTTTTTTCTGGTAGTAATTCTTATTGTCCATTACCTAAAAAGAATACAGCAATAAATTTAAAAATTAAAACCCACTACAATATCACAATACAATCCAATAAATACAAATATATATACATTCTAAAAAAATACATTATAAATTATAAATACATTATAAAAAAAAATTTTTACATTAGCTTTAAAGTTTTACAGAAAATATTGCTTATCAAATTGTATTGAATTTATTTATGAAAGCTGTAATAAATAGGAAACTCCTTGTGGTTCTTTGCACTGAAACTGAAATCTGCTGTGAGGGGAGAGGTTGGTAAGTTAGTTCCTAGCAAGAGTTCAGGTCAGCTATTATCGCTGTGAGTGTCATCAGTAATGCTAGTCATGAAGACCAGGAAAGCATTTAGCTTCTGTCTTTTACAAGTGAGATATAACTAGTGTCATGGTTCTGAGATTTCATTAGAACTATCTTTGGTGTTTAGTGCAGGTAGTGCATTGTATTTGCAGGAGCCAGAAATTCCAGCCATGAAAGTTTAACAGTGGACCTCAAAGTCTAGTAACCCTATGCATATTGAACAACAAACTGTTCAGAAGATTTTGGCATTCATATTAATCAGTTTTAACTTTGAGCATGTTGGCGATAAAATATTGTAAACAGTGGCAAAACTACCAGGGGTGCACCCCCCTTGGGTTCTGCTAGAGCTTTATATGCATTTAAATCTTATGCACACAATGGGGCTGATTTACTAATCCACGAATGGTCCGAAGGCGTCCGAATGCAATTTTTTCATAATGATCGGTATTTTGCGATTTTTTTCATAAATTGTCGTGACTTTTTCGTAGCCGTTACGACTGTTTCGCAAAATGTCGCGACTTTTTCGTAGAGTTATGACTTGCGCGAATTGTGGCGACTTTTTCGTAGCCTTCGCGCTGAGTACGAAAGTTTCGGATTCATTCAAGCTTCAGTATCGTGACTTTTCTTGGGCCAGGTTGGAGCTGCAGAGTGCCATTGAGTCCTATGGGAGGCTTCCAAAATCATGCAAAGTCTGAAAGGTTTGCCTGCAGTTTACGAGCGCTCAATACGAAAAAGTCGCGACAAGATACGAGCAAATCGTAACGGCTACGAAAAAGTCGCGACAATTCGCGCAAGTCGTAAAGGCTACGAAAAACTCACGACAATTTACGAAAAGTCGTAACGGTGACGAAAAAATTGCAAAAAAATACGAAAGTTCGTTTTCCAATCGGAATTTTTCCCAATCAGATTCGTGGGTTAGTAAATCAGCCCCAATGAGTTAGGTTAGGAGGGGGGGCAGGGCCCAGCTGCATGTCCTGCACCCTGGCTCGCTGCCCCCCCCAAAACTCATTTTGTGCACTGGATTTAAGCATGCAAAGCTCTGGTTATAGTTACATTAGTGGTTGTAAAAAATAAGACTTTTTTCAGAAATTTTGTTAACTTAACAAAAGATTTGCAGTTTGGTAGTTTTATAAAGACATTTACTACCTCCAAGGCCCTTGCAAAGTGCAAACAATGGGCATAAAGCATCATATTTTTAGGCACTTTCCACTCTGCCCTGCACATAGGAGAATTTCTGCAAATATTTGCTCTCCAAAATGGAAAGCAGAGATCTGCTTTTGTACCATGAGTACAGTGAGCCTGTGTTTTGTCAATTATGTATTCATAAGGGGTGGGTAGGGGTAAGCACAGAGGCATCTCTGTTCACACACTTAAATTAGGGAGCAATGGAGCCTTTACTTACCTTCTGCCCATTGGCAAAAAGGGCTGTCTTGCCAGCGCTGTTCTCATCACCTAGTGTGAGAACCAGGCCACTAGTACTGTTTAAATAAGCACTAAGGGGCTAACTTTTGCTCTCTTTAGTAATCTTGCAGTTACATCCAGGGTTTCAGTAAATTACCTCATATTTATAAAATTTATCAGAATGTGTACTTTTTCCAAAAAAATATATGGAGATCTCCAGTGTTAGGAACCATTTTTGGCCTTGAATGGATCCTTATTAATGGTAAGGTGCTTTGAAAAGCTCAGTATTGGCCTGCTGTAGGTTTGTGATCTTTACACGTCATGAACTTTGCATTAAACTATACCCCAGGAGATATGGGTTATTAGTCATATTTTTGTTAAAAAAATGTCTTATTATTATTTATTGTTATTATTCATAAGAATATTTGCTTAGGAATGTAGTGCCTCATATCTTGCTAGAGAAGTGCAATTGAACAAATTGTTTTAGATTTAGAAACTCTTTTTTCTGAAGAAAAAAAAAATGTATGATTTTCCTAGTTACATTTACTAGCAGGCATTTAACACATATGACATGTAAAAACTGGTTGACACTCAAAGGGTTAAAGCAACTCTTGTGTCTTCTACACAGTTTGATCATAGGAATATTCACATATTATATTTTACTTGCCATCTACATAAATTTGAGCAAAGCGTGGTGGGGTAGAAATGATATACAATATATACTGTATTTTTATATATATATATTTGGAAATAGAAAGAGTCTAAATGGTTTTAGCCTCTCCTCTCTGAAATAGAGTGATCCTCAGTGATCCAAGGTTAGAATAAAGTACATTTTGGTACATGCTGCTTTAGGTATGGAATCTATTATTCTGAATGCTTTCTATGGAGCACAATAAACTAAAGCTGCTTAAAACACACATAAAACGCCAATTGGATTGTTTTGCCACTAAAATGTGTTTCTGCAGCTTTAATATCAAATAGAAGGTTCTGTCTGATTATTGCAAAGGATAAACACATCAGTAAAATAGAAAAGAATTGTTCAAAATAGTAAATGATTTAATTTTCGGAAAGCTATTAGAATGACCATCAGATAGTTACATATTATATTAGTATTTCTAATAGGGAACCTATTCAGACCTGTGGTAGTTACCAAGACCTACCTGTACAATAAATACTTGTGCTATAAAATATCCTTACCCAATAAAGCTATTTATTAATTGAATACAAAACACACCATTACTAATACTACAAATAATAATAATAACTACTGTTGTTTCTAAAATGAAAAGTGGCATTAAAGATTCTATGAGAGTTAGAATAAATATACACTACGGGGCAGATTTATTATACTGTGTAAAAAACACTGATAAAATTTGGCATGACTCCACCGTGTAAAAAATGGCGTAAAATCAGTGTGATTTTTTTATGTCTCTTTTCTTCTGCCAAAACTTAAGTAAAATAATGGTGTAAAATCAGGCGTTCTGACGGTGAACTTTTCCATTGATTTTACAAAGTTTTTTTTTGGCAAAATTCATTTTACACATGTACTATCTAATTAGCGTATTCTGTTGGTCTCAGTATTGCCCGTAGGTATAGTAAATGCTGTATACATATTAAAGTAATATTTAAAACAATCAATGTAATGGTTAATGTTTACCCTACAAAATCATAAAATTGTATAATGTAATGTCAAGCCAATAAGCAGCAAACAGTTTGTCTTTAATAATAAAAGGTAAAAATGTGGAGTTTGTGTGTATATATATTTATATATATATTATTAATGGCTATTGCAAACACTTATTGATACAAAACCCTGGGCACAAATCAGAAAAGTAATACAAATGCTGATGCACACCAGGAACTTAAGCTTATTTTTTGGACTGACCTTTAGCAAGATACAATGTACAGGAACAAAACGTTGATCCAGTGATCCAATAAATAAGTGTGTGTATACATATATATATTATTTTTATTCTAAATTGTGGTATTACTTAAAGGAATGCCTGCATCTGTATTTAATAGAGCTCTGTACAATTGGTTACATATCCAGTAAATCATAATCATACAATATGAGACATTTTACAAGCCAAACAACTCCTACGTCCAAATTATCATAATAGAAGCCCATTCAGATGGAAAAAGAGAAGAGGGTTGTGCAGGGGTGTCACCACCTCAATGGAAAATGTAATCTCTGCATTGTGCTTGTTACCACAGGTTGTGCTGACAGGACTTTGCGAGAGAATAGAAGCATGACCTGATCAAACAGTCGTGTTCCTGAATGCACAGCGAGAGAATTAAAATGAAGAATAACAGTGCAAGCAGCTGGAAAAGAGGCGGAGAACTAGGGGTGGGAAAGGATGTTAAGGGAGCACTTGCTGCTGCTGGGAAACAATGAGAATAAATGCTAGTTCAAAAAGATAACTGAACCCTGACTCCAGAAACAAAAGTTTCATATGGAGAGTGATTTGCATGGTCTAGATTTCAGGATTTTGGGATTCATTATGATTTTGAAAAAAAAATTGTGAATGTGTGTATCATCCACTGACTTTACACCCCTCCTTTATTCCACTTCATACAGAGTTCCTCTATAGCATCTTAGATCTTGCTTCCCTTTTACAATTTTCTTTTCCTACCCCCTACTTTCCTTTTCATCTTATCATACATACTTGCATCCTTCGTTTGCATTCTCCCTCCCATCTCTCGATCCTTTCCTTACATCTTCCTTTTTACATTTTTCATGTTTTACTTTCCTGGTTCATAATTATTAGCTTTTCCTCCTTTATTCCAGCTATTCCTGCACCTCATTATTCCAGCTATTCCTGCACCTCATTATTCTAGCTATTCCTGCACCTCATTATTCCAGCTATTCCTGTACCTCATTATTCCAGCTATTCCTGCACCTCATTATTCCAGCTATTCCTGCACCTCATTATTCCAGCTATTCCTGCACCTCATTATTCCAGCTATTCCTGCACCTCATTATTCCAGCTATTCCTGCACCTCATTATTCTAGCTATTCCTACACCTCATTATTCCAGCTATTCCTGCACCTCAATATTCCAACTATTCCTGCACCTCATTATTCCAGCTATTCCTGCACCTCATTATTCCAACTATTCCTGCACCTCATTATTCCAGCTATTCCTGCACCTTATTATTCTAGCTATTCCTGCACCTCATTATTCCAGCTATTCCTGCACCTCATTATTCCAACTATTCCTGCACCTCATTATTCCAACTATTCCTGCACCTCATTATTCCAGCTATTCCTGCAAATCATTATTCCAGCTATTCCTGCACCTCATTATTCCAACTATTCCTGCACCTCATTATTCCAGCTATTCCTGCACCTCATTATTCCAACTATTCCTGCACCTCATTATTCCAGCTATTCCTGCACCTCATTATTCCAACTATTCCTGCACCTCATTATTCCAACTATTCCTGCACCTCATTATTCCAGCTATTCCTGCACCTCATTATTCCAGCTATTCCTGCAAATCATTATTCCAGCTATTCCTGTACCTCATTATTCCAGCTATTCCTGCACCTCATTATTCCAGCTATCCTGCACCTCATTATTCCAACTATTCCTACACCTCATTATTGTAGCTATTCCTGCACCTCATTATTCCAACTATTCCTGCACCTCATTATTCCAGCTATTCCTGCAAATCATTATTCCAGCTATTCCTGCAAATCATTATTCCAGCTATTCCTGCACCTCATTATTCCAGCTATTCCTGCACCTCAATATTCCAACTATTCCTGTACCTCATTATTCCAGCTATTCCTGCACCTCATTATTCCAACTATTCCTGCACCTCATTATTCCAGCTATTCCTGCACCTCATTATTCCAGCTATTCCTGCACCTCATTATTCCAGCTATTCCTGCACCTCATTATTCCAGCTATTCCTGCAAATCATTATTCCAGCTATTCCTGCACCTCATTATTCCAACTATTCCTGCACCTCATTATTCCAGCTATTCCTGCACCTCATTATTCCAACTATTCCTGCACCTCATTATTCCAGCTATTCCTGCACCTCATTATTCCAACTATTCCTGCACCTCATTATTGCAACTATTCCTGCACCTCATTATTCCAGCTATTCCTGCAAATCATTATTCCAGCTATTCCTGCACCTCATTATTCCAGCTATTCCTGCACCTCCTTATTCCAGCTATTCCTGCAAATCATTATTCCAGCTATTCCTGCACCTCATTATTCCAACTATTGCTGCACCTCATTATTCCAACTATTCCTGCACCTCATTATTCTAGCTATTCCTGCACCTCATTATTCCAACTATTCATGCACCTCATTATTGTAGCTATTCCTGCACCTCATTATTCCAACTATTCCTGCACCTCATTATTCCAGCTATTCCTGCAAATCATTATTCCAGCTATTCCTGCACCTCATTATTCCAACTATTGCTGCACCTCATTATTCCAACTATTCCTGCACCTCATTATTCTAGCTATTCCTGCACCTCATTATTCCAACTATTCCTGCACCTCATTATTCCAGCTATTCCTGCAAATCATTATTCCAGCTATTCCTGCACCTCATTATTCCAGCTATTCCTGCACCTCATTATTCCAACTATTCCTGTACCTCATTATTCCAGCTATTCCTGCACCTCATTATTCCAGCTATTCCTGCAAATCATTATTCTAGCTATTCCTGCACCTCATTATTCTATCTATTCCTGCACCTCATTATTCCAGCTATTCATGCACCTCATTATTCTAGCTATTCCTGCACCTCATTATTCCAACTATTCCTGCACCTCATTATTCCAACTATTCCTGCACCTCATTATTCTAGCTATTCCTGCACCTCATTATTCTAGCTATTCCTGCACCTCATTATTCCAGCTATTCCTGCAAATCATTATTCCAGCTATTCCTGCACCTCATTATTCTAGCTATTCCTGCACCTCATTATTCCAGCTATTCCTGCACCTCATTATTCTAGCTATTCCTGCACTTCATTATTCCAGCTATTCCTGCACCTCATTATTCCAACTATTCCTGCACCTCATTATTCTAGCTATTCCTGCACCTCATTATTCTAGCTATTCCTGCACCTCATTATTTTAGCTATTCCTGCACCTCATTATTCCAACTATTCCTGCACCTCATTATTCCAGCTATTCCCGCACCTCATTATTCTAGCTATTCCTGCACCTCATTATTCCAACTATTCCTGTACCTCATTATTCCAGCTATTCCTGCACCTCATTATTCCAGCTATTCCTGCACCTCATTATTCCAACTATTCAATTCTTAGCTTTTCTTCGATTCCTTGCACCTACCTTCACATATAACCTTTTTCTCTATCTGTATTCTTCCTTTTTTGTTCTCTTTTTTCTGCACTTTTCCACACACTCTTCTCTCTTTTGCATTTCTCTGCTACCTGCCGCCATTTCTTGCATCTTCCAACATTATCAAGTTTATTTCCTACTTCTTTGTATCTTTCAGTGCTTTCTCTTCACTTTGGGTCTTCCCATTTTAATTCCATTCTTATTTAATTGTTTTTTTATTTACCTTTCATTGGATTTCACTAGTTCAATCATATATTAAATATAGTTCCTACATTTTCCTATTTTTTGCCATTATATGCACTAATTTGAAAGTTGGGCTATTTTCACTGTCCTTACCCCCTCCCTTCCCTTGAAATGTCTTTGAAGTGGGAAAGCTTTAAAGGGACAGTATACACCTAAAAACACATTTGCTAAAAATGAACAAAATAAATAGGACTTTAGTAGGACTATAAACCATATATATTTAATAATTAAAAGAATAGGCAAAAAGCATGTTCAGCACAAAACAGGTTGGAAGAGCCCACCACCTATATTGAGTTAAGGTTTTTAGCCTTAGTGATGGAAAAGGCTTGAGCATAAGTGACATGTGTCTTCCTACATAAGAGGAGTTAGTTGTGCACCCAGGTTAAAGGAAAACTATACCCCCAAACAACGTAAGTCTCTATAAAAATATATTGCATAGAACAACACATATGTAAAACAATGCTTAATCTAAATTAACATTTTCATAAAAATAAACTTTTTTAGTAGTATGTGCCATTGGGTAATCCTAAATAGAAAACTGCCATTTTAAGTTTTAAGGGCCACACCCTAGGATCATATGATTTATGGGGCATACAAACAAACCAAAGGCGCACATACATGTTAGGTCACAATGAATCAGCTAATAAATGGACAGAGTTCTGTATTGTACTGCCACACTACTTCCTGTTACAGTTAGAGCTGCATTATTTCCTGTCAGGTGATCTCTGAGGGAGCACAGCCCATCACTAAATGGTGGCCCAAGGGAAGAGATGTATAAAGGCAATATTTACTGATATATATTCCATATTGGTAAGATTTTTTATTGGGTTCTTAATAGTATATTAATTTTCTGTTGGATGAGTAACCATTCTGGGTATATTTTTATTTCTATATTGACAGGTATGAAAGGATTGTTGCAATAGAGGACCACATGTGCACTGCTCTTTGTTTTAAAAGGCCATTACAATGATCTTCTTGTAAGCTGTATAAGAATTTGAATAAAGTTGTGTCATGCACTAAAACTTTTTTATTTTATTTTACAGTTCTGTGAAGCCTAGTTATACCAGTATAGATTTCTCCTTTTACATGGGGGTATTGCATTGTTAATAGCAGCTGGGAGGTAGCACAGCTAAAAGGCAATTTAGTTGTAAAAATGGTTTCTGACAGTACCAAGCCACTTGCTAAATAAGTGGGTTGGGTTTTTAAGGATGTAAAAATTCCTGATATAAATCAACTGTGTATTTGGCAATTCTAATTTGTTATATTTTTTTGCAAATATTTAAAATGTGAAATAGAAAACCTAAATATTTAGTAGAGATTGTAGCATGTCATTTAACATCAATTAACACTTGCTAAGAATTGCATCACTAATCATTCCCATATACTGTATCGTTGCTTGTGGAACACAAGTGTGTTAGTGCTGGAGATGCACTCCAATTTATTTGCAGGGAAAGGTTATAGTCCTATTTGCAGCATGAGCAGAAGGGATGTTAACCGGAAACCTTTTCTTTGCAGAAACAAACTTAATGCCATGACCAATTGACACCTACCAGTTTTCGTAAGGTACTTGGAGCCCCCACACATGCTTCTGTGTTCAGCACCACTATAACACCTACTCAACAGCCCGTGCACTAATCATTTGGTATTAAGTGCTGGCACGGGTGCCAGGAGGTTTCATTCAGGCATCCTCTTACTACTGCCAAGGCAATCAAATTAATTCCGTTAACTGCTTGCCAACACATCGAGCAGTACACTAGCCATCTCAGAAATTAAACCTAGACATTCATTTATTCCTGCCCAGACTGCCTGCACTCACCATTTCCAGGGATATTGTCGAATAAGAAGACATTTCCTACTTTGTAACTTATTGTTTCTTGTATGCCATATTATATGTGTGTTTTATGTTTATTTGCTGTTTTAATTCAGGTTAAACAAAACTAAATATGTTCATAATTCTCAGAGGGCTTACCAAATATAAACCAGTTTGTAATATACAACTCCCTGCAGATCTAAAAAGCCTTCTTCTGCTGGATGGTAGGCTATTGTTGTTAAACTGCAACTCACAGGACACTGCAGCACAGTGGAATGCTGGGAGCTGCACATTATCAATAGATGGATGACAGTGTTTGATAAGACTACTGTTTCAATTCCTACAGGTCCCAGGGACTGCAGAAATGAAGGGATGTGGCCATGAGAGGGTCACAAAGTAGACCCAGGAAGGATTCGGTGCAAGGCATTGTGGGGATTGTAGGCAGGCACAGATTGGCTGGAGGAAGGTGGATTGGGTTTAAGGGGACCTCACACCATTTTACCCTCACAGGCCTGCCCACCTACCCCTATTGTTGGTTAGGAGGTTGGGGGAGTGTGGCACATTTAGTCGCAGCAAAGTGATGGGTTACAGTAGGAGCAGAGTTGAAATTATGGCGAAAGTCAGCTAGGGCTGAGGCTAGGGGTTGTTTATATTAGCCACTGTTAAATGGGGAAGGGTACAGAAAAGGGGGTTAGCCTCAGGATTGTCAAGATGGGGGTAAAGGGGATCTCTGGAAAAGCATCCTGCAGCAGCTAGTTGTGGGGATCCAGTTAGATAGTTTTCTCTAATGCTTACTATGTTGTAAAATTAATATACTTGTCAACTAACTTATGGTTAATAAATTTGGCCTTTTCAACTCACAAAGATGTTTGCCTGAGTTTTTAGTATAATGGGGGTCTGGGGGTTGGAAAAGGGAACAAAATTTGACGCTGCCCTGTCATGTACCAACAGGAGCTGTTTTGTTGAGTGCCCCTATATGCTGAGCCCAGGACAGTCAGCCATGCCTGGACTTCCCCTAATGACTGGAGCAGCTCACACAGTTCCAGAGATTCGTCATCATGAAGCTATTTCAATGGCACGTGAAGAGGGTCTGATGTCTAAAACGTCTCGCAAACCCATTCACCACAAATGAAGCTTGTGAAATACTTTAAATCCCTGAACACGTACAGGAAATAATTTGCCACAAATATTTCCTGTCAGGAAGTTAAGGAAAATTAGGCATGATTCTATTTCAGAGAGTTCATGGTACAATTTCAGGCATGTTAGTAGGAAAGAAAACTAAAAGTTCTTGTGCTGAAACTAAAGGTTGTCCTAAAAGTAAATAAAATTGTTTCCACTTTTGGTTAGACTGTTTGTGCAGTTTAACAAGGAACCATTCCCCTAAAAATGCCATAAAAGTGAATAAAAAGTGAGTGGTAGGCTCTAGTTTCACTCTTTGATAAATAATGAGTGATGATAAATAATGAGCAAAGCTGCTCAATACCCACTGGCAATGAAGAAAATATTTATCATTTTTCTGGGTCAATGTTTTGGCTGGTCCCCAGATATCAGCAATATGTTGTTCAGTAGTGAAGGGAAAGCAGTTGGTTCCCAAACACAGACTTTAGAACTATCAAACAGATGTATTAATCTTGTTTACACTAATACAATGTTCCCTAAACTATGGGGCTGACACCCGCCCCAAGGAGGGGAAAAAAGAGATCCAGTCTGATGGCCAATCAGGATCAGATTTGAACAAGATGGAAAGTTAGAATCCCTTGAGGGGAGGGGGGGGTCTAAAATTTGCCATTGGCTTTTTCACTCTACTGCACATGTGCTGGCCCAGAAACCCGGTACTCACCTAGAAATACCCCAGGCTGGTGCAGTTTTCTGCTAGCAAGAGCACCAGCCTGGAGTATCTGGTAAGTGATTCTAATCATTGAAGGGTGCCTAAGGTTTGGCACCCCCAGTAATTTAACCTTTCCTTCTCCTTTAAGGGTGAATGTTTTGGATATCTATTGAAATATAGCTGGAACATGGCCACATATACAATTAGCATATAACAAATCAAAATTAAGTGAATATTTTGGCCTAAAAGTTCAATCTAAGCACTAATAAATCTGAAAATTGTTTTTTTTAATATATAAACTTTTGCATTTATATTTGTGAATCTTACAAATGATTTTTTTGAAGAGGGGAGGGTTTACCTTGCATTTTACTTTTATGAAACCCACACTTTTAATGGAATTCTTGTTTGCCTAATATTTCAGTAATTTAACTGCAAGTAAAAGGTTTCCTGATTACTAAATAAAATATCAGGTATCATTTTACCTGCTGTGAAATATTCTGTTGTTTTAGCAATCAGTGAGTGTTATATCTTACTTGATGATTGTTTAAATAGGTGCGGATACAAGAATTTATTTCCCCTGTCACTTTTGGAATAGGAAAGGATTTTTTTACATGTGATTATTTTTTTCATCCTGGATGACTGCAAAGTCCTAATGACTGCGGGCAAATGAGCTTTTCCAAAGTAAACAGGCAAAATGCTGGTATTGGCCAATGCAGTATTTAGGAAAAATGCTATCAGTTACTTGAAATGCAACGTATATCAACAAAGTTAACTAGCAATGGTGAACACTTTGTTCATTGAAATTGAATTAATCAATTAATTTGGCTCTTTATTCGCATGAAGTTTAATTTTTTTACTTTTTACTGTATGATCTTTCTTTTCAGTTTCTTTAAATTGTCTATTTTCTTCTATTTTCTCTCTGTATTTGTACAGTTGTTTTAGGATCTGTTATTAAATCTGTTATTAAATTCATTTTATACCAATGAGAATGTTGCAAAGCAACCTCTGTAGGACACTTCAAAGCACCTAACCAGCTATCATTTCATTTTCTGAGAGAATCAGGTAAATAATATTAAGGTTATATGATATTGGGTTATATTTCCACAGCTGGAATAAAAAGACCAGCCTAGAAAAAGAAAAGAAAACAAACTCTCTCTCTCTCTATATATATATATATATATATAGAGAGAGAGAGAGAGAGAGAGAGAGAGCAAAAGAGAGAGAGAGAGAGAGAGAGGAAGGTTGTGGCTACATTTTACATTTTCCAGGGGACAAAAAAATCAATCCAGGAAAAATTGAAATGGGGGGAATAAATAGGGATCGGACTTTATATTGTAATGTTCTCTATAACTGTTCTCTATAATGTTCTGTAATGTTCTCTATAACTTCTTATATTTTTAGAATTAACGGATCGATTCACATTTGTCTGACTTAAGAAGCGATTTTATTGTCGTTATTTTTTGTGCAATGGCATATTTTGAGCGATATTATATATATGTTTATGCATTATTTTATAGCAAGTGATATTATCACATGCTGTTATTACCCAGGTAACCGTTACTTTCTGAAAACTACAATTCTGAAAATGACGGGTTTCACAGTAATTATCACAACATTTTATGCTTTTAACGCTTAAAATATGTCTGTGAGTTATGTATTATTTCTATTAGATAATTAATGCAATTAGATGGACATAACGCTGTGCGATAATTGACCTTTTTTGCGCATGCGATGCAAGAAGCAAGCACTGAAAGTGATTTTTATGCACAACTGACTGTGGTGATGAGCCATATTTTTCAGCAGCTATGGATTTGCAGTGGAATTCTACATATTGCAAATATTTTTTCACAAAACCAGCGAAAATGTTTGCTGCAAATAGTTTTGGACTGAAAACCCAAGGGCCCACCAGAAAACCTTAGGCCATAAACCTGCTTTCCAAACTATTTTTCCTCATTTCCACACCCAACCTTGTTATTCTCCTAGTTTCTTTAATTTACATGCTGGCATCTATTCTTCCATCTATTTCTACTCTTTCTTCCCATTCAGCAATAAGGAATGCCCATAAACAGGCCAAATGGTTAGGAGCAGGAGGGCCCACTGACCCCTGGACCCACCGGGAGTTTTCCTGGTATTCTGGTAGGCCAGTCCGACGCTGCAAAAAAACCCATGGGCAACAAGACACCCATACACCCCAATGTATTTTGCGCAAAAAAAGTTGCCCAATGTATTGTGTATGTCAAAAGTTGCCGCAAACAAAAGGCCGCCACAAAAAAGTTGTCATGAAAAAAATTCCCATTGACTCCAATATATTTTGCATGGAACAAAAAGTCACAGCAGAAAAGGTTGCAACAAAAGAACACCCACTGACTTCAATGAGTTTCACGAATTTTGAGAACAGGAAAGATTCGATCATCAGTAACTGCAGAGAAACTGTGGTACCCGTTTTGTGTCATGGGAGCAAGAGAACACATTTAACTGAACCCTTTCTGTAAATGCCTTCACTGAAGGAAAACTGATGAATGGAAAAAACTGTAGCTTTAGTATTTCTTTTTTGAGTGCAAAAGGGGGGGGGGGGGTCTGTCTAGTAATATGGAAATCTAGAAGATAATAACAAAATCTAACAAGTTATTGTGAATTAGCTGGAATAAAAAATAGTCAATGCCTAATCCAACATGGAGTAGGCTTTCTAAATAAATATGATCCAAATATTTATCAGTCATCATGTGGTTCAGAAAATAATTGTTCAATTCCATAGTGTATAGAATCGGAGTGGTGCGGTAATGGTTTCCATTTTCCATTTCCTGGATTACAAACATATCCAATAACTGGTTCAGAAGTTTAGACACCAAGACCTTGTGCTTTCGGAAAGTGTGGTAAAAGTTAAAGCAGAGAGAAATTTGTACATTGCTCATTTTATGGAATCTAGGCTAGTGACTTGTTCAACTTCTTTTGTATTTTTTGGATAGTTTCCATGAATATCGTAACAAAATCCAAGAAACAACCCAATGATTATTTTGTCTTTGAAGTTTTCATACAAAGCAGAAAATGACTTCCTTAGAAAAAAATGTTTTGTTACCGTATTGTTCCATATAAAATTATTTTCTGAAACTTGTTCAACAAATCATAGCACATCAGTAAGGAAATTGGGCTTGTAACTGAGCTGTTTGGTTCCAAACAGTCCAAACTTGCTATGGATTTTAAAAAGATATTATTTTCCCATCCACAGTTACATAATGCAAACCATTGTCTACACAATTTTGAACATCCTTTTCCATGTTGGGTGCTATATGAGTATCTAGAAGACTGCTGGGTACCAGGTACTTGCATCAACATGTATTTAACATATATTGAAAAGTAACAGAGCTTCAGTTCCATATAAGCCCCCACTCATTTCTTTAAAGGAACAGGAACACCAAAAAGTCATTAAAATATAATGTACTGCCCTGCACTGGTAAAACGGGTGTGTTAGCCTCAGAAACATTACTATCGTTTATATCTATAGTTTATAAGCTGCTGTGTTGCCAATAGAGGCAGCCATTTAAAGTAGAACAGGCTCAAGTTACGTAGCAGATAAAAGACAAGCTCTATAGAATACAATGGTGGTTTACCAAGTTTGGGTGAGAAAGTTCAGTTCAGTGAGGTTTATCATGTGAAAACTTATTGAGGAGATTCAATTTGAGAAGAACTTCAATTCAGAAAAACATATCTCATAGTTTATCAAGTGAAAGTCTATTTTTTGGCTGTCAGGGTCAGTGAACCCCTATTTGAAAGTTGGAAAGAGTCAAAAGAAGAAGGCAAATAATTCAAAAGCTATTAAAAATACAAAATGAAAGTCAAGTGAAAATTTGTTACAAACTGGCCATAAAGGTACATAAAAAAAGAACTGAACTGATAGGACATCAGAGAGAAGTTTTTCCTTAACTCCCACTGAACCTAATAACACAATTCAAAAGTCAAAGTAACACCTTGTACGTAAAATAAATGAACTGACATGCAAAACTGGCAGGCGGCAGGAAACACATTTCATCCTGTCAACTCTTCTTTCAGTACTTAAATTACAGGGTGTGCGCAAAGGATTTCTCTGGATCTCTTTTAGGGCCAGGGGGAAGTTATTGATTCTAGAGCACTTTTGTTATTTTATGCTTAGATTACCTAGGAAACACGCACGTCATTCAGATTCACTTTTCTAAAATGAACTTTACTGTACACCTGTTTCAGAAGGGCATTAAAAACCCCTATATTATGTGAACTTAGGTTACCAGATCATGTGACAATTGGGGGCACTGGCTGCATTCAAACTGTGTGTAATTAATGTACCCAGCATTTTTGTGGAAAATTATTAAAATTACTGCACATACTGTATCTATCTGCAATGTATGCACACATAGAGGCTAAAATGCTGAACTGGGCACAGTCCTGAACTGGCAATCTGTGGATTCTTGCAAATCCCAGAGGGACTGCTGTAAGATGCCATAGACTGCCACTATTTATTGGGCCTGTGGGGTCTGTTTGGGCCTCTGTGTAATTGAAATGTCAGGGCCTATGTTAAATCCCTGACTGGGCCTGACTGGAGAGCCCTGAAGGATTCCTAAAGGCTTGATACTTTTCCCATTTATCAAAAAGTTGAGTGAATTGGCATATTTACCAAAGCTGGCAAAGGTATTAATTACTTCCTTCGTGGGAAGGAATGACACATTTCCTGTGCTTTATTTTGACTTAGCAGCACTGGTAAAAAAAAAATACTGGCCAATGGTAAATCCATCCCAAAGTGTTTTAGGAAAGTAGATACAGGTATTGGATCTCTTATCTAGAATGCTTGGGACCTGGTGCTTTCTGGATAAGGGTTTTTTGCAATTTGGATAACCATACCTTAAGTCTGTATAAGTCTATATAAATAATAATAATAATAATTAATAATAATTTAAACATTAAATGAACCCAATAGAATTGCTTTGCCACCAATGTGGATTCATGCAGCTTTCTAGATATCAGTATTCTGGATAACAGATCACATACCTGAATAAGGGAAAAGTTTTTTTTTTTATTTATAACATATTTTAAATAGACCAATGCCACAAACATTAAAATGATACACTGCTGCATACTTTCGTCAAACGATGCTAGTAGGAAAGTCCACGTGTGTGCGTGATGTCACGTCTGTGTGAGTGATGTCACTACTGCGCCACATCACTTGAAACTGACGTAACTTGCCTAGAATCTTAGGAAACTTGCGTACAAGTAAAAGAAAATGCAGAGAAGGGACAGACAGGGACAAACTCCACTGACCACCAATGAATTAAACAACTTAAAGTAAATTCTACCTCCCCCCAATGAACTGACTGACTTTTTAGCACATTTATTATTCATTTTAACTATTTATATGAACTGCTTATTATAGTGAAACATCAGCTGTTTATATTGGGAGCTATTTAATGAATTATATAAGCATCTCCTATATGAAGTTTCAGCAGGGGAATGACTGGTTATTGGGCCCCACAGTAACATCATTGGGCCCCTACACTTACGCAATGTACATAACTTGTGCAAAGACTTTACTTTCAAAGAAACTAACGTAGCATACGTATAAACTCCACTAACCCCCCAATTAAAAGACTGACTTATTAACTAATTATTTTTATTTGGGGCCCTAAATCTATGCAGTTTATGTAACTTATGCAAAACCTTACGTAACTTTCATTAAGCAATGACAGGGCAGAGCAGGGGTAGGGAGGTGGGAAGGGGTTAAATTAAGGGCAAACTCCACTGACTGTTAATAAACTGACCTTTAATTATCACATTAATTAATGAAACTCTTATTATAGAGTAACATCAGCTTTTTATTATGCACACATAAGGGGCGTGGCCAAAATGTTGGTACCATGAGCTTGAGTTCATGGGGGCCCTATATAAATAACTTGTATGGGGCCCAAAAGTTTCTGATGGTGGCCCTGTTATTATATATTATGTCATTATATATATGTATATATCAGTAGCAGTCGATAAATAAATTGTATATACCACTACAAAGTCATTTCCAACCTTTTTTAGATTTTTCATTTTGGTCAGTTTGAAATGCTTTTGGAGGATACTTAGATTTATAAATATTCTTCAAATCCAGGCAGTGAGTTCATTTACCAAATTTCTAAGCCACATGTTTTTGTAATTTTGGCTATTGCACTTCTTTTTAATGCTGAGAGAAAAAATGTAATCCCCGATGTGTTCTTCAGTACATGTGTTTTTTAGCCTTACACAGAAATGATTCACTACAGACCTAGAAAATTACAACATATGGGGAGGCAGAGTATGGAGAATCTGTTTCTTAAATCTTCCTCCCTTTTTTTTTTTAGACTTCCCATGTCACATTCTGGGTTTTCATTCCATGTGTGGTTTAGGATGTTAGTGATTTGCATTTTGGAAAGATTCTGTCAGTTATTTATGTCCTGTCTGCTTTTACGGTTATACATTAAACAGCTGGACTCCATACCAGTGTCAATAGAACTCAGAAATATTCTCAAACATCTAGTGTGTCTATAAAACTATTACTCGGGGATCCAAACTGTGAAAAGAAAAGTAACAGAAAATGCAAAGTTTTACCGCCAGCAGAGCTGACTGCATTAAACCATAGAAATGAAGAAAAATATTTGTTGGAACAAAACAAGTGAAAACTGTCCTGGCAGTGTTTGGATTACAAGTAAAACTCCAACTTGATTCCGTTTTAACACATAACTTCATGCAGTAAAGTTTACACTTGGAAATGTGCTTCACTCTAAAATTCTGGGAAAAAATAAAACTTATTCTATTTAATTAATTTATTTGGCATTTAGACAGGAGAAAATGAAATAGAAGATCCTTATAAAAAAAAAAATATATATATATATATTTAACGTCACACTGTGCAGAAACTTGCCGCCCATCTTCTGGGTTGAAACTTCTGGAAGAATATCCAAATAGCTGGCAGCTGTCCACTGCCATTTTTATAGAATAATTGCCTTCAAATGGAGAATGATTCCAACGCTCAGACACTCAGAGGCTTATTTATCAAAATTTGTATTTGTGCAATTTTTGTGATTTTTTTTCCTACTTTGATTAACTTTGAATTTTAAAAAACTGTCAGTGTTACCTTATTTATTAAAACAATACAAATAAAATAGCATTTGAATATAAGTATAAAAAAGACAATTACCTCGAATTCTTACTTTTTTGTGTAATTTTTAAAGGGTCAAAAAGCTCAAACGAAATGAAAAAGACTTAAATTGGCTAAATACTTAAAATTTTAAAAAGGACAGCTCGCATGGAATTCTATATCACAAGATTTTGGTTGCATACGTTTCTTTTTTGTTTAATAAATATCAAAAATTCACTTTTTTTAATCATTATTCAAATTTATGATTTTTAACAAATCGCAGAAAAAAATATGAGTACAGGTAGGGGACCCATTATCCAGAATGCTCGGGACCTGGGATTTTCCGGATAAGGTGTCTTTCCGTAATTTGGATCTTAAGTCTACCTAAAAAAAAATTTTCAACAGTAATTAAACCCAATAAGATTGTTTTGGCTCCAATAAAGATTAATTATATCTTAGTTGGGATCAAGTACAAGGTACTGTTTTATTATTACAGAGAAAAGGGAAACCCTTTTTAAAAATGTGTATTATTTGATTACAATAGAGTCTATGGGAGATGGCCTTTTTGTAATTCGAAACCTTCTGGATAATGGGTTTCCGGATAAGGGGTGCCATACCTGAATTGATATATCTGCCCTCTAGTGTGCTTAGACTGTTTCCTATATTTTCCCACTTGCTTTTTTCATTGCCCCACTTCCATCTCTCTCGCACATTCAAATTTTTGTAATATCCATTTCATTCCCTAAATTAGTTTCTCAAATGTTATCTTCTCCCCTATGTTCCCCATGAAGTTTTTATGTATTTAAACAACATGCTTGCTTTACATTACAAGCATGGGATCCCTTATATGGAGACCCCCTTACCTTATCATCTCCTACACAGTCAATTTAAAGCAAATAATTCTAATTTTAACAAATAATGTCCTTTTTATCCTTTTTTCCTTAATGGGAAGGACATCTCCCACACAACCATTTTAGGCAAAGAATTCTAATTTTTAAAAATGATTTCCTTTTCTCTGTAATAATAAAACAGTACCTTGTACTTGACTGGTTTGATAACTAATACATATTTTATCCTTATTGAGGCAAAACAATCCTATTGGGTTTATTTAAAGCTTGAAGTATATTTTATTAGACTTAAGGTATAGAGATCCAAATTACGGAAATATCCCTTATCATGAAAACCCCATGTCCCAAGCATTTTGGATAACAGGTCCCATACCTGTATGTAGACTCAGTCTTACCTGTATAGGAGCATTTGCCATGGCTGGAAATCATGACTGGCAGTAGCTATACCATCAGGGATGCACCTATGCTTGTAATATCTTATTTTCTCTTATGTATGGTGTGTTATCAAAGTGTATAATGCTGTTATAAAAATGCCACCCTACTGAAGTAACTGTGCAAGAACCAAATGCACTAAAAAAAATCACTTCCTCTAATACACCAGGGACCAATTGTCTGTGACGCTTCTTCATCATCAGTCGAAATTCTTCAAACATCTTAAAAAAGGAGTCTACAGGAGTGATTTACCAAATTTCAAAGTGTGAATAGCGGAATTTTCACCTAAAACCGACCTCTGAGGTGCTAAGAATTTGGCAAAATTCTGTCCCAAAGATTATGAAGAAATATTTGCTGTGCAGAATAATGTCTTCTAATGGACCATTGGAGGAAAGACTGGCTCAGGGAAGCAAACATTTTCACACTTCCTGGTCAGCTGACTGTCTCCTTATAATAATGGAGTTGATGTAGCTCAATTTGAGAAATTGCTGGTGTGATTTTCATTTCCAGGATCATACACACACTGCTTTAAACCCTTTTCTTTGCCTGCTTGTTTGTTGTTCTGCTATTAATGAGAATCACACTGAGAACAATGGTAAGATTGAAAACGTTTGAACTCAGACGTTTCAGAATGTTCCTGCCAAAGTGTGGAAACTGCTGACAATGTGAAGAAAAGTATTTCAACTGCAATAATAAGTTGTCAAACAAGTACAGAAACATGAAAAATGGTAAACATTTTATTTTCACAGTTTGAATCTCCTATTAAGTTGGTTTTGCAAAACTATTTCAGGATCGTTCCTCATTGAAAAAAAAGTGTTTTTTTTGTTTGCAAAACCCCCCAGCGGGACTATCATTTCCATAATATCCTTTTAATACAAAAATAATAAGAGAGGGTTATTGTATTTTTATTCATCATATAAATCATTCTGTCATCTGGTCCACACATGATAGCAGTGACTGCAACATCAAAGAAAGGTCTACAACAATTGGCAACCTTAATATATTTTGTTTAGCTCTGGGCCTCTTAAGAAATATGTTAGAGAAGACAGTGTGTCAGCATTGTAGCAAAAGCACTCTTTTGTTCTTGGGGCGGAATGCACAAAAGTAAACACGGAGCAATACAACTTTGCAACAAAACAAACAACAATTTCTCAGCGCTGATCAGTGATATTTAAAGATGATACTGATGCTATGGAAGATGCGGACCATAAGTATGTACCTTAAAGCAAAGATTAACTATGAGGCTTATTTATCAATTTTCGAATGCGTTATTTTTTTCAATTCTAATAAAGTCGAAATTTTACTAACGTGAATGTTTGCTTATTAATTAAAAATTTGAATACAAACTAGATCAAATCAAAATGTGAAAAAAAGAAAGCATTGAGTTTGCCTTGTACTCATCATTTTCAATGGGTCTAAAAATTTTACAAAAATTGCACATCAGTTTTGGATGTTGTTATGATTAGACTCTTTCAGCCAAAATATATTGCAGACAGCAATACGGTATAATTCATTTCTGTGCATGAAAGTCTTCACTTGAATTTAGGCATCCCTTAGTGGCCCAACATTTGTTCAGGACCCATTTAACAGGCAAATGGATATAAATTGACTCTATTACATGATTCACACTGGCAGAGCTGTCAAACAACCCCATGCCATTAGGGTATAATGATCAATGCCAGTAAGTGCTCACCTCTAGTCTCAGTCTAAGAGGCCTTTAGAAGTATCTGAGGTAGCAGGTTAACATTCATACTAAATCTCTATCCTGGAAACCTTCATCCAAATCGTTAATTCCCTCTCTTTGGGATCCTATGGAGTATAAAGAAAAATTAATTTAAGTCCATATTTGCTGCAAGATGGAAGCAATGACACAAATACACAAGAAGCTTTCACATGCTAACTTACCTCCATACTGATTCACAAACGTTGTGGCAGGCAACAGGTGAGAGCTTTTGTGCTGGAATTCTGGAAAATATCTGCATTGTGGGTAGAAAAACATGAAGATTTGCATTCAGATTTAGCACTTTGCACTAAATTTGTAAATGAGCACTATCGTTTATACTGTATAAGAATAGATTTTAGTTGTAATTGTAATCTCAGATTGCGTTACAAACTAACTACACATGTTCATTCAGTTTAGATATTCATTTATAACGTTGACAGTGTGGCTAATATGTAGTTCTACTGCCCTCTTCTGGAGAAAAGAAAGTAAGTAGCCCCCTGCAGAAATAGACAATACTATTATTTATAATAAACAGGAATTTAAAAAAAATAACCAAATATAAAGCAATATTTAAAATTCCTTTTTGTTTAAAGATGCAAAATTAAAAAAAGGAAAATGTCACTTTACATTTTGCAGTTGGTGGATACGGTCATTTTATACTAAAAGGGCGCTTTATATGGGCTCCAATGTTATGATTCTGTCATTGGGTGTCATTAAGTTTTTATTATAAGCGTTGTTTAAATTGATGGTGCTATATAAATAATAATAATAATAATTATAAAGGAGAGACCTAATTCTGGATGTTTATGTAAAGTTAATGAATTTCTCTCAAATGTATAACAAAGTATGTAGGACTGTTCCACTGGCAACAGGACAGGGCAGCACAAAGAGACAAGACAGGCAAAACAAGTAAGGCAGGCAAAGTTGGCAGTTAATGCAGACAGGGCAAGTAAGCTGGGCACTGATGGTACCAGTAACAGGCAAAACAAGGCAAAGTGCAAGGAAAGGTGACAAAGAGTTATGCCAAGATCAAGGTTAAAGTCCAGGTACAACAAAGACAGAATTCAGGAAGAAAAACAGGTTGAGCACAGGGAGCCACAGGATTTCTGCATTCTGAAATGGAGTGCAGAGGCTATCATTAGGGTTGTCCAGTTTTTACCCGGACAGCCCATCCCAATATGGAAAGCCGGAAAAGACTGAAAGTAAGCCCCGTCGCTGATGTCACTGACCCGCCCACAAAATGTCACCTTGCCCTGATGCACCGCTATGGCCTCTGCTACACCCTCTGCCTGGACAGATTTTATAAGGTGGTAACCCTACCTGCAGCTACTTGCAGAATGCACCACAAAGTGTGCAAAGATTTGCAGTTAGGTACTGTAGTTTGGATTACAAGGACAGTATATGCCTGTTTTCAATTTTTCAGAGTTTCTCAACTTTCATGATTCTATGGTAAATTTGTGTAAGGGCTTTTAACACATATAAAAAGCTGCTATTGTGCTTTGTTTGCAGGAGCCAAAAGTGTCTGCAATGAAAATGTTTTGGTGTCTCTCCATGGCAAATAGGTTAATACTGTTAATCATATATATTTTGCATACCAAATTGCTCAGAAGACTCCCAGAATCCAAATGTATTAAGTTTCTGATTATAGAATAGCTATAAGTATATATAGGTATATGTCGAAGTAGATTACAATTACTGAGCAGCTGATGGCTAATGGTTAAAGGAGAGGTTATTTCAAGTAATCATGGAAAATATTATCAAAAACCAGAAAGAGATGCGGTTTTCAATTATTATGAATGCATGCTCTCATCCTATGTTGCCTAGACTCCTGAAACTTGCTACTAACTGGTCTCCCTAACCCCCATCTCTCCCCCTACAGTCTGTATTAAATATAGCAGCCAGAATTCTTCTTTTCTCATCCAAGAGGGTACAGGGCCCTCCCCTGCTAAAGTCCTTATCATGAATTACCATTAAACAAAGAGTAACTAATAAGCTCCTTCTTATAACCCTCAAAGGCCTTCATTCCTCTGCACCCTTAGGATCTCTCATATATTTGTCTGTCTGCACTGTGGTCACTGTGTTGAGTAGGGTTGCCACTTCTCCTGCCCGGGAATTCCAGCTAGGAAGGAGGGGTGTGATGTCAATTGGCACCAATCGCCAATCACTGCGTCAATCTTCCCAATTTGGAAAAAGGCAGTTTTGACCCAGACAGCCCTACCAAAAACCGGGCTGTCTTGGTTAAAACCGGACAGGTGACAACCCTAGTGTTGAGCTAAAGAGATAAAACTGAATCCTTGCTTGGGCCTGATTATTTTGTAGCCAACTCTGGCCCAGAGTAGCATTAGTTATTGTAGTCATTATTGATGTCGCCACTTGACAAGAGGTTGAGGACACCTTTAACCCTCTTCACCCCCTTAAATAGTTTAAGAATTAAAATAAATGTAGAAAACATAGTCCAAAGAGCAAATCTTTTCAGAGCTGTACTTAACAAGTTACAAAATATACAGCAAATCAGCGGCACATTAGGAATGCATACCAACAAGGTGATAAGCAGGGTTAGCCAAACATAAGAAAATATATACAAACGAGGTGAATTCAGAGAAATGATGTTAGAATTTGACATGCTTCATTTATTTCCATAGGTGTTAATGAAATACTTGAAAACACTGAGTAGCAGCATTGAGTATGTATGTATTTATTTATATAGCACCTCAATTGAACGCAGTGCTTTACAAGGTGTGAACACAAACAGGGGGATAATTATAATAAGTTATAAAGTAACAATAGATAAATCAACGCTTCTGAGCTAAGAGCTTTTAATGCACAGTTTGGATGAGGTCCCTACCTCATGGAGCTTACAACCTATTAGGAAGGGAGAACAAACAAAAACAAAAAGGGGGCATAGGATAAGGGTGTTTTGCTACAGAGGACGACTGGCAAAATGCTTCATCTAGTAGGTGGTTTTAGAAGCTTAGAGAAAAGTGTTAGTGTTGGAGCTTTCCTGATGCAAGATGGTAGAGTATTCCAGAGGCTGGGAGGGAGTGTATGGGGTAATGAGAGCTGATATATAGGAGCAAAAGAATGAAGGGCTCTGAAAGACAGGATAATAATTTTGTATTTAATGTGCCAAAAGAAGACACATCTTAGTAGTGATGGGGAGTTGATTCAATGTGGGCTGAGAATATGGGAGAAGAGTCTAAGGTGACACCCAGATACTGGCCTTGGGGAACGGGATGTAGGGTTGTTTTTTCACCTGTAATGAGGTTTGGTGTATTGTTTTGGTGGGAATATAAGCAGTACAGGACATGTTAAACTTAAGATGATTTTTGCCTGAATAACAGGGTTGAAAGGAAGATCTGTGTGTTATTTGAATAAAGATGATAGGAGAAGCTAAAAGATGTGATTTAATGTAAAGAGTAAAATGCCCTAGGACAGACCCTTGGGGTTCCTCAACAGGGAGATAAACAAGGGAAGTGGTATTGTCAGAAACTGTTATGCTGAAGGTGCCCATGGAGAGATAGGATGCTATAGATAGGTTCTATAAAGCAGAACCATTGATACTAAGGATTTGGAGATGTTTTAAAAGAAGACAATGATCAACTCTATTAAATGCTTGCAGAGAGATCTAGAAGTATGAGTATGGAATATTGACGCTGGTCCTTATCAGCATGGATATCATTGATGACCTTTGTTACAGGCGTTTCAGTAGAGTAACCTGAACAGAAACCTGACTGAAAGGGGTTGAGAAAATGGTTGGCATTCAGAAACTGGTTGGAGACAAGCTTGCAGGGGAAAGGAAGGAGTGAGATTGGCCTATAGTTATCGAGGGAAGTTAGATCAGAGGACAACTTCTTGAGTACAGGTGTGACAAGAGCATGTTTGAAGGTGGCCAGAAATATACCAGCTGAGAAGGAGGTGTTGAAAATATGTGTTTGTGCAGGGACAACAGTACAGGACAGATCTTGTGTGTAAGAGTGTGATGGAATGGAATCAAGAGAGCAGGTGATGATTGAGGAGGAGGAGAGCAGCTTTGACGCGTCATCTGCAGTGACTAGGATTACATTTAAGGTATGCTCTAGGAGCCTTTGTACTGATAGGGAGAAAATCATACAAAGAGATGGGGGTAATGCTTTGGCAGATCAGGTTGACTTTAGTTTTGAAGCAGTTTGCAATTGTTGGGGCAAGAGCACAGGAAGCAATTGTGCTACAGTCAGGTTTAAGGGAAAAGGTGCCATGGTTTAGTTTTATGCATGTTAATGAGTAGAATTGTTTAGCCTGAAAGAGAGCAGTGTTGAAAGAAGAAAGGGGAAACTTGTAGTGAAGAAGACAGGGATTAGAAGCTTGTTGTCAGTGTGGGAGAAGAAGGTTATGAAGTTCCAGAAGGGAAGTCAGAGCGGTGTTGTATTTGTGGACAAGATAATCAGTGTTAGAAGAGGAAGCATGTGTTGAGAGATTGAGTGTGGATGCCAGGGATGGAATGGTATAGCAGAGTGTAGCTTTCTCTGCAATACTCTTTTAGTGGTAGAAGAGGGAAACATGTCATGAGAAAGCAAGAATTAGATTAGATTATGGTCAGAGATCGGGAAAGGAGATATTGTGAATAGTTGGGGGGTGCAGTGTTTGGTGAAAACTAATTTAAGACAATGGCCATCTTCATGAGTGCTACCAGAGGTCCACTGTAGAAGGCCATGGGAAGTAGTTAAAGAGAGGAGAAAGCAGTTGAAATCACCCAGCAGGAGAGAGGAGCAGTCAGAGGACAGAAAGAATGTGAGCCATGTTTCAAAATCAGAAAGGAAAGAAGAAGGAATAAGGTGGGCGTAGATTACTGCTACTTGGAGTCTGAGGGGGGAGTAGATATTACCTGTATGTACAGTACTTCAAAATAGGAGATTGATAAGAAAGATGGAATGGTATCGGTTTTAAATTTGCAGAGTGGGAAGAGAGAGAGACCTCCTCCACCTCTGCCCTCCGTGCCTGAGGTGTGGATAAAGAGAGAGCATAAGAGAGAGCAGCTTCAAGGGCAGAATCTGAAGATTGCAGCCAGGTTTCAGTAATAGAAAGCAGGTGCGCAGTAGAGAGAGTAAGCATTCACTATTGCACTGGAGAAGGGGGAGGAGATGTGGGGAGACATGGCATGTGTACAAAGTTGCTAGGGTTTCTATTTTGGGGGCAGGGTTGTATAGTGGGACATGGATGGCAGCAGATAGGGATAGAGGGATAAAGCAAATGACAGTTAGAAGCACACAGTGCATATTAACAGCTCAGAAGGTAAACTCAGTGGCAGGTTAAAAAAAATCAGCAATTACCAATGTCAATGTCAAACTGTAAGGTACAAATCAGTTAACTTTGTAAAAGATATTGAAGTCCAGTATCTGGTAACAATTTTGTTTTCAGTAAGAGTAGCAATGCACAGAAGCAGCAGTATGTCAGCCAGCAGCAAATCAGAGGAAGCTGTGTAGATAAAAAAGTCCAGTCCCCAATTCAGATTGCAACTACAGTTCTAACTCCATACATAAAGCCACATACTTTAAGCCTTCAGACTGTGAGCCCACCACCCTGCAAGCCTTCCCCAGAGTGTCTCTTTATTTCAGGAAACACAGACTAAATAGCTAGGTAGGAGGGAGGGGCAGATCATATAGATTTAGTTAACAACTGACATCAATGAAGTAGGCAACACAGAGTGGCAGACAGGCAGTGTAGGGAAGGCAGACTGGGGTCAGAATAAAACACAAAAGGTAGAAATGAAAGGAAATTAATGGAAAAATTACCAAGTAAATCAGTGAAGAAAGAGCAGTGTTGAGTTTTTAATTGTCCAAGGTAGCAGAATGGGGAGTCCAAGTGTCAAAGGAAAGTAGGAAGTGTGAAGCAACAATCCAGTAACTAACGTACTAAAGTACTAACTAAAGTACTAACTAAAGTATTTTTTTTTTTGCTTATTTGAGTATAAAGGCTGAGAGGTGTAAGAATATGACATGGAGTAGTAAATAAGTGGATGTTATTAAATAGAGATGGATTTCATTAAATAAATCTACTAAGCCTTCAGACTGTAAGCCTGAGTGAGATGAGCAAAATACAGAGACTGGTTTTAGACCACACCCCTCATAGAAGTTTCCTCTATCCATATGTGATATCTAAAATGATTCCTCAGAGTCTAGCTGTACCCTCGGTATGTCTGGAATCAATTCCTTAAGTTGGAAATATACATGATCCAACCAGAGCTCTGTAGAATGGTTAAATAGAAGAGTTATTTCCCTTACCCCTTCATCTATCAAATAATATCACTAGTCATCGATCAGAGACCCCATGATTAGGAGAAATTCTTTAAAGTTATCTAGTACTTAATGAAACACAACATTGATTCAGCATAGGAATCTCTGTGTCTGTTGGATAACAGTGCCTCCTTCAACACTGTTAAAGGAGGTTTTGTTGAACTCATGTAGAGCTGGCGGGGGGGGGGGGGGGGGCAAGGGGTGGTCTGGTTGGGTGTAGAAAACCTGGAAGGTACCCTGATCCTTTTATCTTTAGGTGGGAGTACTTCAAATTCCAGTGGTATACCAAACTATACCACAAACATTGTTGACAAGTTCAAAGGTAGTTACCCTTTATCACAATAACTAGAAAAAACAATATGAATGAATAAAGCCTTCACAATATCTAAGAATGATTTTAAAATGAGACAGAAAGTGCTGGAATAAAGAACACAAAACTATTCTTCAAATAAAAAACAAACGCTTTTTTTTTCTATTAGTCTAGATTAAAACATTACATTTCTACATTTTCTCCAGTTGTCCCTTAGCATCCAGAAAAGAGCTTGGCAGCTGAACATTTCAGGACTTGGCCTATGTATGCCTTTCCTGTATGAGAAAATCCCATCTGTTCAGTTATGTGCATTTTCTTATTTTCTTTTGTTTGTGTGCAATGTTATTTATAAGCACACTGAGGCTGTGATACCAATAAATTTTAAACCATTGGTCAGGGGTGCAATGATGCTGTGACCACAAATTTCATACAGACAGCAACAAGAGGTCCTTGCAATCACCCATTATCAATATATATTGGATATTAAGACATCCTGTGCAGTAAGCTACCAACATATGTCATCCCCTTTAAACAAAACAGGGTATACAGAGTATAATTCAAACTGGCTAACTACATTAACGTCATCCTCGGCCTGGCCAGTTCTATACTCAATTTTCTCTGATTTATTAAGAATTATACTGCTCCAACATACATTTAGCAAAGAGACTGAGTTTTACCTGCAACTTACTTGCTTTCAAGGTTAAAATATCCAAATATTTGCCCTTTTATTGGCACATTGGGATTACCTGAACAGTCAGGGCACATTTGGTGGCAATTGGTTCTTCTTGAAAACCCAAGGCAATTGTAACCTACAAGCATCCTAAAAGATTTAGTAAGAAGTAACAAATCAGGTGACCTTAGACCAATGCAGGGCTGGTAAGGGAGAAAGCACAAGGTGGTCGAAGAATGAGTCGGCATGACTACTTTTGGAACATGCCATGTATGCCACCCTGCCAAGCCATGCTAGTTCCACCAGTGATTGATGCTTCCTGTCCTTTCTAGCAGCTACTATGCAAAAAGTCCCATCTAAAGCCTCTCTAATTTGCTGCATAGGTAAAAATATTCCTTTTTTGACTCCAAGATGGCAATCGAACCAGTCCCTGGATCAACTTGTACTAAGAGCTATCTCCCATACCCCTGTATTCCCTCACTTGTACTAAGAGCTATCTCCCATAACCCTTCCCTCACTTGCTAAAAAGCCATCATGCCCCTTCTTAAAGCTATATAATGTATCAGCCAGTACGACTGATTCGGGGAGGGAATTCCACAACTTCACAGCTCTCACTGTAAAAAATCCTTTCCGAATATTTAAATGGAACCTCCCTTCTTCTAAACGAAGTGGGTGCCCTCGTGTCAGTTGTAAGGACCTACTGGTAAATAAAACATTAGAGAGGTTATTATATGATCCCCTTATATATTTATACATAGTTATCATGTCACCTCTTAAGCTCCTCTTCTCCAGTGTAAACTAACCCAACTTGGCCAGTCTTTCTTCATAACTGAGACTTTCCATACCCTTTACTAGCTTAGTTGCCCTTCTTTGGACCATCTTGAATTTAATAATGTTCCCTTTGAGCACTGGAGACCAAAACTGAACAGCATATTCTAGATGGAGCCTTACCAGTGCTCTGTAGAGGGGCAGAATAACCCTCTCCTCCCGTGAATCTATACCCCTTTTAGTACAGCTCAAAACCTTGTTTGCCCTTGCAGCTGCTGCCTGGCATTGCTTGCTACAGCCAAGTTTATTATCTACAAGGATTCCAAGGTCCTTCTCCATTATGGATTTGCCTAGTGCAGTCCCATTAAGTGTATAAGTGGCTTGCATATTTTTACATCCCTGGTGCATGACCTTACATTTATCCACATTAAATCTCATCTGCCACTTAGCTGCCCAGATTGCCAGTTGGTCAAGATCCTGCTGCAGGGATGTCACATCCTGGATAGAATTGACTGGTCTGCAGAGTTTTGTGTCTGCAAACACTGATATATTACTTATAATACCCTCCCCTAAGTCATTTATGAACAAGTTAAATAAAAGTAGACCCAGTACAGAACCCTGAGGGACCCCACTTAAAACCTTACTCCAAACAGAGATTGCACCATTAACAACCACCCTCTGTACCCGATCCTGTAGCCAGTTTTCTATCCATGTGCAAACGACTTTACTAAGACCAATAGACCTTATTTTAGAAAGCAGTCGTTTGTGGGGAACGGTATCAAATGCTTTGGCAAAATCTAAATAGATCACATCTACTGCATCCCCACTGTCCAGCTTCTTACTTACCTCATCATAAAAAGCAATTAAATTGGTCTGACATGACCTGTCCTTCATAAAGCCATGCTGATTACTGCTCATAATGCCATTCTCCACTACATAATTTTGTATGTGATCACTTAAAAAGCCTTCAAATAACTTGCCCACCACGGATGTCAAACTTACAGGCCTATAATTGCCAGGCTGAAATCTTACTCCCTTTTTAAATATAGGAATGACATTCGCCTTCTTCCAATCCCTAGGTACCATACCAGATGGGAGCGAGTCTGAGAATATCAGAAACAGGGGCCACTGTAAATCTGACCCTAGGTCTCTCAGTACCCGAGGGTGTATTCCATCTGGGCCAGGTGCCTTGTTCACATTAATCTTGTGTAACCCTTTAAGCACCATATCCTGTGTCAACCACTTATTAGTTGGAGCTGAGGCAACAGTGCAGCTATTGGGTGCAACTTGGCACTCTGGCTCCTCTACTGTATACACAGAAGAAATGAACTTGTTTAGCATGTCTGCCTTTTCTGTATCCGCTGTAACCATATTGTTACTTTAAATCAATGGGGCCACACCCTCAACCTGGATCTTTTTACTATTAATATACTTAAAAAACTTTTTGGTTTAGTTTTAGCCTCTGCTGCAATATGCTCCTCATTTTCTATCTTTGCCTTCCAGATTGCTGTTTTACAACACTTGTCATAGTGTTTATATTCATTAAATGCAACTTCTGTCCCCTCTGACTTTAATTTCTTTACCTCAGAGTTAAGCCACATAGGGTGATTCTTAACACTTCTACATGTTCTTATTAATAAAATAAATTGAGAACAGTAATGATTTAATATCATTTTAAATGACAACCATTTCTGCTCTGTGTTATTAGTAGAAAACATAATGCCCCAATTTATACTCTGAAGCACTGCCCTTAAGTAGGTAAAATTAGCTTTTCTAAAATTCAGGGTCTTCATTGCCCCAGCGTACAGTATATATTTGTTTCCTGCAGCAAACATTAAATAAAATAACATTATGGTCACTATTGAACCCAGGGGTTCAACCACTTGCACATTTGCTATACGTTCTGGGTCATTGCAGATCACTAGATCCAATATAGCATGGTTCCTGGTTGGCTCCTCAACAACCTGTGACATAAAGTTGACATGCAACAAGTTTATCACTTCCTCCTTAATAATTGCTTTTAATTCCTGCTTAACAAACAGACACACTTCTATTGCCACTGTCACTCTGAAACAATGTATAACCTCCAATATTAACTGCCCAGTCATGCGACTCGTTCAACCTAGTTTCAGCAATGCCAATCGAATCATATTTCCGCTCCAATGCTAGTACCTCCAGCTCTCCCATTTTACCAGTCAGATTCCTTGCATTAGTAAACATACATTTACTACTGGTACCAGCTTGAGAATGTCACATAAACAACTTATGGTCCTCCCTGCTATTATCAGTATCCCAAAGCAATTCTCTCCCCCTCCCCTTGTGAATTGGAGGCTGCGTCTTCAGTCCCTGCTCCTTTCTTATTGAAATGCTTTGGCCCACATCACGAAGCGCCACCTGCTACCTCATTTGAGAACCTGCCCTGCGGCTTCAGCGGTATAGTGGAAAGAGCAGTTGTCCTTTCCTCCACTTTCTGGAGGGTTTGGTTACAGTTGCCTTGGTTTGTCATGAAGGACCACCTGCCACCAAATTTGCCAACCCTAGTGTAGTAACGCAATGTCACACTAAGATAGTTTCCCCAAAAGAGGGGCCAACCTGGAACAGAACACACAGTGGCCACTTGCATTACACCAATGGAGCCATATGGATTTTGGCCCTCCAAATAACAGCCAAAACATACGAAGGCGGAAAGAAGCAGGAATAGAACTTGCAAAATTTGGTTTGCAAAGCAGCCATATTAATCCCTAGAGCTTCAACTTATAAAACAGCTGCTCTTTTCACTACTTTGTTGAAGGCTATGGGCAATGTCACAAATTAGGTAGAAAGGTCATAATGCCAAAGGAGATCGGGACTTGTCAAATGTGAAAGGGGTTAAGGCACTCACCCACGGAGCACAAGGTCCAGAGTTTGATGCACAAATATTTAAAACAATAGAGAGGGTGGTGGCTCCCTCCACATACAATCTTAAAGTCTGACTAGGTGAACAGGGAATGTGCACAAGGAGTGTGAGTACAAGATCCAGAGTTCAACTCACGCATGAGCCACCTACAACTCCAAAGAGCGCATTGCATTAGAAAGTGTGCTATATGGAAAAAAATAGCGTTGGATACCTCAAATGCAGATTAGTCCATAGGAAGAGCACTTTGGTCAAATATAAAACCCCCAAGCTATTGAAAAGAGCATTAAAACTAAACATTTTGCGCAATGTAATGAGAGTGACACAAAGTGCTTTTCAGTTCAGGGTATTGAAGTCATGCTAGGTATAAGAGGGGGTGAATTAGCAGGACTTTTAGCAAAAAGTGAAGTGTTTTGGGTCTTTTATTTACATACACGCTTGCCACTAAATGAATTTGATGTTACTTTTTATTTAAAATGATAAGTGTGTATGGAAGAATTTTTATATACTATATATACTGTATTTTACATTATGTATTTGTTATTTTATGTTCGAAGATCTGATGGAACACCATGCTTTTTTATGGGCAGCAGTAAATGTCTATAAATTTTAAAAAAAACTTTTATAGAGCATATTTATACCTAACAGTAATGTATAATTCATAATTTACTTATGCTGTGATAGCTGTCAAAATGGGTGAGCATGAATGTGTTTTCTATGAATATGTATTGTTTGTATATTGGTTACACAATTCCCTAAAGGGTTTAGAACACACAATATTTGTAAATATAATGTTGTTACTTAATTCAGAGAAGTTGGAGAACTTTGATTGGTTTTATGTAATTATGGGTGGGGTTAAGGTTTTATTAAAAAGTGTCTGGGAGCACTGATTGTATGATTGCTTATGATTAAGTACCATGGGGGTATGAAATGCATAAGGCAGATACATCTCGGGGTATGTGTATCAATTTTTATGTGAGAATTTGAATAAACTTATATACATTTTTTATGTGCTGAATTTTGATACAGAATTTAGTGTGTAATTTGAATGCTGAATATGCCCTTTGGACCTGGGGCTTATATGCCATCAACATTGGCCTTATAGATCCCCTTACATTTAGTTTAGTTTTACAGTTTGTTGCACCTATTGATGTAACCAACTATGGGAACCATGGAAATACTGCCACTAGGGTCATATTAAGTCCAGGGTTACCTAGTGCCAATAGGCAGACTTTATTTAACATAGGTGAGAGTCAACTGGCTACATTATCTTCCTGGTTGTGTGCTCTTCATCATGCCCTGGTGAGTGCTGTCACCCAGCTCATGCCAGGGTACAGCATAATTCATAAAGTGTGGCAGTATATATGGATTAATTTGTAGTTGGAATAGAGACTCTGTGATGCTTGGCAATGTGGCCTTGTTTCAGACACATATACATTTACAGACTGCACAGCGAGTGTTGCATGTGATATAAGTGTTGTATGTGAATTAAGTGGGCAGCAAACTGGAAAATGAGGTTCAATGTGGACAATGCAAAGTTATGCACTTTGGTAGAAATAATATAAACTCAAGCTATCTACTAAATGGTAGTGTGTTGGGGGTATCCTTAATGGAGAAGGATCTAGGGGTTTTTGTAGATAGCAAGTTGTCTAATTCCAGGCAGTGTCATTCTGTGGCTACTAAAGCAAATTAAGTGCTGTCTTGTATAAAAAAGGGCATTGACTCAAGGGATGAAAACATAATTTTGCCTCTTTATAGGTCCCTGGTAAGGCCTCACCTTGAGTATGCAGTGCAGTTTTGGGCTCCAGTCCTTAAGAAGGATATTAATGAGCTGGAGAGAGTGCAGAGACGTGCAACTAAACTGGTAAAGGGGATGGAAGATTTAAGCTATGAGGTGAGACTGTCGAGGTTGGGGTTATTTTCTCTGGAAAAGAGGCGCTTGCGAGGGGACATGATTACTCTGTACAAGTACATTAGAGGGGATTATAGGCAGATAGGGGGTGTTGTGTTTTCCCATAAAAGCGGTCAACGCACCAGAGGCCACCCCTTTAGATTAGAGGAACGGAGCTTCCATTTGAAGAAACGTAGGTGGTTTTTCACGGTGAAGGCAGTGAGGTTGGGGAATGCCCTTCCTAGTGATGTTGTAATGGCAGATTCTGTTAATGCCTTTAAGAGGGGCCTGGGTGGGTTCTTGTACAAGCATAGTATCCAAGGATATTGTGATACTAATATCTACAGTTAGTATTAGTGGTTGTACATATATTTTATGTATGTGATAGTATAGATTGGTAAGTATAGGTTGTGCGTGCTGGGTTTACTTGGAAGGGTTGAACTTGATGGACTCATTTTTCAACCCTATGTAACTATGTAAGTGTTTGGCAGGAGTTAAAAACAAAAAGGCGTTAAAATCTAAAAAGGCACAATATGAGGGATTGCACTTGGGAGAGTGTAAGTACCCAGTGGCAATATGAGTTTCAGTGTGATTGCAAGTGTTACTCAGTGTGCATCTTGTCACATGTATGTGGTCCTGGAGCAGCAGTTCCATGCAGCATTTACTTGTGAGAGATGCAGGTGGGTTTTCCTCTTGGAATCTGAAGTGCAGAATCTAAGGGGGGAACTGGCAGCACTGAGGGCAGCTGCAAACATGGGGGAGAACAGGAGGCTCACTGAGCAACCACTGGCAGGGGCCGGTGTAGTGGGGGGTGGATAAGAGACATTGGAGGTTAATAAGGGAGACAAGTTTGTGACGGTCAAGAGGGGAAGTATGGGGCAGAAGGATAGGGGGGCTGGTCCACAGCTTGTACAAACCAAGAGATTTGCCGGTTTAGGTTAAGATGCTAAGGAAGGCAGCTCTGAGCTGGCATAAATGGAGCAGGCTGACTCTCAGAGCACCCTGGGAGCCAGAACCTCTAATACAGGTGGGGGGAGTAGAGCTAGGAAGGGAAGGCAGGCTATAGTTGTAGGGGATTCAATTATTAGAAAGGTGGATGGGGTAATTTGCCGCAAGGAACCTACGTTGCTTGCCTGGGGCTAGAGTTCGGCATGTGGTGAAATGAGGTACACATAGGTACCAATGACAAAGTTAAAGGAGAGGGAGGTCCTCAAGAATGATTTTAAAATACTAGGCAATAAGTTGAGAGCGAGGACTTCCAAGGTATTACCTGTACCACGAGCAATGTTAAGAAGGCAGCAGGAGCTTAGGGAGAATAATGCGTGGCTGAGAGATTGGTGCAGGGAGGAGGGCTTTTGGTTTCTGGAGAACTGGGCTGATTTTTCAATCGGCTACAGGCTCTTTGCCAGAATGGGCTGCATCTCAATGATGATGGGGCAGCTGTTTTGGGGGATAAGATGGCTAAAAGGTTGGAGGAGATTTTAAAGTAAGGCTGATGCCACACCAGGCGTAGGGCTGATTTTTTCGGCAAGCGGAAAAACGCTTGCCGAAAATTCAGCCCTACGCCTGCTACTTGTGCCTGCACCCGAATGAATGGGATACGCTCGGGTGCAGGCACATGTAGCCGATATACGCACGAAAACGCGAGAGAATGCAAAGTCTCGCGTTTTCGTGCGTATATCGGCTACATGTGCCTGCACCCAAGCGTATTCCATTCATTCGGGTGCAGGCACAAGTAGCAGGCGTAGGGCTGAATTTTCGGCAAGCGTTTTTCCGCTTGCCGAAAAAATCAGCCCTACGCCTGGTGTGGCATCAGCCTAAGGGAAAATGGGGAGGAGAATTGCTTCAGGATACTGAGAATGGCAGGAAGGACCAGTAGTTGTTTATGCAACATTCTCACACTGGTACCAGTATTAAGTGTATGTTTACTATTGCAAGGAGATGGGAGAGCTGGAGGTCATAGCGTTGGAGCGGAAATATGATGTGATTGGCGTTGCTGAAGCTTGGTTGTAACTTTGTAGTAAAGAATCCACCAAATTAATGGTAGGTGTATGCTATAGAATGTAAATGTAAATGAAGAGGAGGAGGCCCAGCTCCTGTTGCAAATAGAAAAGGCTGCTAGTTTGGGGCAAGTGATAATAATGGGGGATTTTAATTATCCTGATATTGACTGGATCAATAATACTGCCAGGACAGTAAATGGGAACAAGTTTATAAACTTTTTTGCATGACATCTTTATGTCACAGGTTGTTGAGGAGCCAACCAGGAACCATGGATCTAGTGATCTGGAACATATAGCAAATGTGCAAGTGGTTGAACCCCTGGGTAATAGTGACAATAATGTTATTTCATTTGATGTTTCCTGCAGGAAACAAATACAAGCTGGGGGCAACAAAGACCCTGAATTTTTGAAAAGCCCTCCTTAAGGGCAGCGCTTCAGAGCATAGATTGGGGCATTATGTTTTCTGCTAAAAAACAGAGCAGAAATGGGTGTCATTTAAAATGATATTAAATAATTATTGTTCTCAATTTATTCCATTAATAAGAAAATGTAGAAGTGTTAAAAATCATCTTATGTGGTTTAATTCTGAGGTAAAGAAGTTAATAGGGAGAAAAAGGAAAGCTTTCAGGAAATATAAGTCAGAGGGGACAGCAGCTGCGTTTAATGATTATAAACACTATAACAAGTGTTGTAAAACAGCAATCCGGAAGGCTAAGATAGAAAATGAAGAGTGCATTGCGGCAGAGGCTAAAACTAACCCCAAAAAGTTTTTAAAGTATATTAATAGTAAAAAAATGCAGGTTGAGGGTGTGGCCCCATTGATTTAAAGTAACAATATGGTTACAGCGGATACAGAAAAGGCAGATGTGCTTAACCAGTTCTTTTCTTCTGTGTATACAGTAGAGGAGCCAGAGGGCCAAGTCCCACCCAATAGCTTCACTGTTGCCTCAGCTCCAACTACACAGTGGTTGGCACAGGATATGGTGCTTAAAGGTTTACACAAGATTAATGTGAGCAAGGCACCTGGGCCAGATGGAATACACCCTCGGGTACTGAGAGAGCTAGGGGCAGAATTGCAGTGGCCCTTGTTTCTGATATTCTCAGACTCGCTTTCATCAGGTATGGTACCTAGGGATTGGAAGAAGGCGAATGTCATTCCTATATTTAAAAAGGGAGTAAGATCTCAGCCTGGCAATTATAGGCCTGTAAGTTTGACATCTGTGGTGGGCAAGATATAATCAGGTGCCACATATTGTTTGCAAAATAAGCCCCAGGGGACAGAACTTCAAAAACAAAGTAAAGGTGCCCTATCGAGCATCAGAATGGGTGCTGCCATTTTGTTTATGGCCAGTTGCTACACATTGGGTCAGGAAAACAAGGAAAAGCATGGGTTACTTCATGCAGAACTGGAAGTGAAAAGCCAGGGTTAAATGTCGCTGCGTGAACACAGAAGGGGAAAACATTTAACCCTTGTGGATCCTAATTAGCATATGCTAATTAGGATTCGGATTCGATTTGGTATTCAGCCGAATCCCTTACAATGGATATGGGGGTTTGGCCGAACCCAAAAAACTGTGTTTGGTGAATCCCTAGTAATAACACATACAACAAGACCCCAAGACCCCCAGAAATGTTTTCAAACATTATATAACCTGACAAATTTTTTAGAATGTGTGTGGTATTTAGGGAGTGACAAAAATGTGCGTTGACAAAAAAGATTGCTGCGTGGCATTTATTTTTGTCCCTCTTTGCAATTTTCAAATTTTGGAAGGCATGGAAATGGGACTTGTAGTTGCACTCTTTGTGGAGAATAAAGTAAAGGTCCGCACAGTCTTGCAGAAACACATTTATTCACAGTCACCAGTGCAGCTTCTCCAATAATAGTTGTTATACAAATTCCAAGGTTATTATCAATAAAACAGAAGTATTTCCAGGCCACTGTACCTGTTTGTTGGCTACCTTCCAGCCTCTTCTCTTCAGGGGATCTGCACTTTGCAGACTATGGTCACAGGGGTCAGCCATCGAGAGAATTCCTACAGCCTATCTAGTCCTAGTTTTGCTCTACACCAGTGTTGTCCAGCTTCTGTGGGTACCGAGGGCCGGAATTTTTCTGGCCTACATGGTGGAAGACCAAGCGGATCCCTTTCCTATCAGTGCCATCTAGTGACAAAAACAGAAGTAATGGCTATTTACACAAAATAAACATCATATACTTTAATTTTTATTATAATCTATATCCACCCCTTATAAGTAAAGGGCGCCTGAGCTGAGAAAATCTGTACAGTGTGGATTCATCATTGGGCTTCCAAGCAGAACTTCAGGTTATGCAAAGTTCAGTTAATGTGTGTAAATAAATGAGTACTGAAAGAGTCCACCCTGCATTTGAAATACTAAGATGCTGTATTAACTACTCAAAAATCTATCACTTCAGTTGGTAATGTGACAAGACTTTCAAAGATTCAGTTCTGTTTTTATACTATATACTCCCATATAGATTGTAAGCTCTACGGGGCAGGGACCTCCATCTTCTTGTGTCTTTGACTCTTAACTTATTGCAACAGTATCTTGTATTTATTTGTGCTTATTGTACTACTTTGTATTTATCTATTTTAATACCCCTGTTTGTATTAATGTATTCTACTGTACAGCGCTGCGTACATAAGTAGCGCTTTATAAATAAAGTTATACATACATACACTATACATACTAGATGTATCTGGCTTGACATTTTAACATCCTTCCATATTTACAGATGTGAGAAGTAGGGTGGACTGCAATATTCCTAATTACATAGTAAGTTCTTTGGCTCTTCGATTCTTTGCAGAGAGAGCTGGCACCAATGATTTCCTTCTTGCAGCTTAAAACTGTAGGACTGGACTAAATAGATACCTTTGGTACCACTAGGCAATGTGTATCTCATAATGTATTTCTAGAGATAAGCCAGCCACTTGGCAGTTTCTAAAAGTCTTTCATTTTCTGCCTCTTTCTCATTCTGATGTAGAATAAGAATATGGGTAGGCACCAGCAGAAGTCATGTGGCTGTAACATTGCACTAATAGTACAGTAAAACTGCTTGTTGACCTTTCTGCTCTTTTTGGTGAAAAGCAAAGTTTTCACTAACCAAAATACACAAACCCATAATCAGCTCGCCCATCTCTTATTGTTACTCCAGTCACATAGAACTGAATGGTACCCAGTATCTACACATAAAATATCTACGGTTTTAATAAACAGGAACCACAACTATTTTTCAGTTCAATGGCCAAACACAGCTCAGTGGCCAGGCTGAAAAGAACTACATATGCAGATTAATCCTTGCATATGCTTTTTAACTGTAATAATCATGCATAATTTAACAGACTTATCCAAAAGTGCAGGGCTAGCAGGCTTAGGAGTTAAGAGTGATTATGCTCTTATAAATAATTTATTTGGATAAACCCCAAACCATTCCTTATACTGACACTTCAACTGTCTTACATCAATACTGTATTACTAAGTCTGGGACCACTAAGTGCCACATGATGGCAGTACTGAGATGCATTGTTCCAGTAAGTGCTGATGTACATATTTTGGTAAGCAGCATTCCTTTTCAATTCTCTTTTGCCAACTCACATCAACAGATTTCCATATGTTACCAATCTGGCCCTTTGAAATTCTGTGGCATGCAAAATGATTTCATTTCATATCGTTTATAAGGTGCTTTGTGGATAAAGGTTTCTTAAATCTGCTAATTCTATAAAACTAATGAGCAGTTGCATTTTGGACACTGGGGCAGAATAAAATCTTTTCCTTAGGTTCAGTGACTTGGTTTATTATATGACTTGTATCTAAGGTGCATCTCAGGCAACTAAACCCCACACAGAAAAACCTGCAGCAGCTACTAATTACAGTACTCTGAGTGGGTTGCTTTATTTCTTCTTACTATACCTGTGCCTATGATAAGTACAGGTGTACAGGAGGCAATGGGAACAGCTGCAAGGCAAAAGTGTATATTTAGTTTCCTAAATGTGCCCATAGTCTGCTACAGCATTTTCCAACCAGTGGCTCTCTCATTGTTGCTAAACTACAACTCTTAGTATCCCCTTAGTATCAGATTTAAAAGTAAGCCTCAGGCATACTTGGTGTATATCAGTGCAGTGTTAGGTCTTTAGTTGAGCAGATGTAATTTTGCCATCAGAAAAACTTCTGCAGCTCAGTGTAGAGGAGTTTAAAGGTGCCATCTTCCCCTGACTTCTGACCTCTACTGTCAGTTCTCCGATACGGATCTTGCTGGACCATTCACAGTCAAAGCTGAAGGTAGATTAATCTGCGCATGCTTGTGCAAGATCCATGTTGGAAGTCTAACAGAAGAGGATAGTATTTCATTATATCCATGTAATGGCGTAGAAAAGGTTCTATATATTCCTGTGATTTGATTTTGTAACTAATGGGGATTTAGAAATGTACCTGTATTATACAGTAAGGGGCTATTGTATGTGTGGAACTCAAATAATTGTGACACTAATTAGGTAAATATGTTTGGTCATCACTAAAGTTTCCCCTAGGTGTTGCACTTGAATGTGGTCTATGTAGCCATTCTGGGCTAGGACTGAAGACCTGCAGGTATTTTTATTTACACTGGCCATGGACTAAGTTTGCATATGGTTGCATCTACTGTAGTAAGAGAATAAGGCAATGCAAAGTAATGCAAAGTGCAATATTTGCTACAGGTATAAGAACTGCTTTCTGGCATATGATAACTAAAATACTTCTGTGCTATTTGTCAGGAACATTTCCAGAGATAGACAGTCAAAACAAAGGACCTAAGAATATTTGGCAACTGATGATCAGTAGGATACTGGTGGTTCTAGTAAGGTAAGATCAGTGGTGCTGTTAGTTGCTCATCACTGTTCTAATGATTTTTTCACCAGGCATGGATTCGCAGCAAATTTCTGCATTTCACCAATGGCGAATTGCTTCACGAAACTTTCACGCGTCAGTTGAAATACACCACTTTCATGCCAACACACCAGGCATGAGCGAGTTTTTATGCCAGATACATACTAGTGGAGTAAATTAATGTGATGTAATTAGTGATGTAAATTATGTGCGAATCTGCACTTGAGTTTCGTTATGTGCTTTGTTTAGCTCTGAAAAATAAAAACATGAGAATAAATGTGAGAAAAACTGGCTCCAATGCATTTGATGCAAGAAAAACCCATTGATTTCAATGCATTTGACATGTGTAAAAATGCAAAGTAAAAGCAGCCATTCACTTCAAAGCATTTAGCACATTTTTCTACAAATCTGTGAACTTTTTGGTGAAGTGAAATGAGACAGTTTTACTCATCACTAGAACACACATTTATGAAGCTGTACAATTATTGTATACAAATATTGTAATTAGCTGAGTGCAGAATATTGTCAGTAAAGATGCATCAGTTTGGAAAATTAACATAAAAACATAAATGCAAAAGTAAAATGTAAGTACGGTAAGATGTAAAGATGTAAGAGTGAGTGCTGCCACTTTTGACTGACATTTTTTTACAGTATTTTTCCCTTTCTGAATTTGTTGCATTGACTTGAGAGGGTTAAGTCCAGTCAGAGGTGATGCAAAATAAATGATTTAATTTAGATGTTTGCTTGGTGCAATTGAACTGAAGGGGTTAATTCAGTCATAAGGACTGCTGCACTGAGTTTAATAAATGGACCAATTATTTTACCCACTTTTATAAATAAACCTCTTATCTTCCTTCTCAAGATAAGATTTTAAGAAACAGAAATCCCAAAAGGTTAACAGCATCTGCAGAAAATGCTTAGAAATAACATCCCCCCCTCCCCCTCATCCTTTCAAATCTCATATTTTTGCAAGGGAGTAAAGTACCCAGGAAGCAACTGGCGGGCATGGCACTGCTTCTAAATCTCATTGTTGAATAATGCAGTAGAAGAAATGTATCTAAATGCCCTGCTTCCCCCACATCCTCTCAAGCTTAACATCTCTGAGCCCATCAAGGCACATATTTCATTTTCATGCTATTTCCATCTTCAGTTTGAATTTTACTTTTTTCAAGAAAAATGGCAAGGTAAATAAGAACAGAACAGAAGTGAACTAGTTCTTTTATATACTTACTGTAACATTGAGCTGCTGAGAAAAATTGCGCATTTACCTGTGTTTAAAAATAAAACACTTCTAGCAAAACTGATACAAGCCATGCTGTGGCATAACAGGGGGACCCACAAGAACAGGTTGAAGGTGGTCACAGGTGACCTGAAACATCCAGGAAATGACAAGGGGTCCTTTTTGGAGCTGGAGAAGTGTTCCACATTACAGAAATAGCCTGTGAACCTGGAAACCCCTGGTCCGGAAATTAAATCCATACTTGTAGCAAATGAAATCAACTGAAGGGTTGACAGGGCTAAACAACTTAAAACGGTTTACTATATCCATACTTCCTTTACGCATGGCATGAGGAGTTAAAGACTACTCACAAAGCATTCTATGACTCATTTAAAAAGGTTTGGGGTAAAAAAATCCTACACAGGGGGCAGCACACAGCACTTCCAGGCACATGTCATTTCTTGGGGCAGATTTACCAAAACACGAATTCGAATCCCGAATTGGAAAAATTCGGTTTGGAAACGAAAATTTCTGAAGATCGCGACTTTTTCATCGCCATTGCGACTTTATTGTATTTTGCACAACTATTTTGTCGCCGTTGCAACTTTTTCGTATTGATCGATCGTAAACAGTGGGAAAACCTTTCCAACTTTGCATGATTTTGGAAGCCTCCCATAGGAATAAATGGCACGCTGCAGCTCCAACCTGGCCCAAGGAAAGTCATCATACCGAAGCTTGAATGAATCCGAAACCTTCGTACACGGCGCAACAATATGAATTTTTTGAGACGGCGACGAAAAAGTCGCGTAAAATACGTGTAAGATCCGAAAAAGTCGCGAAGAAAAAAAATACAGATCATTATGAAAAAAATGCATTTGGACACATTCGGAGCGTTCGTGGATTGATAAATCTCCCCCCTAGTCTTGCTTTCTGCCACTGAATGTGAGTAGGGAGCTGCATAGGAGAACCATCTGTAACTCCCCATTTGCTACTCTGCTGCAAAGTGCAGGGTTGGATGTAAATATGCAAAAACACGGTAGTTTATACCTGTTTGTATTTTGCACCCTGCCCTGCACATAGTTAATGATGCCCTCTGTCTGTCTTGTCTAATGCCTTTCCCTTATCTGGATCCACAATAGGTTTCTGTTATTATCTTAAAATAAGACACTATCCAGAACCAGCTTTTTGGATAATGAATAAAATGCTTTTTTTTAACAATATTCAGCATGAATTTATACTAGCTTAGTTACTGGTAAAGGGGAAATAAAATGGGACTCTGTAGGATAAGCTTTTTTTGTATTTCAGTACTTTCTGGATAAATAAACCTCTACATGTAATTTTATATTTACGTTAACTAACTTGCTTTTAGTCACAATCTGCCATTGCCCCACGGAGTTTGCATTCTAAATTACTGTTTCTCAACATAGCATGACAGCCCAGCACAACTGCAATAAAAAGTCTACTGTGTCTGATTTGGATGTATAACATTTAGGGACAGATTTATCAAAATGTGAAATTACACAGAAACATTTTCCCACTTTCAACTCATTCCTATGGGATTTTTAGAAGTGTATTCATCAATTGGTGAAAGTGAGAGTTTACCAGTTGATAAATGCGTGTATAAAAAACCCATAGGAAAGGAAAGCTATAAGCGCAGGGGCTGCATGGCAAGAGATCAGATCTGGTTTATGTTTAGAGATTGGCAGAACCATGTGCAACTGTGATTAGGTGAGAAGGAAAGAGTTAAGGCAGGAGAAAGCTGGCCTGGGGGACGGAGAAAATGAGAGGGATGTGATGTCAGAAAAAGAACCACTCACTTCCGTATCTTCTGAGCAGGTAGAAACATCCCACCCACCCTCCCCCTTTATGCATATTTTTTTGTTCTTATATTAATAACTGAATGTGAATGTTTTCCTGAATTCATTGTTATATTGTCCTTATATTGTATCTTTATACAGTATAAACTTGAGAGTCAGCATTGTATTTAATCCATGTTAACTACGATTGTTTGATCCAGGGAATGTTTCCAATCGCATGGGGGTCAGGAAGGAATTGTTTCCCTCTTGAGTCATAATTGGCACAGGCTTCAGGTTGGGTTTTTTGCCTTCCTCTGGATCAAAACAGTGGATATATGATAATGTATTTTAAGTTTTATTTGTCACAGCAGTGGTAGGACCTTGCCAGTGTACTGCACAGGTAATTTTAGCAGAGGGAGAAAGGAGGTTCTCTCCTGTGACTACGTGGTGGATTGATAGATACAGACGCTACTACTGCTTGTGCTAGGTGACAGCCTGCTTGGATTTCCTATCATCGAGACACTGCAGATCCAGGACCGGCAGCAGGGCTGCTGAGCTTCTCTCATGGTTGGTAATGCAGCTCCTGCTGGTAGCAGAGTTTGGGGCCATCCTCTCTGTAGGTAGAGGCCGTCTAATACTCATTCAAGTCTTGAGCAAGGAGCGGCAGAGCATAGTAGTGACCTCTTATGGAATTATAGCTTTAGGTTATTGCCTTGGGTTAGGCTGACAAGGTCCTATTTATTTGATAAAATGTGAATAAATGCTGTAGCCATTTTCTCCACCTCTGTCTCCTGGTGTTTCATTAAGATATTTAACAAGGGGGTTCAGTGGGGTGCCTCTAGTTGAAGCGTAATTGAGGAGTCCCCTTGTCATGAGTAGAAAGTCAGGAAGGCACAGCGGGGACAGTCGTCCTGGGCCCGGACTTTTTTAACTTTAAAGGGGGCCCGGCCGTGCAAGAGTTTTCTTAGCTTGCTCCCCCTTTGGGCCCTATCATTGCTGGCATCCTCTGCTATGTCACGCTGCTCCCTGCTACATCTGCACTTATATAAGGTTGCACCCGTGCGTATTGACGTCACACACACGGGGTGCAACCTTATAAAAGTGCAGATGTAGCGGGGAGCAGCGTGACATAGCGGAAGACGTCACCGAAGCCAGAGAACGCATGGGAGCCGCAAGGAAGCAGCGTGGGGAGGAGAGGAGGAGGAAGCAGGAGGATGCTGGGGGGGAGCTGAAGGATGCTTGTGGCGGGCCCTGGGGAAAGCAGAAGGATGCTGGGGGTGCCCTGGGGGAAGCAGGAGGATGCTGAGGGGGAGCTAGAGGATGCTTGGGGGGCCCTGGAGGAAGCAGCAGGATGCTGGCGGGAAGTAGGAGGATGCTGGGGGGAGCTGGAGGATGCTTGGGGTGCCCTGGAGGAAGCGGCAGGATACTGGGGGGGGGGGAGCAGGAGGATGCTTGGGGGAAGGCATGGGGGAAGCAGGAGGATGCTGGGGGGCCCTGGAGGAAGCAGAAGGAGACTGGTGGTAGCTGGAGGATTCTTGGGGGGGCCTGTGGGAAGCAGGAGGATGCTGGGGGGGCTGAAGGATGCTTGGGGGGGCCCTGGGGGAAGCACAAGGATGCTGAGGGTGCCCTGGGGGAAGCAGGAGGATGCTGGGGGAGAGCTGGAGGATGCTTTGGGGGCCCTGGAGGAAGCAGGATGACACTGGGGGTGAGCCAAAGGATGCAGGAGGACGTGGGGGGGAGCGGGAGGAAGCAGTAAGGAAGCAGCGGGGAGCGGGCCATAGTATAAGTAATTTGAGGGAGGACCACCAATGTTTTAACAAGCCCTGGGCTGGCTAGCAATGTTTTAAGGGGTACCTGCTGTGGCACCAATACAAAACGTAACCCCTGGCCACCAATGTTTTAGGGGGGCCCTGGCTACCAATGTTTTAGGCGGCCCTACCTACCAGTGTCTGTGTGTTCTTTGTATTGATGGGAGGGGGGCACAGAAAATTTTGTTTTGAGGGGCCCCGTGATTTCTGATGGCGGCCCTGATTGTGAGCTCTAATCTCACATTTTGATAAATCTGTCTAAAAATCGTTCTACTTCATTGTCTTTAAGGAATTAGTTATAAAACTACAAGTTGTCATCAAGTCATGTTTATAGATAGTTATCTTCTGCAGAATAAACACAATTACTGCAAGATGAGAGACAAACTTAATCAATCTCAACTGATTAGTGTGGGTCAAATCTACAGGGCTAACTAGCCCCTGGCCTTAATAGTTTAAAGTCAAAATATCCCTACTTGACTACACATGAGGTTATAGTTCAGTCTTTTTAGATATTGGATTTTAGATATGATTTTTAGTCTACTCCCCACTTGGAGGCCAATCTTTGAACAAGACCAAAACTACAAAAGTATCGGTGTATCATTCATTTAGCCATATTTTCATGGATATCTACAGCAAATATGTTTTTTTCCCAAGTCTCAACCCAAATGACCTTCAAGCTTTGTGGGGTATGTAGGACAGCAAATAGGCTTTCTCCCCAAAAATATTTCTAGATGCCACTCAGTCTTGGTCACCCCTGCCACTGTTCTAGGCACATTTATGGGGGCCAGTCCCACAGTTTGGGAACCACTGACGTAGTCTATAAAGACCCTGAGCCTCGAGTAACTATAGTTAGTACAGCACATACATTCATAATTATGATAGAAACATTGCAGTGATGCTACCTACTCAGCTAAATAAAGATATGTACCTTAAATTCATATCTCCTTGCAGGAACTCAAACTTGGCTAGTCTTTCTATAATTTAAGTTTAATTGTACAGTTGAGGGGTTTCCTCTGTATGAAGTGAAGTTTTATTAGGTAAGGCCCTAGCTACAGAGCAGGAGAAGTAATGTATTCTGGAGGGGGTGGTACAAACTCCCTCTGTAGTATAAAAGGAAATCTGGTATATAGTAAAGGCAACACTATCTCAGACCATTATGGCTTCTATACCAACAATCTCCTATTTGTTAGGTTTTTCTGAATTATAAAATACAAATCACATCACTCTCTATAAGATGTTACCCCAGAGGCTCAAACAAATTTTGAGTGGATACAACTAACTGTGGTGCGCACAAAGAATCCAATACAATGCGTGCTAGGCTACACTGAAAATGAACTGCAATTTATTTATCCTTTCGTGGGTATCTCAGAGATTAGAGGCAACATACAGGATTGTGTACAGATTTTGATAGTTTGCTTCTTATATGTCATAACATTGCTTTCAATCAATTTATAAAAATGACTGTGTATCACCATTAAACCCCTTGAGAGCTTAATCTTTCCCAGCAGTACTAATTTTATTCCTGGGCATGCAGGGATAAGGTATATCCTATGTGGTGAAGCTCTACTGTGCCCTACTATGTATTAAAGGAACATGTACTTCACTAATCTAAACTCACCCCCAAAACATAGAAGCAGGGTATTCTGCTTGCTTTCCTCTTTTAAAGAGTGACAGACAGAGAGGGGCATTCTCACTGCCATTGCTTTTAGTAAGCAGTCAAGTGCCCCATGTGCCATTAGCATACAGGTAGGTCTTTACTAAGGGGAGAAGGTGAGACTAGAGCCATGGATTCTGATGCTATAGTTCTACTACAGGAGTATAAGGCCACAGAGTAGGAAGCGATGCCAGCAACTGAGCAAAGCTGAGAATAGGTTATAATATAATATGAAAAGTAACAAAAGCATTTAATATAAATGCAATGCATTGCTAGATGATAATATATGTATTGATTAAATGCAGTAAAGGCAACAGTTTAAAGAATTAAAGGCATGATTGAAGAGTTAGAATGATCGCATATTGGCAGAATTATAGCATTTTTTTAAAGTGGGAAATGTAAGCATCTCAGATTTGCACTACAGTAATTTTCTTATATAAATGTATGTATATTTATACATTATAGAAATGAATGTAAAAAGATGTATTGTGCTTGAAAATCCTTCAATCTAAAGTGCAAAGGAAGCATGAAACTTACTGGAACTGAAATGGAAAGATTTCATATAACCAAACTCTGTTCTTGCCGTGTGAAGATGATTTGAGGACACTTCAGAGCAGAGAGCTGCTTAAAATACATCTGTTATAAAAGGAATCAGACTCATGTTTGAACTAAAATCATGCATACTAATAAAATAAACCTCGCATGATATTCTGCATTTTTCTGCTCTTATAAAATATATTCCCAGCTCCAGCTCTACTATAAGTGCGCTGTCAGTGTCTGAAAGGATTATCAGGGACATGATGCTGGTTACTTGCGTGTCCCTTGTGACTCTAATGGGGGGGGATAGGGAGCAATTATTAACACTCATAATGTGCCAAACAAAACAGCTTATTTATGGACGTTTTAAAGGGATTCTGTCACCCCTTAAAGGAGACATATCATATAAAAATTATGAATGCACCAGTGAATTATACTCCTCTAAATATAGAACGATTGTGCCTAAAAACCCCCCACTAGTCCCGCCCATCTGTTCCACTTCCTGCTGGCTGAATTCTCTGGATGAGCTGGGGAGCCGGCGGCCCTCCGTACCCTGCACTGTAGCATAGGAACCAATCAGCAGCTAGGCTGACCTGATTGGGAACTGAAGCCTGTCTCTGCTTGTGTGAGTGCAGGGCTGTGATTGGCTATCCCCCTCCTACTGTGCTTCTGGCAGGGACCGTTACGACACGCCCACCCTTCATTTGAAACAGGGACAGAGAACTGATAAGATCTATAGGGAGCTCCAATAAAGGGGCCATTTTTACAGATAGGATTCATTATTAGCCCAAAGTGAAACCAGCACCCTATATTATTCATAATTGCCTACAAAATTAGGGTTTTTACCATTTATCCAATATGTCTCCTTTAATTAATTTTAATAGTTTCTTAAAAAAAATACTTTAAATAATATCATTTTAACAAAACAAGTTGCCCTGGCCCACTTTCTGTCAGTCTTTAACATCACTAAGTGGCAGCTCTCAAATTGTTGCAGAGAAACCAGAAGTAATTTTCCCCTTTCCCTTGCTATCCACCCCTTAAGTCTCCCGTAAGATGCTTCAAGTATGAAAAGAATGTGATGACCTTGGATTACTTGAAATCTTCATACATTTTAATAGCTGCTATATTTTGTGGTTGGTTAGCAGCATATTAAGGTTCCCTGGCATGGGAGTAAAATAACAAAAGATGATATCTATAATCCACAGCCTGAATATACTACATGTACATCTGAAGCGCAGTGGGCAACTTGCACATTTCCCTGCACCACTCAGTCCTTCCTGATTTCTGTTCCAAATGGAGCGCTGCTGTACCTATTGATGCAGGGGAATCCTGGAACTGCCATCTCCTGTCAAGGTGGTAGTTCCAGGGTTCCCTCTATGCTGAAAGAATAGGTGCACATGTCACTTGCACACTGAACACTGGAAATGACGCAAGCAGACATTGAAAATATTCATCATAACTGAGCCCTATTTGTACAAGCACATCTGCGTTCATTTTAGTAAATCAGAAGCAACTGCAGTAGCCGCAGCACAATTGCATCAAGAGAATTGCCCATTTGTGTCCACAATGACTCCAGAAGTCTGGGGGAAAATGGTGCATTGTTGGAAAAAAACATATCAATTGTGCTCTAAATTGTACTTTACTCACTGTGCCTTGGTAAGTAAATGTGCCCTGTAATCAGTTAGTCAGACAATTCTACAGAAAATGACATTTATAGTAATGCCTACTTATATCCTATTACTCTCTACCTACTTATCAGAAGCTACTGTGTATTACTGCTTGCCTTTTGATGTAACACTACCTGCTCAGATCTGCTATCTAGTGGGTGAATATCATATGCGGAGCTCTAGAAACTGTAGCCTTGCAGAGATCTATGCAGGTTGATGTTACAGCTGAGAGCATAAGAACTGGTTTCAATAGTAAAAGTACTTGCCTTTTTTGCATATCATGCAGTCCCTCTATAGAATGGGGGGGGGGGAGGTATAGAGCTGGGATCTTGAGCCACATTCAGATAAAAAAGTGTTAGTAAGTCAAGTGTGAAAAAGTTCTTTGGGGATGCCAAAAAAGGGCTGTGATTGGCTATTTGGTAGCCTTATGGCTTGCAGGAGGCTCTGCTTGGAAATTGTGTCTCTGTGCTTCCAAAACTTGCCTCCAAGCCAGATATTTATAAATGGGCACTTACTTTGAGGCCACTAGAAGCAGCATCAAAGGGGGTGGTGAGCAACATGTTGCTCACAAGCCACTGGTTAAAGATGACTGGTATAGAGAATCTAGTGGTGCACTGACTGATAAGCTGGGTAGGATATTTACTTTCCCTATAACAGTTGTGTTAGTTGTGACTAAGAAATTTTGCGTAGACAAGCAAGCGCAACAATGGCAATTTTGACGTGCCAGCCACAATTGCACATCTCACCCTGGTGACAGCGATGACATTGGAATTATAGGTAAAAATGAGGCAATGTTAAAAAAATAGATCTGTAAGTAAAGGACCTTCTGTATGTTTTTGCCATAATTTGGATCTCCATACTTTTAAGTCTACTAAAAGATTATTTAAACATTAATTAAACCCAATAGGATTATTTTGTCACTAATAAGGATTTACTGTTTAATTATTACAGAGAAAAGGGAAATACGAGAGTAGGCCTTCATGTAATTTGGAGCTTTCTGGATAATGGGTTTTTGTAATTCTACAAATTTTCCACTATACATACTAAATATTTTCAGTGGTTTTAGGCTTATAAATGGAATTGCTATTAAAAGGAGCATCGGCACAGCTGTTACTAACTCTTGAACCAATACATAATAAGGTAACAGAAGTCTAGCCTGGAAAAGGGTTGGCTTCATTATTTCAGCCAGAGCCAGCAGTACCAAAGGGGAAACATAAACAGTGCTTTTGATTGCAATTACACTTATGTTATAAAACCACTGAAATTTTTTCTTTACTGCAAATTAAAAAGTTGCTTAAAATTACATTTTAATTTGATATGTCAAAATACATTTAGGTGGAGTTCCACTTTAAAGCTTGCATTAATATATGATTGCACAAATAATTAATAGAGGGTTCTATATTTTGAAACAAAATCGAAACAACATTACCCATACTAAAAATCAGCATAGTAAGAGGGAAACATTTAGAGGGGCTCATTTTCTAAGCTAGGGGCAACTCACTGAATTTTCTACTTTGCACCTTGCCCCAGAGGTAGTACACCAGGACACATATCTTCAAGCTGAAATACAGCACAGCTTGTGTTTGACAAAAGGGACTTCAGTTTTCGTTGAATATCCCTGGAACACCCCCAAGCTTGAATGGCATTTGCCTTTGCAGGTTAGAAGCACCAGGGGCCCCAATGTGCAAAGTTACATAGTTAATTTTGGTTAAAAAAAAGTCAATAGACAATCAAGTTCAACTCCCCCAAATGACCCCCATTGCTATATTTGGACATACTTTTAGCAAATATACTTGTATCTACACTAAACAAACTGTATACTGAACTCACTGTATATCTTGAGATCACAATAGCCTAATTGTGCGTTTTTTTGCCAATTTTTTCAGGCGTCCGCACGACTTTTTCGTACGCCGTACAACTTTTTTGGATGTTTGCACGAAAAAATCGGAAAGGTTTTACCGCTGTTTACAATTGTTCGGTACGAAAATTTCGTGACTTTCGGATCATCAATACGATATTATCGTGACTAATACGATTTTTTCGTAAGCATTTTCGTGATATTTGCGATCTTCTGAAATTTTCGTTTCCAATACGATTTTTTCCCATTCATGATTGGGATACGTGGATTAGTACATGTGCCCCAAAGTATGCATGCACAACTTCCATCATCACAAATGCTTCGTTTACAGAAGAAAATTAACTGGACTATTTATTTATATTAATTTTTAAAGAAAAAAATGAACTGGACCATTCATTTATATACTGTTTGGTGGCTTAGCTTATTGATTTAATACTTTGTACTAAGCCAAAATTAGTCCTCTATTAATTAAGTTCAGATGTTAATTGAGTTTGGCAGTGCTACGCCAAATGAAATGCAAGTCTTGGCACTAAACTACTGATCAATTAATTGTATCTCTATATCATGTCATTGCACTTCTAAAGACTGATTGTTATCTTTAGAATGGGTACCCATCATGTAGTATAATGCTACTTGAACATAGTGCCAATGAGTTTTATTCAGATTACCTTGATTAGGTAAAAAATGGGCAGAAAAAAATCTTTATATGTAGGCAGTTGGTCAAATTTCACTGCTATATAGCTGTCCCTTGGTTTAACACCACACACTACAGAGGGATGGGTGTGCTGTTTTCCTGGACACAAACATTCCATGCTGTTGGTAACACTTTTACTACAAACATATCTTAAACTGCTCAAATGGAGATTATGGGTAACATGTCAGACCCTTAGCAATTAGTTTGGGCATTTACATAACTGAAGGAGATGTATAACGACAGGTGTGTGGTTTTAAGTTTATTTTAACTGGTTGGTGTTAAAGCAAGGTCCTTGAAAAGTCACAAAGCATTATTATACATTCACAAATCACTACAGATGCTACTATCTGCTTTAGTCTTGTTCGCTCCAGAGAATATTTGGGTTGTGCATTACTGAACTAACCCCAAAGATTAATATAAAGATTGAATGGCATAAAAATGATGAATCCAACTTTATATACACTAAATACTTCCAAGGAAGCCTGCCAACCATGAGGTTCCCTAGGAAACCAAAATTATAGCATAACTACTTCCTTTCTAAAGACCAGCAGTTACAAAAAGTAAATAAGCACAGTACTTTTGGAAACATTAACCCTTTTGTCGTGTATGCGGGGTTGTCTAATTCTAGAAATCATAGGCAGAGGTTGACTTTTTTGTGCTAAAGATAAGCCATACATATGGGCACATTTACTAATCCATTAATCAGAATCCCGAATGGGAAAAAATCGGATTGGAAACGAACATTTTGCGATTTTTTCGTCGCCGTCGCAACTTTTCCTTGAATTGTCGCAACTTTTTTCGTCGCCGTTATGACTTTTTCGCGAATTGTCACGACTTTTTCATCGCCGTTACAACTTTTTAGCGAATTGTCGCGTCTTTTTCGTATTGAGCGCTCGTAAACGGCGGGCAAACCTTTGTGACTTTGCATGATTTTGGAAGCATCCCATAGGACTCAATGGCACTCTGCAGCTCCAACCTGGCCCAAGGAAAGTCATGATACTGAAGCTTGAATGAATCCGAAACTTTCGTACTCGGCGCGACAGTACGATTACTTCGCGACGGTGACGAAAAAGTCGCGACAATTCGCGAAAAAGTCGTGATGGCGACGGAAAATGCACGACAATTCGCGAAAAAGTCGCGACTGCAACGAAAAAAAATCGCAAAAATACCGATCATAACGAAAAAAACGCATTCGGATGCTTTTTGGACGTTCGTGGATTAGTAAATGTGCCCCATAGACTGATCAAAAGCTAATGTGGGACATAGTGGATTCGCTGCTGGCATAAAATATGAACCTCCCAACTACCTCTTGTGGTTCCCACTGACTTCCAGGGATACTGTGCAAAAGTGCAGGTGGGGTTTCTTTTTTTCACCCTAAAATGCTTAGGATTTAAAAGTATTCATACATACACTTCTGTGAGGGGCTCTCCATCCATTTGTGTTTGGGATCAGTTACCTTAAATGTGTTTTAGTTTAGTGGGTACTCACATCCCTGGCACATTATACACAGTGAAATTCAGTCTATATTTATAAACCCAGGACATTATATGCAGTGAGAAGCAGAGGGTAATGATGGCAGATATTCAGGCCCTGGCACTATAACACTGGCACTGATACACAGCATTGGCTCCACTGTAACTTACTAGAAATGAACAAAACACTGACAAAAGTAAGTGAAATGTAAGTGCAAAAACAACAACAAATATATAAGAGCACAACTGGCTTTTTCAGGGGGAAAGCATTACTTTAGGACTGAAGCAAGGGTGATAGGGATATTATAGATGTCAGGTGACAAAAAATTATTTCATTTCAGCTAGTGGGTCAGCCTTTAGAACATATTAAGCACGTGTATAGAACCTGTGGCATGAAATCTGCAGCAAAAGTTCAGAGTTGGTGAGGTTCTTAGGTAAAGTTTACAGCCTGCAGATCCTTCTCATCAGTCTTCATTTTTTCAGTGCTTACATCTGTGCCTTGGTTGGTCAATTTTACTGTCTGTCAAGATAGCTGGGCTCTGATTGGAGAAACCACAAGATGAAAGATCCAATCAGAGCACAGCTGATTATTACAGAACCGGAGCTTGCAGGAAGGAGGATTCCTGATGTTCCAGATTTTCCTGATGTTCCAGAGCAGTGCAGAAACCGAGTTTTTTTTTTTTATTTTAAGGTGCCACAAAGGGTTGATTTATGATGAGTCCTGAAGTTGCTGAAGTTGCTTGATGTCTGGTATGGTATATGGCATTATGCTTTATACTCAATTTCCGAGTCTCCTGAACATCCAGAGATTGTCTATCTGGTTTAGACACAACCAATACTTAATGTTCATCATTTATTAGGAGTGCCAATTTTATAATTTAGGAAATGCCTTTAAAAGATTAAAATATGATAAGTGGGAATTGTAACATTACAACTTTTGCTAAACAAGTCAACATAATAGTAAAAAAATACTATTGTGACTGGCAGGAAGGAGCCTAAGTGCTGGTATACACCTGTTAATGGCTAGATTAAGACTGGAATCCAGGATACATTGAAACCAATTATTTAAAGAATTAGAAAAGGCAGAATCACTGGGGGTTCCTAACATGTTGTTTTTTTGTATTGCATTCTCTTACCTGATATCCGGGCTGGTGCTCCTGTTTGGAAAAAAAACTCACAGATGCGGGCAACCAATCCTTTTCCATCTTCTCGCTCGCCTGTGTGTACTCCAGGCCGGAGCAATTTTCTGCTAAGAGGAGCACCAGCCTGTGGTGTCAGGTAAGTCAATACAAACACTGGGGGGTGCCTAACATTTGGAATCCCCCAGTAACTTTAACTTTCCTTCTCCTTTAATGAACAAGAGGAATCAATTCTAGAAATATCATAAGGTACAAAGACTGAGAAAACAAGTTCATATATAGGCCTGTAGCTGAGGCAAGCATCGGGCTAAGGCAGAGTGCAGTAACAGGCTTTAACAAAATGAACTTTAACAAAAACCCAGCCTCGGGATCGCTGAAAAAGCAGAAGGAAAGAAGAAGATTGCTCACCTGCCTTTACCCTGGGTTGGTTAGGTTTTCTCTTAATAGAAGCACCGGGGGTTTCAGGTAAGCAATTACAATTACTGGGCTGGATCAAGCTAGAGAACTTTAACGACCAAGCAACTAGCCATTGCATGAGTTAAGCTGGCTATACACGTGGCGATCTAATGATGTTTCGTGCGACCATCGGTCGCACGAAACATCGTCAGATCCGCCACACACAGTCAGGGCTGAAACAGCAGATAAGGAGGTAGAAACAATAGGATTTCTACCTCCTTCTGCCGATTCAACCCTGACGGCAGATTTTGGTCAGGCGCCTTCTATGGCGCCCGATCAAAATTTTCTAACCTGGCCGATCGGCGAGTTGTCCGATATCAGCAGCTTCCTGCGATATCAGTCGACTCGCCGACATGCCATACACGCACCGAATATCGTACGAAACAAGGTTTCGTTCGATAGTATCGGTGCATGTATGGCCAGCTTTAGGCTTATAAATGGATCAATTATCAACACTGGTCAAATTTGCACCTAGGCAGTATCCAATAGCAACCAATCAGTAATTGGCTTTTTGAGCCAGGTGCAGGTAGAACAATAAATGCAACAATTTGATTGATTGCCATTGGTTATTGTCCATGGACAAAGTTGCCTGGTGTTGATAAATGGCCAATGGTAACAATTCAGAAAGGAGAGAAAACTGAATTCCAGACCGGATAATAGACTGTGCAGCTCTAAAAGCTTCCAAAGGTTTACTACAATAATGCAGCACCACATTAATACACGGTCCATTGTATACCATGACTTAGTCTTCCCAGGATATTTGATGCACATTTTAATTTTGACCAAATTTATCTATCAAACATCTAAAGTCACAGAAATTCTCTTTCTAACCATAAAGGGAGAAATAAAGGCTTCATTATCAAAAACAACTTCATTGGCACACATTAAAAAGCAATAAATGTCAGGAATGAAATAACATTTCATTTATTTATAGGCTTAATAACACAACAAAGTGCATTATAAATGTTTTTTTTAAGATAAAAATCTAATATACTGTAAGATCATAACCCCTATTGCAAAAATCTAGGGAATAATACTCTATAATTACTCAAAGGTAATATAAATACTCAGGCCATCACAGCTAAGCAAAACCAATATTCTGTAATAAATAGATGCAAGCAGCAAACCAATAAATGTTACTTTAAGCTCTTAATTAAGAAAATACACGCTTGTTTAAGAAAAGTATAAGCTATTGTTATTTAAATAGACAATACAGTATAAAGGCTTCCTATTATGAGCAACAGTATCTTTAAGCATATTTTTTTATATTTATGAATGGAGGAAAAAAGTAATTCCCGTTATAATAGAAAAAATCTTGACGGTGGTGATTTTCTGAAACAGTGGCCCCCAAATGGCATGATTTCAAGGCATGTCTTATTCATTTGTGAGAATTAGCAGTTCAGTGGGGTGTTCGACCCCTAACAAAACAATGTTTTACTGCACAAAAGAGTCAAACACTTTCTGACAAACTGACACGTTGATTTGCTTTGAAAAATGTGGCCATTCGGTAAACACTTTGCCCATGCTCCCATCCTATCATTAAATACAATTCATTTTGTTATATTTATACAATGCTGCTATCATTTACCAGCAAAAATTTGAAATTCCCCAAAATGGATAACCAAATTAAAAATGTAAGAATAACCCAGTTCAGAAATGTTATTTAAGTTACAGAGAATTTGAAAAGTAAAGAATTATTTCTCCATTTGCAATAAGTCTTATAATAAGTAGCTTTCAGCTCAGCTTCAAAGTAGATTTTACTTTTACTTGTTTTCCAATAGAAATGTAAATTCATAAAACCAAAGCTGTTAGGGCTCTGGCACACGGGGTGATTAGTCGCCGCGAACATGTTGCAAGTCTTTTTCGTCGATTTCGGGAAATCGCGCCGCTGTGTGTGCCATCCCACCGGCGACTTACATTCTCGCCGGTGGGATGGCAGGGGAAGGCAACTCGGGGAGATTAGTCGCCCGTGAACAGGGAGTTTTGTCGCGGGCGACTAATCTCCCCGTGTGCCAGAGCCCTTAGAGGTAGTGTTTTTTGTGTGTTTACCTATGTTGGGTAGTGTTTTTTGTGTGTTTACCTATGTTGGGTAGTGTTTTTTGTGTGTTTACCTATGTTGGGTAGTGTTTTTTGTGTGTTTACCTATGTTGGGTCTCACAGTTATGTAAGGGATCATTTACAAAGTGTAAAGCAGGATGCAAAGTCCATAAAATGGGTGAAAACAGCCATGATATTTGCATATTTTCACCCTTTGGGTGCAGGTTTTTGATCTCCAGAATGGAGAGCTAAGGCCTGTCTGCATTTGACAAAGCTGTATTCATGAGGGGCATGCAGGAGAAGCACGTAGGTGTCCCTTCCTTTGCCCCTTAATTTAGGCTTTATTCAGATGCACAGGTTAGGGAGCACTGGCAAGGGATGCAAAGGACCCCGTCCCTATTGCCTGCCCTTTGCTGCTGTAATCCTGGTCCCAAAGTGTTGGCACGATAGATGGATAGTAAGTTAAAGAAGAGTCTGCAACAGCAGCCCAAGGTAGTTTGCTGCCTAAGAACCACTATCACATGCCTATATACATAAGCAAATGAGAGGGGATTCAGAGGCCCACAAAATTTGAAGAGCCACAGACTTGAAATAAATAATAGCAACTAAAATATACAATTTGTAAAATCAGTTTTTTTTATATACATCATACAAGCACTAAGAGATACATGGGGTCACTGGTCCTCATACCATTGTTCCATTCTGTTTCCAAATCTGCAAAAGATCAGTGGTTAAGACTATGTCACGCATGTCAGAGTAGGGTTCAGAGAAGGGTTTTTCTTACATAATATGGAATATCTGAATATATTGGGCATTTACACCAAAATGGTGAGGGGAACATAAATGATAAAAGGTGTTAATTTAATTGTAGGGGCCCTATTCTCCATTAGGCAAGGTGACATCTGGGCTTCGTATAACTTACAAATGACCCACCATTGTGGGGGCCCTACCATTTACTTGCATGGGGACCAAGATCTCATATTGCAACCCTGGTCATTTACACACAATACATTTTAGTGGTTTCTGCTTATTTTGGTTTATTATTATTTTGAATATTGGTCTTTGAGCAGAACAGGGTTCTGAAATCATTAAGAATCCCATTTTTGGATGCTATTTTGACAAATAGTGAGTGAGTGACATTACCCAGCATCAGAGACCAGCTACCTCTCCTCCACAGATGCACACATTCATCAGAGATCTTTATTGATGTTAACTTGCCCTTTAATGAGCCACTTATACCAATCGCAAACAATTTAAAATGTAAAGGCTTAAATAAAATTGAGATGACCTCTGTATTTTATTTACATCACCAGCAGATTTCTTAGCTCTCCCCTAACAGGAGTCTTACTCTATATTCTGTCTCAGTGGCACATCTTCACAGCTTTTATGGAACTCCTAGAAGGTACTTCTCATGGATACTCTGTAATGCTGTCTGTTATAGCTTTATGAGTGTAGGTCAGGGCATAGCATAGACGATCCATCCATTTGTTATCATTAGGGACAAGCTTCCTACAGTATTTACTGAAAAAACATTGATTTTGCAGAACCAGATCAAAAAAGCAAAATTGCAAATTCAAGCCTTTTGGCTAAATGTTTCCTAAGGCTGTATTATATTAATAAATACATCAAATACAACAGATTTTTAAACTATATTTCTTCTGCAGCCAATATATCATATATATATATATATATATATATATATATATACAGAGCACATTCATTACGTATATGTTTCAGCTTCATTACCCATTTAATGTAGTGTAAGACAGGAAATATTACCTCACTAATGAATTTGTATCATCATTTGTTTCATCAGATGTTCAAAGCAGTTCCCAAATATGCCCCATCCTTTATCTGTAAGCTTGCCTTCAAATATTCACCAAACCACTCATTACTTTTTCCAGTTATCTACTGCCATTTAATACTTCATAAGAGCTGCACCAGTTCTCTTGAATTCTGTGAATCCCATCCTATTAGACTTTCTCCCAGTTTTTCAGACAATCCCCCAAACAGATCTCTATAAAGTAACTAGGGTGCATTTACTTACCAAGAGGAAGTGAGCAAAGTGCAATTTTGAACGTAATCGCTGTGATTTTTTCCCATAATGAACAGTTCTTTCTCAGAATTCTGGCATTGTTATGGACACAAATGGATGATTCTCTTGATGCAATTGGTCTGTGCTTACCACAGCTGCATCTGATTTGCCAAATATTATATGTCTGCCTGGAGTCATTTCTTTTGTTCATGGCGTAATTTCCATTGTTTTGTGTGCAAATTACATCTGCCCCAATTACATAGGAGCAAGTGTACCCCTGCATCAATAAGAAAGGTGCACAGATTCCTAATGAAAAGCAGAAAGGACTGAGCAGTGCAACTATTGGGAAGTGTGAAGAGTTTGATGCAGGTACCTTTAAGGAAAGTGGTTTTTGATGCAACTTACTGCGGGGAAAAGCGCAAGTTGCCCACTGCCCTTATGGACATAATAAAAATTTAATAAATCTGGCCCAGGGTGTGTAGATGGGTAAAATCAGGAGTCATGAAAGGGAAAAATGTTAAGTCTCCTGCACTGGAATTCCAATCCTATTCTCCCAGAACCCCTATTTGCTTATGAAGTTGTTGTCCTTAGTCTATGACTATACTATGCTGGAAAGCACCCAAGCATAAACATCAACAGCAGTTCAGAGCTAAAAAAAGATATAAAACAACAGAGGGTATTCTCTTAGATATTCACTTTTGGTGAGCACTAATTATGATTTAGAAGCTAAATCATTTTTTATTCCAATAATTTACAGGCTTTAATTGACCTTTAAGCTTTACTGGACTTTGACTATGAGCCAGGAGAATTTTGCTTGAAGCTAGTGCTAGTGTCTGTGCATGTTTGTGCATATTAAGCAGGGACACAGTAATATCACCATAAAGGCACCAACTTGAAAAGTAATGATCAGAAAGAGAAGCAACTAAAATGTGCCTGCTTTTGGTAGTTATTACAGAAACAGTTTCTAATATGGTTACAGTAAAATCCTAAATAAATTCCATTTTTTTCAGAGATATCCTAAATGTCAGCCAAAGTACAAGACATGTGCTTAGCATGTGAAAATGAAAAGCCAATACAGTATTTGGTGGTTGTGACAGCAGTGACAGCCTGGGCTAAGAGACCAAACCGAGATGGAAATATTTCCTACTCTTATTACATGCAGATGATGGTTGGGCATTGATCAGCGCATACAGAGGATAAAGGAGATGAGATCAAACAATGGCAGCTCAATTTTCTATCCCATCTGTTAAGGGGAGTTTGGGATTTGCATCTTATTTTCATTTCAACTTTATGGATGCCCTTCTAACAGCCAGAATCTGAAAAATGACTAGCCAGATTAGAAAAAGAAAAAAAAAACAAACAAACAGAAAAAAGCAAAATGAAAAATACAGGGGAAAGTGAAAGACAAGAGGCTAAGAACTAAAAGGCTAAAAATAACATCATATCATTATAGTGTAGATGGCTGTAAATGAAATGCAATAGCAGAGTGCAGATAAGCATAGGAAAAGGCAGAAGAGGGCAGAGTGTAAGTGACCTTTACGAAAAGGCCTTCAGCAAAATAGGACAGATGCTCACATACACTGCAATATAAAGTAAAATGAAGTATGGCTGAATGAATTGCCAGCATCAGCTGTCCAATGCTTAAAATACTTAGCTGGCTCTATAACCTGAATATAAAGTGCAATTTATATGATAAAAAGGCACACACACTGCAGCTGATAAGGTTCATACGCGGTACAGCTGGTGTATGAGGATAAGCATAATAAAAGGGAAAATTCAGAGCAAGGTTCCATTATTTAAAGGAACAATAATTGACTTGTTAGCATACCTTAATCTGTGTTTCCCACTCAATAGAGGCGTTAAAGCTGTTATTATTTTGCTCATTAGTTTTGCTGAGGAGAAAATGTTTTAGGGTTGGCCGAAGGACATAATTATGGATTAGTTTCCAGGGGAACAGAATAAATGAAACACAAGACATAATGCAGACAAGCAATCATGATGGGGGTTAAATAGATAACAACATTTCCTGTCATTTTAATTCTTTCCAAAACCAATATAGTGTTGTCACACCTTCAGTGCAGTATGCATTTTATATGATATCCTGTTATTTGCTGGTTCATAAATTATAATCTGGAGTCATATGATAGCCTTTCTTTTATATTTAGAATCTGACATTTAAAACTGTATTTAGTGATTATCTTTCTATTTATTTAGCTGATGGTTTAACTAAATAAGTTGGTGTATGTATGCTGGCAAGCAGCCCTGGATTTGTGATCAGTTAATCAAAACAGAGCCTGCACATTAATTGTCTGCATTGAGCATAAGGCTGTGATGAGCAAATTGATTCCAGATGGAATGGTTCCTGGATTAAAAATTCATATTTCCACAGTCCCTTTTGCCAGCTGAATTGAATACAGAGTTTCCACAGATCTATTAACATTTTCTTGATATTAGTTGGATTGCAGAAGCATAAACTGACTTTTTTTAGAAACCTGATTTTTGATGTGTTAATGCTATAGTATAGTATATTGTACAGCCCATTTGTTGTCCTATGCAGAGTGTTGTAAGTACACACTTGATTTTGTTAAAAGACCTCAAAGTTTGTAGTCTGGGGTCAGTGTACGGAAGGTCACTTCTCACCTGGGCACATGCTACCCCATCTCTTTCTAAGATGATTAGACCATCATTAGGGTTAAACCTGGGGTATTTTATTTAACTCAACTGATTATGTAAAAAAATAAGGGGAAATGCCTGTGAGGGTTTTTATTTACACAGCTCATAATAAATAGTATTTATTAGTCTCAAGTTTAAAGTAACAGGACCGGTTAAGTAATTCTGAAGACATTTCACTACTCATCCATGTGGCTTCCTTAGTTCAACTGAGGGTAATACAGTAATCAGCCCTAATATTAACATTAATCTTAAGGGTAATACAGTCATCCAAATCCAATCACAACTGTTTCATTGAACTTATTAAATTAGCTGAAACACATAGAGGTCTGAAAGTATAATCCGGTCACAATGGTACCATGAATCTTATTGAGGCAGACGTTCATTTTTCAAGTTACATGACTGAGTGGGTGAATTGTTGTGAAAACTGCAGGGTTAGTAGTGATGTAACAATAGAGGAAGCAGACCCTGGGCATGGGGGACAAGGAGGTCGTGGGGTCTGCTTCATGCATTACTGCATATAAATCTCTACTCCACGCCGGCTCTCAGGTAGGAGAGTGGGTGGGCATTTATATGCCAGCAGGCACGGGGGCCAAGTCAGACTGGGTGAGTCTTCTCTGCACCTGTGGAAGGGACTGGGTAACACAATGCCCCCCCCTCCGCGAAACGTTGTGGAGGGTGTTCATGGTGTCAACACATGGAATAAACACACTATCAGTTATTGATTTGCAAATGAAGTGATCTCTCTTTTGATTTTTTTGGCATGAGTCTTCTCTGTGCCAGGCCCCTCTGAAGAATTTTTTACAGGGGGGGCCCAGAGTATGGATTTTATTTTAAATTGTTCCTCTGGCCTTACACCTTTTTCAAAACATCTGACATATGCACATTGCTGTCCTAAAAATAGTGTCCTTTTCCTTTAGACTACTGAGTCTTGTCCTGGAGAATTCGCCCTTCTATGTTCAGCCATGCCCTTACTGAGTGGTTGTTTAATCTCCCCCAATGTAGACATTTCTTCACTATACTGGGCAGTATATACCACATTACTTTGCTTGTGATTAGGAGGTATATTTATCATACTGTGTAAAAAGTGGTGTACAGTATTACTGTTGATGTTGCCAAGGACAACTAATCAGCAATTGGATTTCAACAGTTAGAAAAACAGCAAATCATCCGACTACTATGAGCAACATCACCGGTAATACTTTACTCCACTTTTACACAGCATGATAAATATATCCCTAGGTGTTGTTTGGGTGTACCAGATTCTGTCTCAGTGTGTTGTTTGGTTTAAAAGACATTGGATTGTGTTGTAGAAAGGTTTTTCCAATTAAACCTCAATGGACAAGAATGTCAAGCTTACAAGTAAAGTTGGAAAAAGCAACAAACTGGCATTTTAGGACTGTAAAATACTAACATCAAAAAGTGGAGAAACCTGAATAGTGAATTATAAAGCTACTGATCAGTATTTGCTGTTTGATATTGACCACCCATTGGAACATAACTTAGTTCAACTTGAGAAGCATCCGGCATAAATGGTGAAACATTTTCAAGATTACTTAGTAAGTCCAGTTGCTTTAGTCTTAGGGGCACATTCATTAAAGTACGATTGAATCCAAATACAAACGTTTTCGTACTGTGCGTCAAAATTTACGCGACAAAATCGTATTTGTCTCAACAAGTACAAAAGCTTCGGATTTATTCAAGCTTCATTATCATGACTTTCCTTGGGTCAGGTTGGAGCTGCAGAGTGCCATTGAGTCCTATGGGAGGCTTCCAAAATCACGCACAGAAGGATTAAATTCAGAAAGGTTTCCCTGCCGTTTATGATCATTCGGATATGAAAATTTAATGACTTTTGGATTGCCAGTACATTATTATCGTGACTATTACGATTTTTTTCGTTAGCATTTTCATGAGATTTCCAGTCATCAGAAATTATCGGATCTAATCAGAATTTTACCCATTTCGGGATTCAAACTCGTACTTTGATGAATCTGCCCCTTAGACTTTATTCTTAAGATGTAGAAAAAACAGTAAAAGGTTTAGGCACTTTTAAGCAGAGGAAGACATTATAATACTTGCTGATATTTAGAACTTTTACATTTGCATTATACAGTCAACCAGGCCCAGGCTGTGATTCAAAATAGGCCCTGGCATTTCAAGCACACAGAGGTCAAAACAGCCCACTAAGTAGCAGCTGTCTATGGCATCTTAGGGCTCTGGCACAGGGGGAGATTAGTCGCCCGCGAACATGGAGTTTTGCCGCGGGCGACTAATCTCCCCGTGTGCCAGAGCCCTTACAGAATTTACGGATTGACAATCCAGATCAGTGGTCAACCTTTGTTTTGTATCAAGATTTTACAGTTAGTTAGTAAACTCACAAAAAACTTATTTAGCACAACTACCATTGTTGAACTGAATTCCCAAGCTGAATTGTATTAGACCAGACAAATGTGGCAGGTTCTTTATCCAGTTTAATACAGTTGGATCATTTCTAAATGTCAGCCTGTAATGCTGGAGAGAAATGCTTTGTTAAATATAACAGTTGTAGCCCCCTAAGAAACAGGAATAGAAATAGTGCAACTAATGGAAAAACTGTACTTCCTTTGTTCCTATGTATGGCCTATAAATGCTGTATGTGTTTGTTTAGATGTTATTTCTGGAACACAGCCTGCTCTCTAGCTGCAATAGATACTCAGCCCTCAAGGATGCAAATAGTTTAAAGTAGGCTTAAAGCATTCCATGCTTCTCAATTGTACAAAGCCATATCTGAGTGGGCACATGGAAATTTAAAAAATGGTTTTAAGTGGCTTGGTTAGTGGTAAAGAAGAAGACATATCATTTTATGCAGTTCTACAAAAAAATCCATTTCACTCTCTTTGAAAAGCTCTGTTTCAAAACTGTCACATGAGGAAAATCAGATAAAAAAATGTTTTTTTCACATTTTTGCTTCAAGAATATATAAAAAGAAAATAATAATAGAGCTAATTTACTACCACAGTTGCGGTTTTGCAAAAATGTATGCACTAGTTGTGCGTATTCTGTCCAAAGATGTTCTTTGCACTTACAGTCTGACACTAATTCCAGAGTGCATCCATTGGGAGGTGTCTTACTTGATGGACACTTTTGATTTTAAAGCACAATGAAAGGTTAATATAAATTAAAAGTAAGTCTAAAGGCATTCTTTTTAAGTACTTACTGCATATCTTAATTCCCAGATCCCTGCTTGCTTCTCTGAGATATGGTGCTGGCAGCCTACAGCAGTGTGAAGATTACAGTGATATCACTGAAATCTCTCTCCCCTTCCTGTAGGTGCCAGTGGCAGCCTTCCTATTCTCTGAGCATGTGTGTAACTTGATCCTGTCTCCTGTTCTGAGCTACACATGCCCACCAGCCAATCAGAAGCGGATCTGGCAGAGGGGAGGGGGGAGGGAATGAAACACATGTGCAGTATGAAGCAAGGAGGGAAAGGAAGGGAGAATACCTTTTTAGAGATGGCTGCCTGTTCTAGAAAAGTGTGACTGAGTAAATATTTGATTAAGTGAGCCAAAAGTGTGGCGTTTTTACTAAACAATAGGAGGACAATTGGGCAGTATGCTTTTTAAATTTTGACTTGCATTCTCTTAACAATCAAGAAAGGTGCGTATAGGAAGCCAGAACTAAAAACTGAGGATCTGCATTAATTGATATGTACTATATGCTCATGTGTTTGTGAGTACCCACCTACTCCATAGATGCTGGTTGCTTGGTTGTGGTTAATCTAAATGATGCTTCATGTGAAAATTACTTGGGTAATTCAAAATTTTCAGTATATACTACACTATAATATTTTTTTTCTTCCTTGCAGAACTTTATTAAAGAAATTTATTAAAGAAATGGTGGGGGGGTTCCCGATGAACATAAAAGTTACTGTAACCCTTTCTTGGCACACTTTACAGAAATTGGATTACACTCACTTTCCTGGGCTGTGCTTGTTTTAGTAGATTGAATTCTCTTTGCATATGAAAGATACTGGGAACTGGGATTTACAGCGCAGTGCCTCCACCTAGTGGCACTGAGGAGCACACAAGCAAAACCTGTCCTCACATGGGGACACACACTGGAGACTCACATGGAGGTAAAGGCATTCACCAGCAATTAAGCAGTTCTCTCCCATTATAGTCTGGATCTTGATGCAAAGCAGAGAACACTCAGCTGGTTACTTTCTCCGGATCTGGCTCGCTCTGGCTGGCACTGTAGCAGGGGTTCCTTTATAACCTGCTGACCCCACCTGTGATTTGGCTCCAAATCCAGGCATTCTCTGGATCCTCCTTTTCTCCCAGAAGTGAACTGGGGCTCCCAGCCAATCAGATTTTTCTCCAGTCTGTAACCAGAGAAACAGGGGAAAGAGCCCTATGGTCCCCTACATAACTAACTAGCAACATTTAAAATATAAACACCAGTACATGTGAGGCCTCATTTAGGGTTACCAATTTTATGTTCAAGCAATTATATTTTATGGGCGGTCTTGTGCCCTTAGTGGGCAGGGCTATCATTCACTACAGAGGCCTGTGCAGACAGTGTAAAATAGCCAAAATGCAGAGGCTTATTTAGCAACATTTATGCTTGAGTAATTTTTGTATTCTTTTCTACTTTAAATAACCTCAAAATTGAAAGGAAGAAATGCTTATGTTACCTTATTTATGAAAAAATCTGTATAAAAAAAGCAAGAAAATAAACCCATAAAAAAATCAAATACCTCAAATTATAATTTTTGCTAAAAAAAATATTTGGAAAACTCCAGTTGACTAAATAGTTAACATTTTGACAAGGACTGCCAAGGACAGCTACAATTGGCTTCTACATGACCCTAAAAGCTTTTAGATACCAATGTTTCATAGTTTTTCATGTTTTAAATATTAAAAACTCGCTTTTTAAACCATAATTCAAATTCATGATCCATGATTTGCAAATTGCAAACCAAAAAGTTGATAAAAAAAAAAGCCCCATAGTGTCTTGCTCCTGTTTTTAACACTTTAAATAAAACCTTTATGGTCTTCATTTTTATGTGGCACCACCTAAAGCACAATGCTAAATGTACTTTTGGCTTTATGAAAATGGAGTTTTCTCTAACTAGCAAGTCAGGATGATAAAACGGAGGAATTACTATACAACAAAATAGCCATTTGCCGCTCACTGAACTGTTAAAAAGTCATTTCATGTTCCCTAAGATACTGCTTGCCAGGAAATTTATTACTCTTTTGTACATCTGAAAATTGATGTATCTGATTTTTTTACCCAACAAACACCCAAAGAAATTAATTCTCCATTCTATAAATGAGTCACTTTTTCAGAGATGAGCTTGTATGAACTAACTTCTTTTCTTTACCGACTAAAAGCAAGCACTTAGAAGAATCTTGTCAATATAAGTAAATGCTCATTTTTAGCTAAATAGCTCAACACTGGCAACATGCTGGCTTCTAATGGCGTTATTTTCTTAGAAACCTGATTCTCCCTTAATTTAGCAAATGTCTCCTGTTATTTCAGGTTAAGGTTAATGAACAGTGGAAAAACAACATGAGTAAAATGCTGAAGGCATTATCAGTACTTTGTAATACAGCATTATGTAATTTGTTGAAAAGCTACAAAATGTGCACCTACAGTAACTGAAAAGGTAGCAGCCACAGCAGTTGTTTATGGAACCATAGATATCTTCTATTTTTGACTGCAGTTGGGATTTATAATCAATTCTCAGGTTTAGCAATTCGTGCACGCTAAATAATCCTCTGTGTAGTTTTGTGTTTGGGGTAGGTATGTAGGTTGATGAATTACATTATGTCCCAAGGTTAAATCCTTGGTATAAATTATAAATCAGTGTTACTTCAAAACCAGGTCTGCAATTTCTGGTCTACTTGTGACAGGCTCATGGTATAACACAATGGATGAGGCTAAAGTGCAGTAGCACTTTAAAAGGGAAGGTGGTCACCTTTGAAGTTCTCTCATGGAGCTATGCACTACACTGATTTTGACTTCACCCTTATTAGGTGTTAACAACCCTAAACAAAGGCCTCATTTATAAGCACTGGGCAAATTTGTACCAGGGCAGTTACCCATGGCAACCAATCAAATGTTTGCTTTCATTGTTTATCCTTTTGCCAGCTGAAAAAAAGCCAATTGCTATGTGATTGCTATGAGTTATTGCCTACATGCAAATTGTTTATAAATGAGTGTTTCCAAATGAGGCTTTTGTTTGCTTGGCTAAGAGGTGTTTATTCATCCACATGACGTGGAGCTGTAGACTTTTACTACTTTTTATTTTATTACTGGGCTAAAATTATAGAGACAATCAATAAACAATGCAGCTCTACCATATACCAACTTTGGACTACTAGGTATCATTTGAGGCTACACTTTTCATGTACATATTTGTAACCTTGTAATTAACTAAGCTTAACGAAGTTTAGCTTCTCAGTGAGCAATACTCTTTTTTGACAGATTCTTAATATATTAGGAAAGGAGTTCAATAAGAGATATACTTTAACTTAATCATGCGATGATGCCTTTCATCAAAGATACTTGCACCCTATATGCTCTTTGCAGATACACTGAGCTCCAAGCGCCAAGGGACCTTGGAATTACTGGAATTACTTGCGATTCCTTTTTAAAAATGAGTCTATGAATGATTACATATCAACAAATAATTATAATTTTTCTTTAGAATAAGGGCTATATATTATTTTCTTTGTCTTAATGCCTTTCTGACGGTCGAAATTAGCCAATCCGAATCTCATTACTGGAAACCTGATTTCAGAGAAATTCATAATTTCCTGTTTATCAAAAGCAACATCAATAGTGAAGGGCGAAAAGTTTTGCCAGGCATGGATTCGATGCGAATTTCCGCGTTTCGCCATTGGCAGATTGTTTCGCGAAATGGATGAAAAAATTAGCCGCGGAAAAATTCGCCACACGTCCAAAAATAATAGCTGCGCGACTAAATAATAGCCGTGCGACTAAATAGTAGCCGTGGGCGACAAAATAATAGCCGGGCGACTAAATATTAGCCGCGCGACAAAATAATAGCCGCGCAACAATTTTTTTTTGCCGTGCAACATTTTTGCTGTTCCGCGAATTTTCCGCCGTTTTGCGAATCTTTTGAAAGATTCACAAATTTTTCGGCGAAGTGAAACGGGACAGATTCGCTCATCACTAAACATCAATTCCTGATGAACAATATTGCTTAAAAGTTTGGAACCTCTAAGAAATGTGGTTCTTTTTTTTACAATATTATGCCATTCTCTGTGTTTAGCTATGGAATATATGAAATAAAGGAATGTGAATGGCAGTCAATGTACTGGCAATAATTTCCGATCGGTGCAATGCTACCTTGGTGAATAAAATACCAATACCTTTAAAAAACTTGAAGAGCTCTGAGTGATTCCAAACTTTCGACCATTGGTGTATATGAAGAGAAATTCTCAGTTGATTCCTAAGCTTACTTTTACAAACAATTGCACTGCAGATGCCTTATTCAATGTGTTTTAACTAACCTACAACATAAAGGAGATATAAAGAAACTATATATTTTCTAAATAATCCATTTGCCTATCCTCTTCCACTTCAGGAATTAAGCTGAACTGATACTATTTACCACCTGGAAAGGCAGAACATATGGTTTCATTAAACTTAAACATTTGCACCTATCGTTGGCAAAAAATATGTCATGCCATTTTTAGCTCTTTTCTTCTACAATATTTTTTCTGGACATGAAGGGATATTACTCAGTTCTTCCCTAGTTACAGTTGGCAGAAAAGATTACGTAAGTGAAAAAAAGTATAGGAATACTAAGAATTCTCTAACTGAAACTTGCCAAAATACAGACCTTGCTTCTTCTTAGAAAGTTATGTTGATACATGGTAGGTGGTTAGAAAGTCAGGAAGCTGTAGATAAACCAATGGCATAATATTTAGCAAACATTAAAATTAACACTAGCTCAGATATACAGTACCAAACGGCAACTATAAGGAAGTGCATTTGAATAAATATAACATAGTGTATTATACTTAATTGTCAACACCATGGAGCATATTTATCAATGTACGATTGTGTCCAAATACTAAACTGTGTCTGAACTGTGCGTATTTTCTGTGACTTTTTTGTTAATTTTACTCGACTTTTTCATACTTTGCGACAATTTGTGCAAAATCGTATTTGTCGCAATGAGTACAAAGGTTTCGGAAATCATTCAAGCTTCGGTTTCGTGACTTTCCTTGGGCCAGGTTGGAGCTGCAGAGTGCCATTGAGCCCTATGGGAGACTTTCCTTGGGCCAGGTTGGAGCTGCAGAGTGCCATTGAGCCCTATGGGAGACTTTCCTTGGGCCAGGTTGGAGCTGCAGAGTGCCATTGAGCCCTATGGGAGACTTTCCTTGGGCCGGGTTGGAGCTGCAGAGTGCCATTGAGCCCTATGGGAGACTTTCCTTGGGCCAGGTTGGAGCTGCAGAGTGCCATTGATCCTATGGGAGGCTTCCAAAATCAGGCACTGAAGGTTCAAAGTCAGAAAGGTTTTCGCACCATTTACGATCATTTAGATATGAACATTTCATAATTTTCGGATCGTACCACGATATTTTTGTACAAGCACGACTCGACTTTTCGCAAATTGTCGCAAATCGTACTTGTAATTCGCACTTTAATGAATCGGCCCCCATGTGTCTGTGGATACAGGTAACACATTGATAAAACAGTAATTAAACATTAAGTGCCTATTAACCACACCAATGAGAGGTCAGTACCAAACAACAAACCAAGCTGGAACCAGAAGGCTTAACACGTCATGTTCCATTCAATATTGAACATGAAAGAGAAGATCCACCAATAGTGTATAAGTTTATTAAAAAAAAGAAAAACCTCTGCTAAATGCAAGCTACTCACAAACATCCAAAGAATCTTAGGAGTATATTTATCACGCTGTGTAAAAAGTGGAGTAAGACATTACTGTTTATGTTGCTCATAGCAGCCAATCAGATGCTTTGGTTTGGTTTTCTAACTGTTGAAATCTAATTGCTGATTGGTTGCAACATCACCAGTAATTCTTCACTCCACTTTTTACACAGCATGATAAAAAATACCCCTTAGTGCATATAACAATCAAGGTCTGCAGCTCTACATATTTCGTGTGATAAATGTCACGTTTCCCCAGGTGTGTGTGAAAACACTGTAAGGAGCACCCCCTTTTAAACCCCCAGAACCTAGATCCTCTAGTTGCTGCATTATGTTTATGTGCGGGCAGAAGCAATCATCATGTCTATGCACATGCAGGCATATGTAATTAGCAGCACATGTAGTGAAATTAATTAGGACTAATTTTTAATTTGAAGTCAAGAAATCTTCAGAGCAAAAAAAAATAGTCTGCATCACAAGTGGAAAGTTCTATTTTAGTAAAAAAACAGAAGATCACACAGGATAAAAACGGATAATTGATAAGTTTGAACATCAAGTGGTTTACAGCTCTATTTTAGGGCTCAGTATCATCAATGGGTGAAAATGACCTCGCCATGCATTGATTGGTAGGAACTCTCACCTTCTGGTGTTGGAGAAAACCTGAGAATTTCTCTTTAGCCAGACTCAATGCAAGAACCTGGTGTTGGGAATTTGATGTAGACCACCTACAGTATATAAACTGTGAGATTTGCCACCCAGCTTGTAGGCTAATTTAATATCAGACCTATTTGTTTTTTTTTTTTTAGCTTAGATAGCATTGGAAGTCCAGACTGATGGGCAGCAATTTTAAAATCTGGGGTAACCAGGTATTAGTTGAAAAAAGTCATAAAATATTACATCATAATTTGATCCATACTTTGTACTTTGATGGAGGATGTGGATGTGGAGAAAATGTGGATATTACTATTTGCTTATTGTCCCTAATGGGCATATTCAAGAACAACAAATCATCCGTTTTTATGAAATGGAGTAAAGTAAATTAAAAAAAACTTTTTTTAGGTAATTGCAGTTAAGAAAAGTATTTGTTTGTCTCTTTCTGCAGGTTCTTGTTACCACATAGCAAAACTTCGATTTCCCACAATGCCTTGCACACTTCTTCACAGGATACATGTTTTAAGTGTCAAGGACAGACATATACTGCTTTTATTAAGATCAAGTACAAGGTACAGTCTTATTATTACAGAGAAAAAGGTAATTATTTGGGGAAAAGGGAATAATTTGGAGCTTTCTAAGGTTTACAGATAACAGATCCCATACCTGTTACAACCCAATGCTTTATATGCTTCAGGTCATCCTACCACTTCCCTTAGAAGCTACTTTTTAACCATTAAACAATGAATAGCATCACCTCAGCTGAAGATTTGTCCTGTGGCATAGACACAAGCCAACTACATATTAACACTGGTTATTTGGAGCATTAGATGCACTCTTGCAAGGTCTTAAATGGAGGCAATCTACCTCTGTAATATCTTTAAATTACCAAAGGGGCACATACTGTTGTATTGGTTATTGGTTGCTTTGTATGTAAATCTGTATGTCCTATGTATATACCCAATTATTGTACAGTGCTGTGGATAATATTATGTGATAATGATACTTATAATAATAATAAATTCTTGGTTCATTTTTGGCATATCTCATATTGGGGGATGCGGTGTTCAGGATTTAACACCAAATATATTTTGACCATACTTCTATGTAATAAAGTTTTTATATCAGAAAATAGTTGTTTAAAACAGTTGACAGTCTTACAAATAATTAAAAAAGAGCTGCGATCAAGTACTGCTCATGACTGCTCTATCAAGGAGGTAGGGAAAGTAGTGCTATCAAACCAAGATAGCAAGTGTTGCACCTGGGCTGCAATAAAATATAATTGAAAGACATTTCTGAGGATTTCTAATCCCATATAAATGCTCTTAACAACGAGTCAGTATATCTGAAGAAGGGTCTAGAGATTATAACAGATAAGCTTTAAAAACACATATAATAAACTTGGCAAATTTTATAGCAGTAACCATTGCAGGCACTGTCTTTTTTACCTTCATATATTCCGCAACACTAAAATCTTAGTGTAAACAATACAAAGGTGTCATTTTAGTGGATATTTATAGACAACATCTGTGGAAATGTCCTTATCCATAACAGGAGACGAGTTAATAGGCCAATTTATAGAACAATTTATAGACCAAACTCTTTTACCACATACAGTAAACATGTAAAGAAGATGTGAAATCAGCCTAATACTATGAATATGTCATTTCTGCTTGTTGCAAAAGAAACATTATATTTGATAAACAAATACTTTTAGAAATGCAAACTGGAGCACCCTAAGGTCATTGCTTAAATGTTTAGATTTGGACATTTGGTTTTCCTCCAAAAACACAGAGCAGAAATGGTTATTGTTTATAATTATATTATAACATTGCTATTCTAAGTGTATTCCCTCCACCCTATGTAGCTTAACTTGCATGTAAGAAAGTTAATAAGCATAAAAATCAAAGCTTTTAAAAACTACAAGTGAGAGTGGACAGATGCTTCTTTTAGAATATGTTAATTTGTAAAAGAGCAATTAAGAAGGATAAAATAAGAAACTGAGCACTTCACATGCAACCCAAAAACATTTCTCAGTGGTGTTCTGGAGGATTCTGTATTCGATACACTTTTATTTAATTTGTTAATAAATTACTTGGAAGCAAGCATTGTAATCAACATATCAGCATTTGCTGATAACACAAAATGATGCATATAAATCCATCCAGGATGTGTTATCCTTGTGGAGAAATCAAGACAATCTGAGTGGCTAAGAGGCAGATAAGATTCAATATTTATCTGTACAGTATATATTTTATCCCTGACTGGGATAAGACTTAGAGTAAATGTAAATTCAGTCATAACATTAAGATTTTCTGCATTTCTACCTTAAGGTGCTGGGGTCTTTCTGTGAACCCCAAAAGAAGGGCTTGAGCCAATAATGTCAAACGTTCTTTAATAGGGTGGCTCTTTATGGCACATATAACTAATACTGTGCTTTAGTCTGGCTGAATAGCTGTATGGTGTAGTGGTGGGCAAATTTTAAATGCACTAACCTTTGGCCAGAGCCCTCATAAAGTTCCAACCTTTGACCAGGGCCACCCTTAGGTCATGAAAAGTGAACAATATGGGTTTATCAGTGATTCAGTCATAGTTTCAAAAATATCTAGGACAGCAAACACATTCAAACCATGTGTAATCCTAACTGACCTTCATGCTGGGCTTTCAGGTGTGTCTTGGAGAACAAATGGACATTGTCCTCAGAACTCAACCTTACGTGTCTTTATGCTGAGCCCCTCAGTAACTACTCCAAGCCCCACAATTGAGGCAAGCACCCCAATTTGTGAACCACTTCTGCAAGGGAATATTCTTGTAGGTATGTTAAATAAGGATTTACTACATCCCTACAAGTATTCACACAATATAATTTAGTTTGTAATAAATAAACCAATTAAGAGCTTCCAAATTGTTTTGTAAATGAGCTGAAAATTGTTTTGACTCCACATTTAAAGCCAAAAGAGAATAAACAGAGGAGACATAAGGTCAACCCGGTGTGACATTTTCATTTAAGGCACAATAAAGCTTCTTGGTTTATGATGACTTAATGGCTCACTGTGTTAACCAAAATAAGCTAAAGGAAAACACCATCCCCGTCTAATAAAGGAAAGCTGACCATGAGACTTGACATTTAACGAAAGGTTATTAGATCCAATCACTGTCTATACTGTTTATACAAATTGTGGGAAATTATTTTATCATGAAAATAAACATACATTTCCTAGAAAAAGTTAAGCAGACTAAACCAAGAGTATTCAAGGACATCATTTGCCTTTGATTTTAAGGTTTAAAAAACGAAACATCAAACTAAGTGGCCTTTCTCTCATCCATTTAGATCAGTACACCTATTATCTCGACAAGATTATCTGTAAGGATACGTACCCTGCTGCAGTGACGTCAGTCCCCGTCCGGCGTCTTCTAGTGTGCAGGCGTGTGCATTGCCATAGCGATGTTCATCTGCGTGCTGATGCTGATGCGAAATCATCAATGACGTGTGTCATTACACGGTGTGGCTTTACGGGGCGCGTCATTACTCGGCGCGTCTTTACGTAGTGCGTCAAGATGCAGGCGAATTGGCGCCAAAAGACAAGCTATTTAAAGAGGTTTATAGTACTGATCAGTGCCTGGTTATCGTGGTTATCCTGAAGCCTAGCCGTTATTTCCTGTTGATTCTCTGCTGCTGACTTCTGCCTGTCGACCTTGAATCTGTGCTGCCCGTCCTGACCTTGAGTCCTATGCTGCCTGCCCTTGACTCGGAACTGTCTGACTACGCTTTTGCCTTCTCCTTTGGTACCTCGTCTTGGTTAGTCGCTTCTCTCCACTCTCGACTCCTCCTCTCCTCACCCTGGGAGGCTTCGTGTTGTGTGAGCCGTTTGTGTGACGCTAAACTTTGTGCTGTCCTAACCCTAGCTGGTGAGGCCCGGTGACCCTGACTACTGAGCGATCTGGTAAGCCTGACATTATCATTAATTAATCTTAAGGTAGGGAAGACTACTGTAAGGGCTGTGACAGATGGGGAGATTAGTCGCCCCCAACAAATCTCCCTTGTCGCAGGCGACTAATCTCCCCGAAATGCCATTCCACCGAAATCATGGAAGTTTCCTCTCAAGGCAACTTTTGGGAAATCGCGGTGCCGCTTATGCCTTCCCACCGGCGATTAACATTCAAGCTGGTGGGATGGCATATTGGGGAGATTAGTCACCGGCGACAAGGGAGATTTATAAATTCAATGAAGTGCTGCATCTTGTAACTTAATTAGTAAATGGTATCTAACCCTTCTTTTCAACATTGCTAAAATATGCATCATGTGTTTCCATTAATAAATGGCTTTTCCATTTTATCATAACTATTTTATACAAGTGTTTATAGTATTTTTTTATATGTTTCACAAGTGTTTTAGACTATATAAAAAAACAGTTTTTTATGACAGTGGCTCATGTTACAAAGTGCAAAATTCATATTCATCTGCATTATTTTTTAGCATGAACAGAGGCGACCGCAAAATAACATTCTGCAACTTGTGTACAATGTGGATGCAAATTAATGTTGTCATTTTTAAATCATGGGGAAGTAACATTTTCATTTCTCTGTCATCAACATGGGTGTCAGTTGTTGATTTCTGGCATGGAGAGCTTGCAGAGTTGAACACAGTATTAGAGTATGATTCAGCTCAGTCCCATGCAGGCCTGTCCTAACAATCTGTGGATTCTGTCAAATGCCAGAGGGGCTGCTGTAAGATGCCATAAACAGTCACTATTTATTGGGCCTGTGGGGGCTGTTTGGGCCTCTGTGTAGTTGAAATGACAAGTAGTGATGAGCGAATCTGTCCGGTTTTGCATCACCCAAAAATTCGCAAAACAGCGAAAAATTAACAAAACACATTTTGCGCGTGATTCTTTTTTGTTGCCCGTGTCTTTTTTGTCGCGCGTGTTTTTACGCTACCGCACCCTTTTTTGACACGACCAAGCTCTTTTTTGACGCGGGCTGCGCCCAATTTGCCACGGGACAATTTTTTTCTACGCTCTGCAAATTTTTTGCAGCAAATTTTCGGTGAAGTTTCGCAAAACAATGGCGAAATGCGAAAATTCATTACAAATCCATGCCTGTCGAAAAAAATTCACTCATCACTAATGACAAGTCTTTTTTGAATCTCAGTCCAGATGTTGTTACATGCCTATACACAACATTCAATATAGTCCTGGAAGTAACACATTCTTAAAGCATGTGATAATTCTAGCAATCCATTGTGTCCATGCATTCTATTGTTGCCACTAACACCTCATTTATCACAGGGCACAGTTATAGACAGCATGTATACAGTAGATACAATTGAATAAAGTTTAAATGGACGAAGTTTTGAGCAAAATATTGTGTATAACCTGACAAACCAGATTTAATAGATATATCTCGTGTTCATCCTTTCATGCTAGACTGTTCTGTATTCTCCACAAACACAATAAAAGCTGAACATACCAAGATTTGTGGTACACCGCTTTTATCTTTACTCCAGTATGTTGATTGTTAACTACTCTCTGCAAACAACCATTTTGTCAGTTCTCTATCCATCTACATATAAATTTCTCCAGGCACATAAGTCGAACCCTTGTATACAGCAATCATTTTTGAAAGATTTGTAAAATCTAAATAAAATGCATCTGTTGCAACAGCACTGTTATGTTTCCACTTATTTGTTTGATGAGATGATTTAATTGGTGGATGCTAATGCTGTCACTAATAGAACAGATGTAAGAACTTGTAGAAAAAAGACAAGTTTGGTAAAACAAAAATATATACAGCATAGTTAATTAATTAATGTTTACTATGCTGGTGCTTGAAATTTTGTGAACTCTTTTGACTTTAATATTTTGCCATAAATATGATCCAAAAAGTGATCTGTTTTTCACGCAAATCCTAAAACTAGATGAGGACCTTATTAAACAAATGAGTCAGAAACATAACACTTTTTCATTTATTGCAGAAAATTATTTAAAGTTGTATATTTGTAGTGGCAAAATTGTATTTGATTTTAGTTACTGGTGTGCATTAGTAACTGCAACTAAACATTTCTGGTAACTGTTGATCAGTTCTGCACATCGACTAGGAGGCATTTTAGCTCATTCCTCCTTACAGAACAGCTTTCTTCCATGAACACTCCGCTCCAGGTTCTTCTACAATATTTCTATAGAATGAAGGTCAGATCATTCCAAAACGTTAATTTTTTTCTGCTTTAACTGCTCCTAGATCGACCTGTGTGTTAGGGGTTGTAGTGTTGCTGCATGATACACTTTCTCCTAAGCTTTACGTCATGGATGAATACCCTGATATTGTCCTCCAGAATGTGCGGATACAATTCAGAATTTATAGTTCTTTCAATGATGGAAAGTTGTCCTGTCCTATAGACAGCAAAGCAGACCCAAACCTTGATACTTCCACCCACTGTTTCCACATATGGCATAAGTTTCTTATGCTGGAATGCAGTATTTTGACAAAGACAACTATTTTATTCAAGCTAAAACGTTCTGTTTTGGTTTCATCTGTCCACAATACATTCTTTGGATAGTCCTCTGGCTGATCCACTTGGAATTTAGCAAGCTGTAGATGGGCATCAATGTTTCTTCTGCTTTTTTTCTTGCAAGCCTGCCATTCATGCCATTGTTGTTCAGTGTTCTCCTGATGCCGGACTCATGAACGCTAACACTAGCCAATAAAAGAGAGGCTTTTAGTTCCTTAGACATTAGCCTAGTGATCTTTGAGATCTCCTGGAGCATTACACTCTTGGATTGATTTTTATTGGTTGGCCACTCCTGAGGAACGTAACAATGGTGTTGAATAGTCACCATTACCTGACAGTGGACTGGAGGGTCAAAACTTATTCTAAATACTTGTAACCTTTTCCAGCAGTTTTCTAGAGGTCCTCAGAAATCTCCTTTGTTTGGGCCACACTTCCACAAATTTGTGTTGTTAATATCAGGCTTGGATAGCAAAGACCAAGAAGTCCACACTCACACCTAATTATCATGCCATTGAAATACCTGATTCTGAATATCCCCTTCAAATCAACTGAGAATTCTAGAGGTTCTGATATTTTTACCCCTTTTTCCCAAACAAATAAACATGTTTAATGTTTTTTGATAAATTTGTTTAAGTGGGTTCTCATGATCTAAATGTAGGGTTTTCGTGAAAAATAGATAATGGTTTGGGTCAAATTTATTGAAATTTGAAAATTGTTTTGTCTAATAAATATCAGTTTGTTCTCCCATTTACCCTAACCTTACATTCTTGCCACATCTCTCTTCAATAAACGTTTAATTATTATAATTTACAACCTTATATTTTTTTTAAATAAATCTAGGTTTGTGTAATCTAAAATTGTATAAATAACCCCAGTTTGAAAGATGTACCTTGAGCACTTGCCCAAAACTTCCATTGTACTGCTGTTTTCAATTAGCCATTACAGATGTCATTTTTATATCAATTTCTTTTTTGTGCTGCAAGATCACTCTAACATTTGGCATGTTACGCATAAAACCATACTGTCTGTAGCATCTTATTTCTGTAACTTGCAGACGCAGGACTCAAACATTTAGACACACACACAATATTTGATGACACCCACCACCTCTCTTTCTGCGTACATAAAATTGCTCTTGGCAAACACCATATGCTATCCCAGACTGAGCGCTGAATGTAGTGGGACGTGGGCAGCTGTTTTCTTTCCATCTCTGCCGGTGGTCACTTGCTTATAATAGCTTTGTTATACCAAAGTATTAATTTACTTCATCAATATCTGGAAATACATTTAAAAGCTTTTCAAGCATTACAGCTAACATTCACACTCAAGATGTTTATTTATTTTACAGATTTTCTGCCTGGACAAAACAAATTATCGGTTATTGGTCTGCTGCTTGAAACCAAATATATATTTGGTTGTTATTGGTTCCTAGTCAAGAGTTTAAAAGGGCTATTAATTTAAAGATAATAGTGAAGAAATTTACATTTCTACAGGACTTTGTTACATGGGGAAGCTATAACAGGCAATTTAGTAACAGACTTGCAGAGTGCAAACAATTTCAGACACATTCGCCATGTTTATATACAATGCAGCATTTTCCCCCATAATTCCAGCATCATTGCGGTCTCAAGGGGGCAATTTGCATGACTCACTTGTGGTAGATGTGTAAAGCCCACTTGCACATGTGCTTCATTGTGAATTGGATGTAATTGCATCAAAAGTCCTTATGGTTTAATTTCTGTTGCTCATCATCAAAATGACTTATGAGCCCAATTTCTTAGGGGTAAGATTGCTGCATCAATTCACACGGGTCACCTTTGGAGATGGCGATATCCCCAGTGATTCCCTGCATCAATAGCCAAATTTTTACAAACTCTTTAACAGATGGCAGGGCAAAGACAGCAGTGGCAAGCAGAACTACTGTAAAGAAGTGCAAGGACCAACTTTGGATGCACATACCTTACATCCAGTACTTGAAAACGCACACAACTATTTTTGGTGCATGCAACTTTATTGATGCGGCCACAACTTTTTTGCTGCAACTATCAATTTTCACTGCGAAATTTCGTGAAAGTTTTGCAAAACAATTTACCAATGGCACAATGCGGAATCTCGATGCGAGTCCATGCCTGGTGAAAAAATTTGCTCATTGCTGCTAACTAACTACACTGCTTTCCACAAGTTTACTAGACTTATGCCAGTTTCCTCTTATAAACTTCAATGGATTTACAGATTTGTATGGACATGGGGGCACATTTACTAACCCACGAACGGGCCGAATGCGTCCGATTGCGTTTTTATCGTAATGATCGGTATTTTGCGATTTTTTCGGAAAATTGTCGCGACTTTTTCGTTACCAATACGATTTGCGCGAAAAAACACGAGTTTTTCGTAGCCATTCCGAAAGTTGTGCAAAATCGCGATTTTTTCGTAGCGTTAAAACTTGCGCGAAACGTCGCGCCTTTTAAGTTGACGCTACGAAAAAAGGCACGACTTTTCGCGCAAGTTTTAACGCTACGAAAAAATCACCAGATTTTGCGCAACTTTCGGAATGGCTACGAAAAACTCTCGTTTTTTCGCGCAAATCGTATTGGTAACGAAAAAGTCGCGATAATTTCCGAAAAGTCGTAAAGTCGCCGAAAAAATCGCAAAAAATACGAAAAAGTCGCAAAATGTTCATTTTCCAATCGGAATTTTTCCAATTCGGATTCGAATTCGTGTCTTAGTAAATCAGCCCCTTAGTGTAAATTCTAGTATACATACACACCTGTAACCTAGGGGAAGCTGGACATCAGCGCAAACTTCACCATTTTAAAAATAGTTACACCAAATTTTACACCTTTTGGTACAAAATTAAACACACACTTTTATAAATATCACAGGAGAGCAATTATATTTTGTAGTGAAATGAGCTAATGGAAGTGCGTGGCTCTACAAATATACACAATGGTTGGTCTATGCATGTGTGAATCAAGGACATACGTAACACACAACAGATGTACAGTGTTTGCATGCATAATTTGACATATCCAGTAAGCATATTTACAGTTCAGTAATTTAACACTGACACATTGCATATGATATCAACCATAAACAGGAAAGAACAATTTCCAGCTGTCATCATTTGTTAACCTGTTCTTTCAATTCCACGGTAAATAAATTTCTTAAACTAAACCAAAGGCTTTGAAGCAACACAACAAAAGACAATAATACAGACGCATTAACACAGAAGGAGGCAGCAGATGAAGACCAGTTGTCTCACTGAAGTCACCAACTTAATAATGTTTTTAAAGCCATTAATTAGATTTAGTTTTGCCTTAAATAAGCTTTATGAAGCTTCTTTCAAAATATTATTTACTTTAGTTAGAGATCAGCTACAAGCTCGCTCAGCTGTCTACCATCATTTCAGTAATTTTATACTCCCTAATGTTATGCCTAAGGATTCTAACTTTAGAGAGTGACTTGATACTGAATGACCCTTTTTCTACTAGTAATGCACAATATGTGTCTAAAAGCCCCCCCCCCCAACCCCACTGGCTGTCTCGCCAGCTGCTTCCATTGAGCTCTGTTGGAAGACATGTGCATAGGCTACCATAGCACTCAAGCACAACAGAAGCCATGCAATAGCAGGATAGCTTTTGACAGTTCAAAACTAATTACAACTCTGCTTGAATTGGCCTTGAATCATAGGAAACATTCACACATGATTTATGCCAAATAACCTTAATCAGTTTTTGATTCCAAAATTATCTGTCTGCATAGAAATAGACCAGCATTTTTTGGTTAAGGGAATGCTAGATCCCAATTTAGACCAAATTTCCTTGCCTTGTTTTATGATATTAAATAAAATATAAATATTGTAGGAAAACAACTAAATTCATACATAAATTACAAAGTTATTGAAGGATGAAAATATGAATTTTTCATTAAAGGAATACTATCATTGGAAAACATGTTTTTTTTCAAAACACATCAGAGCTTCTCCTGCAGAATCCTGCATTGAAATCTGATTTTCAAAAACAGAATCAGATTTGTTATATTTATATTTATCTGAAAGCAGTTCTAATGTGTAGCGCTGGCTCCTTCTGAAAGCTCAGACTCAGGCACTGAGATGGCTGCCTACACACCAATATTACAGCTAAAAAAATATGTTTGTTGGTTCAATAACAGTTTAAATGGTAGAGTGAATTATTTGCTATGTAAACAGTGTAATTTAAAAATAAAAAGTGCACCATAAAAATCATGACATAATCCTGTTTAAGCTAAACACTTCAATATACTACCTAGCACCAATGATTCAAAGAAAGACAATCAAACATCACTGTTCATCAGAATGATATCTAAATTCCCTATTTATAAGTACAATACTTTTAAACATAGACCATAAAAACGAAAGTATGTAAAATACTACCTGTAGCCCAGGATGTTTTTAGATCCAAGTTTCTCATAAGGCTGATGCCACACAAGGCGTAGGGCTGATATTTTCGGCAAGCGGAAAAACGCTTGGCGAAAATTCAGCCCAATGCCTGCTACTTGTGCCTGCACCCGAATGAATGAGATACGCTCGGGTGCAGGCACATGTAGCCGATATATGCATGAAAACGCGAGAGAATGCAAAGTCTCGTGTTTTCATGCGTATATCAGCTACATGTGCCTGCACCCGAGCGTATTCCATTCATTCGGGTGCAGGCACAAGTAGCAGGCATTGGGCTGAATTTTCGCCAAGCGTTTTTCCGCTTGCCGAAAATATCAGCCCTATGCCTCGTGTGGCATCAGCCTAAAGTCATCAGTAAAACATGTCATCACCAGACAAGAATTTCAAATCATTAGTGCCTTTATAATAAACAAAAAACTAAAGCTAAAACACAAAAAGTTAAAATCCTTCAAAACTATATATACAGTAGTTTATATAGAATATAAAGTGCAATGTCTAGTGCAGAATGGGACAGGTGAGGAGGGTAGATGAAAATGAATTTTGGAGCGGGTCAGGGCACTGGAGGGCCTGGTTGCGAGGGGCCTAATTTTCACACAAAGGACAAAGGGTGCTAATCTGGAGGGACCCATGGCACCCGACTCAAGTATAAGCCGAGGGTGACTTTTTCAGCACATTTTGAGAGCTGAAAAACTAGGCTTATACTTGAGTATATACAGTACTTTTTAAAGTAAGCCGATGCTTTGCATAACCAAGTATGACTATCTGGCCTATACCTACCACTTCCTTCTTCACTATAAAATGCTAAAATAAAATACTGTCTATACATCATGTACAGTAGAACTGAAATTAAAATGGCTGTAAATGTAAAGTGCTTCCTTCCTAAAGGAACCCATGTTAGCTTTACCGAAACCGATGCCCAAAACCTGGGTGAGGTATATGTTAAAACCCTTTGTGTACCCTCTCCATAATAAGTCTGCAGCTTATTTACATTTGAAAGTTATAGAACACAGACTCTGTAACCCACAGTACTAAGTGTAAATCTATAATGAAACTTTAAGATCAGGGGGTAATGGAGATGTCTGCTGAGAAAATGGAACACAGGTTTTCTCTAAGATGGTATCTTCAAAATAGATTCCTTTAAAAACTCATCCATAGGTGAACAGCCAACAGGAAGTTCTATTGGTCTGATCTGTATTACACAGTAGAAACTCTGGTATTATTCAATGTGACAACAATGAAACAATGAATAATAGTTGACTGTTTTTCTTTTATAGTACTTTACTTTTTTGGATTATACTTTTGCATTAGACTCAGATTTTTTTCACAAGACAATAATTGCTGAGTGTCAATTCTTTTGCAGTGAAACAATGTTCTGACTTTTCCCAAGAAAAAATAAGTTGCTGGACAACAATTCATTTGAAGTGAGACAATTCTTAGACTTGCTAGCTTCATAACATATGTTCCCTTTTTTACAGTCAGTTTTTCATTTGTGATGTAGTGAATTTACTTGATGACTTTCTGTCAGATGTCTGTGCTAGATATATTTTTTCAGTAAATATGGGATTGTAGAAGAGTAAGTGAGTTATATAGGGCCTTTTCTGACTATTGCTATAAGGTGCCAGAAAGTAAAAATATTACTCTAAACAGGTAAATGTATTTTCTGATATGTTTCATGCAATTGAAATCATTGGCAAATGATTTCAATAAGTCTAATCCATTTGCAAAATGTATTTATGGACCATTTCTCAACTGCTGTCTTGTTTTCTTTAAGAAATGTGCAAGAAGCTCCAAGCAAATTGATTATGGGGAATTAGAATGTATTTTGTCATCTACTCAGTCCTTTATAAACTGAAGCTGACCAGCTTTAATTGTTTTCTTGTGCAGTGTATTAGTTATGCCATAAACCCTCAATGAACATAGGTCAAAAGTCTCAATGTATATACTGTATCTCCATTTCCTCTATAGTGTAGCCAATCTAAGGGGCTGATTTACTAAGACACGATTTGGAATCCGAATTGGAAATATTCCGATTGGAAACGAACATTTTGCGACTTTTTCGTATTTTTTGCGTTTTTTTCGGCGTCTTTACGATTTTTGCGTAAAAACGCGAGTTTTTCGTAGCCATTACGAAAGTTGCGCAAAGTCGCGATTTTTTCGTAGCGTTAACACTTGCGCGCAAAGTTGTGCCTTTTTCTTGGCGTTAAAACTTAAAAGGCGCGACGTTTTGCGCAAGTTTTAACGCTACGAAAAAATCGCGACTTTGCGCAACTTTCGTAATGGCTACGAAAAACTCGAGTTTTTACGCAAAAATCGTAAAGATGCCGAAAAGATTGCGTTTTTACGCAAAAATCATAAAGACGCCGAAAAAAATCGCAAAATTACCGATCATTACGAAAAAACCGCAATCGGACGCATTCGGCCCGTTCGTGGGTTAGTAAATGTGCCCCTAAGTGTTACAGATCATGTTCAAGCCTGGCATTAGTACTAGCAAACATTACCAGCTGTTTTACAAAAGATGTTAGATTCCTTAATACAAACATTTACCATGAAATTAAACACAAGAAGAAAATGGAAAGCTTTCATTGTTATATAAAAAGCTACAGCCAGAAAAGAATGTAGAGAAAAGCTTTGCCAAAGGATTTTCGGCAAAGCAGCAAAAGCTTATTTTACAGGCATTATAGACCAATCAATATTTGCAAAAGAAAAAAAAAAGATGTTAAAAAAAGCAAAACAATCTAGCTATGTGAGAGGTAACAGTAAGGGAACTAAACTGCTAGATACAGCTGTAAGGGCTGCTTAAGTCTCCTCAAGGAATTTGTTGAATCAAATGGATTTGTTTATGAAAACATAGAATAGTGCCAAACAGCTGAGTAATGTCTGTGGAAAATGTTTCATAGTATTAATGAAATAAAGCCGTAGAGGATTCACAGCTCAATAAATATTATCGAAATGTCAAGTAAATACAATCTTTAATGTGGACACTACAGCAATGCAAATTAAAAAAAATGGTGGGCTTGAGATTCCAAAGTGAAATAAAAGACATAGAATTACTTGATGTTTATGTATTGACGTAATGTAGCCATATGCAGCTAACTGTATATATTTCTGAAATATGCAAAATACTGTTGCTTTGTGGGTGAATATAGGTAACTGCCCTGAAAATCTTTTTTTTAATTTTGAAATTTCAATTGGGGCTAGCTATATTGTTCATTTCCCAGGGTGCCACAACCATGCGACCTGTGCTCTGATAAACTTCAGTCACACTTTACTGCTGAGCTGCAAGTTGGAGTGATATCACCCACTCCCAGCACCCGATCAGCAGAATAATGGGAAGGGAGCAAGATAGCAGCTCACAGTAGATATCAGAATAGTAAGAAATCCAAGTCCGCTTGGGACTCCTCTGGTGACTTGGAAGTAGGAGAAACAATAGGTTACATGAAAGCAGTTCTAATGTATAGCGCTGGTTCCTTCTGAAAGCTCAGAGTCAGGCACAAAGCCCTGGGATGGCACCTACACACCAATATTACGACTAAAAAAAATACATTTGTTGGTTCAAGAATAACATTTTAAATGGTAGAATGATATATTTGCTATGTAAATTAGAATTACAAAGTATATCATAAAAATCATGACAGTATCACATTAATAACAGTAATGCCTTATTTTTCTCCTAACTACTGAAATGAATTCCAATATAATGTAAAAGTTCTTGTTCAAATTACCGTATATACTCGAGTATAAGCCGATCCGAATATAAGCCGAGGTACCTAATTTTACCTAAGAAAACTGGAAAAACGTATTGACTCGAGTATAAGCCTAGGGTGGGAAATGCAGCAGCTACTGCTAAGTTTCAATAATCAAAATAAATACCAATAAAATTACATTAAATGAGTGGGGTATGTGTTTTTAAATATTTATTTAAACAGTAGCTCTAGTGGAGAAGAGGGTCAACAAAAACAATATGGTATCAATGATGATACCTTAAGAGTACTACCCCCTTAGCTCAATCAACAACCAAGCTAAAACACAAAGGGGCTGATTTACTTACCCACGAACGGGTCGAAATGAGTCCGATTGCGTTTTTTTCGTAATGATCGGTATTTTGCGATTTTTTCGGATTCTTTACGAATTTTTCGTTACCAATACGATTTTTGCGTAAAAACGCGAGTTTTTCGTATCCATTACGAAAGTTGCATAAAAAGTTGCGCTTTTTTCGTGGCATTAAAACTTACGCGAAAAGTTGCGCATTTTTCGTAGCGTTAAAACTTACGCGAAACTTTGCACCTTTTAAGTTTTAACGCTACGAAAAATGCGCAACTTTTCGCGTAAGTTTTAACGCCACGAAAAAAGCGCAACTTTTTACGCAACTTTCGTAATGGATACGAAAAACTCGCGTTTTTACGCAAAAATCGTATTGGTAACGAAAAATTCGTAAAGAAGCCGAAAAAATCGCAAAACATACGAAAAAGTCGCAAAATGTTCGTTTTCAAGTCGGAACTTTTCCAATTCGGGTCGGATTCGTGGGTTAGTAAATCAGCCCCAAAGAGTTAAAATCCTTCAAAACTATATATAGTTTATATCGAATATAAAGTGCAATGTCTAGTGCAGAATGGGACAGGTGAGGATGGTAGATGAAGATGAATTTGGGAGCGGGCCAGGGCAATGGAGGGTCTGGTTGTGGGTGGCCTAATTTGCACACAAATGACAGAGGGTGCTAGTATAATGTATAATAATGTATATACAGTAACATTATTAAGATTTATATTCTGTGAAAAAACGCCTACTATTGGTCTACTATTTCAAGTTTTTTTATTTTTTGTATTTTTCTATTTGCCTCTCTAGCTGATGTAATAGAATTTCCATAAAGAATTATCACCTTTATATTACTTGGCTTTGGAGAATTCTAGTAAATGAGATGCTAACACTATTTGCCCATTGTTCCAAATAAGGTAATGTTTGCTATGTGCAACTTTCTATTGGCTTGTGCCATATCCTGTGTGTAACCTTGCAAATGTAGAAAATATTTAATGTGTCTGATGTGGTAGCCATTTTGCCTGCCAACATATCTGATAAATTGGTGGCCAACTCAGCTGCTGTGTAATACAAAAGGAACCTTGCATCTATTCTGAGGAAGGGATTGGGTAACATACCTCCCCTAAAACATTGTAATTGGTGTGAATTTGTGTCAAGCTGAACCTCATGGAATAAATGCTCATGTTTTGCTTACAAGTGGGTTCAAAAGTATTTTTGTTTATTCATTCTACATAACCTCAACAGCTTTTAGATGAGGTATTTTTACTTTTGGATTTGTCACAGCTTTGCTGAATAATAAATGGCAAAAAATAATATTTTCTCTCCAAAACAAAAAATGTATTTTTGCGCCAAAAAATCTAAAATGTGAAAAAACCCACAACCTTTAGTAAATGTGCCCCTCAGTGTCTATTTCTATTTGGGATGAAAGGGGTCCTTTTTTTAAAAAAAAAACCAAAAAAATAAAAACCACAAAAAAATTAAAAATGAAATGCTGAGCAAAATGCCTTAAAATATGGTTTCCCACAGGTAAAACTTTATAGGTGAACTGCTCCATTAAATGTACTGTCTAGATATAATACAAATATACTATATATTTACAGTGTACAGACATTGAAACAAGGCAAGTAAGAGGAATACAAAAAAGGTATTGCAAATTGTCTTAAAATATTGTTTTCCACAGTATATTTAAATTAATTTATAGGTGAACTGCCCCATTAAAAGGTGGTCTAAATACTGTATAATATACGTATTCTATATATTTACAATATACAGGCATTGAAACAAGACAAGTGGAAGGATATCTAAAGCACAAAAAATAAATGATCAATATATTAAAGTATAATAAGCTGTTCTGCATTTCACGGTTTTTATATAGCGACCAAGTGTACCTCTGTCAACATGTGAAGTCACCAAGAGACTTTTTATCATATCAGTTGCTTGGCAGCTTGAAATGTTGTCAGATGTGCCTGGCTTTCCACATGAATAAATGAGATGCAGATCATTTGACTGCACTGCCTTATTTGTGTTTCATTCTACTGCCGTTCCTTTAGCCAGTGCAATCTATTTAAACTGTAGCTTTCTAGAATACTTATTGAACAGCTAATAGTCATTTTTGTTCTATTATAAGGCAGTATAAGGCTGCAATGCCTCTCATGATTAGGAATGTTCCAAAGGGCAAATAAGATGAAATATCTACAGTATGTTTTTATATATATTTAATTTATTTTGAGAAGAAATGCTTTGCACCGTCAAAAAAACTCATTTAGACATGGAATTGCAATTTGAGCTTTGTCTCTCTGCATTAAAGAAGCATAAGGAAGGAAAAAAACACACAATGATTTGCTTTCTATGACAAAAATTAACAAATAAGCTGCACTTCTGTGTATTATGTCCAGAAGTGCGGCTTTTTTAAGTATTATTTGAGCGTGGGCGTCATTTCAGTACACACTATTTTTCCCTGCTACTGCTTTATAGAATACCTTGAGTTATGTATGGCTAGAGTGGTATATATTGCTAGAGTATAGACAGCCTAGAAATATCAGTGGTTTGATGAACTAAGAGCTTATCCATTTCCTATATATACAATTCTCAGAAAAATGCAAGTTGGATGAACATTGGTCTATTTATATGTAATTCAAGTAAACAAGTATATTTTTCTCATTTGGTAATACATTCAAATGGCCTAAATGCACTCATATTGATATACTGTTGGCATACAACATGAGCTGAACTTTTGGCATACTATATGAGCTGCTGCTCTTTTTACTATTAGCCATTTTAATAAGCCATTTTACATAGTTACATAGGGTTGAAAAAAGACCCATCAAGAGTCCATCAAGTTCAACCCTTCCAAGTAAACCCAGCACACACAAACCTATACTGACCTATCTATAGACTCCCATACATAAACCATATATACCAACATCAATAGTAACAGTAGATTTCACAATAGCCTTAGATATTATGCTTGTTCAAGAAATTGTTCAGTCCCTCTTAAAGGCATTAACAGAATCTGCCATTACAACATCACTCGCAAGGGCATTCCACAACCTCACTGCCCTAACTGTGAAAAACCACTAAGCTGCTTTAAATGGAAGCTCCTTTTTTCTAATCTAAAGGGGGGGCCTCTGGTGCACTGATCATTTTTATGGGATAAAAGAACACCCCCAAACTGCCTATAATCCCCTCTAATGTACTTGTACAGCGTAATCATGTCCCCTCGCAAGCACCTCTTTTCCAGAGAAAACAACCCCAACCTGGACAGTCTAACCTCATAGTTTAAATCTTCCATCCCCTTTACCAGTTTAGTTGCAGTCTCTGCACTCTCTCCAGCTCATTAATATCCTTCTTAAGGACTGGAGCCCAAAACTGCACTGCATACTCAAGGTGAGGCCTTACCAGGGACATATAAAGGGGCAAAATTATGTTTTCATCCCTTCAGACAAATCCCTTTTTTATACAAGACAGCACTTTATTTGCTTTAGTAGCCACAGAATGACACTGCCTGGAATTAGACAATTTGGTATCTACCAAAATCTCCAGATCCTTCTCAATTAAGGATACCCCCAACACACTGCTATGTTGTACTCACATGTACTTTGCACTTTTCAATATTGAACCTCATTTTCCATTTTGCTGCCTAATTTTCCAATTTTGTCAAATCACTCAAAGTGGCAGCACAATTTAGTATCATCAGCAAAAATAGAAACAGTACTGTCTATGCCCACCTCCAGGTCATTAATAAACAAGTTAAAAAGCAAAGGACCAATGACTGACCCCTGCGGTACTCCACTAACAACACTGGTCCAATCAGAAAATATTCCATTTACCACCACTCTTTGTAATCTATCCTTCAGCCAGTTCTCTATCCAAGTACAAAAATGATGTTCCAGTATGTGCCAATATTCCTCAATTTTATCTGAATGTGGCTCACAAAAAAGGTTGGGATCCCTGATCTGAACCTTTAGGATTTGTTAACCCAGAGCAGCTGAAAGAAAGGCTGATTAAAAATATAAAATCCAAATGAAGGCTATGGGCAATAAAGTTTGGAACATTTACTTTCCAGTGCATTCAATCAGTATCGATAAAATCTACTTTCCCCTTAGTATGACCACACTCTCCTGGGTGACCATTAAAACTCATCAATATTTACTTGAAGAAATTCCAGTGATCATTATGAATTGATGTCATAACAATCATTCATAAATCTGCATTTCAATAGACATGGGTATTCATCTCACAACAATAACAATACAATGGAGACAATAGGCTGCCTAAAAATATGAAAGAAATCAGAGCATTTTGCAACACTCAATACAAGTATAATATTATATTACTATTGAAAGGATGAATATACTGTATATAATTTTTAATAATAATCTTGCTTTGTGAGAAAAGTGTTGATTACAGTATGCATATGCAATGCAAATATAGAAACAGTTTTTAATATTTGCGCAGGTTAACAATTTAATTCATCCTTGTTGCCAGAGCTCATTTACACATAGATTGCTATGCAGCATGCTTCATTACCCTTAGCCTTGTTTCACTCTGGTATGCTTTCATACAGCATAATATTGTTCGAAATGATTTGGGTTTCTCTGCCCCTACTGAGCAATAGATACAGTTGCTAGCACTTTGTTGCTATTTATACTTCACTTTTAACAAATGTTCAGCAAGAGGTCCCTGCCTGATTGCTTTATATTCCACATTACTAAAATATAAGGCTTTATATTTAGCCAAACAATTCAGTCTGGAGAATCCTGACTGAAAGAGGAATCCAACAGGGTAAAAAAAATGAATCAGAAGAAAGCAAATGAAAGGCTGGGTATCTTAAACCACCTACAGTGTTAACAATATGTACTAAATACTATTATTGCTACCCAATTGGAGCACTCTGGCGACATCATGAAAACAGCTTTAATTGACATTGCTCAGTAATCTTCATGAACATTGTTCTTTATAATCTATGTCTATAAAGATTCTCATTCATCCAGGTCATGATATACAGAATCTAGTAAAATTGAGTCTAAAGCAACTGGACTTTCTGTTATAAAACTCTGTGATTTATAACATTATTAAATATGTGGCCAACATCTTAGCTCCCTTAGTTGACAACACAGTCCACTACATTCAGAACTTCATGACCTTATGTCAACAAAGTACATGAGATAAAACTGGAGACCAATGAGGCAATGGTGTCCTATGATGTTACATCTCTATTCACATGTATACCTATGCCTGAGGCAATTAAGACAGTAAGGAAATGGCTGAAACTAGACACCCATCCCTAGACAGAATAGGGGGCCTGCAACACTGCTTGTCAGCAACATACAATGTTGCTTTGACAGCCTTGACCCAGCATTTTTACAACGGAATAAGTTCAATGGAACATTTTTAATTGGATGTCTGTGTCTATCCTCATTTGAACTGAAGAAGCTGCTCGGATGAGTAGGGAATCGTTTTTTTTTTTATAGAGTTGCTTTTTTTTATTATACAGTTGCTTTAGACTTAAAGGAGAATGCAAGTCAAAATTTAAAAATCATACTGCCCAATAGTCCTCCTATTGTTTAGTAAAAACGCCACACTTTTGGCTCACCTAATCAAATATTTACTGTCACACTTACATTTTCTGGAACAGGCAGCCATCTCTAAAAAGGTATTCTCCCTTCCCTTAAAACACAGCTAACTGGAGGTTTCCAGGAGCTGTGATCAGAGCTTATTTCAGGGGAATAGCATAAGATGCAAACGACAAAGGCCTCTGATTAAAAAATGGTAAAGAATTTTAATGGGTTTAAATTGCAAATTTATTTGGTCTAAATAACACACAAAGGGGCCGATTCACTAAAGGTTGATAACGCTTATCGCATGTTTTTTTTTGCATTAAAAAGCATGCGATAATTAAGTCCCGATTCATCAAAGTCATTTCGAATGCGTTAAGACGCATATCGCATGTGCAATTCAATATTTACCTCGCATTGTCTTAATTCACGCATAGAAATAATACTAACGCATGATTCACAAACTCATATGAAGCGTTAAACACGCTAAATATCGCATTAGTCTATGCGAATATTAACACCTACTTGGGGCAGGCGGTACTTAAAGAAAATTGTGGTTGGTGAGCTTTTGGCAACGCAACATGGACTTTGCATTGGGATTTATTCAAGTATGTGTTGGCCCTAGAGTCATGCAGCCTCCAGTTTGCAGGGAAATGGGCATTTTCAGAACAGTAGTTTTCCGAAAGTAATGGTTACGTGTGTAAAATCGTGCGCTAATATAGCACACGGTGAAATATATTGCGCGCAGCGAGAAATAATGCAGGAATTAATAATGCGGGAATTAACGCAAGGAAAATGCTCATCGCGAGTTAGATAACACAAAGAACATTTGGCCTGATTCACTAAAGTGCGATAAAAATTATCACACGCTTTTTTGCGTTAAATAAGTTGCGACAATTAGCGTGCGATTCACCATAGTATTATCGCGTGCGTTAAGTCACCATTTTCGCATGCGGTATTTCTCGCGCTAGTTTTAACGCATGCGTTAATTTCCGCGCTGAAAAGAATAGGATCGCATGATTCACTATAACTTAGGCGCGCTAAATATCGCATTCGGCTATGCGAAAATTAACTCCTACTACAGGCAGGCGAAAAATTATAGAAAAGTACAGTAAATGAGTTTTGGGCAATAAAATATGGACTTACAGTGTTATTTATTCAAGTATGTGCCTTTTTACTTAATTTCACTAAAGTCTTGGCATGTATGAAATTTCGCTACTAATATACAGTACTATAGCGGTAAATATTTAGTCGCCAAAATATACAGTACTATAGCGGTGAGTATGTTGTCGCCAAAATATACAGTACTGTAGCGGTGAATATGTTGTCGCCAAAATATACAGTACTATAGCAGTGAATATTTTGTTGCGATAATATACAGTACTGTAGCGGTGAATATTTTGGCGATTTTTTTTTGTTGCGACTTGTGGACATTTTGTGGCGATTTTATAATCTCGTGACATGTGCGACTTGGGGCCATTTTGTGTCATTGAGCCTGCAGCCACACTACAGAGAGGATCATGCCTGGGGTTTCTTATCTGCTACCAGGGGAGAGGCGCTATATTATCAGCATGCTCCTGCGTTCAGGATATGACGACCCACCGCTGGGGGACTTAGGGGTCCACGAGAGGAAGAGGGCAATCCTGGGCGAGCTAAGAGAAGGTTTGCTCGCTGGGTTTGCCCTTGATGTGGACCTCTGCCAGCTCCAGCGTCTGTGGTCTGACCTGAAGCGCAGGAGTCCAGATCTGGTTGCTGAAATTGCGGAAGGTAATTATTGTACTTTATTATGCTTTTACAGTATACATTCAGTAAAAGATTTACCAAGTAATTTGAACTAAAGGTACAAATGTAAGAAATGTCAGGGATGATGAAAGTAACATAGTAACATAGTAAGTTGGGCTGAAAAAAGACATACGTCCATCACGTTCAACCATAATGCCAGTGAGGAACTGAAACGTTGGTCACAATAAACCTCTGAATATTATTTCACATCTTTGTGACTCCTTGTGAAAATCCTGTGTGTGCCATCACCCCATGCCTGTCTAGATTTTGTTTTGCCACAGGCACCCAGGTATTATTGTTCCTTATGGTGTGCAGCTTCCCAGCACTTCGTATTGTATATATATATATATATACACATCTATTTTCAAATACATATGCATAAATAAGTTTAAAGCAGGGGGGAAGCAGCAGGGAGCGGCCCATAGTGTGAGTCATTTGGGGGAAGGGCCATAAATGTTTTAGGGGGCCCTGGCTAACAATGTCTGTGTGTTCTTTGTATTGATGTGAGGGTTCACAGGGGGAGGGGCCATTGGGGGCGTGGGAGGAGGGGGGCCCAAAAAATTTTGTTGCGAGGGGCCCCGTTATTTATGATGGTGTATGAATGTATATACTGTATATAATATATTACACAAAATAACATCTTGCAATACTATCTCACAGAACTTCAGCTGGCACCTCCTCCCCAGGCCCAACCCCAGGCCCTCCAGGCTCCTGTGGCACAGCAGGCTCTACCGGCCCCCGAGGCCCGACCTCCTCCGGCTCCCGCGGCCCGACCTGCGGCCCCCGCGGCCCAACCTCCTCCAGCCCCCGAGGCCCAACCTCCTCCGGCCCCAACCTCCTCCGGCCATCAACTGGCCTTCGAGGCCCAAGGACAATTGGCCCCCGAGGCCCGACAATTGGCCCCCGAGGCCCCAGGACCATCGGCCCAAGAGGCTGAAGAGGCCCCCGAGGCTGAATATGCCCCCGAGGCCCCAGACACCCCCCCCCCCCTTGATTCCTCCCCCAGTTTCCCCCCAGGCCCTTGAGTTCTCCCCCCAGGCCAAGCGCTGGGTGCCAGGTTCTCCTGCGCACAAGGGACCATCCGTGCAGGAGGACCTGGCCAACGTGAAGGCCGAGCTGGCGGAGGTGGAACAACTAAAGAGGGACATGAGAGAACTCAAGGGCAGCAAGCCCTAAGTTTTATTTTCACCCACTTTTTTATTTTATTATATTAAGTAAAAGTTTTTAGTTTTATACTTTTGAACTGAGTAATGTCTCATTATTTTTCCTTCATTGATATGGTATTCTATACTTTCATGTAGTTTCCCCTACACTCTTACATTTATCAGTAACAGCATCAATATGCTATATGGTTTAAATTTTTGCAAATATTCTGCCAACAATTTTGTCTTTAGCCCATTTTGCTGAATAGTAAAACTTGCGTTAATTAGTACGTAGCGTATTTTCTGGCGAGTGTGATAACTGCCAATCCAATGTTTTGTTGCCAGAATAATTGCAATATTATATTTGTTCCCGTTTAATAAAGTGCCCATAACATATTTGCCATTTATTCTGTGTCTAAAATCTCCCACTTAATTTAAGCCACTTTAGCAAACGGACCCCTAAGTATTTGGCTAAATATTCTTAAATGCCCCCCCCCCCCCCCATTTTATTATCTCTAGCACTTCTTTTTTTTTCTTACTTAGATTTTTATTGTTTTTTTGGGGTTTTTTTGGCAAATAAACATTTATACAGCAACTCTCTGGCACTCTGTGCTCTCCCAGGGCAAAATGTCATCAGTTTTATGCTGCCGATTGTCGCGTGCGTAATGTCGCAACAATTAGCGCATGCAATAAATAGCGTACATGCGGAAAATACCGAGCACGCTATTTATCGCGACAAAATTATCGCATGAAATACCACGCGTAAAACAGCGCGAGTATGCTTATAGTGAATCGTGCGAAAAGTCGCGAAAATTTAGACGCAATAAAATTTTTAACTTAATATGATGATAATGAGTTTCCTGATAATGGATCCCATACCTGTAAATAGCATGCATGTGGATACAAAGACATGAAATGTTGACTTGAAATTACAGTTTTGTTTCCTAATTTGTGCGGAGGGGTAGAAACAAGTGCCCTCTTAACCCCCAGAGGCTACAGACAACAGCAGTTATGTGGCAACACTGTATCCTAGTACTTCCTGGGTGAGCCTCAATATTTTGGCCCACATTGTCACCCACCCTCTGTTCCTGAGGCCATCTAACATCTTCTGCCAGTCGGCACCAAGATAAGTAGTACAGGTAAGGGACCTGTTATCCAGAATGCTCGGGACCCAGGGTTTTCCGGATAAGGGATCTTTCTGTAATTTGGATCTCCATAACTTAAGTCTGCTAAAAATCATTTAATATTAAATAAACCAATAGGATTGTTTTGCCTCCAAAAAGGGGTAATTATAGCTTAGTTGGGATCAAGTGCAAGGTACTGTTTTATTATTACAGAGAAATCATTTTAAAAAATTAGAATTATTTGCTTATAATGGAGTCTATGGGAGATGGCCATTCCGTAATTCGGAACTTTCTGGATAACGGGTTTCCGGATTGGGGATCCCATACCTGTACAAAGAAACGCTATATAAAATAACACATGCACATACCTATTAACACATATTCTTTTGGGTGAAGGACTTGCATTAGCTTTTTTGCCTGAAAAAGTGTTTCATTGACAAGTGTGACTTGCATGAATGCTTCTTACACTGGGGAATTACTTTTCTATTTCATTTTGAAGATCTTATTGCATTTTTTGTGATTTTATTGCATTCCATATTCCATATTGCTGTTTATTGGTAGCTTATATATGATATATTATCTTCGCAATTTGGCTTTAAAATGAAGTGCTTGTTTCTGGTGTTGTGTAATAATGATTTATACAAGTTAGATATCTCATATATATATATAAATATATATATAAAAATACTTGGTACTAGTGTGTTTAAGAGACATGGGGCTTTTCAAATTAATGTAATTCTGCTCACGTAATACAATAAATGATAAACAATATGTATTTTTGGTCATCTAGCTGAAGTGAAACTAGACAAATTATTTATTATATTTGAGATATTTCACAGATAATGTAACCATAATGAGGTAAGCAATTACAAAACAGTCACAAGGATGAAATGAAAAGAGTTATATTTTCCAAAGAGTTATAAAATAACATAGCAATAATGTGGTAAAAGTTCTGGATCTCTGTGCATCACAGAACACAAATATAACTTAGGAAAGCCACAATCTTATCTCACTTGTATAATTTTCTAAAATTACATCCGTTGTTTTTGGGGAAGATAAAGTAATAAACTCAGAATACGTGCAAACACCCACATCCTCAGTAAGATGGTATATTTGGCACTTTCTGTGGGTCAGTCTCTGAGCACTTCTCAGCAATACATACATTAAGATCACTGACACAATTGAGCAAATCTGTCAATGAGATACTTTGCTTTATAAACCCTCATGGGCACAAGAAGAGTGAAGAATTAAGAAGGCAAGAAGAATGTAGATTGCAGAATATATATATATATATATATATATATACAGGTATAGGACCCGTTATCCAGAATGCTCGGGACCAAGGGTATTCCGGATAAGGGGTCTTTCCGTAATTTGGATCTTCATACCTTAAGTCTACTAAAAAAACAATAAAACATTAATTAAACCCAGTAGGATTGTTTTGCATTCAGTAAGGATTATTTATATCTTAATTTGGATCAAATACAAAGCATTGTTTTATTTTTACAGAGAAAAAGGAAATCAATTTTAAAAATCTGAATTATTTGATTAAAATGGAGTCTATGGGAGATGGGCTTTCCGTAATTCGGAGCTTTCTGGATAACGGGTTTCCGGATAAGGGATCCCATACCTATATATATATATATATATATATATATATATAAACACATCAAAAATAAGTGGCACTGCTGAAAAGTATGGGTGCAAAAGACTTTGCCCCTTGCTACTGGCTCACATAAAAAGAAATCACCAAAAAAGTCCTCCACTCCCAATGCTTTATTGTTAAAACACATACAAAAAAACAGGCAATGTTTCAGAGCTTCATGTTTTTGTTTTGCCAGCAATATAGAGTTATGCAGTTTAGTTACCATCAATTAACCAGCAAAAATTTATTTTAAGTGAAGAAGGATCTTATCAATCTTGCAGATACATTTCAATAGATATTTTCCATTAACATATCCCTTATTTTGTGATGGGCTGTGTGCTACATCAGAGATCACATGACAGGAAATAATGCAGCTCTAACTGTAATGGGAAGTAGTGTGGGAGTAAAAGACAGAACTCTGTCTGTCCATTGGCTGATGTGTCGTAACATCTACGTGGGCCCTTGGTTTATGTGCACTGTGAATCGTAGGAACCAAAGGGGCAGATCTTAGTACTTAAAATGGAACATTTTTCTAAATGGCATTATCCAATGGCACATACTACTATAACATTTTTTGTGAGCAGGTGTTATTTATATGAAACAGTGTTTTACATATGGATTGTTTTAAGTGCAAAGTTAGAAGTATAGTTTTCCTTTAAAATTAACTTTCCTGACATGATGTTTCTGAGATCCCATAAGCTGATACATCAACTATCATAATTATAATAAGTTCAAAGTTATTCTACCTGTACCACAGCTGGTGTGGTGCTGCAGTGAGTTATATAGACTAGTGGTACAATGGGCCACTAAATTACTGCTAGTGCATAGCTCTAAGTAGTATAAGCAGGTCTTTCAGTGGAGTTTCCATACATTTGAAACATTAAAAAAAAAAAAAAAAAATCACTAATAAAAGGAAGGTTACACAAGTACCAAGAAGTACATTTCTTGCATATGGAAGCAAGTATTGTAAATAAATGTTTAAACATAACTTATTTCCTACTCATTGCACCATGCACATATCATCATTTTCATTTTGTGTCACAAAAATTGTGTTGCATCATTAACACTACAGTATTGTAGAAGTAATATTACATCCTTTCTTTAAGAGCCATTATAACAATGTTAAAGGAGAAAGAAAGGTAAAAACTAAGTAAGCTTTATCAGAAAGGTCTATGTAAATACAGCCATAAGCACTCACAGAAACGCTGCACTGACTTCTCTACACACAGGATTCCGTGTCTCTCTTTTTGTAAATATGATGTTCCAGTGTCTGACTTCCTCTCTCAGATCCTTAATTCCCATGGCCAGAGTCTGCACAGTTCTCTCCTCTCTCCCCTCTCCTGCTCCCTCCCCCTTAGGAATGTGAGATCTGAGCTATAAGGGCTAGACAGCAGGAAGGAAGCTACTTAAAATGGCAGCTGCTATCTTAAGTAAATGGAGAAAGCTTCTAAAGCTCAGGTATGGTAATGCTTTCTGCAGAATAAATCTATTGGCAGTAAAATGTCAAATTGACTTTCCTTCTCCTTTAAATTGTCCAACTTGTATTTGTCTAACAAATATATAAAAAGGTACATAATTATATCCTTGTTGTTTTGTTATACTTAGCTCCTACAAAGGTATTATTGACTTATGTTACAGTCCTGTAAAAGCTTTTATTTTTAGCTGGCTGCTGCCTTTCCTATATTATATGAAAGTAGAGACGTGAATATTTTATCTATAAAACAAATCACCAGCCTACCTACTAAGGATGGCACCAGGCCCAGTCAAGCATGACTGATCCAACAAGTCCTCTGCTCCAAGGAACCTAAAGCCATGTTGAAGTGTCGGCTGTGGCAAGCACAGCTGGGCTGGGATTGGCCAGCTTAGGGATATGAGCTAATAACACATATATTACTGCCCAATGTGATGTTGCCTACCACTGTCACTGTGGGATATATTATTTCTATTGGTTTTATTGGATGTTAACCTGGCAGGAAATGATGCAGCTCTAACTGTAATAAGAAAAAAGCTTGCGAGTAAAAGACAGCGCTCTGTCCATTGACTCATGTAACCTAGCACGTATGTGTGCCCTTGGTTTGTGTATGAGGACAGTGCCAAATGTGAGCCAGAGGGCAGACCTTAGTACTTAAAGGGGTGGTTCAACTTCAGGTAAACTTGTAGTATAATACAGAATGGCCTTTTCTTAACAACTTTTCAGTTGGTCTTCATTTTTTATTTATTATAGTTAAGTTATTTGCCTTCCTTTTCTGAATCCTTGCAGCTTTTAAATGGGGGTCACTGACCCCAGCAGCCAAAAAACTATGCTCTGTGAGGCTACAGTTTTATTGTTGTTGTTTCTTTTTAATACTTATCTTTCTATCTATTCATATTCCAGTCTCTCCTTCAAACCACTGCCTGGTTGCTAGGTTAAATTGGACCCTAGCAATCAGATAGCTACTGACAAAAAGTCACTGGATACTCATATGTAAGATGTTTTACCTCTGTATTATAAGACCCGCGGGACATAAAAGTGAACATTTTAAGTACATTTTCAAAAGATTTATTGAAACCTGTTAATGGTACCAAAACTTTATAGTTTGGGAGTAGAAAGAAATTTGTACCAATTCTGAATTCATCTACATGGGTACTTTTGTGGAGCTTTAGTGGTTAATCGCATGATGATTTCTGATGTACGGCTCTGAGGGGCCGATTCACGAAAGGTCGATAGCGATTATCGCATGCTTTTTTTGCGTTAAAAAGCATGTGATAAACAAGTACCGATTCATCAAAGGCATTTCGCATACGTTAAGACGCATATTGCATGCGAAAAAAACGCATCATCACTAAGCGTTATTTCTATTGCATTGCGTTATTAGTGAATAGAAATTGTACTAACGCATGATTCACAAACACAAATGAAGCATTAAACACGCAAAATATCGCTTTAATCTGTGCGAATATTAACACCTACTTGGGGCAGGCGGTACTTAAAGAACATTGAGGTTTGTGAGTTTTTGGCAACACAACATGGAGTTTGCAGTGGGATTTTTCCAGCTATGTGATTGCCCTAGAGCAGTGCTGTCCAACTGGCGGCCCACGGGCCACATGCGGCCCTCAACCCCCCTCTGTGTGGCCCCCCACCTGTCTGGCTGCTTTGATGGTTTACCTTTGTGTAAGATTGAAATGGTATCAGTATTGAGATTAACTGGCCCCCTGCATAGTTCTCATCTCAAATTCAGGCTGTAGTCCCCCTGTATTGTTTAAACATGTAATCCCCTGTGTTTTTCACACCTTTTAGTTTCTGCATTGTTCACCCCCTGCAGTGTTCACACCTCAGGCTCAGGCTGTAATCATCCACATTGTTCACCTGTTCACACCTCAGACATTGTATGTACTGCCTGGACTATGCTGCCTGTGTATATGGCACACACAGACAGCATAGGGTAGGCAAAGTATGGCACATAGGCAGTATAGGGCAGGGAGGGTATGGAACACACAGAGAGCATAGGGCAGGCATAGTATGGCACGTAGGCAGCATAGGGCAGGGAGGGTATGGAACACACAGGCAGCATAGGGTAGGCAGAGTATGGCACACACAGACAGCTAAGGGCAGGCAGAGTATGGCACACACAGACAGCTAAGGGCAGGCAGAGTATGGCACACACAGGCAGCATAGGGCAGGCAGAGTATGGCACACACAGGCAGCATAAGGGAGGCAGAGTTCTGCCTGTGTGTGCCATACTCTGCCTGTCCTATGCTGCATGTAAGAGGTGAACCTGGAAGGGGTTTGTTCTGGGAGTTTGTTAGTAGTTGGAAACAGCCATTAAATGGTCCCTAAGGTGTGTAATTATGTTGCTGGGGGTTGCTGTGCTATCCACAGGGGAGGAGGAGGCATATGGATTTAAGGGTGTGTCTTAATATGACATAATATAATTCTTTCATATATGAATAACTGTTGATATCCCCGCAGTGAGGACCAAGCATTTGGGTTTTTGCTGCACTACCACCATTGTGATAAAATGGGTGTGGTTTGAAGTGGGTGTGGTTCAAAAAGGGGAGTGGCCAAAACTGGCTTCCATTAGCGGCCCTCCACCATGTATGCTAGAGAAATTCCGGCCCTCGGCACCGCAGAAGTTGGACAGCACTGCCCTAGAGTAATGCAGCCTCCAGTTTTCAGGGAAATTACGTGCGTAATATTGTGTGATAATATCGCACGCAGCGAAATATATCGTGCACGGCGGGAAATAAGGCAAGAAAATCGCACATTGCAAGATAAATAATGCAAAGAACATTGCTTCTTAATTATGACAAGTGTCCTGAGTTTGATACTTAAAAAATATTGCTATGTTTATTTTTATAATGTTAAAATAGATTTTTTTTTTTTTACTTTTTTGAGTCCCATAATTTTGATCAAAAAAATAAAAAAAGATCTAGAAAACTTTGATCGTGAAAACATTTTTGCCAGTTTTTCTACGTAAACAAAATTCCCCCCAAGGAAATGCCTGTAAAATGCTAAACACAAAATGTTCCAAAATTGTCAATAAAGCAAATAAAGTATGGGTGCTATGGTAACAACCCCTAAAAATGTGATAGCTGTTGAAATTCCAAGAGCTACAAAAAAAAGTAAATAAAAAGGTATATTTTTTAAAAATCTTAAATACTACTGTTTATATCATGCTAAAAGTTAATTTTAACGTAAACTACCCTGAAAGGCCAACATTTTTGCAAACTGATGATTTTCCGACTTGAAAATCATGCTGTTTTGTATAATGTTAGAAAACCTTCAAATCCGAGCTCCTTAAACATTAGAATACACTCAAATACTCTTATGAAACTTTGGCTCTGCTATCCAAGCGAGAAAGAATTTTAACTCAGCTGGGACACCACAATAAAATGTGAAATAAATGCCAAAAATGTGCAATTTATACAAAGTACAGCAAGCAAGTCTGGTTCACCACATAGCCAAAACAGTACAGAAACATGCAAATGTAAAGCAATCTGGGTCACTTTATCTGTGACTGTGAGAAAAGCAGTGCAATAACAGTTAAAACAAACATTTTATATGAGATGTCTTCTAATACATTTTTCATTCAATGGTTACATTTTTTTTATTAAATTTTACACTGGCAGGTGATTGTGTAGGAGTTTCTAGGAGCGTGTCACAGGCTTGAACCACCTATTGTGATTGCTGTTATCTGGCTTGCTGACTTCTCATTACCTTAACTAGCCCCTTACTATACCCCATCCTGGTATGCCCCAGGGTCATCAGTTACAGGCCACATACAGACCTCAGCTAAGATTTTATTTTATTTATTTTTTTGCCTGAAATGTATATTATTCAGATATCAATTGGCAGCAAGGATAGGTTACAGTAGTAAGATCTAATATATATATATATATATATATATATATATATATATATATATATATATATACTCACCTAAAGGTTTATTAGGAACACCTGTTCAATTTCTCATTAATGCAATTATCTAATCAACCAATCACATGGCAGTTGCTTCAATGCATTTAGGGGTGTGGTCCTGGTCAAGACAATCTCCTGAACTCCAAACTGAATGTCAGAATGGGAAAGAAAGGTGATTTAAGCAATTTTGAGCGTGGCATGGTTGTCCGTGCCAGACGGGCCGGTCTGAGTATTTCACAATCTGCTCAGTTACTGGGATTTTCATGCACAACCATTTCTAGGGTTTACAAAGAATGGTGTGAAAAGGGAAAAACATCCAGTATGCGGCAGTCCTGTGGGCTAGAGGTCAGAGAAGGGTATTAGTATGGTGTTCCTAATAATCCTTTAGGTGAGTGTATATGTACGCACGTGTGATCCATGAATAAAGCATGCTGTAAAATAAACAAATGACTTTATTAAAGGGAAGGAAAAAAAAAAAATGGCATAAAACAAACAGAATGTATGTACAATGTATATGTAAAAAATCTCAATAAAAACATTAAAAAAAAAAAAAAAAAAAGGAGTGCAGAGGCCTGTGCAGGAGTCAGGTATCAGATTTTCATTGACAGTAAAGATGGGCATACAAAGTAAGATTCGCTTGTTTGGAGCAGTCACCAAGCAAGCAAATCTTTCACCCGATATGGCCACCTTGGGTGGGCAATATCGCGTTAGGGCCAAATGATCGAATTACAATAAAGGGAATACGAAATTTTGAAGCAAAGCCTGCATCAATGAGCATAGCGGTTCTAGATCCAACACAAAAATCAAGCCTGCACATTTTAATTTTGGCCAGATAGTTGGGAAGGCCTGCCAAAAGGCCCCATACACAGGCAGATAAGGTGCCAAGTCAGTCTAAGGACACAAATCGGCATCTTAAATCTGTTCGTGTATGGCCACCTTTAGATGTAATATATGTTTTGGGGGAAGCCCACATTCCTAGCAGATGTAATAAAGATGTAACTAAGAATAACTGATTCCAGCACAAGTAAAATCTAAAAAAACAACTGACTTTGGCACAAATCCCTCCCCCACCTCCCACAAAAGACTATTAAGTCTAATACAGTGCTGACCAACTGGCAGCCTGCGACCCCCACCTGTCTGGCTGCTGTGACTGCTTACCTTTGTGTAAGCTTAAATGGTATCAGGACAGAGATTAACTGACCCCCTGCATGGTTCACACCTCAGATTCGGGCTGAAAACCCCTGTATTGTTTGAACATGTAATCCCCTGTACTATTTACACCTTTTTAATCCCTCCATTGTTCACACCTCAGGCTCAGACTGTAAGCACCCACATTGTTCACCTGTTCACACCTCAGACTGAAGGAGCAGTGCCAGCATTGTGTCACTGTATGCTGCGTGTGTGTGCCATAGGCAGGTGGGGCAGAGAGAGTATGGCGCACACACAGGCAGGGTAGGGCAGGCAGCATATGACACACACAGGCAGTAAACTTTCTGCCCAATGCTGCCTGTGTGTGCCATACTCTACCTGCCCTATGCTGCCTGTGTGTGCGCCATACTCTACCTGCCCTATGCTGCCTGTGGTAGGTGAACCTGGCAGGGGTTTGTTCTGGGAGTCTGTTTGGAAATAGTCATTATATTGTCCCTAAGATGTGAATGAATGAATGAATGGGTTTTTGCTGTGCTACCACCATTAATGTGGGTATGGTCTTAAAAGCTCTTGTGATAACATGGGTGTGGTTTTAAAAAAGAGGAGTGGTCAAAACTGGCTTCCATTATCAGCCCTCCACCACGTAGGCCAAAAAAATTCCGTCCCTCGGTACCACAGAAGTCGGACAGCACTGGTCGAATTCATTTACATTTGACTGTGGCTCACGAGTAGGAAAGTTTTGGGAACCCTGCTATAGATCATATTCCAATGCCTTGGGGGGATGATGTGATGGATCATCTCTCCTTCTACAGTGGAGATACTTTTTGGATCAGAATATTGCTTACCCTAGCACCTAGGGGCCTGAATGAATATTGTTCATTTAGTTGTTTTCTTAATATGCAATAATTTCCCTTTGAGGGACCATTTGTTTATAGATAACCTAATAACTGTGCTTGAATTTGTGGCATTTTGATGTCTATTTGTGGCATGCTTTTCCTTTGTCACAAGCTACCGGGTTGGTGTATCTTGTGACCAAGGGAAAGTAATGTCATGATACTGGACCTTGTTATGGGTAGATGGTGTATGCAAACATTTTAAATCTTGTAACATTATTTTGTAAGCTAGTATGGCAAAGCATCTTGAAAAAGGTTTTAGACCATGAACTGAAACATTGAAAACATTTTTGGAAAAGAAAACAAGAGTATGTATATTTTTTCTTGGTGTATATATGTGTATATATTACAAATTACATTGTATATGCATCTAAACAAATTGTTTGCAGCACTTAACTTAATGAACACTACTTTTTATATATTTGCTAAATTACAACTCGAAGTAGATAAGATTAAATAAAAACAATAATAAAAGACAAGATAACTGATGAAAAGCAAATATATTTATTATGCACTTTAATATACATAGGAGCCCTGTGCTGAATATAATACAAGGAATAAAATAAAAAATTTACAATGTTTAATTCAATTTACATTGGCTATTTACAATAAGAAAAACAAAAACAGAAAAAAACAAATGAAAAGTTATTATTGAGGATGTTATGTTCAGAGCAAAATACATTTGCATAGCAGAGTAAGTGATTGAGAAAATGTCATTTTACAAATAAATGATGAACACTGTATGAAGTAGAACAATATCAAACAATCAATGAACAAATGCTATTACCAGCAATCATGCACTTGGGTCGAAATATTCAGAACTGTTTTTTATCCACGTTTTGCTGAAACAACTTTATTATTGCAGTTGCTCAAAATAATGGTAGTGGTTTGTGAATGGAGAGAGAAGAAAACAAAAGGGCCAGTTAATATGAACTGGTATCTTTTCAAAAATGAAAAACAACTTATTTGTTGTTATAAAAAAATATTTGCCCATTTCACTCTGCATTTGAAATAAAAATTCACACATTGGTACTTAAAAGCTATGAAATGGGAATGAAAAAATTCTCTCTTGTGCAACTGGACATCCACAAAACACAAGGTGCATTTTACACGAAAATCAAAATAAATAAATATCCCGATATAACCTATCAGTAGAAATGGCAGCTGTGGAGATTATTTTTACTATTTATAAAAAAAACAGGGGGGGGGGGGGAGAAAGCACTTAAATCAGAGATCTGTCACTAAACAGTACGACTAAACAAATCGTACTCTCTCTTTCATATTATGTAACATATCATTTAACTAGCAGTTAGCATTCTTAAGGCTCTTTAAGAACTTCGTAATGTATTTAAGTATATGTCCCACGGGGACAAGAAATTCACCACCTTTTTAACATGACAAGATTCCTCAGCAGAGGCTGCATTGACTTCTTCTAGTGCTTTGCATGGAAAATAAATACATGGTATTAACTTTTCTACAACAAATTTTAAGGATCCACAGCCATTTCAGGTCATGTTTGTACAATGTTTGACACAACAGGCAGACTACAGAATTATTCTTCTCATAATAGGACAAAGACAACATAACAAGATACAAAGTCTAATTAAATAATTACTGGTAACCACACCGGAAATATATAACACTGAGCTCTTCAGTGATGGATAAATATGCTTCTAGAAAAGTTGAGCATTAATACATTCAACTCCAGTTTGGGTCAATGTCTGTGCGCTGAGCAATGTAAAGGGGTTTGGCTTAACAATATAATATAATACAAAAAAGTGAAAATACCGAAGACAGAAAAGGCTGAAGCCAGTTGGGATTTTCAAATACAATCCACATTTTGCATTGTGGAAGTGGATGAGTAATAATAGATTAAGAAAAAAAACACACAGGTTTCTGCAGGGCACATAGATTTCTGAACAATTTGATTTGCACCATGAATACTAGGGGCAGGGAAAGGGGAAAGGGCATAAGCCTGCAGTTTCAAAGTGCATTCTTGTGTACAATACATTTTAAATTGAAGCTATAACTATAGGAATATAACATATTGTGAAAAAGGGTTGATGCAGGACACAAACTGCAGCAGGTGCAATGTAGGCTTTTAAATATTTTTTCTCTGTGCAGAATGTACAGTCACAGTTTTTTGCACACATTTACTGCATTGACCTTCTTTTTGTTTGTACTGAAAGTCTAAACTTGCCTATAGCTTCTCTTCTTTTCTCTTTCTTGAATTTAACTATTAGGGTTGGGTATGTGCGAAAAACAGAGTGGCATTGATTTGTGAACTGAAACAACATATGAAAATATATTGGACCGCTTTAGCATGTCCTATGCTATACAAGTTTTACTTTAAAGGGACAATATACACCTAGGTTTAACATGAGGCTTAAACAGGACTTGTAGTGAACATGTTCTGCTTTTTTAACTTAATACATTCTATATGTTTAATATAAAGTGCTAACTGATCATTGTTTTCTATTTACCTTTACATCTATGGCACACAGTAACATATTTTATATACCTGTCCACAGCAAACAGGCCTCCACTTAAAAATGATGAAACAAAAATTTCAGAGCAGAGGCTGCCTGTCATCACAGTGTATGCCAAGAACATACTATGGGTAGCAATGACGGGCAATTTGGGGGGCTTTATGCCCCCCCACACAGAATACCCTGGTGGTAAAAATCCCCATGTGCCACAGTACTTACTTCTGTCTCCTGGAAGCAGTAGAGGATTGAAAAAAAGGTAAAAAGTTCTATATGAATTTCATCCCTCTAAACAGGCTTATGACACACTGGTAGAGGAATGCCTGCCCTTGATTCTGCTATTGATTTTTATGGCAAACTGCTTGTCACCAAATATACAGACAAATTTGTCCCAAAATAAACTATTTTTAATGCTTGGGCTGAAATCTGCCTATATGCATGGTGACATGCTATTTAAATCAATGGTGAGCAGCCAGGAAGGTGGCGTGTTTCTTCCCCAGTGGAAATATCTCTGGGGTGATGCCTGGTGTGCCATTAGCCTCTACTCTAACTGCTAATGTTTATTATACAGTATCGTATTAAATATATTCTCAAGAACCAAAGTAGTTGTCTTAAGTGTAGAATGAAATTGTTGCACATTTCACTGGTCTGCACACTTTAAAGCAAATAAAACCCATAGATCATTTTTAAATAGGCAACACTGAGTTTTTACAATAGATCCATGTTAAACACTGGTGTATATTGCCCTTTAATAGACATTTATTCCTACAAATATAGATCCGTTTAAGCGTGTATGCTTAGCAAGAGTAGCCAAACTAGGCACATTTTCAAGTCATTTTTAATTTCTACCATCACAGTTGTAATTTTTCAAGACCTAAATTGCAAATAGATCTTCATCACAAATGTTTGCTTTCAGCAATACATATTCTGCGCTTGTGCTTCTGAAACCTGGGGAAAAGCAAGAAAACAAGGCAAAGTATTAGTATTAAGTCACTTGTTCTCATACTTAAAGGAGTCATATTGTGTGAAAAACAATAATATACCAGTGCATTATACTCCTCTAAATATTAAAGGAATTAACTTAAAAAAAAGAAAGTTGTGTTTCAGACTAATTTAATGAAAAATTCTGTCCAGGCCATATAGGGGGAGGTGGCAGCAGTCAGCACACTGCACTGTAGATTAGGAACCAATCAGCAGCTAGGCTGACCTGAAGCATGTCTTAGCTGGTGATTGGCTATCTCTCTCCTACTGTGCTTCTGGCAGGTACCATTAGGACATGGCCACCCATCATTTAAAACACAGACATTGACTGAAGCAGATCTATGTTCATGGTGTTGGATGTTTTTTCTCAGCTAATTCTTTACAAGTTTCTACCGTAATATCTCCTATATAGCGAGTCTGTTTATGGGACAGTCTGTGTATGGGAATATTTTCTTTACTTTTCAAGCAGGAAAAATTAATCAATAATTGAAAAACAAATCACTTTGCCTAAGAAACATATTTACTAATCTAGAATACATCACAATCACATATTTTCCCAGGAAAATATGGCTGTCTCATTATCTGTGCAGACAACAACCCAAGCAAATCAGCGCCTTGCATCAAAAGAAAACTATACCTTCAGAATGAAAACTTAACCAACAAATTGTTTATTTAATATTAAGTGGCCTATTAAATAATCTTACCAAACTGGAATATATATCAGTAAATATTGTCCTTTTATATCTTTTCCCTTGAGCCACAATTTTGTGATGGGCTGTGTTCCCTCAAAGATCACCTGACAGGAAAAAATACTGCTCTGACTGTAACAGGAAGAAGTGTGGGAGTAAATGACAGAACTTTTTTGGGCTCATGTGACCTAATGTATATGTTTGTTGTGTGCACCATGAATCCTATGGGGGATAATTTTGGATTACCCAATTGCATATACTAAAAAAGTATGTTTTTATGAAATTGGTTTATTTGCATGAAATAGGGTTTTACATATACACTGCTTTTTGCAATATATTTTTATAGATTTACATTGTTTGGGGTAGTTTTCCTTTAAGTGCACTGACTACGACTTTGTCGGCCTGTGTTCACAGAGCAAGGATTTTGGTACAAAAATACATCCTCTGACATTTCTGGGTGGAAGCAGTGGCTGTCAGTGAGGACCTGTGTTTTTTATGCTGTGAAACACCCTTGTGCTTCATTAGACTAAAGCTACAATGTGTCTTTAATCAAGTTAAAATGTGTGTATAATGTGTGGGGATTTAGTCTGGCATCCTGTCTATGCTGGAGAGGCTACCCAGCAGCTATAACTTGGATATAAGTACCAAACATCTTGAACTGCGAAGTTGGTCTCCTCATATCACCCTTTATCTGTTGTTTGAGAAAATAAAATTTAAGACCTGTTTTTGGTGTTTTTTGGAACTAGTCAAACATTTGCTAGACTACCTGAAGTGTTTGCTTTTCAGAGTTGCTTCACAGTTCTTGCATGCTACAATCCAATCATTTACTACATTCTTCGTCAGAGGCATAATAACGGATTAGTTCAGTTGACCATGATGTAATGCAAACTAAATATTCCAGTGCTAAGGCAAAGACATATGGGGCGATTAGTCATTGCGACTTTTAAAACCTGCAGTAGGGTCAACTAAAAATCTGATCATGGCAACAAATCTCCACAATGATACCTCCGTGCAAATACACATAAGACGCCGCATGCGAGATGGGACAGTGCAGTACAAGTCGCCACTTCTTGTAGATTTGCAATTAGTCACCGTGAATGGATTTTTAAAAATCGTGGAGACTAATTGCCTCATCTGTCTTCATCTTTAGGGTAACAAAATCTAGTCCTTTATTGATCTCGTTAGAATATGTGCAGTTTGTGTTTATTATGCTTCTGATACTATCTCCTATTAGGTTTATAATGCACATAGGTTCAGTTATCTGTCTAAAAGCTGGTTTTCATTATCTCCTAAGGTCTCTGGCACACGGGGAGTTTAGTTGCCCGCGACAAATCTTCCTTGTCATGGGCGACTAAATCTAAGTCGCCGGTGGGATGGCACACGCTGAGCAGGCAATTTCGGAAAATTGCCGAAGTTGCCTCGCGAGGCATTTTCGCGTATGCCATCCCACCGGCAATTTACATTTTCGCCGGTGGGATGGCAATCCGGGGAGATTAGTCGCCCCCCGAACAGGGAGTTTTGTCGCGGGTGACTAATCTCCCCGTGTGCCAGAGCCCTAAGAAGCAACTAGTCTATTATACTCCAAATAAAAACCACAGGAGTAAGGTACAAAAGGTGCCTCTGCAATGCATGCCATAAACGGCAAATATGTGCAGTTTGTGTTTAGTATGCTTCTGATACCATCTCCTATTAGGTTTATAATGCACATAGGTTCAGTGATCTGTCTAAAAGCTGGTTTTCCTTATCTCCTAAGAAGCAACTAGTCTATTATACTCCAAATAAAAACCACAGGAGTATGGCACAAAAGGTGCCTCTGCAATGCATGCCATAAACGGCTTTCTTCTACTACATGAATAGAGATATGATAAGTATTTTTAAGGAAAATAGACAATTACATTGTCAGGGGATGACACTTTTTCCAAAAGGCCCAATTCTGCATTGCACAGCTACAAGAAAATTCCTGGACCAAGTCACTCAGGCAGCAACCCAACTTTCAGTGTTCCTGACAGTATTGGGCCTACAAATTTCAGACAGCTGCAACACCAAAAAATGGGGATTTTTGGAAAAAAATGTTCACTGCAGAAAGCTTAATCATTATACCTCCAATAACAGCCAAAACATCTGTTTGAGCCTGTGCATAAGTAAACCATGTATATAAATACCAAACCCCAGTTTAGAATAAAGTAGAAAATGATATCAAGCAGTAGATCAAGTAGATCAATTTAAAAATTGTTGCCTAGTTAAAGTTGAATTTCAGCCCTAATATTTAAAGAAGACGCATCCCTTGATTTTTTCACTTAGATGAATATTATACATGTTAAAAGTTTTAGCTTCAATTTCAGATCTTATCAGCTGTACCTGGTGATGTCAGTGAGTGACAAGCAGAACTCTTCAGTAGCAGCCCAAGTCCCTCCCCCAAGTTTCTTTGCTCTCAGCTAAAGCTGGCCATGCATGCACCAATATTATCCTAACCCTAGTTTTGTACGATATTTGGTGCATGTATGGTGGATTGATGAGGCGACATATATCACAAAAGCCTTGCGTAACATTCATCTTGTCGATCGGGCAGACAAAAGGTTTTGATCGGGTGCCCAAGCAGATAGGGGTAGAATTCCAATAGTTTATACCTCTATATCTGAATATTCAGCCCTGAAGGTTAGTGGAGGGTACAAACTATCTTTTGGCAGCAGGAAAGATTGTAACTGTAACATGTATGGCCACCTTAAGTCCTGTCCTGTGTCCCTCTGTTCCCAGCCTGACTAGGTCCTGTCCTGTGTTACTGCTCCCAGCCTGATTAAACTGGGTCAGTCTCTGTTCATGCCAGTTAGAGAAGCTGCAGCTTTTCCTAAAGCTGAAGTTCTATTGTGTTCCATTAGCAGTTGTTACTTCTCATGCCTAGCACATTTATTTGCACCTTATATTGTGTATAACAGTCACCATTAAAGCAGCAGCTCGTGTATACTGTGGTGTGGGCCCTTCTGCTGCCAGCAACAACTTCCTGCAACCTTAGATTACGCAAACTGTGGAGGGCCAGCTCGTGATGCACTATTGTACTTAGGTGGTCCTCAAGCTGTCTCACAACACTTGCACAGATTAGTCATGATGCCATTTAACATCTTGTACTGCAACAGCTAGAGGGCCACCACTCACATAAAGGAACATGCTTTTTTGTAATTATCAAATAGCATATTTCAGACAGAGGCCCTCAAGCTGTCCCCACACCACAAAATAACATAAGGGCAGTGGCACACGGGGAGATTAGTCGCCCAGCGATAAATCTTTGTTACTGCGGGCGACTAATATCCCCACAATGCCATCCCACCGCCGTCAAGAATGGAAATCGTTGGTGGGATGGCGTATGCATTGCTTCGGTTTCCCCAAAGTTTCCTTGAGGCAACTTCGGAAAAAAGAAGTGACGCGTATGCCATCCCACTGCCGATTTACATTGGCATGTCACGGAGATTAGTCGCCTGCGGTAACAAATATTTATCGCAGGCGACGAATCTTTACATGCGCTACTGCCATATAGCAGGGGAATATGGGCATATAAAAGAGCTGGATGTTAGATCAAACAACTGATAATGGGGATAAAAAAAAAAAAACTTTGTTTCTATCCCTCTGGTTAGTGGAGCTGCAACTCTCCTCAAAACTGAGAGAGGGACTTGGGCTGCTACTGCAGGGTTGTCCTTGTATTCATAGGAAATACAGTGGAAGCGCATAAAAATAAATGAAACAAAAAACAATATAGTGTAATATGTTCTAAACAGTAGTATTAGAAACAATCCTGCGCATTACAGGCTACTCACAGTATTTAGATGTAAGACAATTGTGTAAACCTCAATGCGGCGAGTAGCCTGTGATGCGCAGGATTGTTTTTTAATAACTGGTATTATGCTATTTCGGTTTTCCCTAGCCTCTTTTGAGGATCTGGCCGGTACTACAATCAACACTGATCCTTGTCTGTTTGGCACATTATAATCTTGGTCTGGTAAATGTGTATACTTACCGAATTGAGCCGGTGGTGGACGCTTACCCTTTTACTTGTTTGGATTTTGGTTGTCACCTTACACCTTGCACAGATGGGGTTTAACATATTACACTATATTGTTTTTTGTTTCATTTATTTTCATATGCTTCCACTGCATTTCCTATAAAACTTTTGAGGCCCATTCAAAGGGGTTTTTGTAAGAGGAAGCTGCAAGCAATAATTTTCAGCACTTCAAAGAAGATTCACTCTAAAGACAAACCACCAATAGCACTGAGTATCACATACAGTTATTTCATGTGGGAGAATTAAAGGACACGCCCAGCTTTTATTCCAGCCAGGACACAGGGCTGAGAGGCACTTTCTGCAGTTCTAATATAATGACATCTAAATAAACAGTTCAGTGTAAAATTAAACTGGGTAAATAAGAATTTTTTTTTATATAGTTATTTAGTTAGGCAAAAATGTAATCTATAAAGGCATGTGGATATCTAACATGATAGCCAGAACACTACTTCCTCCTTTTAGCTCTCTAACCTATTAGTTTGTCAGTGACTTGAGGGGGGCCACATGGGAGATAAATGTTCAGTTAGTTTGTGAGACACAGGTCAGATTCAAAAGCAAACTAACTGAACAGTTATCTCTCTCATACCCCCCCACCCCCGAAGTCAATGATTGGTTATGGACTGCTAACAGCTTACAGAGCTGTAAAGGAGGAAGTAGTGTTCTGGTTATCATCTTAGAAATTTGTTTACTCTCCTTTATAGATTACATTTTTGGCTAACTAGCTCTAATGAAAACATTTACCCATTCTATTTACCCATTTTTATTTGTACACTGAATAGTTTGCATTTTTTTCTTTGGCACTATACACTTAGGGGCTGATTTACTAAGACACGAATTCGAATTGAAAAAATTCCGATTGGAAAACGAACATTTTGCGTCTTTTTTTGCGATTTTTTTCGGCGCCTTTACGACTTTTCGGAAATTGTCGTGACTTTTTCGTTACCAATACGATTTTCGCGAAAAAACGCGAGTTTTTCGTAGCCATTACGATTCGCTCGTATCTTGTCGCGACTTTTTCGTATTGAGCGCTCGTAAGTGGCGGGTGAAACTTTCAGACTTAGCATGATTTTGGAAGCCTCCCATAGGACTCAATGGCACCCTGCAGCTCCAACCTGGCCCAAGAAAAGTCACCATACTGAAGCTTGAATGAATCCGAACGCTACGAAAAAATTGCAACATTTTGCGCAACTTTCGGAATGGCTACGAAAAAGGCGCGACTTTTCGCGCAAGTTTTAACGCAACGAAAAAAATCGCCAGATTTTGCGCAACATCCGGATGGCAACGAAAAAGTCGCAATAATTTTCCAAAAAAATCGCCAAATACCGATCATTACTAAAAAAACCGCAATCGGACGCATTCGCCCGGTTCGTGAGTAAGTAAATGGGCCCCTTAAAGTGATGCTGACACGAAAAAACTACTTTTCAAAATATGAATATACATAAAAAGCTACCTACAGGTCGTGTTGACATTTTTTTGCTGACATGTTTGCTTTTGTAAGTAATTGTTACTTGAAGTTCATAAACCTGACTGTTTTGCCAACCTGACTGTCCCTTCTCAGCCTGTCAGTTATAGCTTCCAATGCAAACGGACAAATATGGCAGCCCCCTCTTTGAGGAACATGGGGGATCAGACAGGTAATGTAAAAGCATCAGGCAAATACTTTAATGGCAAAATTATAAAGTTCTTGCAAAGACAATGTTATGACAGATGTAAAAAAAAAAGATTAAATTTCTGGTGTCAGTATCTCTTTAAAGGAAAAAGGAATATAATATTAGGAGATGAGGCTGACATAATATGTCTCCTTAGGGAAACAACAATTATGAATCCTGAATGCAGTGTGGCATTTGAAGTACAAATGTCATTTTCTATAGATCTAGGAATGCTTTTATGTACACAATGAAATATAAAATTAAATGATATTACTTACCATTTATAGTGGTGTTTCCTTTTTATAATTAAAGCTTGGATCAGATCCTTCAATTTGTAGCTTCAGTGATTGTTTAAGGCCTAATTCTGTCTCACTTGAAGGATAGCCTTCTAAAACATCCTGCAATCCTCGACTTTGTACTGCACGTGGCACAGAAACTCTCCCAAGAAAGACTTGATTTCCTTGCAGGTGATAATTGGGATTAGTCATAATGCCATTTCTTTTCTTTTGTTCTAAATTTTGCTGTTGAATAAGAAATTGCTGTTGAGAGCGACCAACTTCTTGTTGGACTGATGGAATTTGGATCTTACTGTCTACAGGGATGTGTTTTAGTGGTAAGGAATCTTGAGGATGCACTCGCTTGTCAAACTGAGTCATTTCATATTCCAAAACTTTAGGCTGAGAGCTGCAATTTTGTTTTGTTTTCTTTGCAACAGAGTTTGATTTGCTTGAGGACTCTCCTTTGCCACTTTTATTTGTTTTGGTTGATTTTAAACTGGGTTTTACCTGACTCCATTCAAATTCACTAGTTGGTGAGTAATTTTGCCCCAAGGAATGTGTTGTAGATGAGGGAGAAACTATTGACTGTCGACTTCTACTGCGTGGCAGAGAATGCTGCTGAATTTGCTCTGTAAATGAAAGGCAATGGAAACTATCAATAGGCACAGTTTGAGCAGTTGCAGTAGATGATGTTGTACGAAGAGAAGAATTCTTAGAACTTTTTAAGGAATTATTTGATAAAGAGGACTTGTGCCGATCCACCGTAGAATCTGGAGACTCTGATGGAGAGCTAAAGGCATGAGCGGGCCCATTACACAAACCTCGCATAGAAGGATGCACATCACCACCTCCTGTGCTAGACGAACTGTTTGATTTAATTGTTGACGACTGTACTTTTGATGATGGATTTAAGACTTTTTGCTCCATAGTATGAACAGGTGATGGGTTGCATCCACTTGGTATTGAAGCACCATATTTTTCTAATAGTTTAATTATTTCACTGTGCCCATTTTTTGCTGCAACTCTCATTGCTGTACGTCCAAACTGATCTGCATGATTAGGGTCTGCTCCATTTTCTAACAAAAATTGAACAACATCAGTGTGACCTTCCTGTGCTGCAATACAAAGTGCAGTAGCACCCTGGTTGCATGTATTATCAACCAAAGTTCCATGTTCAATTAAGAGCTGAACCACTTTCACATGACCTTGCCAAGCTGCAGACTGTAAGGAAGATCTCTTTTCATTGTCTGAGGCATTGACATCAGCCTTATAGGATATTAGACTCTGCACCATTTCTAAATGTCCCTGCCAGCAGGAGACATGAAGAGCTGTCCTTCCATCAGTATCGCTAGCTTCTACATTTGCTCCATTTTCTAAAAAATACTCAGCCATCGAGAGCTGATTTTCGAGGGCCAGTATGTATAGTGTTGGTCGACCATCGGCATCTTTGGCATTAAGATCTGCTCCATTACTGAGAAGCAATTCAACTATGTCTCTGTGTCCCTCCAGTGCTGCAACTCTCAAGGCACTTCGGCCATCATAGCCTTTTTGATCCACTGCAGATTTATTTTCTAGAAGTATTTGCACACAATCATAGTGCCCTTCTTGTGCAGCCAGAATCAGAGGTATTCGTCCATCATTATCAATTTCATTTGTTCTAGCCCCTTGTTCAATTAATGCTTCACAGATTAATCTATGACCTTCAAAAGCAGCCATATGTAGAGGTGTCCATCCAGCATCATCTCTATGATTTTCATCAAGGCCCCGGTCTAAAAGTGTCCGCACAACTTCAACATTGCCTTGAGCTGAAGCTATACTAAGCACAGTTCTACCTTCACTATCAATGCTATCAACAGCAGCACCCCAAAACAGAAGTGTGTTGACAACTGCTGCATGCCCCATTGAAGCAGCAGCAAGCAGAGGAGTACGTCCATTATTATCAGTATGATCAACATCTGCTCCACCCTCTAGAAGTAAGTCAACTACATCTACATGGCCTTCATATGCTGCAACAAGTAGTGGAGTCATTCCATCCTTATCACAATGATCCACCTCAGCACCTTGTTCAATTAAAAGACTAACAACGGATGCATGCCCTTTGCTTGCAGGTACACAAAGAGCAGCAACTGATAAAGCAGTTCTTCCATCCACATCCTCATGGTTTATCTCTGCACCATGACCTAAAAGATGCTCCACAATTTCTCTATGTCCCATATATGCTGCAGCAATTAAAGCAGTTCGTCCCTCATTGTCAGCTTTATTAACCTCTGCTCCATGCTGCAGTAAATTCAGCACAATATCTTCATGCCCACCCCATGCTGCTGCTCTTAAAGCTGTTCTACTATCTGCATCAGCACAATCTACCTTTGCACCTGCATACAGAAGTGCAGACACTACTTCAGTGTGCCCACCCCAGGCTGCAGATCTGAGTGCAGTCCATCCATCATGATCACAATGATTTATATTAGCACCGCATCCAATTAAACAATTTACAACCTTTACATGTCCTTGGCGGGCAGCTAAAGTAAGTGCTGTCTGTCCATTGGCATCTTCTATTTCAAGATCAGATCCTCTTGAAACAAGAAGGTTAACCACATCAAGATTTCCACTATAAGCAGTGTTGGCCAGCAAAGTTCTCCCATTTGAATCACACTGGTTAACTGAAGCACCATTATCCAGCAACGTACGAATAGAATCTTCTCGTTCCAATGCTTGTCGAACAATGCAACATGTTCTATCATCCTCACTATCAACATGGGCTCCTGCTTTTACCAACAACTGTAGTACTTCTTGTTCCTTTGGTATTAAGGTGCACAATGAGTCTTTCACACATGTTCCATTCAAAATCATCCATAAAGCCAACTCTGAATTGGTTAACTGTAAATTTGAATGTATAAGATGCAAAGCAAACTCCTGTACTTCTATTGGCGTAAGCTCCTTAGCCCGACATGTGTAGCTCATTGCAAGCATTCGGTGTCCTTCAGCTGCATTACACAAATATTTCTGTGTGCAATGTTTTACATCCAGCAGCCACTCTGCAAAACTATAATGGAATAAAATTTTAGTATTCCCCAATCCTTCGACCAAGACTTTTGATAGCACATCCAGTTTCCTCTGAAAATCTTCCATGGTTAATGACATGTTTTTGGTCCAAACTGCATTAAAGAGTTCAATAGTTGTTAATGGCTTACAAGCAGCCAGAATAACATTAAGAATTGGTTGGACCTTTGCAAATTGTTTTCTAACAAAAAGTCTTTGACACAACCAGAGGTATAAGCCATTTAGAGTTCCAGGAATATCACGGATCTCTCGTAGCATGATGAAATTTTCTACAACTCCATCTAAAACACGCTCCAGGTACAGAAAGCACCCACTGCTTTTAATGTGCAGTTGATTTAACATTTCCGCAGTTTCTTTTGTTAGGTGTTGCCTCAATGCCTCTTCTTGGTCCAAACGATGAAGAATATACTGTTGAACATCTTTTACTATGTAAGCTTTCCGGAGATCATCCAGACTTATTTTTCGGAAACCTGTAGAAGAAATTGTAAAATGTATTACTATTTCATAAGAACAGAAGTTTATATACATTGCATACTTTAAATATAAGGAGACCTCTAACTCTCTTATGTTACATGTTAAGGGGGAAGTGAGCTAAGCTGCACTTAGGGAAGAGTTAATCAAAGCAGGACTTCTACAATAAGCTACATGGTTAAAGATTTCCTTCTGTTTAAAATACATTTTAATATTATGTAGATGTTAAATTATCTCCAAGTAATTCTAAAGTTGTGTTTGCTTATAAAGAAACACAATAACTTAGCAAACAGTTCCTGGTGTTTATTTTTCAGGAAATTCCATTAATACTGCAGTGTGCAACCACTCCTCACAGGAAACCTTACTGCATTCTGAATTCCTTTAATGTTTTTAAACAATCCTTACAATACATCAAATTATATCCACAGAAAATGCTTATGATTATTAACACATTTAGTAGGGGATAGATTTGTGGTAATACAGTTTTGTTGGCCAAGTCATCTCTTAAGAACAGTCTTCATCAAAAATAATTTTACTAAAGAAAAATTGTATAGAGTACTTTTATCTACTACCAGCTACTATACATGTGTTTTTTTTATCTCCTTATGAAACTGACCCACAACATTTTTGGTCCAAAAAAATATAGTCTCTCCCAAAAAGATTAAAGACAAAACAATCGCACATGAACCTCTTGCAGAAAATTTATTTTGGATGATGTAGATCAGGGCTGTCTATCTGGAGCCTCGGGCCAGATTTTTTTTGTTGTAATTTGAAACTGCAGGATTCAGAGCAATTTTTAAACCATAAAAAAATGTAAATTAACTGTAAATACTAAAATTACTTTAGGAAGTTCTTTTTGCAAAAACAGTTTATAGACATTTCCTGTAAAGTGGTAGTATATAATCTTTCTACAATCCTGGATAGTAAAGAGTAATTTAACTCTAATCAACTTTATTTTTGTAAATGTAATTGCTGCTGAAAACAGAATTTGTTTATATATTAATTTTGTTGCCTGGCCCTACTACATGTTGCCACAATGCCTTGCAGATTCTGTTATTAACAAATCTGTATGTTTTTATGAATAAAAGCCTGTAAAGAAGTATAATCTTTATAGGAGCAAGGCACTACAGAAATACAAGTCTTTGTTAGAGGACTTACTACTGCAACATCGTTTCAAAAGGTACATGTAATTGGATGCAGTGCATAAAAACCTGTTTGGTTTATATATAAAGGTCGATGTTCCTTTAAGTGAAAAGAAAAAAAAACAAACTTATTTTTTGCTGTGTAGTTTTTAAATATATACGTTATTGATTAAAATTGTTAAGTTGAATGTCATTTGTAAATATCATTGCTACTGAAGGAAGTATTGGTCATTTGCTATTCAGAGGGCTGACTGAGCTGGTTATGTGTAACTTTAAAACAATGTTGCAGTAGTCAGTCCTCCACCAACTGGCACTTTTTCCTCAAAGCATTTTTAATGACATGGACACCTAAAATTCTAATCTAAGCTGCCCACAGAAGGCCCTGATTTTGGGAAATCAGGCCATACTCAGAAAAAAGAGAAACCTCAGTATTATACCTTTCCCCAGTAACTTCATTTCACCTCAGTATCATAACACCTATTTCCTTTTTAAAATGGTATTTCTTTCCCTATCTAGCTTACTGCTACATTGTTACAACCTGCCATTGGTACTTTGTTTTGCCACAACCCTAGAATACAGACCACATGCATTCATGTCTAGTTAGAAATTAGGCAAAAAAAATGTTAGGGATGTTAGGAATTAGCAAGGTAAGTAAAGACATACAGAAATAAGCAGCAAGGAATATTTCTATTAGCAACATTAACGGTTTCAGTAGCTGCTCTTATTCTGTTACTTTTGATATGGGCATGACCCCACACAAGTCTCAATTGCTAGAAGGCATTTAAAGCAGAAATAGTATTTCCCAATGGTCTGAATTATATAATATATAATGATAAGAAGAACAAAATCCTTTTTCAAACCCTCTGGGCCACTGAATTGGCCATTTACAATAATGCGAATAGGTACACTTATTAAACCAGCTTCCTATGCCCCATTTCCTCTACAAAGGAATTTAGATTTCTAAGAAGTAGGAACATACAAACTTCCAGATGTGGGGCTGTACTTCCCATTAAACAACACGGCAGCAACACAGAAAACCTTTAGACTTTTTCTTAAAAAGGCACTGTACAGCTCCTTAAGTTTTGAGCTATAGCTTAAGGCTGATGCGGAAAAATGCTTGGCGAAAATTCAGCCCTACGCCTGCTACTTGTGCCTGCACCCGAATGAATGGAAGACTTTGCATTCTCTCGCGTTTTCATGCGTATATTGGCTACATGTGCCTGCACCCGAGCGTATTCCATTCATTCGGGTGCTGGCACAAGTAGCAGGCGTAGGGCTGAATTTTCGCCAAGCGTTTTTCCGCTTGCTGAAAATATCAGCCCTACGCCTCGTGTGGCATCAGCCTAAAGCAGCTCCTCGCATGGCTTTTCTGTTGGTGGGAGGCTGGGAGTAGTAGTCTGTAATCATATTACTGTTTTCCCAAGCCTGGGTTCTAATTCCCAACACATTATAGCAAGTAATCTAGAAACTACACTGGTATCATTGGTTTTTATTTGTGCCACATTTTGGGGGAAATTGTACCTTTAAAATATTATCCAATGCCAAGCTAACAGCTGTTTTTCATTACCAGAAACTCTTCTGTCTAAGCATTCTTGGAAATAAGACAGCCATTAATCATTGGGAGCATTCCATTTTAGCTAACCCTTTAATCTACCTTTTCACGTGGAATACTAAATGAAAGGTTATCATGCTCACAATGAGAAAAGCAATGTCCTTACTGAACTCAGAGGGAAGATTATTCAGCAATTTTGGACAGGTCAGCTGCTGTTTAATTCATGACAAAACCCTGATAAATTATGAGAATACTGGCATAACTATGATAGAAACTAGCAGTTATTAGTGCCAGAAATGTTGTTCTAGAAATATGCCAAAAAGTTAGTTAGTTTACAGAAGCATTCTTCAGAGCTCAAAAACTTGATTTATGTATGTCAGAAATTAACAATTGTAAATAAATCTGAAGAGAAATTCTAGCTGCTGATATCGGTCCCTTAGACCTATTCGGCAGCTTATCGGCTCATGTATAGGCACTAAAGCCTGCCCAACTGACACCTGGGCTGCAATCGTGCAGGTTTGAAATTTAGTCAGATCGATGCGGTCCCCAAATCGAAGGCCGCGTATACCCGCCGTTCTAATTCGATTGTTTGGCCCGATCAAACTACTGCTGGACCAGATCCACAAAACTGCTGAGTACTAAAGGAACAGTTGTCCCTCCTTTTAAACATTCAATGTATAGGGCTTGTGCTGAACTTTTGTTTTGTCTGTTCTTTTAAGAAGGATCCCAATGATCAAAATCAAACCAGCAGCCCACTGGGAAGCCTCCAGAATGCTCGGGACCTGGGGTTTTACGGATAAGGGATCTTTCCGTAATTTGGATCTCCATACCATAAGTCTGCTAAAAATCATTTAAATATTGAATAAACCCAATAGGATTGTTTTACATCAAATAAGGATTAATTATATCTTACAGAGAAAAAGGAAATCATTTTAAAAAATTAGAAATTATTTGCTTTTAATGGAGTCTATGGGAGATAGCCTTTCCGTAATTTGGAACTTTCTGGATAATGGGTTTCCGGATAAGTGATCCCATACCTGCACTGGTAACAGGGGCACATCAAAACTTATCAAGTGACTTTATTTTACTATAGCCTGGGAAAAATCCAATTGGGCAATGTTATAAATTACCATGGGTACAAATGTAATAAGATAGAAACGGGATAGATGTAAGACAACCAATCTTTCAGAACGCAATTGTGCCAGTTTGTGAGAAAAGTTCCCAAAAGTCTACAGGCAGTATGGTAAGAAAAAAAAAAATCTATCTAAAACATTGGTTCCATTCATTTTAAAACTGTCTAAGAAAAAAAAGGCAGAAGTTCAATTCTGGCCATTTTCCTTCTCCTACCCAAGAGAGTGCAACAAACAACTTTGCTTTACAACTGAGCACTTTCATTCCTCTGCAGAACTAGACTAGTGTGACCTTTGCTCACTATAGAAAGTAACCAAAAAAAAAGCACAGCCCAAGGCATTTCAGTTATAGCAAAGGGGCCTTTCAGTGAGCTCGGGGCTGCTTTGTTAAAATACATATTTTGCATAGCTCTGCAGAATTCACATGTCATCTGGTTTTCTCCAGACAGACCATGCCTTTATTTTTTAACTAAAATACGACAATAAGCATGAGGAAAACAAAACACTGAAGGGTCATTAACTTCACACATGACATTCAAATTTAATTTACATAGCAAATGCCATTTTTACTTTCAACCTCCCCCAACCTAAATAAAAGAATGGAATGTCTGATTATCTGTACATTAGGAATAGAAGTAAATCTTGTTTTGTAATGTTTTCGATTAACACGGTTTTCCTACAAGATGTGGGGTGAATTAGTGAGATTTTGCTCTACACAAATCTGGGGAGGATGATGACTGATCCATACCTAACAAAAAGCAGTGTGATCCACATTAGGGTCCTAACACAAAAGGTTACAAACTCTTGATCTAAGGTTATTAACTGTAACTGTACTTACCTGTAAACATTTTTGTCACTGTTCTACTTTGCTTGCGTGCTGAACAGATGAGTAGTAGCCATGGGGGAAAAAACTCATGGTGAGTTGCTAAAAGATCTGCTATTGTTCCAGATAAACCTGAGGGTCTGTGTTCTCCTTCAACAATGTTACAGCCTTCATCAACAGAGTCAACAACCATGAAAAGACTCTGGGCAGGGGCTTTTATGGCCAAAAGAGGTAGAAGAACACACCTGTGGGGGAAAAATGTGCAGAACTTATTTTCCAGCATGTGCAGTCATGGCATGTAAAATAAATTCAAAAGGTGTCAATCTTCAATAAACTTTTTGTTATGAAAAAAATAGTTTGCCATGGGGCAGAAAAATCTCCAGTCCAGTCAAAGTAAGCGTGCAAGGGGTAGTACAAAAGTGGTTTAGATATAAACATCAAATTAATTTGATGTGACCTTCATGCCTTTATTAGCAAGACTCACCAAGAGTTATGATTATATCATAGAGACACCCACAGTTTGACACTTTAAAAGACATTAGGTACAACCAATCTACGATAGCATTTTTCAGCCAACTGCAGGTAGATCAATTAAAGCAAATATTTTTATTGGTTGCCACTGGTCATTGTTCAGGGGCACACTTACCAGCAGCTTTAAAACAGCCCAGCTAGAGTAGGAATATAACTGCAATATTAACAGCTGGAACATTAAGATGGTAATGTAAGTAACTAAGCAGAGATAGACTGATACTTTTAGGAGGCCTGTGAACTTTGGTACTTTATGAGGTTAAGATATAACAATGCACATATTACTTAATAGAATAATGTTCTGAAAAGACTGTTACAATCTTCATTTTTTGGTGTGGTTGCCAAATTAGCTGATCATCTCCCGACATGCCCATCTATGGTGGGTGATATCAGGCTAATTCAATCACTTGGCCCTAGAGACAAACAATTAAAATAAAGGATAAAGAAAGCTTATCTGATTAAAAGCTCCATGGTCCAGCTCTGCTGTGCTAGGCAGCCAGCAACAGTTACGAGCAAAGATTTAGCAGAAGTAAACAGTTTACGAAATTCACCTGTAAGATCAGATTTGGTCTGCTATAGAATTTGCGATTGGTATGGTCCCACGTACCCAAGTAACAAATTAAAAATTGCTAAGATTGAGACGTTCTTACCAATTTTTAATTTGTTGCTTGGGTACATGGGACCATAGCAATCACAAATTTAAAATTCCAAACTGAAAAGCTGCTTTAAAAGAAAATAAAAAATATTGCAAGTAGTCTCAAAATATCACTGTCTATATCAAACTAAAAGTTAACAAACTTCGGTATTGCTGTAATCAGCTTCAGGTGGCACAGCTCTATTTTTCCACTAAAGGTCTAGTCTGTTAAGGTGCCATGCCTGCTATTATGAATTTAGAAACAATACGTGATGCATGGCTATGCTTAGGTTGATGACACACAGGGCTCTTTGTCACCTGTGGGAAATTTCACAACCTGCATGGTGACAAAGCATTCAAAAATACCTTTTCGTGTAGTGAATGGTAATCACCATGGGTAAAATATTTGAATTGCATAACTGCGTGAAAATGCTTTCGAATGTATTCAGCCCACCTGTAGAGAATGTTATTTTCTGTGGGAGACAAAGTTCCTTGTCTGCCATCACCTTAAAGCAAAGGTTCACCTGTCTCTGAGATGGTGAGTTCAAGAATCTCTTCTTGGTAAAGCAATGCACATTTTCTTGGCTTTCCAGTGATTAAGTAAGTAGCCCCCCTTATTGCAAATATGATTTCCACCAGCAATACCCACCTTTACCCAAAGACCACCAGACGTCAGTAAGGGAGCAGAGTTTTTTTTTTCTTTTTAAAGTTATATAAGGTGTCAGAAAGGTTTGGGGAGGCTGCCCAAGCCTTATTGAAAAATCCACCATCCATGTTGTCACGGCTACAAAATAGACAATACTGATAATTGTCTATACATGTGTTTTAGCAGAGACAATTCTCAGTATTGTCTATGGCAGGATATTTTCTGGCATTTTTTTTTCTTTAGCAGTGACAAGTAGCTGGCTACAAGTAGCACCGTGTGTCACAGCCCTTAACTGCAATTATTACAACCTGGTGCCAGCAGACAAATATTATATTCTTATCATAACAAAATACATCAGACAGGGTTTGCCATGCAATTTAGAATCTCTTCTTTACCAGGCCTAAATGTTTGGTGTAAACCCCTGAGTGGGGGCAAATAAAAGTAATTATTTTATTTTACAACTAAGCAAAATGTTGCCATATGTAACCTAATGCAAGGGCATCTGTATATATGTAAAGACAAAAAAGGGTTCTGAAGAATGCAGGTCTAACTGGTTTCTCTACTTCAGCAATGCTAACCACAAGTATTTTAAAAATAAGCAGCAAGTATATGCTATTGAACCAGGTGTATTAACCAGGGTTATTCACCAGATGTTGCCTTAATGTATTTCAGCATATATAACTAGAATGACAAAGTATTGGAAGCTCCATAACCTAACTGTAGGTAACTGCTACACAGTTTCAGGAACCATTTGTATAAAAGCTGACTTAATCTATAATACGAATATAAGTTCTGCAATTTACTGTGGGTCTGCAAATATTTGGCCTGCATCCAGCCCAGCCTGTTTTGTCACCAAGATTAATACAGATGTCCCCTCTATTGACATCAGATAGGCAAAGAATAGCAGACATGTCAGAGTGGTTGGGGCAGGGGTAGGAACAATAAATCCACTGGGGCTGTGACAGGAGGATGGAATCAACAGTAGGGAGGGCCCAGAGAGGAGTTCAGTATGTCACCTACACAAACAATTGTAGTCTTAAACATGCCTAAATTATTGGTGCTGTGGACAGCCTGCGCACTACTAGTACACACTAATCGAAGGCTCATTGGTTAGCACTGATACCCGTAAGTATTTAGGGATGCAGAATTCAGTCATGACCAGGAAACAATCTGCAAGAAATGTGTATGTTCTCCCTGTTTCAGAAACACAGGAAGGACAGTCGGCTGTGTGTGTTAATGTGATAGAGGACTGTAAGCTCAACTAATAAAGTTATGCTTCTATAGGTTTTATAATTCTGATACTTTATATGCCAAGGAATATCAGACAGTCAGGATTGTATTGCTAAACTGCTAAACAGTTTTTAATCAAGGGCTGCTCTGCTGTTTTTTAGCAGGTCATAGGCTCAAGAAATCTTCATCATTATTGTTATTTAATTGATTGTCAGTACTGTAATAAAAGATGAAATCTGTGCACATAGCACCCTGCATATAAAGTCTACGAACTAATGATGCACGGAATCCAGGATTCGGTTCGATATTCGGCCTTTTTTTGCAGGGTTTCGGTTTCAGCCAAATCCACGGTCCTGGCCGAACCAAATTCTAATTAGCATAAATTAGCATATGCTAATTAGCATTCGGAAGGGTTAAATGTTAAGGGGAAAAGATTTTTAATCCTTGGAGATCCAAATTAGCATATGTTAATTAGGATTCGGTTCGGTATTCGGCCAAATCCATCAGGGTGGATTCGGGGGTTCAGTGCATCCCTACTAAGAATCACTGTTTTAGGTAAGCTTTAAATTTTATATCAGTGGGGTCAAAAAGACATTCAAAGTGAAAGTGTAAAAAAAAATAATCCTTTCTAAATATAATTCAGACTCTTTAGATGTGCACACAAAAAAGTCACAAAAATAACAGTTTGGTAACCCACAGAAGCCAATAATTAACTTTGTTCAACCTAGCAAACTTAGGCTAAAAAAAGTCAAACTGGTTCTTATGGGTTTTTGCATTGATGAAAATAACATGTTTTTAAATATCCAACTGCTGTATGCACTGTGTATGTCAGGATATATCTGGATTTGATCCTTTGACTGTGCACATAACTGCTGCTGTATTAACCTACCAAGCCACAAGAGGCTTTTATTGCTGGTGCTGATCAGTTACCCTAATTTAGTATTCCTTTCTTCTGCTTCCTTTCCTTTGCCTACCTTGTTAACCCAAACCTGCCTCTGGCAACAGAGTTTCTTGTTCAATATGCTTCCTAGCAGAGATATAGTCCCTTTACAATTCATTGAGTTAACTGACTCCGGTTTCTGAGTATCTGCTGGTAGCTTGTTCCCTGCCTTGTTCCCGTGCTACAGTCCTCTTGCCTTGCGCAATTCCTGTGGATCTCCTGGCATTTACCTGCAGCCTGTTTTCTGACTCCGCTTACCTGCTGCCTGCCTTGACTTTAGGCTGTCTTTTTGACTCTGCATGCCTTTTGCCAGCCCTGACCCCTGGCCTGTTACTGAACTCTGCCTCAGTCAGACGCTTACTCCAATCACTGGCCTTTATATAAACTTGTTTTCTCAGTTCTCAACTCTTGTTCATTAAATCATTCTCACTATGTTATGGCTTCCAATCTCAGACCTGAATTTTAAGTGGGTTTGTCAGATTACCCAACACTTAAGATGGCCATACACGCACCGATAATATTGTACGAAACCTCGTTTCGTACAATATTCGGTGTGTGTATGGTATGTCGGCGAGTCGACCGATATCGCAAGAAAGCTGCTGATATCGGCCAACTCGTCGATCGGACCAGTTTGAAAATTTTGATCGGGCGCCATAGAAGGCGCCTGACCAAAATCTCCCTTCAGCGCTGAATCGGCAGAAGGAGGTAGAAATCCTATTGTTTCTACCTCCTTACCTGCCGATTCAGCCCTGAATGGTGTGTGGCGGATCTGACGATGGTCGCACTAAACATCGTCAGATCGCCACGTGTATGGCCAGCTTTAGGCTCATAACTACCAGTCATACCTTAGTGGCTAAGCCTGACAGACCTTTATTTTGAAATGAATATTAGGCTTAAAGGGGATGCTAACCTTTTAACTAGGTTAAAGGCCAAAGTGGTAGTATTTTACAAAAGAAGCCCTTTTTCAAAAACTATAGTGTAGCAAAATTGGATTGTATACATAGCATTAAAGTGATAATGACACAAAAAATGACTCCTCAAAATATGAATGTACATAAAAAGTTGCCTATAGGTCATGTTGATTGATTTTCGCTGAGAGATTTGCTTTTGTAACTAATTGTTACTTGAAGTTCCTAAACCTGACTGTTTTACCAACCCGACTGTCCCTTCTCAGCCTGTCAGTTACAGCTTCTAATGCTAACAGCCTCCTGCTGGACAAATATGGCAGCCCCCTAATAGGGGAACATGGGGGATCAGATGAGTAATATAAAAGCATTGGGCAAATACTTTTATGGCAAAAATGAAGGTCATGCAAAGACAATGTTATGATAGATGTAAAAAAAAGGTTTAATTTCTGGTGTCGGTATCTCTTTAAAACCACTGGCTGCCATGAGGATTAATGGTATGCAAATAATTGACGTAGGGAATGGGCATGTACAGTAGGGCTCAGGGCCGCTTCTGCCATGAGGCAAAGTGAGAACCTTACCTTAGGCAGTAGTGAGTGTCCAGTTACCAGGTGTGGCAAAAAAGCCACTTCTAGTAACGTTAGGAGCCAAAAATTCAGCGCAATAGCCCTCTCTGCACTAGCAATGTGTCCCCCTCTGGACCCACTCCAATGCTACAGTTCTAAGTGTGGAGCCTGAGGGGGGGGGGGTGGCAGCAGTCCCAGAATCGCCGCTGGTAGGGATTAATGCTGTACTGTCTTCTCTAAGACTTTCATCCAACTGTCAATCTCTCTGATTTACATGGTGGGGTAGGGGTTTCCTTCTCCAGAAGTGTTTAAGGGTAAGCGACTACTTTAATTACTAATAAAATAACAATAATAATTAACAATATACTTTTGCTACACTTTTGTATCCAGGAAAAGTGCTGTTTTTGGAAAGTCTAAGTGTTTTGGTAGGATTGTTAAAAAAGACAAAGCTTGGGCTACTTGCCAGATTCCAACTGGTCCAGAAGAACCGGATGCTCATTTATGAACCTCTCATTGTAGTTCATGGGCCTGAAAATGTTTTACAAAATACATAGCACCAATTTTTAACTGAAACCATTCTAAGTAATTTAATTTAACAATTCCAGTATTCTGCCTGGTTACGCAATTTATGTAAATCAAATAAGATGCATGATTACCTTTAAAGCACTGTCTGTCACATTTAGTTTTTTGTGATACTCAAGCTTAGAAATGTTAGGTTACACCTTATAGGTATATGCCATAGAATAAGAAAAGTTTTACATGTCTATCACTTCTGCACATTTCAAGCAATATACCTTTTAAATGCCTCTGAAGGGTTCCGTTCACATTCTCCTGGCTGCAACAGGCTCTGAACAGAAGGGTCATTTAACTTGTCTTCAAAACCTGGCATTAGTCCACCTTGACAGATCTGATCAACCAAACTTCTAATAAAGCTTCCAACGCACATTGTGTCCGAGTCCTGCGCTCTGCAAAAATGATATGCTAGAGCATGACGATGTACTCCCCTCTGCAAGCCAGCAGGTGAACTTGGCCAAAGCAGCTCTGTACAAAGTGCTGTCTTTCCACTTCCAGGGCCCCCAACAAATAACAAACCCCATGCTGTGCCTTTTCCTGTGCTTCCACCATTGCTCCCAGAATTAGCCACAAGTGAATGTTTGTTTGTGGTGCTACTGCTGCAGTTTAGTTTTTCCTGCAGGCAGTGCTGAAGTTTATGGAAAATCCATTCCCTGCAGTAGAAAGGTTTTCCTTGCAGTAAACTGGTCTGAGCCATGTTGGCTATAGGCTGTCAATTTGCACGCCCACAAAAAATTTAGATATATCAATAACTGAAACCAGAGAAACGTTGAAGAAAAGGTTGGTTTTAATTTCCAGTAGTGACATTCTAAACAAGAAGGGGATGTAGAATGCAGTGTCCATTTAATCCTTCTAGTGCACGTCAATCTTTAGTTATTGAATGTTTTCCCCCGATTCAAAAATGACGAATGAAACAGTACTCAAAGGAGTGAAATCTGTAGCCATATTTTGCCTGCATTCAATTGTAATGTTTTTCAGATGGTTGAAAAATTCAAGTGCTCTCATGACTGCATCTGGATTCGATATAACTGCATTCTTTTAGAACAAGCAGGACACAGCACATCTGGAAAAACTAAAAATGGATAGCCAACAGTTAGTAAGCACCAAAGATGACATTATTTCCAATGACAATCACATACTATAAGACACATTTATTCTAGGTATTCAATGGCATTTTTACTGTTGTTCAAGAGGCAGTGTAGTCATATAAGTAGCTGCCACTTCTTGGTTGTGCAGTAAGTACAAGGCCTATTTATAAAAAGTTAATGCACTTTGATCAGAGCACAGCTGCAGTATCAGTGCAATATCTGCATGTGATTCATACAAATGTTTCAAAAAGTCTTTAAGTTGCGTGTTCAGCTTTTATGGAGCTAGAATCCAGCCACAGTTTTAAATTCAGTAAATATTTCAGTTGTGACAACCACATATACAAATCTACCACATTGGGAAACCTGTAGAAATGCCAGTGGGTACTTTTCTGTTGGAAAATAGACTATTATAATAAGTTGCAGTATCCTATTGCTGCAGAGGATGTGCTACTAGATGCTACTAGATACTACATGCATTTGCAAAATAACTGTTTATGGACAGCACAGAAATGTGTTCATACAAGACATACAAAATTACATGTTTCTTCCATAGACTATCAGGAGAAGGTAACTTCTGTTTAATCTAAAACACTGATCCTCAACCAGTGGCTTGTAAGCAACATGTTGCTCACCACCCCCTTTGATGTTGCTCCTAGTGGCCTCAAAGTAAGTGCCCATTTATACCTTTCATGCTTGAAGGCACTTCAAGCAGAGGTTCCTGCAGGCCAGTAATCCACTTGAGGCTACTAAATAGCAAATAGCTAGATGACAATATGTCATCTGGTTGTTTTTGGCATAAAGTATAAATATCTGTAAGGCTGATGGCCCACAGAGCGAGTTAGTCGCCCGCAACAGATCTCTACTACAACAGCGACAAACCACTCTGAAATGCATTTCCACCTGCAACAATAGGAGTCACTGGTGGAAAGGTCTACACACCATTTCAGCTTTGCAAAGTTAAGGGAATTTAAAAGAGAAGGAAAGGTAAAAATCACTGTGCGTGCCTTACATTGGATTATTACACAGCTTTATAAAGATGTGTGTTTCATTTTGCATGCTGGGGACTGTCCACAGTCTTATAATTATATAATTATAAAAATGGAAAATTGTTTACCCCACTGGAAGTGCAGGATAACAGAGCTCAAACTCCAGTAGGGGGAAACAATACCATTTTGTGCAAAAAAATGCTCCTAATGGGCACTATGCCACCAGCTATAGGAACGAGCTCCCAGTGCAGGTGACAATGATGTACCCTAACATGCAAAAGATACTCAGTGCCCCAGTTCCCCAGTTTGCTCATTATGCGCATGCATGCTAGAAAGGCCCAGTTCTCCAAGGCCAGCAGCTGCATTAATATGCAGAATAATCCTCCAATGAAAATCCAAGCTGATCAAGAGATAGGTGCCCTTTAATAACACATTGTAAACAATTCATACTACGGGCCAAAATCTTAATTACAGATGCAAGAAAATTGACCAATGAAAATGCTGATTCACAGTACGTTGGCAGCTATCTTGCTGCTATTTTGCATACATAGAGTATTGTGGGTTTTTTTAGCTTCATCATATGACACTGGAATCAGACATGGGGATAAAGAACAGACTTGTTCTGTGTAGGAAATAGTTTGCTTCCAACTCCAATTGCAGGAGCAAAGAACAGGTTTAAAAAATCAGCTGGGATTATGATTGGAGGATTATTTTGCATATTAGTGCAGCTGCTGGCCCTCCAGGGCTGTGTCTTTTTCACAATGTGCAAACTGGGGAACTAAGTATAATTTGCATGTAAGTGTCACACTTGCCCTGGGAGCTCCCTCCTGTTTCTGGTGGCATAGTGCCCCTTAGGAGCATTTTTTGCACAAAATAGTAGTTGCCCACACTTCCAGTGGAGTAAAAAAATGCAACTGATAGGTGCCCTTTAAGAGTCAAAACCAGTAGTGTTCAGAATATAAACAGCCAGGTACTGTATATTGGAAAGTTTCTTATATTTTCTTGTAATGTTAAAAAAGAATAATTGGGTTAAGATCACCTTTAGTGCTTAGCTATGAAATTTTGTTGCAACATCTAAAAGAAGTATGCAAGTAATGCCTTTGTTTTGTATTCAAAATACACCTTCTTATGGATATAGTACTAGAGTTGTGATGTCACAAATACATAGATCACATGTTTACTGCTCTTTGCACATGCTGGTGTTCAAGATTTCTAATAACTCAGTTTGGATAAATGATCCAATTTTAATGGCAGACATTTATATACCTAAGATTTAAAAGGTAAAATAAAATTTAGTGGGCAGTCTTCTTCCTATTATGGGTGAGCATGCCACCAGGTTACACATAGAACCCTGTAGTAAGTCAACAAAACTAAAACTGACGGTCTACTTAAACATCAACTTTGAAAATCCCAATAAGTATAGATAACCTTAATAATGAAAAAATATGGGAAAGTACAACAAAAAAGGTAATGAAAGCAGAAAGTACAACAATGCACTTGGCTGTCATTATGTCATTAAAATTTGCAAAACTCTGCTACAGGTCTAGTCACTAATAGCACCCAATAGCAGTAGATAGCATTTGTCACCGGTTTAAAAGTACACATCTTATTGGTTGCTATTGGTTACTACAACCTTTCAATAATATTGAACATATAAATTAATTTGCATTTGATGTAAGTGATCTATAGTTTCTATAAAGCAGAATATGTCAATGCAATATGAAGAATGTAAACAGATACTGTACTGCACCTTTAGGGCAGAGAGCCTTGAATGAACACTCTTTCATAGTGAAAGACTCAATACATCATCTGATCTATGAAGTTTCCAAAAAAAAAATGCATTTTATGTACCATGTGCTCTATTAAGAATCATTTATTGCCACTGCATAGTGTTGCAATATACATGGCAACTGCACTTCTATATTGTTGTACCCACTAGCCACTAGATTAGAGACCTAAAAAAAGGAAAATGACCCATAGGAGCACCAAAGGCAAACTAACAATCTTAGCATCTAATAATTGACAGAGGGACCTGTGGTTCTAAAAGAAGGTGAAGAAGGTAAGTTCTCGTTAAACTACATCATTGTATACAATGGAAACTATCCTTATAAATATTAGTGAATCATACTATATCTGGCTATTCAAAACATTTTCTAATGCTTATGCATCAACCGTACTTACATTATAGGTTATGTACAAATTACTTAAGTTGTAGTACTTGTTGGCTAACCTGAAGCCTAATCACTCCCATGGCAGGCAACCAAGAAAAGTAGGCAGAAAATAACAAAACCGTACAGCAAACAAAATGACATATATCCCCCAACCAATTATTTATAACTTCATGTAAGATCAAAAGGGGCCAGCTGTTTCTAAACTACAAATCCCAGCATCCCATGGGAAATATAGTCTCATAGCAGTAGGAGAGCCACAAGCTAAAGATACAGAAGACTGCAGTTTTCTTTCCTCTCTGCATGGGGTGGAAGTGGTTTCTCAATCAGGATTTTTGCACATTGCTCTGAGTATTTATGACCCTCTACCTCCTCCTCCCATGTACAGCCCTACTCTTTGTGCTGCATTGCTGCTGTACAATCCCAAACACCCTTCCTCCTCCATGAGCCCAGAGACCGGGCAGCTCCAGCCATCCGTGTCCCTGCACACACACGTACACAGGGTGGGGGTGTATGAAGCCATACAATAAGAGACTGCCCCTAACATGCAGTACAAGGCCAAAGACCCCACCCCAGGAATGAGAGACACTATGAAGTGTAGAGGAGCAGGGGCAATCCAACCTGCGGCCCTCCGGCTCTTCTTCAGCTGCAACTTCCAGCAAACCCGGCAGATAGAGATTTAGCTCAAGCACAGCTGTAATCCCTATATGGCAAGCAGTCTGGTAGCCACTTCTGCTATGTGGATTGCCAAGCGTGAGTGCCTGATCCCAGCTCCCCAGCTTTACACCAGCCATCCCTGTGAGCACCCACACAACTCGGGCATCTACAGGCGACAAGGGTTATGTGGGTCCCAGCATGCACCGGGACAGTATTTTTTTTTTTTAATTTTTAAATAAAGCCCCAGAGTGAAGCATGCCTCCTAGCAAGAGAATATATGTACAAACTACGCACAACAGCTATGGCAATGGCCACAAAGTGTCCTGAGCTATCTCCCTCCTCTCCTCATCCTCCCAGAGGTACATCCAAGGCTGCCACAATGCAAAGTGCTGCTCAGGAAGTCACTGAAGTCTCCATCCACCTAAACATAACTAGTCCTACAGACAAGACCATCGCCGGCTAAACTGCACTTCCCGACAGCACCTATGAGCTACTTGGGAATGCAAGGAGTTGGAGGATAACACATCTGGAGAGCCCCAGGCTGAACCCCCCCTTTGCCTATACGTGTATAAGCATGTCCGCTGTGAATTCGCCCACCTCTCCACAGCCCGAGATGTGCCTCAGGGCCGGGTACAGCGCCGAAAAAGTGTCGCGTAAGCACGGAGTCCGACTGGTCCCTAGGTGTCCTCGGTCCCCTCCCTCTGTGGGGCTCTCTGAGCCTTTGTCTCCCCTTCTTTTCTCAGTTCTCTGTCTGCCAGTGCAGCCTCAGCTACTCCTCCCCTCCCCGCCTTCAAACAGCCAGGGGGGGGGGGCATAGGACACGCAGCGTGGAGAAGGCGGAGCCTCGGAGGCGCAGTCCCTCTGGTGACGTCATAACACGACTACTCCAGCCAAGGTGCGGGCAAGAGCGACTGGCAGCTCCCTTCGTTTGGTATCACGGGAGTTGTAGTTTTGTCCTTCTGGACTTGTCGCCGTCACGTGACCTGCCGACCTGAGCTAACCTTGCTGGAGTGTAAGTGTCCGCTAAGTAAGCAAATCTTTGTACTAAATATAGCCACAGGTGTTATTGCTGTGTATGTAGCACGCATGCCTCACTGTTACTCTTCTCATGGTGAGGTATTTAGGGCTTTGTGTCCTACTGTAACAGCCAGGTGAGCATTGGCATAACTAGGATACCCTGTACCTGGCTTCACAGCAGCATCGTTAAAATTAACCCTTAAAATTGTGGGAGGACTACAGTTCTCAAAACTATGTGTTAAAAACTGCTAAGCAATCAGTGATCCCCGGGATCCTTATAATTCCTGGGCAACCAAACAGCTGCCAGTCAGTGGAAAACAGGCAGTCATGAGCCATGTCCCCCTTTGAAGGCACCTGATGTTATTTAATAGAAAGCATTTGGGCAGGCTAAGAAACCATATACTACACAGATACCTTCTTAGTAACTCCATACGTAATACCCCAGAACATTTTGTTTAATGAATCTAGTTTGACCTACATTTATAATAACTGAAAACAGGTTACAAGCAATCATATTAATTTCATACATCCCACATGGCAGGATAAACAAATGAACTTTTACTCTCCAACAAATGGCAGGAATGTATGCATTACCGAAGTCATGTTATGCTTCATAAATTTAGCCCAAGTATTATGTATATTGTATAATAGCCATGTGTTGGTTGACCCGACTTCCATTTTAATTTTAAAACTGCTCTTGAAGACTAAGAGCTGCAGAACAAAATACATAAATAATTTAAAAAAAGAACACAAAAAAAAATTGCTCCTCTTCGAATTCTACTATTTATACCATTCTAAAAAGTAATTTTGATGTTAACTACGCAGTAGGTTGGTTCTGGAAGTATGTTTTGACAAACATATGGTGGGTACAATGATGGGGTTGTGTGCATCCTTTTGTTGTGATTTCTAAAGCCACAGGAGAGCCTCAACAACTGCCTGCAGGCTTCCTGTGACTGAAAGTAACCAAACGAAAGGGCCACAGTCTCACAATTTATAAAGCATAGCCCAGGGTACATTGAGCGAGTGCTTCCTCCTTCCCTGTTCGCTCTGCCGGCAAAATCCCTTTAACTTAAAAGTTAAAGTTCGGGCTTTCACTCTACTGCGCATGCACGAAAACAGAAGAGGAAGCGTTCGCTGCAGGTACCCTGGGCTGGTGCAGTTTTCTCCGAACAGGGGCACCAGCCCGTGGTAGAAGGTAAGTGCTAAAAGTCACTTGGGGGTGCCTAACATTTTGGCACCCTCAAGTGACTTAGCCTTTTCTTCTCCTTAAAGAATAAGTAAACCTTTTTTTTTCTATTAATAAAATTACTCTAAACAGCCTCCAGAATTGCCTGCCTTTGACCCTCTGTTCTTTCTGACCTGGTTCCTCAGTTACAAGCTGCTCGATTCCTCTCCTTCCTTGTTCAGAGTGAAGCCTCGCCCCCACTTTCTGTTTAGGTCTCTCATCAAGAAATAAAAAAAACCCTGATAATGTACAGACTGGCTCCTGCTGCCTCCAGGTATGCACAGAAGGCTCTCCACTTTGACTACAGGTAGTCGATGTAATGAGAAACCAGAACAGGAAGTGGGGACGGAGCTTCACTCTGAACAAGGAAGGAGAGGAATCGAGCAGCTTGTAACTGAGGAACCAGGTCAGAAAGGACAGAGGGACAAAGGTAGGCTATTCTGGGAAGCTGTTTAGAGTAATTTTATTAATAGAAAAAAAAAAAAAGGTTTATTTATTCTTTAAGGAAATTCAAACTTGAAAATAGATTGAATTTCGAAAATACACCTCCCCCTGACTTCTACTGAAGCTCGGCAGGTTTTAGCTGCGAAACCAAATTTTTGAGAATTTTTTTGATTGATAAAGCTTGATATTTGAAATCAGATATTTGAATTCTGAAATAATTGGAAAATGTTTTTACCATGAAACGCAATGTTGAATTTAAATAAATAAGCCCTGAAGAGTTGGGTTAAGGGCATGGTCACACATAAAGTAGATCCACTTATCTACCTACGCTGCCCATATGCCTGCATTGAAAACTACAGTATCTGCCTCAGTGCAGGCACGCAGCGAATCATGGATCCACCTACTCTTCCCTCCGCTGCAGATACTACCATTTTCAGTGCAGGCACATGGGCAGCGTAGGGAAGTGAATACGCTTCTCTCAGCCTGATGGAAAAACACGGGCTGAGAAAAGTGGATCTATGGTACATGTGACTCTCGTGCAACTCTGAAGGCAGATATGCTAATTTGCTTTTTATACATCATGATCAGCTAGTTTAATAATAATTGCAGTAGATTCAGATACAGTGTAGTATGCCAGCAAAGACCCTAGAGGGGATAGAACCAATGGATTCTGTGGAGCATTTGGTATTACCATACAGCTGAAGCACTCTCTGGGGAAAACTGCAGACAGGTGCTGCACAGAGTGAAGTGCTGTCATTTGCTATTAGCATTAATTATGTTGAGGCTTACCTCCCCTGCTTTCCTCCAGCAGCTGATTGCTGTGGGCAACTTGCAAGGTGTAACCAGTGCCTAACTAGTGCTGCTACTTCAAGCAGGGCCAAACTGGGCAACTTTAGGCTAATGCCACACAAAGCGTATGGAGCGTATTCTCAGCAAGCTGAAAAAAACACTTTCCTGAGAATACGCTCCATACACGCAAAAATGCACCTATCTATGCCTGCACCAGAATGAATTGAATACGCTTGGGTTGCAGGCACATGTAGCTGATATCTGCTGAAAATGCAAAGTCTCGTGTTTTTTGGCGGATATTGGCTATATGTGCCTGCACCTGAGTGTATTCTATTTAATCCGGGTACAGACACAAGGTAGCGAATTTACAGTAGCGGGGCGTATTCTCGGCAAGCATTTTTAGAGAATATGCCCCGTGTGGCATTCACCTAAGGCCTATGCAACATGGGTCTGATTCTTGGCAAGTGGAAAAACACTTGCTAAGTATCAGCCCCTCTGCTCAAAAAATCTTTAACTTGTACCTGCACCCAGAAGCTTTGAATCCACGTGAGTACAGGCAGATAAGGTGGATATCAGCTAGAAATGGGAAGTCTTTTGTTTTTTTGGCTGATGCCCGCTGCGTCAGATTTAATGTTTGCTGGTGCAGGCACAAAGATTTTAGGGGCTGATTTTCGGCAAGCGTTTTGCTACCATAGGCCTAATAGTCCCTTTGACTAAAGGACTCTTTCGGCAGCTTACCTGCCCATGTATGGGCATCCGCTATGGCCAGATCTCGATCGTGTAGGTTTGATCTTCTGTCAGATTGGGGACTGCATTAGTTCATTGATAAGGCCCTCGGTCGTTTTAATTTGATCGTTTGGCGACTTTGCCAAACGAGCAGGTTGCAATGTGCATGGCCACCTTTAAGCTAGTTTCACATGTGTTTTTCCATCTGTAGAAAGCAATGGATACGGTTATGTACAAGATATTAGAAGAGTTACATGGCCCAATGAAACCCTTGTGACTCATTCCATAATGTGATGTGTTAAATTATTTTACTTGATGTTGTATTGTTTTGTTTTGTTTTCCATTATCTTTTAATTATTGTCTTTTTTACTTCTGTTAAAAAATCAATGAACTAAAAAATAATAATCTATAGCTTTGAGAGGCCCCAGTAGAAACCTGCATTTGCTGCTCGCACTCTGCACATGAGTTGTAATACCCCTTTCCTGCCCATTTCATTAACGTCACAAAGAAAGACACTATAAAATTTTCATCATTATTATTATTCATCTGTCTTGATAACAACACTGCTTTCTTTACAGCTAGGTAATAAAGAAGGAACTTTACATCCATCTCTCTGATAGTCATCATAATTATTGCCTCGATAGCAGGTTCTATCAGGACTAAGCACTGCTGCTAAGCATAGTTAAATTGGCTACATGCCATTTTCATAAAATGAAAAACAAAATTATTCAGACTTTAAAAAACAGTGGTAACTGAAGAGACCAGCATCAAGAGCAATACCATAATACATTTTAGACTTTCAGGGTATATGTTTATTTGCTTTTGATATTTCTGTAGATGCTTTCTTTGGAAATGAACTTCAGGAAACAAATCAAGATTCAGATGAGTCAGAATTCAATTTAGTATTTGTTTAACCTTTAATCATTGATGGACATTTAGATCTCAAGGTACCAGGGAAAGGATTTTAACTTTATAAATGTTCTCAACAGGACAGAAAAAATATGTATGTACGGGAGAACGTAACTACGGTACTTCAAGAAGCAGACCAAGAATTGAAGAGTAAGAATTGAATTTAGAATTTGTTGGGCAATACCAAACCGTTAGACATCAGTTCAGTGGCACAGATCCAACATTCTACTCATGCCGTCACCCAGCATGTCTTCACCCAAGCTACTAGAGCAGTGTGTATACAGCAGTATGACATCATATATCTCTTCACTCATTTTCTTCTAGATCCTCCACCATCCACTGTATGGTTTCTGTCTTTATTATTGTATAGACACAGCTATCACTAAAGTAGCCAATTCTATGCTTGCTGTTACTTCCAGAGTACTTAGTATTTTCTTGTTTCTGCTTTTTCCAACAATACTGATCCCACATATCTAGTCCACCTCCTTATTTTGTTGCAATGAATGCTACGGTCACACACCTACACTCCATGCTCCTTTTTTTTCCCAGCACAGGTTATTAGCGTTTGCTCTGGCAATGATAAATTACATTTAATGACAATAAAATAGATTTAAAATCTTTAAAAGCTCACCTTTTCCTCTTTACACTTAAGGACCCCATTTACAGGACTTCTCTTGCACTAGACTCATTCTTTAGATTTCCCTTCACACATCCCAAGAGACTGTGTTGTCTTGAAATATGTTAACATGCCATTGATACATATTCAAGCAAAGTAGGTTTTCAGCCCAGGACACAAAACAGAGAAGGGCAGCATATAGTAATAAACTTTGTTTTGACAGCTCAGAATAAGCATGGCAGAACTTGACAAACAACTGTCCCATATTAATGTTGGTAATACCGATTCCTTTTTAAAATAATGTTGTATATGGTGGAGAAAGGATCTGGTGACCACTACCACAATTTGAGTGATACATTTTCTGTTAATTCAAAAACAGCCTCTGTTCTTTAATTGCTAATGCTTCTGTGCTTTATAGAATTACTTTTGCCCAGCTACCACTCATCCACTCATGCAGATGAGCTATGTAGGCATTTATTATTGATGCTGGGTCTCTGGAGCCTGGTTTATAGGACAGTTTTAGTTGACTGCTGTCTGTATAACAGTGACAGGAGGAAAGGGAAGTATTTAAATAGCACTTTTCTCCAATAAGACTGAAAGCACTTTACAGGGTTTACATCAATTAAGCCAGTTATCATATTAATGATAAGTATACCAGGACACCAGTAAATTTAATGACTTTTCCACTGAGGAAGGGATTTGCTATTAGGGGTTCAGACAAGAGGCCCAGTTGATATACATTCTTCAAGGTAGCTTATAGAACTGGGGAAAATGTGTCTTCACATGATGCTTTAGGCATATTCACACAGCCTGCTGTGGGAACATTGGAGCAAGGTATTGAGAGCTTCAGGGTTCTGTGTAAATTGATAGACTTGTAATTTGGAACAGGAGATGTACACGCTACCACTGTGTAAGGAAGTGCAATTATGGACAAGAGTACCTTTAATGAATGCCATCCAATTGGACAACAACTGGCCAGATTTCAACAACCTCGATAGAGGCTGCAGCCATAATTGAGCCTCTGTGTCTCTGACAACAGGGTGTAAAAGGACTTGGTTTAAAGCTGCTTCATAATTAACTAAGAAAGAAAGGTACCTTGTAAAAAGAAAATATATCTAACTGATTGAAAATTGCAAATCAAAACTTAATAAATTCGCCCCTTTTATTTATTTAAAATACAAGAGGACTGCTAGTAGGGTCAGTAGAAATAAAATACTGTACTGTGGTGCATATTCTCCTTACACTGTCTTACACACACACAAGCCTACCAGTGAAATAGACTTTACATGTCCTTAAAGGGGAAATAATAAGTAGGGCAGGTTAAAAGGGAGCTGAGATGGAATAGGAGGCAGGCCAGGGGCTGAGGACAAGTTATTACAAATTTACTGGCAACTACGTTGCCTTGTAATTCTGGCCCGGCCCTGGCTGGCATTTTAACGGCTAGGTCGGGGCCGGGTGGCAACCCTAACTGCTAGTGACACAAGCAATTTTCTTTTTACTGTTCTATAAATATTATCTTATCAATTGCAGGTGAAACAATGGGGACATCTTTTTGCTGAGCTTTGTTAAACTGTAGCTTCACTTAGATAACCTGCCCCCAAGTCACAATTTTTCTTGAGATGGCACAAGCCATAGATTGCATATGACCCAAAAGAGTAAATAGCATATAGCAGCACTGTCCTAGTGTTGCCACATGGCAGGGTAATTGTCTAAAATATTATGTTTCTTTTCCTTACTGTATATTAAAGTGATGCTATGAAGCTACATGCTATGAAATGCTACATTTAGCTTTGCTGTATTTATAGCTCAATGTAGCATCATGTTTTTGTTTATTAATCAACCAACCTTTTTGTACTGTTTTTAAAAATCAATAGAAATAAAATACTTTACTGTCTTACACACACACACAGAAGCCTATTCACTGACTTTACAAACTCAGTTTGGTCTAAAAATATAAAAATGACTTGCATATTTATTATACGATACAAATAAAGGATAATTATTATAATAATGTATGCTTCTGCATTATTTATTGGGTTTTTACTACAAGGGAGTCACAAAAGGATTATCCTGAGATTACATCTGTAGAAGTCAGCATTTTAACTCTGAACAAATCTCTTGTACAGGTTGAAATGCATCACTTCCATCAAGATCCAATTTATAAAGAAGCCAATTTATAGCTTCCGTACACAAAAATGCTCAGGGATAGGCTTATTGTTTCCAAGAGGTATTAAAAAGGTTAGAAAGTGGAATTTTGCAGCTCAAGTATTATGTTTATAAATTGCATAGTTATATGAATTATAATTATGCTGCTCTGCATTTTGTGTCCATTTAACTGGTTGTCTGTGTTTTTTTAATAGCTGACCACCACATAGTGCACATGCAAAAAGCAATCCTGGCAACCATTGAGATTTAAAGATTCCAAGGAAATTGGAAATTTTGCCCACACTACTAGGTGCATGCTATGCAGCAATGTTGGTACAAACAGGGGGGTGTTTGTAAATAACACATATCGATCAAGACCAATGTATTTTAGTACAGGTATAGGACCCATTATCCAGAATGCTCGGGACCAAGGGTATTTTGGATAAGGGGTCTTTCTGTAATTTGGATCTCCATACCAAGTCTACTAAAAAATCAATAAAACATTAATTAAACCCAATACGATTGTTTTGCATCCAATAAGAATTATTTATATCTTAGTTGGGTTCAGTTACAAGGTACTGTTTTATTACTACAGAGAAAAAGGAAATCCGTTTTAAAATTCTAAATTATTTGATTAAAATGAGTCCATGGGAGACGGGCCTTTCCGTAATTCAGAGCTTTCTGGATATCGGGTTTCCGGATAAGGGATCCCATACCTATATTGTGTTGATGTCTGCTCACATGGGTACAAGCCCACAGGATGGGCTAACTGAATTAAATTAACACTTGTGTTGCCATGCAGTAAGTACATATCCTTATTTTATTAAATCTGACATTGTTCTTTCATGATTGTGTTTGTAATTTATTTGGTGAGAACAAGGACTGTGACAATACTCTCTTGAGAATAACAGCCCCTTTTAACATAAAACAGAAACAAAGAAATCCTGCTTAGAACAAACAAGCACATTATTTCAAATAATTGATTGGCGTGGCCTTTATGCTTAGTAAAACAAGGGCACTTTCATGAACCAATCACGCTGGTTGTGCAGTTCCACATGGTAAACATGGCAAAGAATCAGAATATTTATACAAGTATTGGGCCTATTCAGAATGCTTGGGACCAGGGGTTTTCCTGATAAGGGTCTTTCTGTAATTTGAATCTCCATACCTTAATGAGCATTTCTCATCAGATTTTGTGGGATATATTTAATCTGATCCTCCATGCAACAGCATGAGATTTTGTAGAATCCTACAAAATCTGATCTCCATAGGCTGTTATATAAAGTCGGATGGAGTGCTTTGTTCCTGCATCTACATGTGACAGTCAATGTATTTCATTGCGAAAAAAAGTCATTCAGACACACATGCAATTTGTTGATCCGACACCATCGATAAAAATACTCATGGAGGTTATGGATTAATTATATCTAAGTCAGGATCAAGTACAACATACTGTTTTATTATTAAAGAGAACAATTAATTTATTTGATTTAAAATGTGAGATGGCCATCCAGTAATTTGGTGTTTTCTGGATAATAGGTTTCCAGATAATGGATCCCATATCTCTACAAATGAATTTGGTCTCTACACTAATGATCTTCTGCAGCATTTGGTTGAGTTCTGTAGGTTCAGAAAAATGTTATAAACTACACAGTTTCATTATAGAGAATGATTATTGGGGTTATTTTTGTCAATGTTTATGCACTGCCAATAAGAATAATATCAATCGTTATACTAATAAAATATATTAAGACATCCTTGTCATTGTGACTCAATTTGTATTCAGAGTAAGAATTGTATGCTGCAAACAAAGCTGCCACAAAAGCAGTTGAATTAATAATATATGATTTAAACCAGTCTAGAAGCATATTGATAAATTGCTCTGAAATTTTGGAAGGAAGAAGTCAGCACCCAAGCAAAAAAGATTTGCTAAAAAGGAAACAATTCCACTTTTTCAAAAGAATAGCTGAAATAGAAAGGAGAGACAGAAAAGGAAAATCAAAGTTCTCATACAATGTACCAGGGATGAATGGGATTTATACTCACATTCATCAGGACTTTTGAAGTAAATACAAATACAGTATTATATCAAATCATTATATCAAATATTATTTTATTATTTTCATTTCACATCACAAATGTACAAGAGTATTTTTACACTATAATATAGGAATTCTGAAATATCTTTAGCATTTGACTGAACCATAATCATATCCATGGGTAAGTAAAGACATGGGTAAAGCTATAAAACATCTGGTCACTACCTGTCACTACATTTTCACTAATGCAGTGATCCCCAGCCACAGGAATGTGAGCACACGTTGCTAGGCACTTTCTCTGATTATCTCAATGGCGCCAGAGCAGGTTTAATGCTTCAAAGAGGCAACTGTAAGATGGCAGTTCACATGAGATTAGGAAACTTGCAATTAGAGATGTTATTTAAATTTTTTTTGTAGTTCCATGCGACGTGCTTCCCCAACCCCCCCCCCCCCCCCCAAGATTTTCTACATTTAAATGTGGGTTGTGGCTACAAAAGATTGCAGACATCTGCCCTAATGTACAGGAGAATAAGAACACTTCTGGAGATTCCCTAAAGCAGTGTTATCCAGCTGGGGGCCTTTAGATTTGACATGACCTTCCATAGGATTTAAGAACCATGGACCAATACAAGGAAACACAGACATCAATATTTAATATAATTAGGCCATAAGATATTTGTTATGAAGTGGATTAATTGAAAAATCTAGCTCTGCCTTAAAGCTATGTTTCTGAAATAGACAGATTGGATCCTCAGAAAAGTAATTTTAAATTTGAATACCCAATCACAAATTTATCAGCTACCAGGGTTGGAGAGGGGAGTGTGGAACCCAACGGGGCTGTCCCCACCCCAGTCGTTAGCCTGCCTCCCTGCACGCCACATTGGTCTTATTTGCGATTATGATAGGGGGATGAGGGAAGAGTGCCTGGGACAGAGAGGAAGCAGAGGGTCGGTGGGGCCCACCAGGTATTTTCCCGCCGGCCCAGTCTGACCCTTGCTACCAAACAACATTACTTGAATAATAACTGTGACAGGGGTTTCTATGCCATAGCTTACCTTAAAGGTAAGGTAAGAACAACTGCAGTGTTGATACTTGTGAGTATGCATGCAACATGATATTTTTTTACTGCCGTATCCATAAAAGTATGTGGCGTTTGTGCCATTTTTTCATTTTTATTTAAGGAGTATTTTCTATTGAAATGCACTGTTAGTGTGATGTAAACAGTAGTATTACCATTAGCAATTAGTCTCCTGTTCTTTTTTTTCTTTCTTTAATGTTTAATTATTTTTAAATAATTTTTTGTTCTTAGCCTAGTGTCACCCTTGGTGTGACTACCAGCATCTATTGTCAGTAATACAATGGCATCCACCTGTCTGTGTAAACATAAGGCAGATTTCAGCCCAAAAATGCACAATTTAGCATTTTTGGATTGGAGTGCACCCATGTGTTCACTGATAGGTGGAAGGCATTGTAGTCAATGGCCATTAATAACCAGTGATACTAAGGGGCAGATTTATGAAGGTGTGAAATTAGAGCTCACTAATTAGAGCTCCAGAAAAAAACTCACTTTCTATTCATTCCTATGGGAATTTTAGAAGCTTATTTATAAAATGGTGATAAATACACTTCTAAAAATCCCATAAGAATGATTAAAAAGTTGGTGAGTTTTTCTGTAAGCTCTAATTTTACACTTTAAAAAATCTGCCCCTTTGTGGTAAAGCAAACCATGAAATTAGTCTTAGAATTATAAGCGATATCTAGTTGCTATTTAGGGTTTAATTACCCTAGCAACCAGGCAGTAGAAGTCAGAATGAAAACAAGAGGCATAAAAAATAATAATTAAGTCATATTTAAGTGACATAATGAACACACAAGGAAAAGGCAAGCCAGAAGGTGGAAAATGCAGGTGGAGAAGTGCTGTGTTTGCCCGGGGCCTTGGATTTTAAATGCTATTGGACTGTAAAGCCTTTATTAATTCAAAAATGAAAACAGACCAGTTAAAAAGTCACAAAAAAAGAAACTTGGGGTACAAGGAAGGTTTAACTCTTGTAGGTTTCAGTTGGAAGCGCTGAAGTAGCACCACCCAAAAGTGGCAGATTTATTGTGGCGTGTAAGAAACAACACATCACTAGGCTTCGCAGCGCAAAAACGGTATAATTTTTTAAAAAGTTTTTTCTAGGAACGACTTCCTCCAGAAATAATGGCATCAAATCTGGTGTAAAATAAAACACCTTGATAAATTCGCCATTTATACTGCACAGCTTTTTAGACCGTTTTTGGTGAATTTCGATTTACACAGCACAATAAATAGGCCCCTTAGGCTCTTCTTTGTTCAAAATGTTCTCGCACATTGCTTCTAATAAATCTCAGTTGCAGTTTCATCCACAGTGTAATCTGAATTCTACACTCTGGGGCAACTGAAGAGTTATTGCCCATAAAATGAAAATCATTATTGCTTAGGACTTAATATGTATTTAATGCCTTAGTTCTCAAACAAATCTTTGTGGATGAGTCTACATTAGACTGATTGAAAAATATATTTTCATACTATTTGACAAATTGTGATGCACACTTGAGATACAGGTTAAAGCACAGCATTCAGATCTGTGGTTGCATTGTGAACTATCAAACACTGCACTTTTATACATAAAAAAAATGTTAAAATGCATGTTGCTTTCACATAAACACAATTATTTCTGTGCAATATATATATATATATATATATATATATATATATATATATATATATATTGGTTTTGATTTGCTCAGCATGCATTTTGCATTTAAACATTCAAATGTCCATGTGTGAGAGCCCTAATAGCTTTCTGTAAGTGTAATGGGTGTCCAAAGCAAACACTTTCATATACTGAACACTGTATTAGTACTAGTAAATTGTGATGGGCAAATCTGTCCTGTTTTGCTTCGCAGATAAAATCGCAAAACTGCTGAAAAATTTGTGAAACAGCTTAAAAAATTACAAACCATACACCATTGAAGGCAATAGGCATTTTTTTGCAGCTACTGCGCAACCTTTTTTTACATGTGTGACTTTCTTCTCAGTCTAGATGCATTAAAGTCAGTGCCCATTTTTTTCTAACTCTAAATACACCAATGGGTGTTTTTTCTCAAGTGTTTCCCAACCCAACAAGCATTAGTCAATGGGCATTTTTTCTCACTCCAAATGCATTTAAGTGAATGGGCATTTTTTCTCACTTGAAGTTTACAAATCCATTTCTGGCAAAAAAATTCTCTCGTCACCACTAGTGAAGCAAACACTGTATTGCTTTAATTTCAGTTAACAGATGTATTTTTGGAATTTTTAGACAACAATATATTACCATTACAAGTCAAGCAGAGATTTGCAGAATAATAATGAGAATGATGACATAGAAATCAGACTACAGTACGTGGTTAAGAAGACCTCTCCTCCCTACCAGATTTTTTTTTGGAGTCACCTGTATTTATAACCTGGTTAGGAAGGAGCATGGGCATGTGGCTATGGGCATTGCCAAAAATCAACTGTTTCAGTTCCCAGGAGGTTGATGACTTTGGCTACCCTAAAGAAAATGTAGGGCTATGTAATGTGCAAAGTTTGGTACATGCCTAAGATCTATACTAACTAATCAGCAAGTAGCACTTTCACGTCTTTAAAAGCAACTACATATTATTGATTGCTAGGGGTTACTGCATCAGAGCAAGTCTGTGGTTTTTATTACATATAGGGGCATGGTGCTATGCAGAGATGTGACAGAAATTACAAAAGAAAATCCAGTATTGCCTTATATGATGAAAATCAAGGCCACTTTAAAGGAACAGTAACACCAAGAAATGAAAATGTATCAAAGTAATTCAAATATAATATACAGGTATCGGACCCCTTATCCGGAAACCCGTTATCCAGAAAGCTCCGAATTACGGAATACCTGTCTCCCATAGACTCAATTTTAATCAAATAATTCAGAATTTTAAAACTGATTTCCTTTTTCTATGTAGAAATAAAACAGAACCTTGTAATTGATTCCAACTAAGATATAATTACCCCTTATTGGATGCAAAACAATCCTATTGGGTTTAATTAATGTTTTATTGATTTTTTAGTAGACTTAAGGTATTGAGATCCAAATTACGGAAAGACCCCTTATCTGGAATACCCTTGGTCCCGAGCATTCTGGATAATGGGTCCTCTACCTGTACTGCTGCCCTGCACTTGTATAAGATGTGTGCTTGCTTCAGAAACTATAGTTTATATAAATACTCTTCTGTATAGCCATGGGAACAGCCATTTAAGATGGAGAAAAAGCACAGGTTACATAGTGGATAACAGATAAAGCACCGTTGAATTTTACAGAAGTCATCTGTTATCAGCTATATCACCTGTGCCTTTTATCCATTTTTCCAGCTTAAATGGCTGCCCCCATGGCTACACAGCAGCTTTGTTTATATATAAACTGTAGTAGAGTTTCTGAAGCAAACACCCCAGTATTTCCAGTGCAGGGCAGCAGTACAGTTACATTTTAAATACATCCATTGATAGATTATCATATATAAGCGCTTCTTTCGGTGCCTATCTTCTATTTGCTTAATACCTTTTGTTAGTGCTGGTATATTTTTTAGTTATCTGGATAACTATATTTTGTGTCTGGATTCTGCCTTCTCTACCTGCCCTTTATTTACCTGGGCTTGATCCTAAATAACCCAAGAAGTTAATTTGCCTTGGCTCTGCCTTAGAAAGCCCAGAGCCCCAAAATAGTTTCTATGCACTAGTGCCTTGTCTTCTTTAACCCAGATATCTCCCCTACAAATTACAAAATAAAGTAATAGAAAGTATGTTGTTTGTTTGTATGTATGTTTGTTATAAATTATTGTAATGTGCTTGGTAACTTGACAATATATATTGTAAATACATGAGGATTTCAGCTTCTAGTTTTCATCTTTCATAAGAATGAATCTCCTGTGTGTATTTTAATTATTTACTGCACCTCCACCCTACTATGAATGGAGTATGGGAAGGGGAAATAAAAATGCTTGACCCCAACAGGTCTAGGAAGTCATAACAGCTTCTAGGATGTTTTCTTTACACAACAGTGTAAAGGCTACCTCCTAATTAAGCTGCAGTTTTAGCTTTGGATAAGCCATTTTATCCAAGCACCATGGCCCATAACCTTTCTTCCACAGATGCCTCCACTTTAATTATTACTCTTATTTATAATTAGCAAGGGAATGCCCTAGAAAGAAGTGGTGTGATGTCAGTGGGGTATGGCCAGACAGGAACAAAAACAACTTGAGTTATACAGGCTGAAAGGTTCAGTGGAGAGAACTGCATTGCAGTGTTGGTCCTGAGTTTGATAACACCTGGGCACTAACTGTAGGGAGTTTGTATGTTCTGTCTGTGTCTTTGTGGGGTTGCTCCTACATCCCAAAGTCACACAAGTCCTCAACTGATAAAGCAGAGCATTGTGCATGTGAATGTTTAGGAAACTAATGGGGTAAACACCCGTAGAAATTGTTGCACCTTTAATTATATAGTCCCATTACACTGCACTGCTGCACTGGGGCAGGGACTAATGTGGACATGACCTGTGTTAGCTTATAGCATTTTGTATATATAATGTATAATCATAATATAAAACAATGTCTTCCCCTTTTTTGTGACTTATGGAATGTGTGGGGTGTCTGTTTAATTGGTTTATCTGTACTATATAGAATATTTAAAGCTTTTTTAATTTATGGGCTGTTTTTATCTTACAGATATGTCTGATGTTCAGTGTTGTTCTTGACACAAGGGATAGAGCAATGTGTTTAAAATCTTCCTCCACTAAAAAACTTTTTTTTTTTTGCATAATTGAATAAAATGTATTTATAAGCAGCTTTCCACTATACATTAATTACAAATTTTCAGTGGTTTTAAAGTTATTTGTAAATGTAATTTCAGTTGCAAGCTGTGTTTTGATTGCCTTACTGGGGCAAGGACCACATTCGCTTGTAGATGCCATCCTTTCCTGAGAGGCCTACATTGACCCCCCCCCCCCCCCATTATAATGTGATTCTTGACCCAAGTGAGTGTGTTTTATTGAGCACATTTCCCTCCTGCTGGTTGTTGAGTCGGTGCTTAGAAACATTCACAAGAGAAATTAAGAATCAGAAATGGGAAATGCCTGCAACTTAATGCTCATTTATTTTATGTCTCCATAATCAGGCTGTGTCTAACACACTGCAGACTCTGTCCATAGATGGAGTTGTTGGTGCTTACAAACAATAATATGAATTAAGGAGCAAGCATTTACTGACAAAAAGATGTCAGTAACATTTCAAATAGAATACATTGTATGGCAAGTTGAGCAAACCTAGGTAAAAGGTGAGACATAAGTCCATATTGCTCATTAAATTTGAATTGAGTGTGGCCCTTTACTTGTAACCCAATATATATGACATTTATCGTCTTCTTTTGTTCACCTTTAAGAAACATAAGATACTAGTGACTACTGGCTAGCGAAAAAACCTAACATACTGTACTAGTGAATACTGGATAAAAGCTGGCTCAAGTATATACTGTAAACAGAAAAAAATTGCAAATTCTGAAATTGCAGGCAAAAGTGAAATAGCAGATCCAGGCCTCAAATTACATCACTTTACAACTATCTTTTGAATGTTCGACCAAAGAAGTTTTCACTAAAAATTATGTTGTATGGTACACAGTTGTAATAGTTGCTTGAAAAAACAGACATGATAATTGATTGGTGTTAATTATACAGTAACTGTGAGCCGTACTGTTTTCAGCAATTTAAAGACTGTAAGTATCCTACATAGACCCAGTCTTAAGGTACTTAGGCTAAATTGAGGAGGGATCATTCATCTTGCCATAGTTCTTGTAATGAATGTGTAGAATCCAATCTCCAGCTCAAGACTGACACCTGTACATATGCCAGAAAGAAAGTAGTTGGGATCAAGTACAAAGTACTGTTTTATTATTACAGGGGAAAAGGAAACCATTTTTAAAAATGTGAATTATTTGATTAAAATTGAGTCTATGGGAGATGGACTTTCCATAATTCTGAACTTTCTGGATAATGGGTTTCCGGATAAGGGGTCTGATACCTGTACAATAAATAATTGAAATGTTTCCAATCTAAAGTAAATAACATTCCTTTAGAACTACTATCTGTTCAGCTTGATTTATTTGTTGCTGTGTATGATACAACCTCTCTAAACCTGTCCTGTGAGTACAAACATGCTGGGAATCTCCAGGGCACATCAATGACAATTCAATTTGGACTCCTTTGGAACTGCTTTACTTGAAGCAGTGAGAGTATGACTTTGCACCTCTGCACAGATCAGTTTTTGAGAGGAAGAAGGTGCTCTGTCTATTGTATAGAGTGGTATATTTATTGAAGGGTAAAAATTATTATTAATATTCGGCAGCACTGTACAATAAGTGGGTTTCATACATTGGACAAACAGATTAACATATAAGGCAATTATTAACCAATACAAGAGGTTAAGAGAGCCCTGCCCAAAAGAGCTTACAATCTACAAGGAGAAAGGGTTGAGACACAAGGTGTGGGAATGGGCATGACCAGAGTTGTGAGAGGTGCGGCACAGGGTATTGCTTTTAGCAGCACACTGAGGTTATGTTAAACTAGCTTCTCTAAATAAATGCGCTTTTAGAGATCTCTTGAAGGCAGAGAGATTGGGAGAAAGTCTGACAGTTTGTGGGAGCGAATTCCAGAGAAGGGGGGCAGCCCTTGCAAAGTCTTGAATGCGAGTGTGTGAGGAGTGAATGAGAGAGGAGTTGAGGAGCAGGTCAGTAGAGGAGCGTAACAAGTGGGTTGGATGGTACCTAGAGATAAGTTTAGAGATGTAGGGTGGGACAGAGTTATGAACTGCTTTGAATGTGAGAGTCATTAGTTTGAATTTTATCCTGGATGGTAGGGGAAGCCAATGCAGGGATTGGCAGAATGGCATGGCAGAGGAGGAGCGGTTGAAGAGGTGTATGAGCCTGGCAGCAGTATTCTTTATGGACTGGAGAGGGGACAGTCTTTGGAGGGGAAGGCCAATTAACAGGGAGTTACAGTAGTCCAGGCGAGATATTATAAGAGAGTGAATAAGAATTTTGGCAGCATCTTGGGTGATAAATGATCGTATTTTGGAAATATTTCTTAGGTGAACGTGACATGATTTGATAAGTGACTGGATATAAGGAGAGAAGGACAGGGCAGAATCAAGTATAACCCCAAGGCAACGGGCCTGGGAAGATGGGGTGATGGTAGAATTGTTAACCTTTATAGATACCTCGGGAACAATGTGGGCGTTGGATGGGGGAAAGAGAACCAATTCAGTCTTAGAGAGACATTTGGACATCCAAGTGGAGATAGCAGACAGGCAGGAAGAGACACGAGTTAGAAGCTCTGGGTTGAGATTAGGAGAGGAAAGATAGATCTGAGTATCATCAGCATAGAGGTGGTACTGAAAGCCAAAAGAATTGATTAATTTGCCAAGTGAGGAAGTATAGAGAGAAAACAGTAAGGGGCCCAGGAAAGAGGCAAGGGAGAAGACGATGCTCCATTGAAAGAGTCTACTCTATTCATAAATATGCCCTTTAATCCTATAAAAGTTAATTGACAGCTGAAAGTTCCCCACTGATGAACTATGGTGAACTCTGTTTTCACATTTTGGAAAATATGTCCTTATAGCCCTTATTTTTGATTTTGCATGTATCAAACTGATAACATTTTCATACTAATGTGAATGGTTTGTCCAAAAATAGATAAACTCCCTGATGTGATGTGCGGTACTGAACACAGTTATTCCTATCAAAGCTATAGACCTATAGACATTTCAGTGCTTCTCTCTGTCTGTACAGTGTTTTATATAAAACCCCTGTACAGAGAGAATATCTAAAAGAAAAAGTGTCACAAGCTCTTCTTTTCAATTATATTATTTCAATGATATTATTATATTAGAATGCAGTTCCACCATAAATACACAAATTCTAAAGTTGAATTTCTATCTGTGTGATTTATAAATAAATTATTAGAAACTGACTTTTCTTGATATCACATTGCAGATTTCACCAAAGTGATTTCCATGTGGAGAGGTAAAGACTCAATTACTTGATCTGATTCTACACAACCTTCCCTGGGTCTGTTAATTTCTCTGTTGGCAAATCATTTGGCTTGGGTCAGGAACCTTTGCTCGGAAGCCAATCAATCACACCGTGACAGCAGCAAGGATGCTTATAATGTCTGAGTAAAAATAAACAGCAGCACCAGATCTGTTACATTTGCCTTTAAGGATTAAAGAGATAAGTCTCATGGAACTGCTGACAGCAAGAACACAACATTATTGCAAGCATTCTTAATATCATTAGGGACCTGTGGAAGGAACTGTAACTTACAAATGCTGAATCTCATAAACTGCATTTAAAGGAGAACTGAACCCTAAAAATGAATATGGCTAGATACACTATATTTTATATAATGACCTTATTGAACCATCCTAAAGGTTCAATATCTCTATAGTAATAATGATTCAGTCCTTTAAAGTTGTCACAGTGGGTGACCATACTGGACACTTCTGTTAGAAGTGTCTGCGACACTGACATGCTGAGTGTGCTCTTGGAAGCTGTTGAGAAGCTAAGTTTGCTTAAGTTATCAAGCAAAGAAAATGATGTTTGTCTGTCATATAAGATAATCCTAAAGGGCTGATGATTAAAGTCTGATGCTAATACCACTGGTTTCAGAGCTGCCATGCAGTAATCATCTATGCTGATCATTAATCAGCCTTATATTGTGACATTTATATCCTATATGTACAGTATATTGTGAGTCGGTCCCTAAACTCAGTAACTGGCAGTAGCACACAGCATGTGCAGTGAATGAGCAGAAAAGAAGATGGGGAGCTACTACGGCATTTTTTTCGGGGCACAGATCTTCCCTGCTAAAGGGCTGTGGTTGCCTTGGGCTGGTAACTATATATTGTATAATTATATATTTAAATATATAATTCTGCAATCTGTTTTGTAAGGAAAATGTTTGCCCAAGAAAGGGGCCTCAAAGCTTTTATATTACTATATAGTAAGCCATGAAAAGGTTTTACAGGTTTGGGATCTGTTATGCAGAAAGCTTCAAATTATGGTATAATCATTTTCTATAGACTCCATTTTAAGCAAATAATTCTAGTTTTTTTTAAATGATTTCCTTTTTCTCTGTAATAATAAAACAGTACCTTGTATTTGATCCCAAATAAGATTGAATTAATCCTTAATGGAGGCAAAACAATCCTATTAAGTTTATTTATTGCTTAAAGGAGAATGCAAGTCAAAATTTAAAAAGCATACTGCCCAATAGTCCTCCTATTGTTTAGTAAAAACGCCACACTTTTGGCTCACCTAATCAAATATTTACTCACATTTTCTGTTTTCTTGAATTCTCCCTTCCTTTCCCTCCTTGCTTCATGTATTTCATCCCCCCCCCGGCAGATCTGATTCTGATTGGCTGGTGGGCATGTGTAGCTCAGAACAGGAGACAGGATCAAGGAGCCTACAGGAAGGGGAGAGAGATTTCAGTGATGTCACTGTATTCTTCACACTGCTGTAGGCTGCCAGCACCATATCTCAGAGAAGCAAGCAGGGATCTGGGAATTTAGATATGCAGTAAGTACTTAAAAAGAATGCCTTACTTTTAATTTATATTTACCTTTCCTTGTCCTTTAAACTATTTTTTAGGAGACTTAACCCTAAGGAATAATTACAAATTGTTTTCTATTGTGTTTGTCAAGCAAAATAAACTTCAGTTACATTATATACATTTTTTAAACTTATTTCCTTCAGCACTGGAATTCACCATTGCAGAAAACAGGCAGGTTCCATTTTGTGGACACTGTTATTAAGGCAAGCTGTGCATCCTGCCAAAATCTTGTTTCTGTGCCAGTATGGGGGGACCTGATACCCATATCCATGCACTGGTTACACAATTAGATGGTGAGGAGGGAGGGGGAATGTGAGAAGTGCAGTGACATCTAAGAAGTTCTGAGCTGAAAGTGAAAGTAACTGTCTGCCCCACCCCTATGCCTAAGGCATAGAGGCGGGTCAGGCAATATATGATTGGCAGCTGGGACTTTTAAATGCTTATATAATGGGTATAGATGTGTTAAAAAAATAACTTTGGGTTACATGTTTAATTTGTAAAGGGCTTTTACTATACAGCTTTTTATATCTGGATGACAGGTCCACTTTAAGGTATGGGGATTCAAACTACTAAAAGAGCCCTTATCTGGAAAACTCCAGGTCCTGAGCATTCTGGATAACATTCTGTATTGCAGCAGACCCCATTCCTGTTTTATTTTGTTCAGCCAGAGTCCAAAACTACATTTTTTTTCTTCTGAGTTTGAAAGGGGTAACTTACCTGTGTCTTAATGTATTTAGGTACAGGTATGGGAGTCCTTATTTGTAAAGCCATTAAAACAGTACCTTGTAATAGATGGTAGCTAAGCTCCATGAATCCATATTGGTGACAAAACATTCTCATTATTTATGTGCTCTTGACCTGATTCCTAGATTTTGACACAGCTGCTCAGAGCTCTGATGCCTAGAAGTGGTATTTACAAACATTGGGTAAACTGAGTTTGGAATAAGAAATATTATTGAAGTTGAACTGGAATTAAAGGAGAAGGAAAGTCATTTTGGCATCTTACTGCCAATAGATTTGCCACATTAGTGCCACCTAGAAGGCTAATTTATTTTGCAGAAAGCTTTACAATACCTGAGGAAAAAAACCCTAGAATCTCCCTCCATTTGTTTGAGATTGCAGCTGCCATTTTAGCTTGGTCTTCATAACTTCCTGCTGCAGCTCTAGCCATTTGTAGTTCAGATCATACATTCCTAAGGGAGGGGGGAGTAAGTTTTATGAATTCTTATGGGAGGGAGGAGCAGGAGAGAGCTGCGCAGATTCTGGCCCCGGGAATGAAGCCTTTTTCTGAGAGAGGAAGTCTGATACTTAAGAACATGTTTACAAAAGAGGAGACAAGACATCCTGTGTTTCTTTTGATAGAGGATAGAAAAATAGCTAACAGCACCTTCTTGTCTCCATTAAAAAAGCCTTTATTTGATATACATGGCTTTTGGATATAGCAACGTTTTAGGCCTACATCTGGCCTTTTCTCAAGCTACTTTTGATAGAGGACTCAGTGTAGCTTTTCTGTGATTGCTTATGGCTTTCCTTCTCCTTTAAAAGAACATCAGATTCAAAGTTGCGCAAAATCTTGCGATTTTTCGTATCGTTAAAACTTGCGCGAAAAGTTGCGCCTTTTCCGTAGCGTTAAAACTTAAAATGCGCGATGTTTCGCGCAAATTTTAACACTACGAAAAAATCGCGACTTTTCGCGCAAGTTTTAACGCTACAAAAAATCGCAAGATTTTGCGCAACTTTCGGAATGGCTACGAAAAACTCGCGTTTTTTCGCACAAATCGTATTGGTAACGAAAAAGTCGCGAAAATTTTCCGAAAAAATCGCAAAATACCAATCATTATGAAAAAAACGCAATCGGAAGCATTCGGCCCATTCGTGGGTTAGTAAATGTGCCCCTATATGTTGGCTTTGCTACTCTTCACCTGCATTTTGTAGTTAGGCAGAGAGAAGGGGATCTGCTTTCTATTACTGCACTTTCACTCTTTTATCACTCCTACAACAGTACTGATATGCTTCTGTAATGGTTTCACTGACTCTAGCCTGTCACATTTAACATAGAAGTTGATCTCCAATTTCAGCCGCACCTACTTTAATAACAATTTGATGAAAAGTGGATTTGGTTGAATGGTGGTTAAACAAAGTAATAGAAGGCATGTACTGTATAAATCAGGAGTTTCATTTATGAAAGCATGGCCAGGTGAAAAATGAAAAACAGGTGCAAAGCAAGGGACAATGTACCAATACTGTACTATTATGTGAGCTTAATAAGCATGGGACTACTTTGTTATAGTGTCCATGAAGTAATATAATTACATATTTTCATATATTTTAATATTTGGTATCCCCCCAGTTGTCCTACCACTCAGTGCTCTGGGGCTGATATCCTGTAGGCCACAAATGCTACACAATCTTGTTCAAATGAGCAAGAACATTCCCTAGGAATGAACCTTTCTGTGAGAAAATATTACATAAAAATAAAGACACACCAACTATTAAAAAAGTGAATCATAATGTACTGTACTTAGTGCTAAATAAGGGACCTTTCAATAATTTGGATCTTCTTACTTAAAGGAATAGTAACACCAAAAAATGAAAGTGTATAAAAGTAACTAAAATATAATGTGCTGCTGCCCTGCACTGGTAAAAGTTGTGTATTTACTTCAGAAAGTCTACTATAATTTATGTAAATAAGCTGCTATGTAGCCATGGGGGCAGCCATTCAAAGGAGAAAAGGCACAGGCACATAGCAGATAACAGATAAAACACTATTGTATTCTACAGAACTTATCTGTTATCTGCTATGTAACCTGTGCTTTTTCTCCTTTTTTCCAGTTTGAATGGCTGCCCCCGTGGCTACACAGCAGCTTATTATATAAATTATAGTAGTGTTACTGTAGCAAACACACCAGTTTTACCAGTGCAGGGCAACAGTGCACTATATTTTTATTACTTTAAAGCTCTTTCATTTTTTGGTGTTACTGTTCCTTTAAAGGGGGGGGGGCAATTACTAACGCTCCTTTTTTTCTGATTCAGATATTTAGAGCTAAAAGTCACGGAAAAAAAAATTGTAACTTTTTCAACATTTACTATGCGACCAAATGGCTGAAAATCCAAACCCAACAATACGGTTTTCATGACAAGTCAAAAAATTCAGGATCTTCAGAACATTTCTGCAATATATAAGCAAGTAATTCTAAATCTCGTTATTCACTTAGTGATCCGCTAGTGCTGCTGTGAAAAAGCAGGCACTAATGGCAGGTCACAAGGAAAGATTTGACAATCTCCCCTCTAGAATCCATGCTGGTATCCCAGAATGCAGAGCTCTGGTGCTGTGTGTAGCACTGAGGTCAGAACATTTAATGGAGCAATTCTCATCACTGATTATGCCCTATGTGCTTGTTAAACTTGCAGTACCGTATGGAGGGACCGCTAATTGGAATTATAGGACTTTCCATACTCTAGCCAGGAATATCCCTGCTAAATTATGCTTAGTATATGGCAATAACTTACAATGCATATCTTTTGTTATAATTCTATAGGCATGAGGTGACGGCGCACACAGGATTTTCACAAAGCAGTCGCAGGATCAAAAAGATTAATGAGAGGTTTTTATTTTGACCAACGTTTCAGTTCCAAACTGGAACTTTCGTCAGGGATACCACACCACAGTGAAAGACAAACAGTTATAAGCCCAAAAGGGTGCCAATGTTGTTGCTAGGCAACCAAAACAAGGGAAATATTGAAAATATAAATGCCATATAGCTTATAAGAGGCATTATGTGCATCATATAACGATATCGTGATTAGAATATGACCGGGCACATATTTGCACTGACCCCCCAGAGTGGCACCTACCCGTATCCAGAATTCCAGATCGAAGCGCATGAAGGAGAAGAGAAGGCTGCGCTATACCTTGTGAACCGTTCTTATAATATTGGGCAGAATTGTTTCACTACCGAAGCACCCCACACCCCGTGTTATAATTCTATACAGGCTTTTATAAAACCTGGTTGTTGTTCTGTCAGTGATGTTTTCTATTTACTATTCATGCTATTCAGTGATATCAGGCCATGCCCCTGAGTTGCTTGGCTGTTCCCCCTGCTAGCAATTTGTACAGGCAGTAAATACTCATCCTTTATCTACTGCCAACATGTTATACTGCACTTTTAGTACAAGAGATTCATATTACTCGAAGTGGTGCCTAAAGCGTAACATTCCTACTACACATGCACTAGGGTCAGTTTCACCAGGAGCCATTTAACCTGCCAGTATGTTTCTGGACTGTGGTAAACAGGTAGACTACCCAGCGGAAACCACAGATGCACTGGAAGAACATTCTCTGGATACATCACCCTGACCAGAATGCAACCCAGGATGCCAGCACTGCAAGACAGCTAAAATTAAATAACATATTGGTATGTTTTTAGACCAGAGTTGAAAGAAAATCATGGGCAAAAGGGTACAATTTTAGGACCTTTTATTCCAAGTGTTATACACTGAGCAAAACAAGTGTTGTCCTACACGAACTGTAAAAAAATCAAACTGAAAAAGCTAATATTTATATAATAAATCCTAACGCCTATGGCATGGTGTAAAAAATTGTAGGTGGAGACAATGTTGATATAACCCATACCAGTGCCATGTGTGTAGTGACAGAAATGAAGTGATCTACCTGCCACTGAACAGGGAGTTGATTTTGGCCTCCTGTTAAACATTCTCGTGTTTGAACAAACAGCTATTGTAAATGAGCCATGTAATTAATGCCTACCTTAATGCCTGCAGTATCAGGGCACCTATGCTTTCCATGGCAGGGTATGGGCTTTGGAGGAAGCAGAATACTGGGACGAAACAGAGCAAGTCCAAAATAGAGAGGTACCAAAACAGAATGAGCAAAATGCAAATCTAAAGGTGCTTGTAATAAACAGATAAAAAAAAATATTAGGCAATAAGGTAAAAATCTTAAACATAAGGTAAAGATCAATTAAACAGCATTAAGTACATGTTTTCCTTTGCACGTTGCAGCTAAAGGTGATTGGTGTTGATAAATGCACAAGTGAGGTTATCCAAATGGATGGCTATATGGAGCTCCTTTACTTTTGAATACCCAGGTACCATTGTGGTAAGGAAACTTCAAAGTGCACGTCTGTAAATGATAGAACATACAAAGCTAAGCGAACTTGATGCTATGAAATAAGATGTTTCCCTGTTCTAATATTTCCCAGTTGAAAAAACAAGCTATGTAATTCCACTTCCAAAAATTTGAAAAAAAAGAAAAGAAAGAAAACAGAGATTTAAGCTAGGGAAGAACCCTGAAATAAAAACCCATCTGTCCCATTTAAAGATATTATGAGGGAATTATACCATTTAATTTCCACCAGAGTTTGGGTGGGCCACAAAACAAGTATGAAATAGCACGTCAGTATTTTTAGTCTTTTCTTGCTGCCCTGCTGTACTTTTCTTTCAAATGAAGCTACTGGACTGTATTTTTTCCTAATTGTAACTTGTTACTAGAACTTAACATATAGATGTCTGCATGGGTAGGATCCCAAATCTCTTACTGCCTCTGTTACGGAACATTCCTATTGTACTTGTTGTAAGTATTCAAGGGATATCTATTTATTAACCAGCCCAGAGAAATATCGTTCTGTTTCAAATTACAATCAAAAATGTTATACATTTATGGGACCGGTTATCCAGAATGATTGGGACCTGGGGTTTTCCAGATAAGGGATCTTTCCATAATTTGCATCTCTATACCTTATATTTACTAAAAACCATTTCAATATTAACTAAACCTAACAGGATTGCTTTATTTGTAACCTGGTTGGGATCAAATACAGGTTCCTGTTGTATTATTACAGAGGCAAAAAAAATTGTATTATTTGATTAAAATGGAGTCTATTGGAGATGGCTTTCCCATAATTCGTAACTTTCTGGATAACGGGTTTCCGGATAACTAAAAGTTCACTAATGGGCAGATTTGTCAAAATGTGAGATTAGAGAAAAATTCACCAATTTTATTTATCCCAATGGGTGAGTTCACTATTTTAGATGCAGGAAAAGGTGATGTTTACAGGGTAACCCTTTTGAAATAAAAAATAACAAAAGTGGTATAAAGGTGAAACCTATATTGGCTAACTAAGATAATCATAGCAAGCTTTCAGAACATTTTAGTTCCTTTTTCAAGATAAATACGCTTCTAAAAATCCCATAGAAATGAACAGAACGTGGGTGAGTTTTTCTGTGGTAAACTCTAATCTCACATTTTGATAAATCTGCCCCTAAATGTTACTGAAAGTTACGTCTTACATCTGTCTAGTTGTCCCTCAAAGGGAATGCATTTCCTCATTGAAGCAGACCTTTTATTTTCCATGTTAAAAGGAATACATTGCATTTCTTTTTATTACTGCTTATGTTAAAAGGTTTATTGTTAAAGTGTAGATTAAATAGTATCTATGTGCGCATGCTTCATTCTTGTAGCTTTTGTATTCACCTATCTCTGATATTCTACAGTAACTACTGATTTTACTATAAGAATAAGCCAAATCCATTAACCTTTTCTCATATATTGCAAAGGCACTTTCAATTTGGCTTACAGTCGAAAAAGTACTCCACTTATTATTCAGTTGTTACTGTCTGAATCTGGAACTGTGGCACTGAATGTTAATATGAAAGTAGCAACGTTTATGCTTCAAGGATAAAAGACTGATCAAAAGCATTTACCTCAGGGACATTTAAAGGGGTGGTTCAACTTTAAGTTAATTTTTAATGTCATGGAATGTACTATTCCTAGAAACTTTGCAGTTGGTCTTCCTTATTTATTTGTTATACTTTTTAAATTATTTGCCTTCCTGTTCTGCATCTTTCCAGCTTTCGTGGGGGGGGGGGGGAATCACTGACCCTGGCAGCTAAAAACTATTGCTCTGTGAGGCTACAATATTATTGTTATTGCTACTTTTTATTAATTGTTTTTAACTGAGGCCCTCTCCTGTTCATACTCCGGTCTCTCATTCAAACCACTGACTGGTTGCTAAGGTAAAAAAGACCCTAGCAACCAAATAGCTGCTGAAATTCCAAGCTGGAAAGCTGCTGAACAAATAACTAAATAACTGAAAAACCACAAATAGTAAAAAATGAAAACCAGTTGCAAACTGTCTCAGAATATCATTGTCTACATCACACTACAATTATTAAGGAATAGGTATAAGACTGAATCTAGTCACATAAGCATTAGACTGTTTGTTCTCTCATGCTTTATAGACATAATAGGGTATCTGACAACACTCTCAAATGATGTTTTTGAACAAGAACTAATACATCGATTTTAAGACAGCAGCAGCTTATGGTTCACATGGAGTCTTACTAACATTCACAGACTCTTTCTGCTCCCTGTACTGTTTACGTAAACGTCCTTTCCATACACTGTAATAACATTGCTCCTTTCAAAATTGCATCTGATTCACCAACACTGACACTACTGCACATGCACTTCCTTGCAAATCTGTCACAGCTGCTCCTAATATTTTTTAATAGTCTGTGCGAGGAGCACATTTTTACCTTTAATGAAAGTGGTTTTGCCTGCAACTGACTGCCAGGAAGTTGCGGGGACAGCAATTGCACTTGCAGATGTACATGAGCTATCTGGTACTGCTTTTTAAATGAAGAAATGATTTTCAAGCCAAATATTTTGGACTGTCTGCCATGAAAATAAAAAGCTTTCATTGTGATTAAAATGTCTCTCTTACCTTATGGAACAGAAAACTAACAGTGAATGCTGACTTTACACCACATTAGATGATTCTGCAAAATGTAGCAGGAATTAACACCCAATTGATTTAAAGGAAAACTATAAAGTACATGCAGATTACTATATTATGCTCTTAATTAACGTAAAAGAGGATCTTTGCGCATGACCATACATTATTATTGTGCTGCTGGCTGCTTTACATAAGCAGGCTCTAGGTTTATTAACTAGAAGAAAGAGTGAATAAAGCCAAATACAGGTTAAAATACTGCCAAAGAACCTGATTCAGTCTGCTAAATACTGGATCATAGGTGAAAGTACATCTTTCAGCAGGGCCATGATACCAAACATATGGCCAAAGTATCACTGGAGTGGCTCAAGGACAAAAAGGTAAATGCCTTAGGCTGATGCCACACCAGGCGTAGGGCTGATTTTTTCGGCAAGCGGAAAAACGCTTGCCGAAAATTCAGCCCTACGCCTGCTACTTGTGCCTGCACCCGAATGAATGGAATACGCTCGGGTGCAGGCACATGTAGCCGATATACGCACGAAAACGCGAGAGAATGCAAAGTCTCGCGTTTTCGTGCGTATATCGGCTACATGTGCCTGCACCCGAGCGTATTCCATTCATTCGGGTGCAGGCACAAGTAGCAGGCGTAGGGCTGAATTTTCGGCAAGCGTTTTTCCGCTTGCCGAAAAAATCAGCCCTACGCCTGGTGTGGCATCAGCCTAACATGGCCCAGTCAACGCCCTAATTTCTACTAAACTGAGAATCTGTCTGAAAAAGCTTTTTGAAAATAGAGGGGCACGTGTCATCTAGCTAGCCTAAATAAAACATTGGCTGGAAGGAAAAAAGGCTCATTTAATATTTTATGTTTTATGTAAACCAAATAGTACAAATCCTGCTTAAATCCATTTTAGGTTGTAATGCAACAAAATGTGGAACAGTCCAAGAGATGATTAGGGTGGGGGTGAACAAGTATTAAAGGCACTGTATGTAAAGCCCTCTGGGTGTGAGGTTATTCGGATCTTCAGAACTATACACTGCACATACAGTAGTTGAAATGTTTGAGGGGCCAGTGTCTTTACTTTTGTTTATTTCTTTTTACCTTTGTTATTTATTTCTGGGCTGATGGTTCACCTTAACCACCCTATACTATACGGTGCTGCCTGCATTCAGCAGAGGTACACTCATGAGTGGAAGGTGGGGGGCAGAATGTGGGTATTCCCCTCACTTCCCCCTACCCATCCCCTAACTTGCACATCATTCAGACAAGCAGGCAGGGTGACACTTAGCGCTCTTGCATTTCTGTTCAGGGTCTTTGTAAATAACCCCTATTGTTTGTTTGGAGAAATTTGAAAAATAAGAAATTTCCTATAAGTTACTATAAAAACATGATGCGTCTTCAGCACAGCAATTGCATCTGGTTATTTAAACACAATAACAAGGCAGTATATTAAAATGGGTTCTCGTCATCACTTTGATCACTGCTGAGCTATAAGAGCACATTATTATATCCAGTGCATCTGATAAACAGGGATAGGCTATAAGTTATTTCTGGTCAGTCATCTCTGAGGATCTCTATGCTGCATAAGTACAATTAGTCAGTAAAATGAAGAATTCTCTGTTTTGCCTAATCTGGAGACCAGCATTGTCAGAAATGTTTCTATTACAGCCCACAAAATGACCTGCTACCCACTGTGGTTGTTTTGTATTGACATGACAACGCTTTTCATTTATGTAAAGGTGAGAAGAGGCTGTTTCCATCAAACTCCTTGTGTTGCCCTGAGGCCCATAAACATATTCGATAAACCACTTGTATATGACAAGTTGGTTGATGGACTACTGGGTTTGATCTCCTGAAAGTTAATTTAATTTGGGGCCAGTTTAAAAGATGGAACATGGTTGTGTTTATATGCTACAGGCACATGGAGCCTTTGTGAAACCCCTACTGAGATTGTTCATTTGTCACATAGAGCAAGGGAAACAAATCCATACTGTCATTTTGCCTCGAGGATAGAAATAAATCATGGACTCTTAAATGGATTTATAATACATACAAATAAAAACAATTACAATAGTATAAATCCGATTATCTTTTTTTTCAGCTTACTTTTTATTAGTTTTTACAATACATGTAAACCATAATAATTACACAGCTTCCTTTATCAATATCTCCAGAGAGAAAAGTAAAACATTGTAACTTAATACATTGAAATTTAGCTCCCAAACAAAAACAAAAAAACAAAAAAAACCTCAGACACATCACACATAACTATAGAGTATCAAGACCAGGAATGTTCTTTCATATTTTTTGAGCTTCCTGTATGAATCTTCTTTCTGAAATATTTCTTGGAATTGCCATTTCATATTCTATATTAATGCTAATTTCTCTCATCAGCTGGGAAATGTTTGGAACCTCCTGTTTTTTCCAATTTCTAGCAATTAAAAGCAATTTGATAATTGAAAAACTACTATTTTCAGAGCTTTGTTAGGAATTTTGTCATAAATGTTTAATAGCACCACTTGGAGATAAAAACAAAATCTTGTGAGGTGCAATTCGATATCAGAGAAGTGCTGAAGTCCAGAAGGATTGCATGGTAGAACAGGACCACCATATGTGTAACATATCTCCTATTTCTTTGTTACATCTCCAATGAGAAATAACAGTTCCTGGAAAGATCTGTGATAACTTTAAGGGGGTTAGGTACCAATTGTATACAATTTTGTAAAAGTTCTCTTGGTGTGCTAGCATTTCATGTGTCTCTCGGTTCTGGGTATTGCTTGTTGCCAATCTTTCACAGGAAAGTTTTTATTTAGACATTTTCCCCATTTCTCCATTGCAGGGATTTTTGTCCATTCTTTGGGTCTCTTTAAAAGGTTATAGATCCTTGCCAGACCTTTTTTGCTTCTCTCTCCCAGAAGAATAAATCTGATTATCTTGATCATGACAACTCTGTGTTTTTGGCACAAGGGAGTTGTATTTTTACTGCTTACTAAGGGCTTAAAGAATAAGTAAACTTTTTATTTTTTAAAATCTCTAAAATAACTAAAATAGTTCAGCTCCCAGATAAACATACCTTTCTCCCTGCATCCAGATTTATTTAATTTCTCTATTAAAGCTAGTTCAACTACAGCTCTACATTTTGCTTTCTGAGCCCTCCTTATCTCTCTAACTATGAAGTGCCTACTGTGCATGCCAGATTGATTTTAATTGGAGCAGAGGCAGTGAGCATGCCCAGTAGCTACCTTTGGAGGTCTTCTTAGTTGGAGAGAAGAGTGATCAGAAAGCAAAAGGGGTGAGGCTTTACACTAGACAAGGAAATAACTAAATGAACTGCTGTTCAGCTGCTTGTAATAAAGAAACAAAACAAATCTGAATGCAGGGAGATAAGTATGTTATTCTGTGGGCTGTACAAAGTAAGTTTAGAGGATTTTAAAATAAAAGGATTACTTATCCTATAAAGCACAGCCTCTCTCTGCCACGCGTCCATGTGTAAGTGCTCTCTCTATGGTACTTTTAACCATGGCAAATTATCCCTATGGTTTATAATTAGACATTCTACACATTCCAGTAATCCAACAGAGAAAATATTATGCTACCTCAATATTGATTTTCCTTAAACATTAATTAGCAGTGAAATCCTGACTCACTCGGAGCATCGTATGACATCTGTTTGTATGGGAAGATTTACAGAATGCTTAGTACACAATTAATTTCTCCCAAAGACCATTATTATTGTTTAAGCTCAGGATGCAGTTGTCAATGAATGAAAGCATACATCACGGAAATTGGTTTAAATGAAACTGAATCACCCATTTACAGCAGCAAAAATGTTCCGGGATGCAGAGAAATGGAATAAGTATAGTAAATTATTTTACAAATAACAAAAATCCCATATAAGGAAATGTTAATTTCAGAAAACAATTATTTATCTTACCACTGTGGATCAAATACAGGGTTGTATTAACTAATATCCTGAGGTTAGTAACAAACTGCTTTAGTTAGACTAAAGAGTATATATCAATGTAGCAATACTAATAAGATAATGTTTTGATTTTTATGTGCATAGTGACATTAACCCTTTCCCTGCCAACATAGTAGCTCCTACGTGCTAGCATAAAAAGATGTTAAACGCCAAGCACGTAGGAGCTACGATTTCTTTACTTTGCACTCGTTCTCTGCGCTGGCTGCTTAATCCGAGTGCAGAGAACGAGCGCAAAGTAAAGAACCCCCTAGGGAACGAGCGTAGGGGGGTACCCAGTGGGCCCTGGGGCGCGATCGCCCAGGGGCCCCATAGAAAAAGTCGGGCACATAGATTCTAAGTGCCCGAATTTTTATGCTCTCTCCCTCACTTCCTGCGCTCCCCCTCTCCGCCCCCCCCACTTCCTGTGCCGGCTACTCACCACTGCAGCTGCTGTCCTGCGTCTCCTGTCTCCCTCCTGCGATCTCCAGCTCCTTTGACCCCAGGTAAGTGCTACATACACACACAATCACACATACACACACATATTACACTAATACACACTTATACTCACACTTACACACACATACATTTTGGGGGGGTTGGGGGTTTCACACATTCACAGCACTTACAGCACTCACACTTACTTGCACACTCACACACATGCACTCAAAACACATTTTGCCTAGTGTACACTCTCACTTACACACTTATGTAATTTTGTAATTTTTTTTTTATCGCATCGCTTTTATTTTTGCCTTTTGTGTATTATTTTGGTGTTTTTATTACATTTTCTGTGATTTTGGTGCAATTTTAGTCATTTTATTGCAATTTTAGCCATTTTATTGCATTTTCAGTTATGCATAGTTGTTGTTCATTTGACTTTGTCTGTAAAACAAATTTGCCAGAATATGTGATTCTGACTGCAGATATCACTAGGAAAAAAACCCATTGATTTTAGGGTTTTTTTTTGTGATTTTAGTGATTTTATTGCATTTCATATTGCTCTTTGTTACTTGTCTTGCACATGGACATTTTGTCTGCTGTATTTCAATTTGGCTTCCCCTGTACCCCACATAGTTTGGTAAATCTATGCATATTGGGCATTAAACTGTTCAGTAGACCCCTGGCGTTCATATTTAGTGTGTTTTATGTTGGTACGTTATGAAATGTGGGCTACATAATGGGGCAAAATGCAAGCTTTGTAACAATTTTGAGAAATGTTATAAACAACCATTCTGTTTAGCATAGCTTTGTAATTTGGTAGTTTGCAGTAGAAAGATGTATTTACCCATTTTTGTTTTGTCAGAATGTGTACTTTCGAAAAATGTATGGTTTTCTAGGGTCTCTGTACTGTTAGGTGGTCTTATGGCACATAATACACATACCGGGTGCAAAAACTGCATGAGCACTATTTTCATTTGGGTGCCCCTGTACTCTGCATAGTTTGGTAAATCTATGCATATAGGGCATCAAACTGTTCAGTAGACCTCTGGTGTTCCTATTTAGGGTGTTTTATCTTGGTACCTAATGACCTATAGAAAATAAGATGCTGCATATTGGAAGTTTTGAGGTGATTTTTGGAAATGTAATAAAATCAGCAAACTTAGGAACCCTTTGCGGCTTGGTACTTTGTAGTAGAAAGACATGGGTACCCATTTTAGATTTCGGGGAATGTGTACTTTCCAAAAATATATGACTTTTTGGGGTGAGTGTACTTTTTACTAAGTTTATCCCACATAAAATGATGTAAATGTGTTGATTTTGCAGAAGCTGAAATGACAGAAATGACGGATCATATGGGGGTATGTTCACATTGGGGCCCCTACATGCCACATACTTAGCTAAACCTATACATATTGGGCAGTAGCTAACCAGGCAGTAGCTCCAGGGTTTCCTTTTCAATAGGCACAGCATACTTACTCCTAAGGAATTGGGCACAGGCACCATTCTCATTATTACTGGTGGGAAATTCCTGGGGGATGCCAAAAATAGGGCTGTGATTGGTTATTTGGTAGCTCCTATGTGCAGCCAACATGAGGCTCTGTTTGGCAGTACATCTGGTTTTTATGCAACCAAAACTATGCCTCCAAGCCAGGAATTCAAACACCTTCCTCTTGAGCCACTGGTTGGGGATCACTGTATTGAGCCCAAGGGTGTGGGGAATGGGTCTCTGTAGCACATAATTTCCTTCCAATCTGTAGGATTAGGTATATCTGTAAAAAAATACGTTTGTATTTATTTAATGGAATTTTAAATAGAGTTTATGCACTTTCAGAACATAAGGCCTACTGAATGAAATCCTGTCAAAGGAGGTTGTATTCTACCTTTAAAGGACGTCAACCGAAAAAGTAATTTTTTGTCTAATAAAAGAAAACATAATTCTAAGCAACTATCCAGTATAAATTTATTATAAACTTTGAGTGCTTTAAAAGTTATTTGTAAATGTAATTGCTATTAAAAGCAGCATCTGCTGAACTCCTGATTATGACTTTTCAAACATTGTTACAAAAGCCAGTCTCCTCCAGCAAGGCGGGTCTGTCAGTCTGCTGGCTTGTGTGTTACATTGTTTCAGTCAGAGCCACCAGGGCAGAGAATAGATAAGGGCAGACAAACATTGCTTTAAATAGCAGTTATATATACAAATAGCTTAAATTCCATTACAAATATGCAATGAATGTATATTGCAAAGTTGCTTAGAATTATGTTTTCTTTTATTGGGCAAAATTATTATTTGGGTTGACAAGTCCTTTAATGACTTGCAAAATTATGTGTTCATATATTTGTTTTATATATGTTATATATTTTGTTATATATTTGTTAATATAGTCACATAAAATTATCACCAATGAACTATCCAGCAACAACATAACGCATGGCCAACTCGTCTTGCCTTGAACCTTCACTTCTACATTGTATATTTCTCTGGCACAAAGCCCAACATTCCAGCTTGTTGCTGAGATCAGGTCTCCCAGTTGGTAAAACAAACTGCTATTACATCAGCAACACAGCCATCTGTTTGTCAGCTACATGCTCTGATTGTGTGAGGGAAATGATATAACTATAATTTTATGAATTTAACAGTTTTCATTAAATTTTTTGCCCTGTGTTCCTAGAGCTGCTTTATAGTTTGAGAACTAGTTTGAGAAAGCATGGAGACAAACCCAAACCATCACTAATTCTAATTATAGAAAAGATAGACTTGTAATTCAGAAAGATAGATACATAAATAGATAGATAGATCTGTGAAATATTACATATACTGTACATACATATATTTCAGTCTAGAGCTGAATGCTTTGGAACCCTTCAAAACACTGTGGCCCTTGGTGTCTTTCCAGACCCACCTTTGCAACCACTTATAATGCCTAAACCACCCAAATACATCTTTTCCAGATACAGGTATGGGATCCATTATCCGGAATCCCATTATCCAGAAAGTTCCGAATTACGGAATGGTCGTCTCCCATAGACTTCATTATAAGCAAATAATTCTAATTTTTGAAAATGATTTCCTTTTTCTCTGTAATAATAAAACAGAACCTTGTACTTGATCCCAACTAATATAGAATCAATCCTTATTGGAGGCAAAACAATCCAATTGGGTTCATTCAAATTTAGATTTTTTAACAGACATAAGGTATGGAGATCCAAATTACGGAAAGATCCCTTATCCTGAAAACCACGGGTCCCAAGTATTCTGGATAATAGGTCCCATGCCTGTACTTAGAATCTACTGTGTGCATCTACATAACATTCTTGCTCTCATTAAATATTTAGAAGTAAAGGGGCATTTTTCCATTAATATAATTTTATATTCCACATTAGTGAACTTATATTATAAAACATAAGAATGTTATAAAGCGCATTTTCCATAAAACACATTTATATACCATTCCATACTGGGAAAAAAATGCTGTTAAGTCGCACAAGCAAGAAAAAAAGGCTGAAGGCACACAGGTGTTAAATGCACCAATTTGCTTTCTGCTAGACTGTATAGTAATGCATTTGATTGGTGCCCATACAATATATATTTTCATAGAAATGGTCTATTTTTTTGCAAAGCATCTCCAAAGGTCAGGCATCATTTTCCAGGATGTTCTAAGAAATCCTATTTACTTTTTAAGGACGATGTGGCAAACTTCAACATTAAAAATACATATGGAGAACAACTGGAAAAAGAATGACCTAAGTACCTTATGTAAGTGATTATATCACAGCTCATTGTGAAACTCTCTATTAAAATCAGTTGTAGGATAAACGGATACATTTTATGGGCAAAGCAGCATCAAGGAATGTGGTGCATTAATGAGACTTTCTTTTGTATTTCAAAATGTGGCATTATTGTTTAGAGGCAAGTAAAGATTAAAATGTTTCTATTTATACGAAAGCTCTCAGTTTGCAGAAATATATAATGGAAGAAGTATTCACAGCAGGGACAGAGCACTTTTAGCACCAACTCTGAGATAAAACAATGTCACTTTCAACAAAACATTTTTTGTGTATTTCGCTTTAGAATTGTGTCTTCATGTTTCCTTCCAAAGATGTAATTCAAAGCTAGGAGAAAGAAAATTCATTCAGTTTTCTAATGATCACACTGACAAATTGAAAACAAGAAAAATCTGTTTGTAAAATGTCTCTGTTTTTAAAGCTCAGAAGGGATTTATTTATAGGATCTTCTTTCCAAGAATGCTCGGGACCTGTGGTTCTCTGTTATTTGGATCTCCATACCTTAAATCTACTAAAAAATATTTAAATGTAAAATAAACCCCATGGGATTGTTTTGCCACCAATATGGATTCATGCAGCTTAGCTATCATTCAATCCTATGTACTGTTTTATTATTACAGAGAAAAAAGAAAATAGTATTTTAAAAATCTGCATTATTTGATTAAAATGGGCTCTATGGGAGATGACCCTCCTGTAATTCAGAGATTTTTGAAGATCAGATTTGAAGATAAGGGATCCCATACATACAAAACATGGTGATGCCAGATTTTTCAGTGGGCCATTCTAGAATGCTTACATTGAAGTGAAAAGTATGTGTATACCCTATATTTAAGTAGAATTGATATTTATTTTCTCTTTCTTATGTTCTTTTAAATTTACAAAGATATTTGTTGTAGATCATGGGGCAATAAACCAATCTTGGGGGTAGCAGCAAGGATTGTAAGAGGTATAGTGGCCTTTTCTGTTCTGGTGAAGGACAGCATAGGTATAAATGAAATCCTTTATGCTTTGGAAATGAATAACCTTGTGTTATAAAAAAAACATCAAAGCTCATTTATGAATGGGGCAAGTACATGGTTTCCTTGTTCAGATTGCATTTCACTTGGTAGTGCTTAGTGTATGAACTTTAAGTGGAAATTGGTCTTCTGTATTTTTTACAGAAATCACTTTTTGTATGACTCTTTGAAATATGTCAAGTACCTTATGCATGTAATTATATTACAACTCATTTACTGTCTTTTATAAATAGTTAATATGATAAATATTCATTGTATAAAGACTCTACGAATGAGTTTGTCACATTTGGGCCAATTGAGTTGTTAACAACCAAAAAACACTATTTTGCGCTTGTGGACACCAAAAGAGCTTAAAAACAACCAATACTTACCGATCTGCTAGAAACCCAATTATTAAGGAGTAAAAAGTCCTCATAAAAAAGATGTAAACGTTACTAGTGAACTGCGCTTATAAATTTATATATATGCATTTTTCGAATTTTCGCACAACAACCCAGCATCAAAAATCCAAAGCCTCTATATCATATTCATATCATATTAACTATTTATAAAAGACAGTAAATGAGTTGTAATATAATTACATGCATAAGGTACTTGAACCATTATTTCAACAGTGGTGCTCCATATGTCCTGATTAAAATGCAACCTGATACATCTAAAGAGGTTAGACATAATTTGATGATTATTGGAGACATATTTCAAAGAGTCATACAAAAAGTGATTTCTCTAAAAAATACATAAGACCAATAACAGTAAGATATAAAGAAAATAAATTGGCACATAAGACATGTATGTACATCATAGATTCTATTCATATTTAAAAATCAGTAAGCACAAGTGTTGGAGCACTAAGAGGTGCACAATTTCCACTTAAAGCCTCTATAGTTTTGAGGCAAAAGAAGTATCTTTCAGGCAAGGGAATGGACATCTGCCATTGACCTCTACACCAACTCAGCAAGTTTTAGCTGGCGAATTGTTGGTTTCGGATTTTTAGCTGTTTGGATGCATAATAAATCTCAGACTTTTAGCACTAAAAATCCAATTTAGAGAAAAAAAATCCAGGCTTTAGTTAATGGCCCCCTATGGGGCAAATTTACTAAAACTCTAACATTTTTAGTTTTTTTTATTTTAAAATTTGAATAAACTAATTTCCGTGAATAGCTTACATTTACTAAAAAGTCTGAACTTCTAAATCATAAAACTCTCTAACATTTTTTGACTTGTCACATGAAAACTGTGACGACTTTGAATTGTTGCACAAAAATCTTAAGTTTCCAAGGAAAAGAAGGATCCTCCAGGCAAGGGATATCTGCCATTGACTTCTATATGATCTCGGCAGGTTTTAGCTGGCAAATTGTCAGAGTTTTAGCCGTTTGGACGCACAGTAAACCTTGTTTAAAAAAAATCAGAATCCGAATAAGAAAAAGAGTCAGGAAAAGGATCCAATGGTTAGTAAATGCCCCTAAGTATGTGCAGGTGCTTTTTTTTAGAACAAGGGCCATCTGGATGAATAAATTGCCTGGCCTTACTCTATATGATGTTTGGATTCTGTGTACTGGCAGGTGAGATGTGACAGTGAGCCCCTTTAATATTACCGCTAATGCTTCTGAAATGTTCATATTAAAATGTTGTACCATCTGGCCTCACAGTGCAGCCTATCACTCTGAATGATGTATAATATTGGCTCTGGGCCAGCAATGAACATCAGCACATTGGTGTTCTCTCATCCACTAGCAGATGTTGACTGGAGAATGGGACCTGACCTGTGATTAAATCTTGTGTTTAGATGAAGGTAATTAGAATCAAGAGTATAATTTAATTAAAAAATAATGCTTTAAGAATAAGAAGAATTAGCAGTAGTGTAGCATTTTCATTTTTTAGGAGAGTGACCACTCATCTACAGGGTAAAAGGGCTGCATGAAGTGCAATTAATTTTAATCAAATCAGTTTATATTTAATAGACGTGTCTTTTATTGAAATTAAATGCTCAGATAACCTGTTAGAAGGATATTCTACTATGAGAGTAGATAGAATAGTCTGTTAAGTCCTTGTATTACTGACAATGACTGGAATGAGTAATTCCTGATGAAGAACTAATGAGGTAGACAGAATATAAGGGTAACAGGTGCACAAAAGGGTAATACAGTGGACTGAGGAAAAGATGGAACAGGTATGGGACCTGTTATCCAGAATGCTCAGAACCTAGGGTTTTCTAGATAAGGGATCATTCCATAATTTGGATCTTCATACTTTGTCCACTAAAAAATAATTTAAACATTAAATAAACCCAATGGGATTGTTATGCCTCCAATAAGGATGAATTATATCTTAGTTAGGATCAAGTACAATGTACTTTTTTACTATTACAGAGATAAAAGATATAATTTAAAAAAATCTGAATTATTTGCTTAAAAAAATTAAGTCCATGAGAAATGGCCCTCCCATAATTTGGAGCTTTCAAGCTGCATAACAGATACCATAACTGTATAGACCACAGGTCTTGGGAATGTAAATTCACCTTTATGCTTTAACATTGTACTGAGATACATAAAACATTTTTTATAAAAACTACCTCTCCAACAGCATTAAGAGCAGCAGCAGATCAGCAATTGAATAGCATGATGTCTATGATGGGCTCTGTACTTCCTAAAGGGGTACATAGTTTGGACACCTCTGGTACTGAACATGCAGAGCAGGATGATGAATAGGCAACTAGCAACTAGCTTGTCTGATTCTTTGTGTCCGCTTAAAAAAAAATTGCAATGAGCCTATTACAATATGGGTGCAAGGAACTGGGTTTTTTGCAACAGCATGAACAAGTATTGTGATCCTGACAAAACAGAGCATATTCCTTATGAGACATTTCTACATTGTTGATTTGCAGAATAGTTCTAGAGGTTCTAGTGGTTAATAGTGGTGAAAATATATATATATATATATATAGAGAGAGAGAGAGAGAGAGAGAGAGAGAGAGAGAGAGAGAGAGAGAGAGAGAGAGAGAGAGAGAGAGAGAGAGAGCACTCAGGATCAGCTTACTAATTTGGTTTCCTATATTGAAAAATATCAGACTTCTTGCACCACATTATGATAGAACTAAACTGAAGGGAGAGATGTGTACTTGTACTTGTTCTACAAACAATCAGCAGAGATCAAGGGCTTCAAAACAGAACCATGATTTTAACAGTCAAGCTGAATTCCAGTGGCAATAAAACTTATCTTTTAAACATTAAAAAGGTTAAAGCCAGTGGTAAAAGCAGCACCAAGGTGTATGCTGAGAGTATAACAGAGTAAATGGCAAACTAAAGATGAGAGTTTAACTTCAGGCCTTCAGTAAGAGCTGGGAAATGTAGTTTCACTTAGTGAAAATAAGGTGCCTTGTATAGAGGTAGAAAAGGAAGGAGGGGGGAGAGAATATTTTTATTGCCACTGGAATCCTGCTTGACTGTTGGAGCCATGGTGCAATTACACTGAGTTCCCTTTTGGAGCCCTTGCTCTCTGCTGATGGTTTCCTATATTGCAAGGAAAGACGTATCACACCTCTTTGTCAAAGTAAATTCAGATACAAAATATGTTTTGGTGCCAACAGCAAAGATTTGTGTAAAGGAGTCGTATATAATCTCTATCCAATTTATTCTTACATTGCATTACATTTTTGGGCATAGGTCATTATTGCAGCTAATGTAACTAATGTGTCAATGGCACACAAAATGCTAAGCTAAAATGAATTTGTCAGCTGTTATGGAATCATAATTTGATTAAAACAACTATGACAACTGGAGAGCTGGCCTGCTTTCTGATATGAATATATTTCCAGTTGGCCAAAACTATGACAGCTGGAAAATTAATAATTAACCAAGGCACTGAATGATCAATATACATAACCAATAATTAATCATGACACTAAAGATGATTTTATTTGGTATGCATAGTATACTGTATATATATACATTATATAATGCATGGTTATAGCCACACTAAACTCATCTCTGGTTACAGGGAGTGCTAATACTGTATAGGGCTGATTTATCAATGCTCGAACATTAATTCTACTGCAATTTTTTGGAGCAACTCACAAACTAAAAATATAACTTCAAATTTAATATTTATTTAACTTAAAAAACATGAATGTAAACTTCTGCATCTAAAAGCTTGCGAGATTGTAAACTCACAAATTCAAGTTTTTATATTCCGATTTTTTGATAAGCAAACATCCAAGTTTTTTAAAACCTATGGGATTTTTAATAGCATATTTATAAAATGGTGAACTTTCACACATTGATCAACATGGTCTTAAAAATCACATAGGAAGAACGTGGGTGAGTTTTTATGAAAAACTTATGAACAAGATTCAATTAGAGGATTCAAATCCAATTTGAATTCTTCTAATTTAGTTCCAGTTCTTTCCCATAGACTTCAACAGAGTTTTCATGTTGATAAACATTTTCCCACTGGCCCATAATATGCACTTTCCAACGTGTGATTTTCACCTATTTGACTTAAAGTTATATTAAGCCATCAGGTATCACACTGCAAAACTAATATTCCTGAGGAATTGTGCTCGTCTCTACATGTAACACATCAAGACATTATTATAAACCTGTATTGACTTTGATCTTCAATGGAAGTTTCATTTTGCTTTGTGAGTATAACCTTTTTATTAAATGGTGCATTGTAGGCAAAAAAACATGGCAATCTGTGCCTTTTTGCACAATGCACCATTATTGTAAATGAGCCATAATATCCATTAGAGAAATGTAAGTGTGGTCCACAATTATGTATTGTATAAACAGGCTGCTTTGTACTGTACAGGGGGATTATTCTGTGCAGCTGTATACATATATGTTTTGTTAGTGTCCTTGGTTACGGTGTGCAGTTACAGGAGTCCTATATTGAAAAAAATATATTACATTGATACTTGTGTCTGAATGTGAAGATTGTCTGTCTGGTGTCTGAATGTGAAGATTATTTCAGTATCAAAACTGTGATTTTTTTTTCTTTTTCTTTGGTGACAGTAATACACAATGAATAATATTTAAAAAAGCAGTATTCCTGTTTCAAACACATATAATATCTTAATAAATGCAATGTTTTGGGGAATTTATTGGATTAGGCACAGAAAAATTAGTTACTAGGGCATATTTAAGAACTAGGCCAATGTGGGTAATGCAAAAAAAAAGTGCAATTTACACTTTTGGAGGGGTGGGAGATGGGTGGCAGAAGTGTCCCCTGGAACATGCCTAGCTTGAACATCATCCATAATGTGGAAGCCTGGTAGGATGCAAGGACAGGGGGGGGGGCGCAAGGTATTTGGGAATACTGTACTTACTTTATTATCTGCTTATGACAGGCGTTAACTAGAGGGCTCCCTATTTCCCACATCTGTGGCATAGCATGGAGTAGTGCTGCTGAAAGGGTTACGTACAACTCTTTAGTTCATGATCTGTAAGAGCCATGAATGTGTAGCCCTTAGTCTTCCTCTAGTTGTGCCTAGAAAATGGGGCCCTTTGTTTGTAAGGTAATTGAATGGCAAGCCAGTTCCTAAAATATATCAATGTGGATTTAATGCAAGGAGAGCAATATACTGCTGAAGAAAGTTGCGTTTACAAAGCAGTCTCTTGTCGTGTATGTACACTTTAAGCTACAACTCCATTTGCCCCTATTACAGGGTAGTGTTACAGTAAATGGACCTTCCGGGAAAACATCATTACTGTAAGTTGTCCATATAAAAACATGCTACAGACTAAACTGTGTATCAGATACACTTACATCATTTACATCATTCTGTAGTATATTTCATCCTTGTTTTAGCTGTTTTAAAGGGGCACTCATTTTGTTATTTATTGATTTCTCACGTATGTTTGTGTGTATTAACATTTTAGCAGTGTAGGCAGTGTAAAATAGCATGCTATCTTGTTTAAGACTGTAGAGCAGTTTTTTTAAAACATTTTGGGTTCAGGCTAAGCTTTGAAGTCCAGCATAATTCCACAGTACCCTTAATGGAGTTACAATTGAATACTAACTTAGTGGTTGGGCATGGTTTATACTATAATTGTTATGCAACCTTAGCGGAATTATCCGCATCAAGTTTTGTGCATACGCAATCAGTAACTGGTGGATGCAGCCTGGGGGAAGGGTTAGCAAGCTGTATGGGCAGCGCATTGGGAGAAGGGCTTGGGCTGCATTCCACCAAAACATTGATCTTTGAAAAAGCTTTCACCCAGCAGCCAGTCCAATGTGGACATTTTGGTCTAACTGTGACTTATCCATTATTAGTGGATTGAGCAAGTTCTTAGACTCAGCATGTCCGTCTTAGCATCTATGGTGCAAATGTGAATAAATAATAAATGGGTGATATCTCCACAGTACATTATATTGCACCTAATATGCAAGTGTAAATACTTTCTATTAGCTCCTTTTTCCTTTTGTGTTCCTCTCCATAGATTATTTGATTTTATCAAAATGTTTTATTGCAATTTTAGTAGTGTATTGAGTTTTTTACATATATATAAGTCAGAAATATCTATAAAACTATACATATTTGGTATTGGCACATTCATGAAACATACAGATTTCTAAATCAGTTGTATTTCCACACAAAAATAAGATTTTTTTTGTGATGTATATCCCTGTACAGGTATTATGTAAAATAGGAATTTCTTTATTTTTTGTTATTTAGACCCTTAAATATTGTTACAGCAGTGGAATTACTCTAAAATGTATAAAGAATTAGAAAGCCCAGCTTGTCCTGAAAAAATGAATGTAGTTAATAGTTTTCCTAGGTCAACTCAAATTCCCCTTCAGGAAATGCCCCTAAAGTGAAATGACTAGCAAATGGAATGCAACATTCTGCTGGCTAAATCTTTATTCCAAGGCTTATGTACATGTGGCAGACTCACAGATTTAATAAGAGCAAAAGACAAATTCATAAAAAAATAACTGGAGATAGATGTTTGTGAACAAGGTGGAAAAACCGACAAATCTTTCTCAACTTTTATTTCGTCTCAGTATCAGCACTTTTGTGAATTTCCCCCAAAGTGGGCATCTCGGTAGAAAATCTGCTCACTTGGCAACCTCTCCAAACAAGCAGATCTTCACATGTATTACCAGCTTTAGATGGCAGTTTTGGCCTGTGAATGATGCTTTCCCAACAGAAATCAGGAAGATATCTTTTGGGCAAACTGGAAAATCCCATTGGATGTGGATTGCATTGATAGCAAGCTTGATGACAGCTTGATAAAGAGTCAAGGCAATATGTACAAACTGAAAATAATGTCACAATACCATACTGACCTTTGATGAATAAATCCGTGAAATCTCAAATAATCTGCACATTTAATACATAATTGATATAGAAACCAGGCCTCACAAATTGCTGATATTTGAGATGTTGATGGAGGTCGAGTTATTATTCCGTCTATAAAAATGGAATACAATTACATTTTGCAGTGGGTCCCATGGTTCCTAAAACAGACTCATTCTTTTTCTAATTGCAAGTTCACAGCTGTGCTACGAAAATAATTTCACTCAATATTCCATGTTTTGGAGTGATTTCAAGAGGAAACTGGCCGAGGATCTGTCATCTGCAAAACAAACTTTTGCTTCATTTTCTAAAATAACAAAAGGAGAGAAAGAAAACAGCTGTGCTCTGTTTACAGATTCTTAATTTCGGCTCTTTGCACAACTGGTAAACCAAAGACATCTGTAATATGAAATAGATCCTCAGCAGTTAAACAGCTGCACCTGGCTTATTAGCAGAGCAGGGAGATGCATTCCAGTTGTGCAGCCAGAGATGCTTATAGATCATTTTAATATCTTCCTTCTTAATGGAATATGAACAGGGGAAACAAATGAGAAATGGTTTCTTTTTATCAAGCTATTGGACTGATTATTTGAGTCTGAAGCAGACTGGCTTTTATGGTTTACTGGAAAAGGGCATTTGAATGACATATTCTGCATCTCATGTAGGTTCCAGAATGCTGGTAGAGTTACATAAAAGAAATTTAGCATTGATCATAGGCCTTTCAGTATGACAGTTTGTGGCAATTATCATTACGAAACAGCAGGGTTAATTAACCTGTTGGCCTGCAGCTGGTTTGGCACTAGTTCAAGGGGAATAAATTACTTATAAGACAAGAGGCATATATATACAGTACATATACAGTATACACATATACATATATAAACAGAAACACATAAGAAAATAGCAAAAATATTCTTGAATGTGAAAACTCACATATATATATAGGCCCAGTAGTGGGTCAAAACATCAGCATACCACAATAAAAAATCTAATTAGAAATAATTCCTAAGTGTGGCGTTCCTTATTTTTGCTGATTTGAAAACTTCACCCAGACAAAGTTGTCTACTTAAACTTGAGTGCCTACCTGTTTGTGCATTATATATATATACAGTATATATATATATATATATATATATATCCGAAAACAGAAAAAAATATCAGCACTCAAATATATCAGTAAACCTTACTGTTTGATCTGTATCTAAATATGTATCCTAGCACCATATTCCTATATTGGCAGTTGTTGCACTGGAGCATGGTAATATCAAAATTGCATTACTCACAAGATGTGAGATTACTTCAAGATGGGGAATAAAGCTAGCAAATAAGTTAAATGAATATTCTAGAATCCTGGATGGAATTATTATTGATACCACAAGTTCCATGCATGTCATGAATGAGGAACTGGCACAAGTAAGGAAAGTAGCACTGCAAAATAGAATGGCCTTAGATTATCTGTTAGTAGGCTAGGGAGGAGTTTGTGCCATAATAGGAAATGAATGTTGTACCCATGTACAACATTCATTTCCTATTATGGCACAAACTCCTCCCTCAAGACTCACATGATCCAATTGAAGCACACCTAGAAAAAATAAGAGAGTTACAACAGAAGGCACAAGATATACTGTATCTGATGAATGGGAAAATCCATTCTCTTGGCTAGGAATAGGGATGTAGCGAACCTCAAAAAAAAATTCGCGAACTTGTGCCAAAAAGTGCAAATATTCGCGAACTTGTGCCAAAAAGTGTGAATATTCGCGAACTTTGCGAACCCCATAGACTTCAATGGGAAGGCGAACTTTAAAACCTAGAAAAGCCATTTCTGGCCAGAAAACTGATTTTAAAGTTGTTTAAAGGGTGCCACGACCTGGGCAGTGGCATGCAGGAGGGGGATCAAGGGCAAAAATTTCTCTGAAAAATACTTTGTTGACACAGCGTTGCGTAAAACCGCAAAGGCAGCTGGCAGACCTAGCGGAAATACGCGACGTTTTTTGCTATTTCGCACTATTAGCACCATGGAAACGGGATTTGCTGAAAAACGCCATGTGTGGCTTGTGCGGCGTTTTTAGGCCGAGAAAAAAACGCAGCGGAAAAACGCCACGCGAACCCAAATTGCGAACATATGCGAAAAGTTTGCGAACTTCCGAACTCGGGCAAATTAGTCCGCCGGCGAACAGTTCGCTACATCTCTAGCTAGGAAGTGCAGGGACATGGTTGTCAAATATTTTCAAATCATTTATGGCTCCTATAGTGTGTGTGATAATACTGGGTATAGTAAGTTTCATTATAATCAAGTTAATATTGTTTTGTTACAGGGCCGCTGTTAGAACACCACCTGATAAAAAAGCAGAAGGAAGTAGTAGATTATGTGATCAAAGGTGACGACTTCCATTAGGGCTCTGGCACATGGGAAATCCCCCACTGAAGGGTATAAAAAGACATGATAGAATGTAAAAAACGTGGAAGTTTCATGTACAATATTGTATCGTACATTGTTTCCCCATCGATGTAAATTAAATCTTATCTGATTTCTTTTTAAGCAGAATCTAGGTGGTGTTTTTGCGTTATTCAACCCAATTTTTGGGCCTGACTCTCTGTCTCTCTCTTCCTGGGTTGCTGATCTTTCCAAAGACAAGTTAATGGTGGTGGAAATTATTTCCTACTAACCATGCGGTAGTTCAAGGAAATGCTTCCCTCAGCTCTTGTAAGTAGAACTGGATTGTTTACAGTATCCTATATAGCTTCATTTGGTTAAAACTAGAATGGGCACGTTTCCTAGCCCTGTGTAAAGTCATCTGTCAGATGCATGATAACATTCATGGAGCAGTGGTATAATAATGACATATAAATCCCATGATTACCATGATTCCTAGAAATAAAGTATTGCTTGGAGAAGAAAAGCAAAACTTTTCAAAAAGGATAATTCCAGGGTCTTTTTCAGAAGTTCAGCTTAGGGTTTTTCAACAGCGCTGAAGTTGCAAAAGCATAGGGAAGACAAGTATTAAACAAATAGTAAAAGCCTGTACAAGTATTAGCAAATGGATAGAAGGTATCACAATAACTGACTGATATTACATCTCAGCAGAACATCCAAAGAGAACCCATAGTTTTGTGTTTGTGAGGTCAATATCAGTCCTATCAAGTGTCACAAAATGAGTGTCATAGTCATGCCAGGACCTTGAGGTAGTTATTAGGGATGCACCAGTTAGGGATTAGACAGAATACCAGCATTCTTTGCAGGATTTGACTGAACACTAAAGGTACTGTTGTGGGACATTTGCATGAAAAATCCCATTCATTAAAAGTAGTTGCATGAACATTAATTGACAATTGTTCTATAACATACTTAAAGGGGTTCACCTTTGAGTTAACTCTTAGGGGCACATTTATTAATCCACGAACGTCCGAAAAGCGTCCGAATGCGTTTTTTTCGTAATGATCGGTATTTTGCGTTTTTTTTTCGTAAATTGTCGCAAGTTTTTCGTAGCCGTCGCGCTGAGTATGAAAGTTTCGGATTCATTCAAGCTTCAGTATTGTGACTTTCCTTGGGCCAGGTTGGAGCTGCAGAGTGCCATTGAGCCCTATGGGAGACTTTCCTTGGGCCGGGTTGGAGCTGCAGAGTGCCATTGAGCCCTATGGGAGACTTTCCTTGGGCCAGGTTGGAGCTGCAGAGTGCCATTGAGCCCTATGGGAGACTTTCCTTGGGCCAGGTTGGAGCTGCAGAGTGCCATTGAGCCCTATGGGAGACTTTCCTTGGGCCAGGTTGGAGCTGCAGAGTGCCATTGAGCCCTATGGGAGACTTTCCTTGGGCCGAGTTGGAGCTGCAGAGTGCCATTTAGCCCTATGGGAGACTTTCCTTGGGCCGGGTTGGAGCTGCAGAGTGCCATTGAGTCCTATGGGAGACTTTCCTTGGGCCAGGTTGGAGCTGCAGAGTGCCATTGAGCCCTATGGGAGACTTTCCTTGGGCCAGGTTGGAGCTGCAGAGTGCCATTGAGCCCTATGGGAGACTTTCCTTGGGCCAGGTTGGAGCTGCAGAGTGCCATTGAGCCCTATGGGAGACTTTCCTTGGGCCAGGTTGGAGCTGCAGAGTGCCATTGAGCCCTATGGGAGACTTTCCTTGGGCCAGGTTGGAGCTGCAGAGTGCCATTGAGCCCTATGGGAGACTTTCCTTGGGCCAGGTTGGAGCTGCAGAGTGCCATTGAGCCCTATGGGAGACTTTCCTTGGGCCAGGTTGGAGCTGCAGAGTGCCATTGAGCCCTATAGGAGACTTTCCTTGGGCCAGGTTGGAGCTGCAGAGTGCCATTGAGCCCTATAGGAGACTTTCCTTGGGCCAGGTTGGAGCTGCAGAGTGCCATTGAGCCCTATGGGAGACTTTCCTTGGGCCAGGTTGGAGCTGCAGAGTGCCATTGAGCCCTATGGGAGACTTTCCTTGGGCCGGGTTGGAGCTGCAGAGTGCCATTTAGCCCTATGGGAGACTTTCCTTGGGCCGGGTTGGAGCTGCAGAGTGCCATTGAGTCCTATGGGAGACTTTCCTTGGGCCAGGTTGGAGCTGCAGAGTGCCATTGAGCCCTATGGGAGACTTTCCTTGGGCCGGGTTGGAGCTGCAGAGTGCCATTGAGCCCTATGGGAGACTTTCCTTGGGCCGGGTTGGAGCTGCAGAGTGCCATTGAGCCCTATGGGAGACTTTCCTTGGGCCGGGTTGGAGCTGCAGAGTGCCATTGAGCCCTATGGGAGACTTTCCTTGGGCCGGGTTGGAGCTGCAGAGTGCCATTGAGCCCTATGGGAGACTTTCCTTGGGCCGGGTTGGAGCTGCAGAGTGCCATTGAGCCCTATGGGAGACTTTCCTTGGGCTGGGTTGGAGCTGCAGAGTGCCATTGAGCCCTATGGGAGACTTTCCTTGGGCCGGGTTGGAGCTGCAGAGTGCCATTGAGCCCTATGGGAGACTTTCCTTGGGCCGGGTTGGAGCTGCAGAGTGCCATTGAGCCCTATGGGAGACTTTCCTTGGGCCAGGTTGGAGCTGCAGAGTGCCATTGAGCCCTATGGGAGGCTTCCAAAATCATGCAAAGTCTGAATACGCTCAATACGCTTAATACGAAAAAGTCGCGACAATATACAAGCAAATCGTAACGGCTACAAAAAAGTCGCGACAATTCGCACAAGTCATAACGGCTACGAAAAAGTTGCAACAATTTACGGAAAAAGTTGTAACGGCGACGAAAAAATTGCAAATATACGAAAAAGTCGCAAAATGTTCGTTTCCAATCCGAATTTTTCCCATTCGGATTCGTGGATTAGTAAATGTGCCCCTTAGTATGATGTAGAGAGTAGGAGAGACAATTTGCAACTGGTCTTCATTCTTTATTATTTGTTTATTATTTATCGAGTTGGGAGTTTCAGCAATTATTTGGTTGCTAGGGTCCAAGCTACCATAGCAACCAGGGAGCGGTTTGGATGAGAGGCTTTTATATGAACACAAGAGGGCCTGAATAGAAAAGAAAGTTACAAAAAGTAACAACAACAATAAAACTGTGGCCTCACTGCATTTGTTTTTTGGCTGTTGGGGTCAGTGACCCCTATTTGAAAGCTGCAAAGAGTTAGAAAAAGAAGGCAAATAATTAAAAAACTATAACAAATAAATAATGAAGACCAATTGAAAAGTTGCTTAGAATAGGTCATTCATACTAAAGGTGAGCCACCCATTTAAAGTAAACATGAAGATAAACCAGCTGAACATGACAATTCTTTGTTTACAATTTATGTATTTTTCTTAAATTTGAATATGCAAATTAGGCTTTACATTTTTTTGGTATTTAGCCAAATCTTTGTAATGGATTTGGTAATAATCCATTCAGTGAATGTCTAGTTAAAAATAAGTTGTGGGATCTCAGGTGCTGGATAGGGTGCTGAATAGGGATTGTTTAGCATTGGGTTGTAATTCACATCACTTACATCACAAAACGTTTTTAATGGGATCTCTTATTGTTGTCTCCACAAGGTATGGTATGTACTCAGATCACTAAGCTTGATACAAGTGCATTAAAGAATGAACTTTCGTTAGAATGTGCTAAATTCTATTTCTGTTGCATTGCATTATTGCATCTAGCTTATTTATAGGAGCATGAAAAATCATTTATGCAGAAAAAAACAAGGAAAATAAAAAATAAATATTTTGAAATTTTTATAAAACTTACGTTTAGACAATGTGCCAGAAAATTTGCCTTGCTATGGTTTCAAGGCAATAACATTTTTTTCTATTTATATAAGGGTGGAATCCATTAGCTCCAAAGGGAGATCTACTCTATTTTCTCAGAACTCCTCACAGTGTTGTAGTGACTACAATTCATTTTTGTAATGTGGTGACATAGGAGGAACACAGGGCACGGATGTCTGCATTTAAAGCATAAATTGTCTTTATGGGCCTTAACTTTCTGTCCTGGGGACTTTTCCCTGGGAATTTTGCCAGCATAAATAAATTACGTGAAGAAATAGCGCAATTGTTTCTAAGCTTGTTTGGTTATTCTACAAATCTGTGCTTTATTAGAATGAAAATATAACGTGCCATAATACAGCAAACTGGTTAGTGTTTTCCCTACATCAATATAAATATACTTGCTACTACTGCATAATAATATTGGCAAATCTCCGAACAGACATGGTATATGAACAGGCAGTATATACAATATATATACACAGTTTACAAAATTTAAAAAATGGGAGATCTAAATAAAAAGAACATGATGATTGCAGTGTCAAGTTTGTAGTAACCCCCCCCCATTCCCCAACCCCACCCATACAGGCACAATACCGGACAACAGGTTGGGAAGAAAAAGGCTGCAGTGTTCATTATCTTAACATATTTAACTTATAACACATGTATATAACATCATAACTTGTTGTAACATCCATTTGTATTACAAACATTAAACAGCAGTAAGTAGCTTACCAATCTTCTAGATAACTGATCCCGATCCCGACATGGAGTCTCTCCAACCTACTATCCAAGTCCCTATCCAAAGTTATGCACCTCTCCCCAGGACCACAGGCCTACCAGTTTACCCCTTCACCTTACCAATTGCCAATTTTTAGTTACCCTAGTGGCTCAGCATTGAGCCACCCCACCACTGTGCCTTAGAGACCTCTGCAACCACCAGGGACCCTATGTTGCACTCCAGTCTGTTGGGTCCCAATACACAGACCTGGGCTTTTTGAGCTACAGATGTGGTCACATTATCTCTAGGCTCCAGCTGCTAGATAAAAAGACACATCATTCTTCTGAGACCCAGTGATGCTTATGTCCCTGCTAACATGTCTTTAAATAGAATAAGTGAAGAACAAAAAAACTGCCTTCCAGTTAATATTCAATGCAGGCATTCCTTTCCAGGTCTGCATTGACCCCTATTGGGATCCATTTGTTTTTAAGTGAGGGCCAAATGATCAAAATCGTTGATTTGAACAACTGTCAGGGTGTCCAAATTGGGCAGAAGTTGCCAAACCAAATGAAGAGATTTTCACATGTGTGGCTAGGGTAACTGTAAATAACTCAATTATGCTTTACCTATGTGCAGGCACCAGAGATTTACAAAGTGGGGGCAATATCAATGTTTTCGTGTGTATTCCACAGTACGGGAATCTAAACACTCCAAAAAATTTAATATAAAATTTCTCTTTTGACCGAATTGCAAAACGCTCACAAGAGCACTGGGCAATTTCATTTTTGGGGTGTTTAATTCCCCTGTAAGTTCACAAACCTTCACTCTCAGGTCTCAATTTTATATTAGTATGGGAGGGACAAAGTCAGCATTTTTTATCTGTTTCTGTAACGGAGCCGCACACACAAACATATGCAGTCGGGGAGCTTACCCCATGTATTATGACCACCTTGATCAAAGTTTCGGGGGGATACACCCTCCCTTCGTCAGTCCTGCGGAAGGCTTGCACCACTATTGCAGTGAGTATAGCAGCGACAGGTGTGCGGCTTTAACAAAGTGTGTTTGTACCTTTACATAGTAACACATAGTACACAGAAGTACCTCATACAGTTCCTATTTAGCTTTGAGCTGATCCAGAACAAGGGAAATATATACTGTACATCTAATTTTCTTCAGCATAGAAAAGAATTCTTCCAGTGTGGTTAATGGATTAGTCCATATTATATAATATGCATTGATACCAATATTATTATTATTATTAATATTTATTTATAAAGCGCCAACATATTCCGCAGCCAATATAATCATGTACGTAAAGATTTTTGTGTATATTTGGTTTAACACTGTTTCATTTTCTAACTACACTATGGGGCTGATTTACTTACCCACGAACGGGTCGAATGGAGTCCGATTGCGTTTTTTTCGTAATGATCGGTACTTTGCGATTTTTTCGTATGTTTTGCGATTTTTTCGGATTCTTTACGAATTTTTCGGATCCAATACGATTTTTGCGTAAAAACGCGAGTTTTCCTATCCATTACGAAAGTTGCGTAAAAAGTTGCGCATTTTGCGTAGCGTTAAAACTTACGCGAAAAGTTGCGCATTTTTCGTAGCGTTAAGTTTTAACGCTACGAAAAATGCGCAACTTTTCGCGTAAGTTTTAACGCTACGCAAAATGCGCAACTTTTTACGCAACTTTCGTAATGGATACGAAAAAATCGCGTTTTTACGCAAAAATCGTATTGGTAACGAAAAATTCGTACAGAATCCGAAAAAATCGCAAAACATACGAAAAAGTCGCAAAATGTTCGTTTTCAAGTCGGAACTTTTCCAATTCGGGTCGGATTCGTGGGTTAGTAAATCAGCCCCTATTTGTATCAGTCTTCATAGTCATATAAATACATTTTTAACCTGTCTGCCATTCCCCATTCTTTCTGAACTGAAGGTCACATCAACTTCAAACTGCTCTTAGATAAGGAGAAAACACATTCTTTTGAGACCTAATGAGGCAGCTATGTTCTTCTTTCATAGTCCCTTTTATGTAAGTTTATGAGATACTAGTTTTTGTTTGGGATCATCCTTATCTGTGTGTTTTTATAATTATATTATGTTCTCTTTTTCCCAGGGGTTTCTATTACTGTTTTAAATAAGTTTGGTGCTGTTTGAGATCACAAAAAAAATCATCTTCCCAGTAAAAGCTTTCTATATAATAGTAATATAACCTGATACATGACTGCTACTACAGGGGTTTAAAAATGTGGGCATGAAAGAAGAGGACATAATATTATATGCAATATGTCCTTTCATTCCGTATCCCTGTGTATGTGTCCTATACAAGGGACAAATAGAAAGGTTTATTTATTAACAGAGTTTTTCAGCATGATAATACCAATTACCAATAGGTTTATAGCACTGGTATTTTTAGACTTTTCACTTGGTAGTTACTGCATCAACAAAGACAGACCCATATTTATTTTCAGTAACTGAAGGAACCTAATACCTATGTATTAGGTTCCTTCGCTTACTGAAAATAAATATGAGTCTGTCTTTTGTATATGCATGGTAGGACTGACCCACCTGGTACTGGAAGAAATTCATCCCCATTCCTGTTGGGCCCTGCTGTCTGCCTGCAAGCCAGACAAGTTACAGGAAGATTCAGACTAAACTAAAGATGGCCACTGTGAACCGTGAGTTTAAGGTATGGGGCTTGTGCTAAACATACTTTTTGCCTATTGATCTAGCTCACAAGAACCAAATATGGAGTTACTTCAGTTTCCCTCTTTTTCCTGTTTAGCTCAAATGGATAAAAAAAAAATTGATATTTTTGTTGTTAAAACAATAGGCAGAAAGTATGATCAGCACAAGCCCTATTAATTGCACACCTGATATACTGTATATTTGGATGTGGATTTGAATGTACTGAACTATTGCTCTGTATTAGTGATCTAAATTCAAAAAATTGAATTTGGTGCCAAGCTGCACACACATTGCTTGTTCCTACTCTGTGCTAACACAGAATATGCTGTTTTTAAAATGTAAAAATCCCATTAAAATCAAGAGGACAAAATGTTATAAAATCTATGGAAGCACCTACCCTGCCCAAGCTAAGAGATATTGATCGTCGTATGTGAGGATACTTGACATGCTTCTCTGCATAAAAACATACTCTTACCATTGTATCCACCGCTTCATGTCAAGTAGATCTGTGCTTTTATAAAAATTTCTGACATTTCAAGCATTGTGTATCTCAAAACATATCACTGAAGGGCTAATGGAGGGAAAGGTATGCTGTGTCACTTTCTAAATCATCAGCACAGTAGGTCCTTTTTATTTTTTTACTACACTTTTTAAGGGAAGCATATATATGTTTGTTATGTTTATTATTTTCTAAAATATACATTAAAGTATATAGTACATATCTATAAATAAAAGATATTATGCAGGTTCTGGCTTACTTGTGGCTACCAATGCTCAGTACTGTATAGTATGACAAAGAAGGTTTCAACTACATTGCAGGGCCCTGTACTTTTGCCTATTGGTTCTACTGACGAACCAACTGAGCAATTTGCCATGTCAGTCATATTGATGGGTGTTGTGACGCAGGCATGCACATAATGAGCGAGTGCCTAGCTGATTCATTATGCTGATGCTTGTGAGATAGGAGGGTGAGTTGCATCCACAGCTCCTGCATATGCGCATAATGTGTGAGCGGGGAGATTGGCTCATTATGCACATGCATGCCAAACAACATGGCCACCCACACCCGAAGCTCCCTCCCGGTGCAGCCGGTCTATCCCTGGTGGGGCCTATTTTTCAATAAAAACTATTGTTTCCCCCAACCGAAGTGTGGGCTCTATTAGCTCACATCTCTGGTAGAGTAAACAATATAGGGGTGATGGGTGTACGTGGATGTTTCTTTCTGGGTTCCCCTGCTGTGGATCTTTTATGCATTCCACCACAGGTAGGGTTGTCACCTGGTTGGTATTTTACCTGCCTAACTCATAAAACACCTGCCAAGGCCGGGTCACAATTAGAAATTTACTAGTAATATACTGTAGTTGCCTGTAAATTTTTAATACCCATAAGATCAACCACTGCCTGCCTATTTAATCCCCTGATCGACTGTAAACTTACCTTTTCTCTTCCCCAATCTGTCGTCAAGCCATCCAGGACATAATATCTCCACCCCTCTTTTATCATCATACTGCCTCCTTGCATCTATATCCAGTCCCTATTACTTCATGGAGGGTCCCATTTTGTCACCTCCCCCCTGCCAGCTGATATGTACTTTTCTAAAAGGTGGTAACCCCAACTGCAGAAAGAACACCTGAATGTAAAAGGCTTTAGGACTGAGTTGACAAAGGAGCCTTACTGAGCGAGGGCAAATAGGTAAGCATCTATGCAATTCCACATGTAAGTGCAGGTTAATTTTAAACCATATTTTACACCACAGACTGTTTCATTCCCTTCTAGTGACTTCTTTCTCCACTGGAAGAATGTTGGCCTTTTATCAAAGCACTCTTTCAAATATTTTGTTAGGTTTGTGGAAGCTTGTGGAGCCCAGAAGAAGGGATGAAAATAGGTAGCGACTTAAAGCAGCAGCTCAGATTAATAAGGTGACACCTACTGATGGGCAAATTTTTTCGGCAGGCATGGATTTGCAGTGAAATTCTGCATTTTGCCATTGGTGAATTGTTTCACGAAACTGCCACAAAATTAAGTCACATAAAAAAAGCGCAGTTGCGTGAAAATAGCCGCGCAAGCTGGACGCAGTCCTAACATTTATGTAAGCTGCCTTCACATTATGTCATTTTTTTCCTTTCTTGGGTTGGCTTTCCAAGAGCAAACCTGTCTCCCTTTCAGCATTATTCTTTGTTTGAAGTGATAAACCTATTAACATTGTAGCTACAAGACAAAGCATGTATTCCGCAAATGAAATTCCCCTGATAAAATATTAAAGCAGCTGTAAAGGTTTCATGTTTTCTTTCTATAACCAGGAACTGTCAGGCACAGCTGACAAGGGCTTTATTACCAGGCCCACTGATGTTATTAAATGTGTAAAATATGTTCCCCTGTGCCTTAAAAACTTGATGGGTGTAACAATGCACAACAGAAAACCAGATAATGTTTCTACGCTGTACGAAGGTTCCACATCATTAAATATTTAAGATCACTAAATAATTGAGAACATAAAGCTGTGTCTGCTTTTTTAAGGATTCTTTTAAGGTGCAATAACCATGACACTTTCTATATATCAGCCACTGCAGTAGTGGCAATAGGCAACCGGTAACTACAACCGGTAACTAAAGAACAATAAAGTGTGATACTGGGGATTCCGGGAATACCGGGGCTCATTTATTAAGTTCATAAAGCACAGAATTATTTGCACAGTGAACATATTTATTCAGAGTGTGAATGTCCATAAGAGTTTTTAAATATAGCATTATTGCAATATGCGATTATTTATATGCACACTCTGCATCCATATTACGCCACAACTTTGTTTAAAAAATATTCGCTAAACAAATTTCGCAAATTGCAAATTTATATTCGCAAAGTGGAAATTGGCACTATAGTCACCACAACAAACACACACAGTGGCCATGCTCACGCCAACCTCAATCTTGCATGCGAGTCATTTGCAAATTTTTATGTGCAATGCCCATTTCACAGTGATTTGCAAAAAAGGAAAGACGGGCACAGCAGTGCAAGATATAACCATTTAGGAAAAACATGCGCAAACCAACCATATGCAAAAAAAAAAATATGCGCTGCATGAACTTTATAAATGACCCCCAATGACTTGTGCCAAAACTAACGACAACAACAAAATCACAAGAGATTTAGTTACTAAACTGCAACCGCTTCTCTAATTGCAGTTTTTTTGGTGCAAAGATGTTTTCACCCGTTATGGCATCATGACCATGTAAGATGTTTCGCAAGGTTTACTAAAGTCAAGCACCTAAAATATCACCTCATTTGGAGCACAATTCTATCAACGCCCAGAGAGGGGCATTATGTGAAATAAAGGCATACATTTGTCTAGCAGGTAAGATGTAAATGTCAGTTTTAACATGACAAGGCCAACAAATGGACCTAAGGGCAATGGCATATATACTGTAGTTATGTGCCCCCAACCCCAGGATATTGCTTGTCTTGTGGACAACAAACACCATAAAGTACATTTACATTCGCAAGAATAGGTTTCCTGCAAGTCAAACAAGTCAAACACTTTAAACATGAAAATCTGGTGTAATCACAGGAAAATGCATTTTTTTGTTTTCTCTTGCGATTAAATTCACTTTCAGTATGATGTAGACATTGATATCCTAAGGCAATTTGCAATTAGTCTTTATTTTTTATTGTTTTTTAGTTATTTAACTTTTTTTTTTGTTCAGCAGCTCGCCAGTTTGGTATTTTAGAACAGGGGTCTCCAACCTTTTTAGCACCACGGCCCGGTAGGAGGCAAAAATTTTTTTTTTTTGCGCGTCGCACGTATTACGAGATGCGCCCTGCCCCCCTCCCCTCTGCCTCCGGTCTGTGGAAAAAAAATTTGCGCTGCGGCCCACTGCCATGCCAACCATGGCCCGGAACTGGTCCACGGCCCGGCGGTTGGGGACCCCTGTTTTAGAAGATATTTGGTTACTAGGGTGCAATTTACCCAAGCAACCAGACAGGGTTTGAACAAGAGTTAAAACATAAATAGAAGATGTTCTGCATAGAAAGATCAGTAATGAAAAGTAAAATAACAATAACATTGTAGCTTCACACAACAATAGTTTTTAGCTGTCAGTGACCCCCATTTAAAAGCTGGAAAGAATCAGAAGAGGAAGGCAATTAAATCAAAAACTATAAAAAAATAATGAAAAACAATTGCAAAGTTACTAGGAACAGGCCATTCTCAAACATACTAAAAGTTAACTTTAAACTATTAAGAGTCCTTACAATCCAGTTGGGTTTGGGTTGCACTTTTCCATTTTATTTTCAAGAAGAATTATTTTCAAGCATCCAATAATGACAACCTAATGCCTCTGCCTCTGAAAGGAACCTACACCAGTATGGTAAGTATTTTGTTTTTCTATAGGTATATCCCTATATGTGTATGGAATTATCTGTTAGTATGTTACATGTATTGTGTGCTTAATAAATTGATTGCTAAGGATAGTAATAAGTGGAATTATTCATGCATGCATTGATTTTATTGTGTACTTGCTTCCGTGATTACAGAAATGTGGCTCTTATGCTGTGTTTGCAAAACCGTATTCCCACCCCACATCTTAATGCACCATATTAAGTTGAGATGCAGTTGTATTGTTTCTGAAAGTGGAGAGATCTATGAGTGACGCCTGAGGATATTCTGCACACCCCTCCTGTAAATCCAATCCTGTACTCCAGAATGCCACTTTTGTACCAAGCACAAAGGTCTAAACTAAGGTGCTACCACTGATTTGGCACAATACATAATATAAATGAGTTATCTGAAGCAGAGAAAAGCAGAATATAATACAGCCTTTTTATTTATGGAAATTATGCTAGAGGTTGGAAGAATCAGTAAACAAAATTAGTTATAGTACAGTATATGGAAAGTGTTAAATTACAAATAAATAGGTACAGGATATCACAATAAATACTTCTATTGATGCTTCTTTATTCAGACAGGTAATTAGTCCAAAATGCTATTGGAACACACAGCACAACTGAGATCGCGGAGACAGGGGAATTAATTGGATTGAAATGAATCTGCATAATTAGATTTTCAATGAGATCGGCAAGACAATAAGACATCTTCAGGGATGTGGTGTAAGAAATGGTATAAATGAAAACAGGGTTATCATTTTAAATATAAAGTAAAATTATTTGAAAATTGTGCTTAATCTTTCATTTAGTGTTGATCCATAGAGGTGCTGTATACGTATATATATACTGTATATATAGAACAGTAGAGAAGAACGGCACTCACAGGGATTTTTCACACCGGAGACATCAAATGGTTTTATAAATCGTGAGGTTCTTTATTAGTCCGACGTTTCAGTTCCTGCAGGAACTTTCATCAGGGACAACTGTATACTGTATATATATATATATATATATATATATACATACTGCCCAAGTGTCCTGCTGGCATGCATTATTTCAAAATGATAGGTTTTGTGATTGGTTTCAAATCACATACAGGCAGAACTGGCAGTCTGTTCAATTGCTTAAAATTCAATTTGGAATTTCCATAGCTAGATTCACTCAAAATGTTAGTTTTATTCCAGGGCAAATACAGCCCCTATAGCAAATTGTATTCAAGTGAAATAAATCTTGTGCAAAAATGCATGTGAACCAAGCCCCAGTTCAGCTAAATTGTGCTTCATTATCACTAAGATAAGAGTGAAAAGGGAATTCGTCATGGTATGACCTGCCCTGGCTCCACTATTATCATGAAAAATTCATTCCAGTAGGGTAATTTATTTGTGATGGAAAAAATAAAATTATATAAAGTGATACAGACATATTGCTTTTTTAGTTTGTATCGCTTTTTTTCATGTATTTTTGCAAGGCTTGGAGAGATGTAAATCAAGAAATCATCAATGTCTGCAGGATTCTTTTGATAAGGGAATAATGAAGGGGGAAGTGTCTAAAATTACATAAAGCTACTTAACCATTTGGAGTTTGTTGGTAAAAGTTTTGAATCCCCCCAAAATTCATACAGATTAAAATAATTCTTTAAAGAAATCTTTATGTTGTATTGATTTTAATTGTCTACCCTCTGTTATGTTATGATACAAGCATTTATAAAGCACCACCATTTTTGCACAGTGCTGTACAATAAATGGGTGTATACATTGAGCACAGATATTACATACAAAACAAACACAACCAATAACTGAAATAAGAGGTAAAGAGAGCCTTACTCTTGCAATCCCTGTGTTTTTTCCCCACGATGCAGCATTTTTACAGCATCATTCTGGTCGCAAGGGGGCAAAGTGCCTGATGCAATTGCATCCAGTTTGCAAACTTATAAACTATACCACATTTTGGCACAAAACAGACGCAATTTTGCCTAAGTCTGTCCAGCAACATTTACTGTGTTTCAGTGTGATATCTAAACTGGATTCTTTACTCACAAGTGTGCTGCGCCTGTCAATCTTAAGCATGAAGGAAACCCTGAAGTACTGTCTGGTCAGTGGGTGGTGGGAGCTACAGGGTTCCAGGGTCAACCAGCCTGATTCAGAATGGAAGGTAGGAAGAGCACATTTTGAAGTACCTTTTACATTTTAAAGGAGTTTAACGCACAACTGATTTGGGGGAGGGGGGTGCAGGAGTGCAGCTGTGCTTGTTTTTGTAAATGAGTCTACTATTAGGCTTTTAATAGCTAGAAAAAGCAATGCCAGAAAAATGCCACAGAAATTGCTTAGAAGAATCAATACAACAACTAAAGGCTTTCTGGGCTTTGCAGCAACATTTGAAATATTTGTTTAGTACAAGGTCACTTGTCCCCATAGTTACTTACCCCACTTTGACTTTTTGAGGACTAAGCAGGCCATTTGAACCTCTACAGATTTGCAAGCAAATAGTTGTTCTACAGATAAAAGTTCTCGTTTTCCCTTCCGGGCTTGCTACTTCTTTGTAGTAAATGTGCAGCCACAAACCCTTTAACATCCTTTTTTAAATTACTGACCCCTGTGTCATCTTTGTTAAGCCCTTACTTTTCTTCCAGTTTTCTCCAGTACTTCTTTTCTCTATCTATTCAGTCATGGCATTATGTAATATTCCCCCAACATTTTAAAATGTAATTTTTTAATAGGTCTCTTCAAAGGGTCACAATACTTTTTGAACTAGTATAATTAAACAAAGATAAGACTATACAATTATTTCCATCTTACTTTGGTCTCCATACACAGGCCTGTGATATTGTGTGCATGTAGTTTTTCTGCCTCCTGTGCTCTATGCTTGTGACTTTGCACTGATCTTCACAGTTGTTCAAGAAGATTTTGTTGATTATCTTCAAGGACACACAAGATATCAAACAATGGATGGGGGCTAATAGGTCTAGTAATAGACTGTGTTTAATACTGTACAGATATTGTAATAACAGATGTAAAGATTGTGTATTTGTTTATATTGCTGTACTTCTATTAGGGCTCTGGCACACGGGGAGATTAGTCACCCGTGACAAATCTCCCTGCTCGCAGGCGACTAATCTCCCTGAGTTGCCATCCGTTGCCATCCCACCGGCGAAAATGTACCTCGCCGGTGGGATGGCACACACGGCGGCGCGATTTCGGCAAATCGCCAAAAATGCGTTGCGTGGCAACTTCGGCGATTTGCCAAAATCGCCTGCGCAGCGTGGGCCATCCCACCGGTGACTTACATTTTCGCCGGTGGGATGGCAACTTGGGGAGATTAGTTGCCCGCGAACAGTGAGATTTGTTGCGCGACTAATCTCCCCGTGTGCCAGAGCCCTTATAGGGGCTCATTTGCCAATCTAAACCTCTTAAGACCCATCCATGGACCCATAGTTCTGGTGGTGCAAGTTGCACTCTGTGCCTTGAAAAGCAAAAAGCACAGGACTGTTTGGCACAAGGGATCACTATTTTTAATGTCTGCCATAGGCATCCTAGGACACAAAGAACTGTGCTTCAGAGTGGAAGAAGCAGAAAAAAGTGAAAAAACAGGGTGCTTTGCACCCATTTTTGTACTTTGCATGCTGCCCCATGTTTACTAAAAGGCCTATAGTATGTGATTTTGTGTAAAATAAAAATAATTTGGTTCATTGGTTATTTTTATTTTATAGTTTGGTGGTTCACCTTCAAGTTAACTTTTAGCATGTTACAGAATGGCAAATTCTTAGCAACTTTTCAGTTGGTCTTTGGTTTTTATTTTTAATTATTAGTTTTTGCATTATTTGCATCCTTCTTTTGGCTTTTTCTAGATTTCAAATGGGGGTTACTGACCCCAGCAGCCCATAAACTATTGCTTTGTGAGGGTACAATTTTATTGTAATTTTTATTACTTATCTTTCTATTTAGGTGCTCTCCTATTCATATTCAAGTCTCCCATTCAAATGACTGACTGGTTGCTAGGCTAATTTGGGCCCTAGCAACCAGATCGCTGCTGAATTTCCACACTGGAGAGCTGCTGAACGAAAGGCTAACTAATTCAAAAAACACAAATAATAAAACATGGAGACCAACTGCAAATTGCCAAAGAATACCACCCTCTACCTCATATTAAAAGGTTATTTAAAGGTGAACAACCCCTTTTATTTTTATTTATTTTCATCAGTTTTAATTGCATACATTCTTTGCTATGAGTAGAATTTCATTCAGACTCTAGTCAGCTAAATGGAATAGTAAAAACACAGCAGTGATGGTTCCAGCTCTCTCTCTCTAATGTTGCATTATGTTGACAAAGTGCCCTTTTCACTTTGGATTCATTGTCAGCACAAAGAGAAATAAAGTCTCCGGTTCCACTTTGCTACTAATGCTTTCGGCTATGAAATGAGTAAATAAATGGGCAGACTGTAAATACACAACTGTATTATATTAAGGATGCAATAATATTTTTTGAAATAAATGCATACCGTGCTTTGAAAAAATATTTATACCCTTGACCAATTCATTTATGCTACTGAATAACAAAGCTTTATGCCAGAAAAAAAACCAAGAAAAATAAAGCATAAGCTGATGTTTAATATTCAGTCTACCCAATATAATTATTTATAGAGGCACCATTTGCAACAGAGGCACAGGGACCTCAGTCTAACAGGCACTTGCACAATTATTCTGACTGTTGAGTTTATAATAGCTGTACTTGTTTGTGTAAATTACTGCATACATCTGTAGTGCTATATAAATAACAATTACAATACAATAACAGTATTTTGGGCTAAGTAAGTGCCACCTTTACACACTGTTTGAGAGTGATTCCGGACTATATTTCTTTACAGATAATGGTCAAAAGTTCAAATCCCGTTATTGTAATATATAGCCCTGCGATTAATCTCCTCTAGTGGTGGTGACTAATCTTCTCTAAAAGCTTTCCTCCTGGCAGTAATGTAAATCACCAGTAGGAAAACATATGTGTTGCTTTGGCTTTCCGGTGTCACCCGCAGTTTCCTTGCGAGGCAACACATAGCGCCAGTTTCATCAACATTCTGATTTTTGTGGTTTTTGAAACCATGAATAAACTTCTTTCCACTAAAACCATGAATGTCTAGTCATTTATTAAAAGATCCGAATTGAAAAAGCACAAACAAATTAAAAAGCAGAACAAAAGTGATAAAGAACATGGAAAACACCATTTTTTTGCGGTTTTTATGTTTTTTCATGAATCTTCATGGAATTACGAATGAAAAAAACCCTGAAAACATGTGAAAGCACAAATTAAATAAAGATTGTTACGATTTGCTTGGACAGCTCCCATTGACTTGTACATAACCTCGACAACTTTTAGGGCTCTGGCACACGGGGACCATTCGCCCGCGACAAAACTCCCTGTTCGCGGGCGACTAATCTCCCCGGATTGCCATCCCACCAGCGAAAATGTAAATCGCCGGTGGGATGGCATACGCGGCGGCACGATTTCAGTGAGATCTCCCAAGTTGCCTCGAGAGGAAACTTGCGCAATCTCACTGAAATCGCGCCAAACTATAGTGCTTTTACTGGATAGTGGTAAGTAAGCAGTTAAAAGAAAAGAGTAGGAGCATCAAAAGGAAAAAGAGGGTTAGGAGCAGCACTGGATAATGGTGGTAGTAGCAATTGTATAAGCAGGAGAATAGTAGTAAGGTCAGCAGTTAAAGGGACAATATTGTGTTTAAATTACATTCTGTCGACACTCAGGACAATTTCTTCAAAGCCCCCTAGCTACTTTTGGCAAACAAATCCCTTCCTTCTCTAAGCAGCAGCCTTTGAACAACTCATTGTCAGGAGCTTCTCAGTGGCCTGGTAATTAGTTATCAGTTCCACTGAAGTTCCATAGGATCAGGAAAATGACAGGAAGTACTAAAGTGAAACTGTTTTCATATTCATTCATTTAGTGCTAGAAATAACAGAAATGATTGATAGATTTCTTAAACAAAACAATAGGCAAAAAGTAGGTACAGCACAAGCCCTATTTACTGAGCTCATGTTAAAAAGGGCTGTCCCTTTAAAAGCAAAGAGAGAGGAGTGCAAAAAAAATGGGGGGGGGGGCTTGGTCTGAGCTTCCCTAAAAGCATTTCGCCATTGACAGATTATTTCGCGAAATGGGCGACAAAATTTGCGCACGTCAAAAAATTGTCGCTCGCAGGCAAAAAAAATTGTTGCTTGTGTAAAAAAATGATGCGCATTGAAAAAATTGTCGCATTTTCACCATTTCGTGTATTTTTCGCTGTTTCCCGAATCTTTTCAAAGATTTGCAAATTTTTCGTCAAACTGAAATGGGAAAGATTTGCTCATCACTCGAAATGTCTAACTTGTCTGTGGGTTTCTGCATTTAAAAAGCCAAGGAGCACTGCTGTTACTAGCATAGGTGCTAAATTGCTCATGTGCAGTTACCAGGAGCAACTTATCAGCTATTATCTTTGAACAGTCTACTAGAGATTAGACCATGTCTAAAAGGACTAATTTTCAGTACATATAATGCCCAATTTATATTATAACAGCAGGAGACAAATGTAAAGCTGATTAAATGAAATGAAAAGCTGGGATTGTCTTTATCAGTATAGCTGTTACTGGTTTCTACATGCTCTTTACTGATGTAAGCTACTTTATTAGCCTCTGTAACAAGCTGCACCACTTTGTTCTTCCCTGTCAGAACTGGGCTGTTTTTTGTGAGAGCCTCCCCCACAGCTGATAAACTGAGAGCTGCTTCTTCTCATCCCTTTCAATAGGATCATAAAGTAGGGCAGCTTAAATAACTTGAGTCACACAGTGCCTAGAATATGTAAAAGAACTTCTAAAATATACTATTACTGACTATTAGTCTTTAAAGAATAATTGTGCTGAGATGTTGGGAGTAGCAGACATTACAAGATATAAAGTATACACTGAGAGAATGATTAAAAAACTAATATGAAAAGGTTCAAAAATAGCAGGGCAGGACGAATACATGAAGATGCTGTAAGAAGGTTAAGTAGTATAAAAAAGTTACTTATGGGTTTTATAACTGCAGCATTGACAGGAGTTTCATTGACAGAGTAACTGCTTATTCTAACACAAAAGCACAAGTGGAGTAAAACTAATGTATGGGATTCATTACCTGGAAGCCAAATATCCTGGAAGCTTCAAACTACAGGAAGGTCATTTCCTATAGAATCTATTTTATTAATAATGATAATAATAATAATAATCATAATATTTTTAATAAATAATTCAAAAACAGTACCTTGTACTTGATCCCAGCTAAGATAGAATTAATTGAAGGCAAAACAATTCCAATGGGTTTATTTAATGTTTAAATTGTTTTTTAGTAGACTAAGGGCTAAATTCCACGGAAGCTTTTGTCAGATGGTGTTTGATCGATTAGACGCATCCTAGAAGTCGGAGGTAGTCATGGATCAAAATATAATAGAACTGGAAAAATCTGATGTGTAAACTTACATGAAAAGGATTACCATCCTACACAACGTGTCTCTGGGAAGGGAACACTGCATGCTGCATCCTTATCCGGAGAGATAAAATCTGGTGGAGTCAGACTTTCTCATTAAATTACACTGACTGTCGGATGTAGATGCAGGAACAAAACACTCCATTTGACTAAACTTCACAGGAGATTTTGATCAGGTTTTGTGGGGCAGATTTTATCTGATCTTGATATGCAACACCACCCAGTCTTGAGCATTCTGGATAGCAGGTCCCATGGCTGTAGATGTGTTCCAACTCTTTAGTGTCTGCCTATAGCTACTAGAAATTCTGACATGAAACCCTTAACCTGGTAGTCTGGGGGAAATATACCCGGACCCATTTTTGTTTTTGTTGCTGGTTTATTCTAAATAATTGTAAATTAATAGATGAATAACCAAAGAAACAAACAAAGCAATGGTTGCCATTTTGGACACAGTGGCTAACCATCTCCCTCTGTGTGTGGCCCAGTTTATACAACCTCTGTACTCAATCATTTCTTTCTAGTCCAAATATCCACTACATTCTACAAAGCTGCCAAGTTTGTATCTCTTTACATACAAAGGTGATAGCTGGTCACGCTGGACTATTAATGTAGCTTTATCATTGTAGTTTAATATTTTGTCTGGTATGATGCACTACAGAAACAGTAGCAAATACTTTCACTTTATTTTAATTTAGATTTATAGATTAAACATAGTCCTGGAGTGACTGCCTAGGTCCAAGTTCCTAGGACATTTATCAGTGAGAAAGGAAATATCTTTGTCAGGGAGCAGCTGGAGTAATGCAGTGCAATGCTGCTTCCAAATGCTAACATTACACAGTTATTTTGATGAGGGAACCAGAAGGATGTGAAATGCTTTGCACAGTTTTATGAACAGTAAAATCATAATGATTCCCTTTTTTACAATAGGAACTCATCATTTATTAATGTCACAAGAAAAACTTTACGTTAGGTCATATAAAATATATAGTTTATATGAAGTGCTGGACAAATAAAATCAGATCTTCGATAGCAGCTGTACACAAAAGCAATAACTAATCTGGGAAAAAGCTAATAAACAGAGCATGTTGCTAGAAGTGGAATTATTCTCCCGTGAATCATTCCGGGGATATTTTACAAGATGATTGATGATGGAGAGAAGTTATTTAAGCAGCACAAACTTTAGATCTGAAACAGAACAGTACAAATCAATAGTTCTGATGAAAGAACCATTAGATATGGCAGTTTGGCTTCAATAATGGAGCAGTGGCAAAAAAACAGAATTTGCTTTAAAGCATCAGAACATATTGTTACATTTAGAGATTTCTAGCTACACAAAATGTGTCCGATTATAACTAGAAAAGTTGGGTTAAAATTAGAAATCAGGGCTTCAGGATTCAATACAGGACTTGGCATTTAAAGTACACAGAGGCCCAAAGAACAGCCCACTTTATAGTGACTTTCTATGGCATCTTACTGCAGCCTCTCTGGCATTTGAAAGAATTCACAGATTGCTAGTCCAGGCCTGGTCCAGAAATGTGGTTGTTCAGTCCAGCGTGTACAGTTGCATAGAGGTTGCTGAAAGGAAACTTGCCATGATGAGATCCAAAACTCCCTAAACAAACTCTATCCTTTTTGGGATCCATGTTGCTTACGCAGTGATGCTTACAGGGTTGTGGTTTCCCTAGATAGCGTTTTATTTGTAGTTAAAGGAAAACTAACTATACCCTTAGGCTGAACAATAGGATCACATTAACAAAATGCAGGCCATCAGGATGAGGACTGCATCAACGTGCTTCTCATCCCAATGGGGTTTTTAGATCTGCACTATTGACATATGGCCAATTTTTGCCCATATCAGTAGTGATCTAAGGGCCCTTTAGAGGGGCCAATATGTTGCAACTCACAGCCAATCAGAAAAAAACCTTGACCCCTCGCAAAGACACTGTTTACATATTTACTGCTTGCTACAACCAAAGTGATCATTGGCCAGCATATACTTTCTACTTCAACTGTGTCTCTCTGTCTGCCCCCATAGTTTCAGTTATCCCTCTCTTTCCACACCTTTAATTCTTTCCTCTCTTTAAGGTGTACCTGCCAACAGTTAAATTGGTTTAAAATCAATTCTGAAACATTACAGGACTATCCCTGTGTTATGTTTAACTATATTTCAAAAATCTATACCTTTTCTTTCAAATTATTTTAGTTTTGTTTAGGCAGGTTCCTTTGTTTATAAAGGAAGTCTCATCAGCTGGACTCACACTGATTACTACAAGTAGTGTGTGCACAGTGGTCACAAGATGCTAAAAGGCCTAGCAAATCTTCATTCATGCAGGACAGCGAGTATCTAGCTTAATGCAATGCCATCACAATTACCTTATAACAAAATACACACTTATGAGTTTTTATTCTAACTTACTTTTCTCTGGTGTTTAGTAGTTGCTTATCTCATGGGTCCATTGCCAGAGAGTTTTCTAGATTAGTGCAACACCACTGAAATGAGACTAGCTGACAGGTGTTCATTTTCTTAAGCTCCCAATTTGCTATCCCATGTGAACGCAGACAGCTGCAGCCTGTGCCAAGACTAGAGAGGCCACCGGGAGCTGGAATGCTATGCTTTAAAGCTATACAAAGCAAGGCCAAAGAACCTTTAACTGACAGCCCATTGGCACCTTCCCACCATGTATCCAGCAATGCCGACTGAATGTTTTATACTAAAACATAACCTTTAATTATGTCAATAAACTATCCTCAATAGAAGGACAAAAGGGCATACATTATCAGTAGCAGAATTGCAGGTATTATATACTGTATATGGATCAGACTTATTGTACTGAAAGTACCTGGGTAGTCGAGTGTGCCGTCAGTTGTATTCTATGGCCCATGGGAAATTTCTATATTGTTCTACAGGGAACGCTTGCAAATATGTTGATAACCAAGTATCCTCCTTTACCTCATAGGAATTATTGGCCGGCACACTCTGTTTTCTCATCTATGCCCCAATCCAGTCAACTAATTCCTTATTCAGCCCACCACCCACATAGGGCACTGCAACTAAATACGAATAGCCTTATTTAATTGGTCCACCATTGTGGGTGGTGCAATAATATTTGTCTCCTTCTATATGTTTTAAAGCTCCCATTTTCTTTCTTGCGCACTTGCTCTTATTGCATCTACAATCACACACAGAGGGTATAAAGGGTTTGCAGGTTGAGAAAAACAAAAAGGAAGTTGAAGTTAAGCAGGAGAGAATAAGAGAGCGGGTGAAAAGGGTGGCAGCTGAGGCTGATCTTCTGTTTAACATACAGTGAAACCTCAAGTTTTCCCACATTTCCCACATTTTTTTTGTGGTTCCACCAATATATAATGCATAATATATTTCCCTGGTTTTACATTTTCTTTTACACCATATCTTTCTGGTATCCTGAAAAACATAAAATAGTGGTTGTGTATGAGCCATTATTGCTGGTGTTTCTTGAAAACTGGTGGTCTGTTCTAATGTTTGATAAAAAAAATCAGTAATGTTTGGTAAAAATCAGTACAAATCAGTAACTCCAGTATCCAGTTTCCATGTATCTTCATAAAAGGGATACTAATGCATCTTGTCAGGTGAGATGCACTTGGCATTCGCAGCTAGGTCCTATGAACATGAACTCCTATGTGCTGAAAGGCTTATATTCATTCCGTGTGCATCACTAACTTACCAAAATAATGCTTTTTCTTATACAGGTGTGGGACCTGTTATCCAGAATGCTTGGGACTGGGTTTTTCTGGATAAGGGGTATTTTCATAACTTGAATCTTCATACTTTAGGTCTACTAAAAAAATCATGTTAACATGAAATAAACCCAATAGGTTTGTTTTTGCCAGCAATATAGATTAATTAATCATAGTTGGGATCAAGTACATAGTTCTGTTTTATTACATTATTATTTGAATTATTTGCATAAAGTGGAGTCTTTGGGAGGTGGCCTTCCTGTAATTCAGAGCTTTCTGGATAACAGGTTTTCGTATAAGGATCTCATACCTGTATTCCCCTCTTTTGTAGATCCATTACTTTTGAAGGAGGAGGCCTGCCTCATCATGTATCTTTCTACATAAAGAATTACAGAGATTTAAATACACAAAATGAAATCTGTTATTCTCAGCCTTGTGTTATTTCCTATTACATTCTTTACATAGCTAAGGATATCACATGTGCCTCGATTTGTAAATAAAATTGGTCTGGACCTTGAAAGTGAGACAGCAGGAACTGTAGTCAAAATTGTGGATATGAAATATTTTCATTGAACATTTCTTTGCAATAACATTTGTGTTGCAAAATGATTTAACCGTGAATGACCAGTCTCATGTCAGAATCTAGAGTCTAGAATCTAGAGGAGAAGTAACTTGATTTTTTAAGCCCCCCCCATCTCATATAATGTGAGTTTCAGCATTGCAGATTTATTGAACACGGTTTCGATACATAAAAAGCTGTTGGGGAGAATTCACAAAAATGGAGATGAAATAAAAGTGGAGATAGATTTGTTAGTTTTTTTCTTTTAAACAGACAGTTTTCACATTGTGTCTTTCATACAACATTTTAAACAACATTTTTGTTCTGAATGTGCCTTTAGTTCAGCTGTACCTGTGCCTTGAAGTAATGATTTTGCCTTTAGCTCCTCCTCCTAACCCTATCAGTCTGCTGTTAGGTGATCACATATCACCTGCCCCCAACCACATCAGTTCCACTTGCCCCAACTGCAGCCTGCAGCATATCCAGAATTGCAGAGCCACACCACCATCTTTAGCAATGTAAACTCCATTCCCATGATGGATCTCAACTAGGTACATGCACAGCAGCCCAAGAACAGTTTTTCTTCTGATGTGCATGTCTTGTTGTTGATCACCAAGATGGATGTTGCACAGCTAAAAGTGGAGTTAAGTTGAGAAGCTCTGTAGTTCTGGACATGTGAAGCCACAGATAAGGTGGGGGCGAGTCAGTGACAAAATTGTAAAAAAATAAATAACATCCAACAGTTAAAGTGATATTGAACATGTTTATAAATCAGATAGATAACAATTTATTGAATTTCAGGCAATGTCATTCAGTGGCTACTAAAACAAATAAATTGCTGTCTTGCATTAAAAAGGGCATTGACTCAAGGGATGAGAACATAATTTTGCCCCTTTATAGGTCCCTGGTAAGGCCTCATCTTGAATATGGAGTGCAGTTTTGGGCTCCAGTTCTTAAGAAGGATATTAATGAGCTGGAGAGAGTGCAGAGACGTGCAACTAAACTGGTAAAGGGGATGAAAAAATGTTGTTTTCTCTAGAAAAAGGGCTCTTGCGAGGGGACATGATTACTCTGTACAAGTACATTAGAGGGGATTATAGAGATATAGGGTTTTTCTCCCATAAAAATGATTACCGCACCAGAGGCTACCCCTTTAGATTACAGGAACAGCGTAAGTGGTTTTCACAGTGAGGACAGTGAAGTTGGGGAATGCCCTTCCTAGTAATGTTGTCATGGAAGATTCTGTTAATGCCTTTAAGAGGGGCCTGGATGAGTTCTTGAACAAGCAGAATATCCAAGGCTATTGTGATACTAATATCTACAGTTAGTATTGATGTTAGTATATATAGTTTATGTATGTGAGTGTATAGATAGGTCAGTATGGGTCTATGCATGTATGCTGGGGTTCACTTGGAGGGGTTGAACTTGATGCACTTTGGTATTTTTTTCAAACCAACTTAACTATATAACTATGTAGATAGGAATGTGTCAGTATAACTATGTAAAATTGTGGTACTTGCACTCTGACATGGCTAAGATGGCATGGTGTGTGGAATCAGTATAAAACATAGTTTATGGTGAACATTTAATATTAAATAAATGTATGGCTGAATGAATCAATAAATCAATGAAATGACCAATGCGTAATGGCACATATTATAAATGCGAAGAAAAGGTGAGTAAATAAAAATGTAATGCAATGTAAAAAATGCTGGAATGTTGTTAAAGGAAAGCTTCAGTTACTGGGGGTGACAAATGTTAGTTTCCTAACTCAAACTGGGATTCCGATTCTCTCATCATCTTTACTTTTTTCCCCAAGTGGGCTTTTGTGGGCCCATGGGCCATTAATACATCCCTGGGTGAGATTACACATGCTATAAATTTCATTTATCACAACAAGATAGACAGTTAATTAAGTCCCACAAGAATCTCTGAGAAAAAGCAGAATGGGCCAAGTGCCTGGGGCACTCCTGGTAGAATAAACAAAGTGTATTTCATAATACTTGTCCAATACTGTACAAATATTGTGTTTCCTGTAATTGTCACAGTACTTTCTAGAGATACAGTAATTAAAATTTGCATTTACAAACAATGAATTGTTTTAGTACATGAACCCTTTGGCAGATCTATTGTCAAACCGTTTAACTTCAACTGGAGGAATAGGCAATACCTTTCAAGAGCCACAGTACTTCCAATTAGTCTGAAGAATTGTACTGGCGATAAATGCCTATGCTAGATTCAATATATGTTATATATCTTTACACTAAATAATTAGTTTAATGAACAAATATAAAATAATGTCACCTTTTTAAAAATATGCTTATATTTAATACTGGTTTGCTGTGTAAGACTTGCACTGAACACAAAAGTGGTTCCCATAGTGTTCAGGCAGGGGGTAGAACTTGGAAGGACAGGGCAATAATTTTTTTTACTCTTGAAAAGCTATGGGAGTGTTGTGCAGGATGACAGAGGGAGTTATCCTGGAGATAGTTGGAAAAAGGTACATGGCATGCTTATAATGATCCACTGTCAAAGCAAACAAACAAGAGAAGCCTGCCATGTTCAATGTAGCGCTTGGCCCTCCTCAGAACTGAGGATAAGCATACAAAAAGCATTTGTTCCTTTCTCTCCAGAGACAGTGCATATTGTGATGTCATGTATGGGAGTCATAGTGTAACAATACCTGGTGGTCTAGTGGGGCGACGGGGACGCCCGCCGCCTCCTCCGGTGCGGGGGCGCCCGCCGATGCCTTCTAGGCGCGCGCGCGCGCCTCGCTCTGCTGTTTATGCGCATGCGCGCTCCTGATGCGCGCGCATGCGCACTGGCGTCCGTCGCCGGCGCGTGCATGACGTCATTTCGGCGCCAAAATTCAAATATTTAAGCGCTCACTGAATGGAAACTATTGCCCAACGTAGGTTTACCTCTGGTTACTTCCTGGGTGCGATTATCCTGCTGTTCTGCTGTGTTGTTGACCTTGCCTGTTCCTGACCTCTCTTGCCTGCTGCCTGTATTGACCTTTTGCCTGTTTTTGACCCTCCTTGTCTGCTGCCTGAACCGACCTCTGCCTGTCTGACTATTCTCTTGGATTCTGATTTTGTACTGCGCTGCTTGATCGTTGCTTCCCCTGACCACTCTGAAGTGTTCCCCATCTACCTGTCATACGATTGGTTCCCGTGCTTGCTCAGAACTCTCTCCTTGGGTCTCTCACAATAAGACCTGGTGGCATCCGAGTAGCGAAGGGCTCCTCCCGACGTGAAAGGCGGCGGTTATAGGCAGAAGCGTGAGCCGAGACCGGACCCTTGGAGCCTGTTCTGAGTTTTGGGATACTGACCGTGACATTACGTTGGGCCCTTAATGACATGGATGCTGAAGGAGCTGCTGCGTCACCTCCCTCCGCTGAGGCTATCCGGGCGAATCTCCTCCAGCGTCTAGGGGAACAAGAAGCCCAGCAAGATCAGATCATCCAATGGCTCCAGAGACTATCGGTAAGATTGGATGCGCTCCAACAGCCTGCCGCTCCTACTCCTGTTGCTCCTCCAGGAGGCAGTCACACTGCTCCGGGAATGTATGTAGTGGAACCTAAGGTTCCGTTCCCTGAAAAGTTTTCGGGAGAACGCAGTAAATTTTTTGCTTTTCAGGAAGCTTGTAAGTTGTATTTTAGTTTCCTCCCTCGTTCTTTTCCTACTGAGGACCTAAAGGTTAATTTTGTTATGACCCTTCTTCTAGGGGATCCTCAGTTGTGGGCATTTTCTTTTCTTCCCTCTGACCCAGCCCGCTCATCCCTTGATTCCTTTTTTAGGGCTATGGCAATAATCTATGATGACCCTGATCGTTCTGCCTCTGCTGACTCTGCGATTCGTAACCTCAGACAGGGTAAACGACGGGTCGAGGATTATTGTACCGAATTCCGCCGTTGGGCGGTAGAAACAGGGTGGAATGATACTGCCCTACGAAGTCAGTTTAGAGTCGGGCTATCTGACGCTGTAAAAGACAGCCTGGTCAATTTTCCCACATCTCCCTCACTTGACTCCCTGATGCACCTAGCCATACAGATTGATAGGAGGCACAGAGAGAGACGCCAGGAGAGACTTCCTGCAGCGGCCCCACAAACCTTTTCTCCTGAGTATGTATTCAAACCCGAGCAGACTTCCGCTAGGGCCTCAGAGGAACCCATGCAGTTGGGTTCTACCCGCTTATCTGCTGAGGAAAAGGGTCGTAGACGGGCTAATGGCTTGTGTTTGTACTGTGGGGAAAGAGGTCATTTTCGTAGCACTTGTCCCAAAAGGCCGGAAAACGACAGAGCCTAAGCAGATCTGGGGAGTTCTGCTTAGGTAATGTTATTCCTACTCCCCAACAAAGTTCTTCTAAAGTTATGATTCCGGTCCTTTTGGGGTGGGATACGAACACTTTGGAGAGTTTGGCTTTCATTGATTCTGGGGCGGAAGGAAACTTCTTAGATGTTAACTTTGCCCATAAGCATGCTATACCCACACTTCCTCTAGTCCCTTGTGTCAAGTTAATCGCTATAGATGGTACTTCCCTAGGTCGCGGGGTTATTTCTTTAAAGTCTGTAAGTTGCACCCTGTCTATATGTTCTCTCCATGTGGAACACATTTCTTTTTTTATCATTGATTGCCCGCATACTCCGGTGATCTTAGGTCTCCCTTGGCTGCGAAAGCACAGTCCCCAAATTGATTGGGTAAATAACAGGATACTTCACTGGGGAACTGACTGTCAGAGCTTATGCAAGAAACCTGTCCAAGTTGTGGCCGCCACCTCTTTACAGGGACTACCATCTCCTTATTCCCCGTTTGCAGACGTCTTTTCTAAAAAGGCAGCTGAAGCACTTCCCCCACACAGACCTTACGACTGTGCCATAGAGTTAATCCCCGGTTCTTCTCCTCCTAGAGGTAGGACTTATCCCTTATCTCTCCCAGAGACCCAGGCTATGGAAGAATATATTAAGGAAAATCTGGAGAGAGGTTTTATTAGGCCTTCTACCTCTCCAGCGGGAGCTGGTTTCTTCTTTGTAGAGAAGAAAGATGGGGGTCTCCGGCCGTGTATTGACTACAGGGGTTTAAACAAAATCACGGTCAAAAACCGTTATCCCCTTCCCCTGATCTCCGAGCTCTTTGATAGAGTTAAGGGAGCTACTATTTTCTCCAAGCTAGACCTAAGGGGCGCGTATAATTTAATACGAATCCGGGAAGGGGATGAGTGGAAAACAGCCTTTAATACCCGCGATGGGCATTATGAGTATCTAGTGATGCCCTTCGGGCTATGTAATGCTCCTGCTGTTTTCCAAGAGTTGGTAAATGATATATTTCGTGATCTTTTAGGTCGCTCTGTAGTAGTTTACCTTGACGATATTTTGATTTATTCTAATAGTCTGTCTGATCACCGTGTTCATGTTCAGGAGGTCTTACTTAGATTAAGGCAAAATCATTTGTATGCTAAACTGGAGAAGTGCATCTCTGAAGTCTCCTCGGTTCACTTCCTTGGGTTTATTATTTCCCATAAGGGTCTAGAAATGGACCCGGCCAAGGTTCAGGCTATACTAAAGTGGGTACAACCCTTGTCTCTGCGGGCCATACAAAGGTTTTTGGGTTTCGCCAATTATTACAGACAATTTATTAATGGCTATTCTACGTTAGTGGCTCCAATTACTGCTCTTACTAAAAAGGGAGTTGACCCAAGTATTTGGTCAGTAGAGGCTCTTACTGCCTTCAAAAAGCTAAAAGAAGCTTTTATTTCTGCCTCTGTACTCTTGCACCCTGATTCGGCTCTCCCTTTTCTAGTGGAAGTAGATGCTTCTGAGGTTGGGGCTGGGGCGATCCTGTCCCAATGTCACCCTGTAACCAATAAGGTTCACCCATGTGGTTTCTTTTCCAAAAAATTTTCTTCCACCGAGATGAATTATGATATTGGTAACAGGGAATTACTGGCCATAAAACTAGCATTCACAGAGTGGAGACACCTTTTGGAAGGAGCAAAACATGTAGTTACAGTAATCACAGACCACAAGAACCTCTTATATATTGAATCCGCTAAGCGGTTAAATCCTAGACAAGCTAGGTGGGCATTATTCTTTTCTCGTTTTAATTTTATTATAACCTATAGACCTGGCGAAAAGAATGTTAAAGCTGATGCCTTGTCTAGAAGTTTTGATTCCAATCCACAGGAGAAGTGTCAACCTGATTCTATTGTTCCTAAAGAGTTAATTGTAGCAGCCCTAAGTCCAAATTTACTGTCTTCCTTGTCTAAGGTCCAGGACAACTCTCCTCCCAACCTACCCCTGGGGAAGTTGTTTGTTCCAGAAAACCTCCGTGAGGCGGTTTTTTTAGAAGCCCACGATTCTAAGTTGGCTGGGCATCCTGGGCGCTATAAAACTTGTTCTCTTTTGTCCCGCACCCTTTGGTGGCCAACTTTAAGAAAAGATGTTAATAATTATGTTGACACCTGTCCAATTTGTCAACGCTCTAAACCCTCCAGGTCTTTGCCCCAGGGTCTGCTACAATCTCTGCCAATTCCCGAAAGGCCGTGGACTCACATTTCCATGGACTTCATTGTAGACTTGCCTTCCAAGGGGAATTCTGTCATATGGGTGGTTGTGGACCGCTTTAGTAAAATGTCTCATTTTATTCCCCTCCCCGCCCTCCCATCTGCAAAATCTCTTGCAGAACGTTTTCTGACTGATATTTTTAGGCTCCATGGTGCCCCTCAGAACATTGTCTCTGATAGAGGAGTTCAATTTGTTTCAAAATTTTGGCGGGCCTTCTGTTCTCTGATGGGTACAGATTTGTCCTTCTCTTCTGCTTATCATCCACAGACCAATGGACAGACGGAAAGGACAAATCAGTCTCTGGAGCAGTACCTCAGGTGTTATATCTCCAGTAACCAATCTCTTTGGGCTGAGTTTCTTCCTTGGGCGGAGTTCGCATTCAATAATTCTACTCACTCATCCACTGGAGAGTCTCCATTTTTCGTGGTCTTTGGGTATCATCCCAGAGTGTTCTCTTTCTCAACCACATCTTCTGATGTGCCTGCGGTGGATTCCTTGGTCAATCAGTTCTCCAGCATTTGGCAAAGAGTCCAAGAGTCATTATCCACCGCAGTAGCCATTCAAAAGAGAGCCTTCGATAAACATCATAAAGCATCGCCAGAATATCAGGTTGGTGATAAAGTTTGGCTTTCTTCCAGAAATGTCCCTCTGAAGGTTTCTTCTTCTAAATTCGCACCCAAATATATTGGTCCCTTTTCTGTGTCTGGAGTTATTAACCCCAATACGGTCCGATTAGAGCTCCCTCCTGAACTCAAAATTTCTAATTCCTTCCATGTCTCTTTATTAAAACCTGCTAGAGTGGTTCGGCAGAGGTCTCCTCCTCCTCCCGTTTCTGTTGAGGGACAGGCTGAGTATGCGATACAAAGGTTAGTGGACTCCCGCCTCTCTAGGGGTAGGCTACAATACCTGGTACATTGGAAAGGTTATGGCCCCGAAGAGAGGTCATGGGTTCCAGCCTCTGATGTTCGGGCAGATCGTCTTGTTCGACAATTCCACGTCAGATTCCCTGATAAGCCTAGGGGTCCGGTGGCCCCCTCTGGAGGGGGGGGTAATGTAACAATACCTGGTGGTCTAGTGGGGCGACGGGGACGCCCGCCGCCTCCTCCGGTGCGGGGGCGCCCGCCGATGCCTTCTAGGCGCGCGCGCGCGCCTCGCTCTGCTGTTTATGCGCATGCGCGCTCCTGATGCGCGCGCATGCGCACTGGCGTCCGTCGCCGGCGCGCGCATGACGTCATTTCGGCGCCAAAATTCAAATATTTAAGCGCTCACTGAATGGAAACTATTGCCCAACGTAGGTTTACCTCTGGTTACTTCCTGGGTGCGATTATCCTGCTGTTCTGCTGTGTTCTTGACCTTGCCTGTTCCTGACCTCTCTTGCCTGCTGCCTGTATTGACCTTTTGCCTGTTTTTGACCCTCCTTGTCTGCTGCCTGAACCGACCTCTGCCTGTCTGACTATTCTCTTGGATTCTGATTTTGTACTGCGCTGCTTGATCGTTGCTGACTCCGGCTTCCCCTGACCACTCTGAAGTGTTCCCCATCTACCTGTCATACGATTGGTTCCCGTGCTTGCTCAGAACTCTCTCCTTGGGTCTCTCACAATAAGACCTGGCGGCATCCGAGTAGCGAAGGGCTCCTCCCGACGTGAAAGGCGGCGGTTATAGGCAGAAGCGTGAGCCGAGACCGGACCCTTGGAGCCTGTTCTGAGTTTTGGGATACTGACCGTGACACATAGTTACCCATTGTGCCATTAACCTGAAAGGTGCTAAATGTGAAAATAAAATGTTAAAATGTATGGAATATTGTTTTTCATATTTATTTTGTGATAACAATTAAGTGATGAAAGAGGTGAAGAAAGAGGGTATATAGCATACTAAGCTATAAAAAAAGTACAAGTATGGAAATCCATTATGCAGAAAGCTCCAAATTATGGAAAGTCAATCTCCTAAAGAGCCAATTTTAAGCAATTAATTTCCTTTAAATACCTTGTACTTGATTCCAACTAAGTTGCATGGACCCATATTTGTGACAAAGCAACGCTATTGGGTTTATTTAATGTCTAAATTATTTTTTAGTATATTTACGATGTGCTGGTCCAACTTATGAAAAGACCCCTTTTCTGGAAACCCACAGGTCCCAAGGATTCTGAAATGTATTCTGTTTAAATGTATTCATTTAAAGCAGTGGTCCCCAATCCAGTGGCTTGTAAGCAACATGTTGCTCACTAATCCTTTGGATGTTGCTCCCAGTGGCCTCAAAGCAGGTGCTTATTTTTGAATTTCTGGCTTAGAAGCAAGTTTTGGTTGCATAAAGACCATGTGTATTGCCAAACAGAGCCTCCACACAGGGGCTACAAATAACCAATCACAGTCCTTATTTGGTACTCCCAGGTACATTTTTCATTCTTGTGCTGCACTACAACTATTTTTTTGTTTGATTGTGGCTGAGAAAAAAAGGCTGGGGACCCCTGATTTGACGAATATGGCTGATCTATGCTTGCAACTGGGAGATCATGTTTTGATACAGTACCTTCCAAAAGTGACAACGAGAAAATGTAAAACTAGCTCTAAACCATGGTATCTGAGTAGGTCAAGGAAAGCCTTTGATAAGCTTTAATCATCTCTCAGTTTTAATACTGAGTTGCAGAGACAGCAGGTGATTGCTTGGGAAGAGCTATGAAAATGAAAATTACTTTTATGGAACTGAGGAGCACTTCACCTGTTTCTAGTCTGTCTCAATTAGCCATGGATGGATGCCGGGCATTTCCACAGACACTGAAATGAACCATCTGCTGTGATAAAATTTTAGATTGAAAATATTTGTAGAAAAGTAAGACATAAAAATGGGAATCCATCCAGCGACTGATAATTAGCAGTTATTCCAAAGGGACACTCATCAGTTCATGACGGCAGTTTTATCACGGAAGATTCTAATTAGAAGAAGAATATCTGAATTGCAAACTTTTTTCTGCTCTCAGTTGGAGCCGTTTCAGCTGCAATATAAATAAAAGTGGAAATTAAACACATAAAGTCTGAATACAGTTATAGCTGTATGTTTAGACACTACTTAAGGCAACTCAATATATTGTTTTTAGAATCCTATTTACCTTTTCAGCAGACTCTTAAATGGAGTGTTTTAATTGCTGTATGGCTATATTTCAAAATACTTTTATAAGTCTTGTGTATATTATACTTCCTTGTTTCCACCATGCTTAATGCATTTTTAACAGTGTGATGGTTTAAATAATAAATATCCCTGTGTAATCCATGTCTACCTCAAAGACGTATGCCATGTGTTATGTTTTGACTGGTTCTGTAGCAATCAATATTCCCCCCCCCCACCTGTGAGACACAATGGATTGTCTACTTAAAGGGGTCATCTCTAAATTAACTTTTAGTATGTTTTATGGAGTGCTAATCTGAGACAATTTGCAGTTGCTCTTCATTTTTTATTATTTGTGGTTTTTGAATTATTTTGCTTTTTGTTTAGAAGCTCTTCAGTTTGGAATGTTAGCAGATGGTCCACATTACCCTAGTAATCAGGCAGTGGTTTGAATGAGAAATTGGAAAATGAGTAGGAGGGTGTCTGAATTGAGTTTTATTCATAAATAATAATAAGTAACTATTACAATAAAATTGAAGCCTCGCAGAGCAAGAGTCTTTGGCTTCTGGGGATCGGGCACCATTGAAGGCACCTAAGCAAAATCCACATTTAGGGCTGAACTGCCAGATGGAGGTAGAATTCTTATTGTTTCTACCTCCATATCTGATGGACTCAGCCCTGAATGTCAGGGGGGGAAAAGAACAATCTTTAGATAATAAAGATCGTTAAAAGATCATAATTGCTACGTGTCTGGCCACCTTAACGGACATTCCTCACATAACTCTGGTCCTGCAAATGGTAATTGCTGAGAAATGCAAACTGGACTTCAATGGGCAATGCTCATTATTCCTAAATCTAAATCTTCAATATTCATACAGTAGCTAGACTACAATTCAACAGAAGTTAAATTTTTTAGTATCCAATTTCCAGTATCCAGTCTCATTTACCCAAAAAACTGCTGCCAAGCAACACTAAACATAACTACAGTTTATGGAATTTGACTTCATATGAATATAAAAATGATCTGCAGGAAAAGTCAGACTGACACACAAGAAAATCTAGCTTTTATGTCTATTATATGATTGTCTTGAAAGAGCAGCACATTAAATAAGAACTTTCACTAACCCAAATTAACTTTGCATCGCCTGCATCAATACAATATATACATTGAATTTGTGGCCAACTATGTCCAGTGCCCATGATTTTTTATGGGACATCAGTTAACATTTGTTCATTTACCTTTTAAAATGTTTTAGCTGTATTAATTGGGAATGTACCAAATTTTGGTTGAAGATTTGGCTCACTTTTTATCTTGAGATCTTAGTTTGGACAAATCCTTGGTCAGGAGAAGGGTGACATTTTTCTTTTAAGATCCTACTAACAGAAGGCTTCCCACTGGAGAACTTTTACTTCTATGCATATAAATATATAGTAGTTGGTCTTCCTATTGGTGAGCCTAAACTTGGGGTTCTATTTATAATTGTTTGAGCCTTTGGGCTTGAGTGATCATAAAAGAAACCCCACATGTAACTAATCTCTATAACATTCATTATTTTTCCCAAACAGGTTTTTCTCTCCGTTTGCATCAATTCTTTGGGCATAAGTCTCCTAAAGTTATTGACACAAACGCTGTAGGATCAGGACGAGGGTGGCAATTGCTCTAGGGTTTCACATGATCAATAAGTCCAGCTGTGCAACATTCATCAGAAATGAATAGGCAACCATGTGGCAGTGCAGGAGCATGTTTGGACACAAGTACCTTAATGATTTGCTCCAATAGGCTCTTTCATTTTCGTCCTTTTGAGATGTCCCCTAATAATCTGCATTATAATCGTGAATAAAACTTAATTACAATAGTTGTGAGATTCTTGATTCTATGAATGGATTTGCTTTAGAGAAAAGAGTCAATAAACAAGGTAGTGGGTAATTCATGCACTCAATTCAATCAGCATGAATGTGAATTTAGGGTATATTCATTCTATCTCTACTCCATCCTTCATAACAGTCACCAGCTGATTTGTGCATCATCTCCTGGCCACCTCCTGCACAGCGAACATTGGCGGTCTGGGAGTTTGACGTCCATTTGATTTGACAATATGTGAGAATATTTTTTTTTCTCTAAAAGAGACTTCTTCTTAATGCCGCTTTAAAATATAATATTAAAATTACTGATATAATTCTTTTCTGACAACATTAAACAAAACCAGAAATAACCACTTTATTTCATGCCGTTAAACTTCAAATCCTGGGTAGATTTCGTCATGCCCTTGGCAGAAATTGTTCCTGGCTCTACTGCAGAAGTGAAGGATCCCTTCATGATTTCTACAGTAATTTGGAGATTAATGTTTTTCATTTTCTAATGCAGCAATTAAAAGACCAAACCCAAGGGATATATTATGTTTATTTATTCCAGCATTAATACTCAAAGTCAAAGAAACAGTTTGTACTCATATTGAATTGCAGTGCTTTTTATCGAGGCACATTATTTGTACCGAGGGGACTATTTATCACACTGTGTAAAAAAATTGATGCCAGAAAAACAGTATAAAAAGCTGTGTAAAATCAACAGGGAACTTATCAAGGTGTGTGTTTTATTTTACTCCGCCCAATAGCTGGAGTTGATGCCATTATTTTATACCACTACAGACCTTGCATAATCTATTACAGTCAATAGAAAAAAGTGTGTGAGTATTGGTGTTGATAAAACATTGAAAAAACACCAAAAAGAAATACAATAAAAAGAACACAGTATTTTCACACAAAATTTTTAAGCGGCTTCTTCCATTTACACCAGATTTTTACACAAAGGTACTGAAATGCAGCTTGATCGGAGGCCGACCTCTGCTTCACACTGTGTGCCCATACTCAGGTGGTTGCTGTAGTTTTTAGTGCAGGGACACAGTGCAGCGTAGGTAAGAGGATCCACTTCTCTGAACAACGCAGGGCTGAGGGAAGTGGATATACGCACCGTACAACTCTACTAGAATAGGTATTGATATGATGATCAGTCTGTTTGCAGTGTGGCATATATATATAGTGTGTTGCGGCTTTTACAAATAAATGGTAATAGGTAAACAGTCACAAAAGCATCTAATAAGTTATCTTATCAAAATTATCAAACTTAATTGTTCAAAAAGGAAAGCCCTGGAGCTATAAGTGCAGGGGCTGCATGACAAGGGATCCAAATGACCAGCAGCCAGATTACACTGGTTTATGTTTAGAGATTGCCAAAATCAGGTGCAACCTTGAAAGAGAGTGATGTGATGTCAGACAAAAATGCATTCACTTTCTTATCTTCTGAGCAGGTAGAAACATGGCCCCCTCCCTCTTTTTGCATATTTTGCAAATTTTGCAAAAATGTCAGAATTTTTCATCTTTATGTTTTCAAATGATCTATTAATAACTGAATGTGGATGTTTTCCTGAATGCAGTGTTATATTGTGTTTTCTGTATCTTTATACAGTATTAACTTGAGAGTCAACATTGTATTAATTCATGTTAACTATGATTGCTTGATGCAGGGAATGATTCTGATCTTCGTGGGGGTCAGCAAGGAATTTTTTCCCTCTTGAGGCATAATTGGCACTGGCTTCAAGTTGGATTTTTTGCCTCCCTCTGGATAAAAACATTGGATTTATGATAATGTATTTTAAGTTTTATTGTAAGTTAAAATTGTCACAGCAGCAGTAGGACCTTTCCAGAGTACTGCACAGGTAATTTTAGAAGAGGGAGAAAAGAGGTTCTCTCTTGTGACTGCACGGTGAATTAATAGATACAGACGCTACTACTGCTTGTGCTAGGTGACAGCCAGCTTGGATTTTTTTTATCATCGAGATACTGCAGATTTAGGACCGGCAGCAGGGCTGCTGAATTTCTTTCATGGTGGGACAAGGTAGCAGAGTTTGGGGTCATCCTCTCTGTAAGTAGAGGCAATCTAATACTTTAAATATTGCCTTGGGGTGAGGCTGGCAGGTCCTATTTATTGATAAAATGTGAATTAATGCTGTGGCCATTTTACCCATCTCTGTCTCCTGGTGTTTTTTTTATTAAGGTCTGTAACAGTGGGTCGGCTCAAGGCAAAGGTTCAATTGAAGAGTCCCCTTGTCATGTGCCTACTTTAAACAGTTGAATGCCTTTCTGATCTGTGGAATAATTGTGACCAGTGCTGCTCATGGTACCTAAGAAAGAATGATTCTAATACCAAAATATTAGAATAAGTAAGCAGAGCTCACCACGCTCATGGCGCATTTCTTCCATATGATAAAGCATCAAGAGGGTATGGCTTGAAACACATGGGCACTTAACTGTTATCTAACTGGATGTGCATAAATAAAAAAACTGATTTTTAAGAAGCTGCGGGTTGAGACCAATCCTGGTGGACACAACAGAAGGGAGTTAAATAAGAATGATTCTAATACATAGAAAATAAATGTAAAATTGTGGCACACTATACAAAAGAAAATAGGGTGATATTAGCAATAGAGGTTCTAAGCTTGATACATAAGAGATGGTTGCGCACCCAGTAATTAACTAATCAATGCTACATGCAGCAAATGGGCACTCTGTCTACTTAACGTCTGAAGGCACGAGGCATAAGGAAGAGAGGCACTTGGTCATGATACATATTGTATGCTATAAAGCACCCAAGAAAACTGTGAAATCAACTAAATTTCTACTTTGTGTGGTGGAGGAAAAGCCAACTCAATAAATATTTAAAGGCATTATGCAGATGGCTATTAGACCACCTAACCAATGATTGCTCTCAGTGTAATATGGCCTTGCTGCTAATTTTCTCTCTAACTAGTATATAAGAAAACAAGAGTTGCCATATCTGGACTGAAATACACAAAATTCTATCTGTAAGATTTTCTGACTCTGGAATACATAATTATTCTTTTTTTTGTTGTCAAATGTTTTATATATTATTAACAAATGTTAAATTAATCTACTCTATCAGTACTAAATCACAAGAAATCAAAACACGATTTTAACGACTGGGACCCATTACCATGCAAAGCACATTTAGGAAAAGCTGTTTTCCACTCACAGTTTAATGAAAAAGGTAACCAAGCACTTCCTAAAATGTAACCTTTTTTTTATAACTGCTTGTCAGTTCTGTACCAAGTTTGCTAAGCAACAAGGATTCAGGGGACACAAACAGACAAGACTTTGACTCTAAAGTGTGAGCCATATTTTGTTCCAAAAGAATGCTAGGAACTGTTTAACTGAAACATATGAATGTTAAAAGTGAAAAGAGGGTTTTTAGATGTATCAAGCTGAGACTTCATGGGAAGGGTATGCTGTACCTGAATAATAAACAAAACACTTGTGGGGTATATTTATTATTATTGTGTAAAAAGTGGAGTAAAACATCACTGGTGATGTTGCTCATAGCAGCCAATCAGATGTGTTGCTTTGATTTTCTAACTATTGAAATCTAATTGCTGATTGGTTGCCCTGGGCAACATCACCGTTATTGCTTCACTTTACTTTTTACACAGCATGATAAATACCCCTTGGTAATAAAAACAACACACAATTACTTTTTTAGTGGAGAATGGCCGCAGCTTATTTTATTTGCAACTAATTTTTGTTACAACATTCATTATCCTCTTGTATACATACATATAAGCCTAGACAGCCAAATTCCTTCATTAGGCCGCCTAACCAATTCTAGTTCCGCCTTTTAATTCCAGGCCAGGAAACTAGCCACAAATGATAAATTATCACTTTTCTGCAACAATTTTTTTTTTCTATTTATTTATTTATTTGTTTCTTTAAATTAACACGCGTGGGTGGAAGGGTAGCGGCATGGAGAGCATACCGGTTTTTATACCCCTCTAGCTGTTACCATGTGTAATGGAACATCCAGTAACCTCTTTCTATCTCTCCTGCAATCAATCTGAAGACTAGACCTGCATCAGCAACACTCCCGCACAGGTGAGTTTACCCTCCCACGATGGCTCTGAGTGCTAGGCGCACTCAGACATACTTCTTAGTAACTGATAATATTCTAACTAAAAGATCGAGGGCCTTATTTAAAAAAATCAACAACAGATTGAGTGCAGCAACAATATTCCATGCCATTCCCTACAATGCATCATTTGTTTTCCAAAATTCCAGTTTTGATGTGTAAGCTATTCATAAATGCTGGAAGTGGAATATTTAAAGTACTATCTATATGTTTTTCATACAGGCAAACATTTGCCCAGTTTTATAAGTTGCAGTTGAGTTGGGAGCTCATTTAATTGTTGTCATAAAAATGCCTGAGGTGGAATAGCAGATGGGCTAAAATATGAGGAGAAAGAAATAATGTGTAGCAGATTGGTGGTGGCTTGTAATTAAATAGATGCTGGTTTAATAACTAAACACTATGCTAAACATTTGGAATCATGAGATGCTATTATGTACAACAAGCTATTTGCTTTTTGAGGGCTTTAGGGCAAGGGCACATTGAGCGTTGGCTCAGCTGCTTTCAGACGACTATTTCTCTGCAGGCTGAAAAAAAAGGATCTGCTCCCTTCTATCTCTCCTATAGCTGTATTGTCAGGAAAATGGCCCAAAAATACCTGATTTCGTGTCTCAGGCCAATCTACACTTCCGCTCCACTACACATAGTTACATGGAGGTAGAAGCTGTGATTACCATACAGCTATAAGGAGAGGTAGAAGGGAGCATATCTGCTTCTCAGCCTGCAGAAAAAATGCGATTTAAAGGCCGCAGAGCTCCATGTTCTCTTGCCCTTAGGGTTATTTTAAGTGTTATACTGTGCAAAATAGAAAATCAATATATATGATACTAGTAAATAATGAAACTGAAAAACCTTTGGCAACAAAACCTAAAACACAATTTTTAGATATTACTGGAACAACAGCAGGGTGACCTAAAGTAAATGGGACCGGAGCACAATGACTCGAAAATAAATTTGGCTCAATTATTCCCTGCAGTTTATGTTGTTGTGTAGTACAAATATTAATGATATGGCAGCTTAAAAGGAGAAAGAAAGGTACAAACTAAGTAATCTTTATCAGAAAGGTCTATGTAAATACAGCCATAAGCACTCACAAAAACGCTGCACTGACTCTGAAAAAAGATTAGTTGTGTCTGTAATTCCTGTGCCAGAGACACGCAGCTTTTTGCAGTCTCCTCTCTCCTGCTCCCCCCCTTCCTCAAGAATGCAGGAAGTCAGCAGGAAGCTGACTCATAGTCTTACTAACTGAGCATATTCACTTGGTCTGGGTGTCTGTGCAGGAGTGAGGCATTATGGGAACTTTCTTCACAAAGCTCAGCATTTTTTCTTCCTGTTTTCTTCCTGTTCTGATCACCTGAACAGGAGAAATATGGGGAGACTTAAGGGCACTATTGAGACAACGGAAGGTATGCCTGCAGCTTGAGATTAACTCTTTATTAGCCTTTCCTTCTCCTTTAAACCATCATTGATAACCAACAAACTTTAAAAATAAATAAGCCATCAAATAAGTCCCTGAAGGTACAATATGACTTATAACCTCCAATTAAGTAAGGGTTGAGAAGTATTCCAACCAAACAAGTCCACCTACAGGACCAACCAGATGAATAGATGAGCCTTGGGGATGGATGTTTCTTTGCTCCCTCCTAAGTGTCAGTTAGAGGAAGGAGCAGCTGGAAACACCAGCTGCATCAAAGGACTCATAGACCACAATTTTATAGCTTAGGTGACTTCAATTATTGGTCTTATATTATATAATACAGTACAATGACTATTTGTTTTGATTAAATATAATTAATTTTTAAATGTAAATGCAAAAGTAAATGTTATCCTTCAGATCAGATAATAATTAGGTATAGCACCAGCTGGTTTGACCACTGAATCTGTGGGCTTTGCTGTTACTTGGTGGTTCTTTTCAATACCAGCTCCTCTTATGATGAATCATACTCAGCTTAACTTGGTACATCCATCTAGAAACAATAAAAATGTTAAAAATAGCTACTGTACATTTACTGCATGTTACATTCACATAACGTCTATGAATGTTAAATATGTGGGGATACTGTAAGGGTGAAGACACACAGAGCTACTAGTAGCAGCTACTTGTCGTGGCTACTAAATAGACAATGCTGATCATTTACTGATAATTGTCTCTATGTGTGTTTTAGCACGGGCAGTTCTCAGTATTGTCTACGGCAGGGTATTTTCTGGTGTTTAGTAGCCATGACAAGTACAGTAGCTGCTACTAGTAGTGTGTCTTCACTCTAAGGGCTCTTGCACACAAGGAGATTAGTCGCCCGCGACAAATCTCCCCGAAATGCCATCCCACCGGCGAAAATGTAAATCGCCGGTGGGATGGCATACGCAGCGGTGCGATTTCAGTGAAATCGCAGAAGTTTCCTCTCAAGGCAACTAATCTCCCCGTGTGCCAGAGCCCTAAGAGTCAAGCACAACACACACAGCAACCCAAAAAGCCACTGCATAGCTGTAACTCCCAGTATGACATACAAGAACCACTTTGGAAAAGGAGAGTGATGGCATTGCAGTAAAGTGGATACAGTGGGTTGCATGCCATTCTCAAGTACCATAAAATGAATGTTTATCAGATGTCTGTATAGTTAACACCCTTTATAATAATCCTTAATTACTATAACAACTATTTAATGATGGTTTATGTCACATTTCCACAGCTATTCATATAAGTATCACTTTTTTTTAAACACTCAGTTTGTTTTTGTTTTCTAATTGCCACACAATATAACCAAAATATCTACAAAAGAAACGAGTAGTACCACTTCAAGGTGACTTCAGATACTTTTTGTATAGTTTTACTAATGCCCCAATTGTAACTGGGTATCAACTACAATAATAATAATAGTCATCTTAAATGATACCTTACAATCATTCCATTCCTGTGCACTAAGTGACCAGAGGGGAGATAGGGGGAAATGAAAAGTATAGTAGATCAGTTATATCCTTACCTTTGTGCAAGTAAGTATTAGATTACACGAACAAATGCAATTTACTCACACTTTTTTATGCTTTAAAGGAGAAGGAAAAGCAAAGTCATCTGGGGTGCCAAAATGTTAGGCACCCCCAAGTGACTTTAATCGCTTACCTTGTACTCCGGGCTGGTGCCCCTGTTAGGAGAAAACAGGACCAGCCCGGGGTAGCTGTCGAGAGCGCTTTCTTCTTCCGTGTTTGCTCTGTCAGCAAAATCCCTGGGCCGGCGCATGCGCAGTAGAGTAAAAAGCTGACTTTTTTGTTAAAGTTCGGCTTTTCACTCTACTGTGCATGTGTAAGCGCGAACACGGAAGAGGAAGCGCTCGCTACAGGTACCCCGGGCTGGTGCAGTTTTCTCTGAACAGGGGCACCAGCCCGGGGTACAAGGTAAGCGGTTAAAGTCACTTTGGGGTGCCTAACATTTTGGTACCCCCAAGTGACTTAGCCTTCACCTTTAAAAGACAAGGCAACTAAAATATAATTTTTGCCTAATAAAAGAAACCAAAATTCTAAGCAGCTTTGCAATATACATTTATTACAAGTTTGTAATGGTTTTTGAGTTATTTGTATTTATAATTGCTATTAGAAGCAATGTTTGCCTGTGCTTTCTATTCCCTGCCCTGGTGGCTCAGACTGTTGAAACATTGTAACACAAGGCAGCAGACTGAGAGACCTGTATTGCTGGAGAAGCAAGACCTTTGCAACATTGTTTAAAATGTAACAACCAGGAGTTCAGCAAATGCTGCTTTCAGTAGCAATTACATTTACAAATAAGTTTAAAGCGCTAGAAATTTTTAATTGTTTCATATTGGAAAGTTGCTTAGAATTATGTTCTCTTTCATGTAAAAAATTATTTTTGGGGTTGACATGCCCTTTAAACTAATGCATGTTTTTCAATGCAGTGCATATTAAATATAATTTTTGTTCTTGGTTCCAAAAATGTATACTTCCATAAGTGGCTAGGTATACTGTAAGGGATTTTGATTGGTGGTAAGTCCTTTATATGAGGACTGGTTATTGTGACCAATCAGAAACAAGACAAGAATGAAAGAGAGATGCAAAAGGTCAAGAACAGGATAGGTAGCATCAGGATTTAGAAGGTGAAGAGTTAGGGACAGAAAGGAGTGGTATTCAGCAAGTGAAGAGACAGGGACTGGAACAGCAACAGGACCAAACAGGAACAAAACTAGGACCAAAGCAGTAACAGAAGTACTAAGACCAAAGGGAAGCAAGAACTAGGGATAATTCACAGTCTTCAAGCTAAAAGAGCAAGTAAATGGGGTCAATGAAGGGTTAAAATAGGGCTCGACTAACTCTGATTGGCTGACCAACAATTCTGCTGCAGGGTTGTGATGAAAGAGCAGAGTGAAAACCTGAGAATTAATGAGGATAAGGGGACTCACCAGCTCTTCTCCTGGCCTAATGGTTAAGACGAGTGGCCAGAAACATATAGGTTCCTGTCTTGGAGCCCATCTGATTCTTATATTTACAGAGGGATTTGACTAAAGAGGCAAGAAGAATTAGTAGCGATAAAGAATTAGTGAGTTTTGATATTATAATGAATGCAGGCTTCTGCTCTGATTATGCCTAAACATCACTCATCCCTAATGTCTCAATCAATTGTGTCTTATATAAATGTAAATACAGACCAATCCCATGGGAAGTAATGATGCATGGGTTCATGCTAAGATTAGTTATAGGGATATCCATGAGCTGCTACAAGTGCAGCTATAGAGAGCTTTCTGTTCAGAACTCCTACTGCCTCCAAGAAATAAAAACAACAGTCATGCTCCAAAGTAGTGTGTGCCTTGGTCTTAAATGAGCCCACTGGCCCATTTAAACCTACATAATCATAAACTACTAGTACATAATTCCACTGCTTAGCAATAACATATTAATTCCAGCTGGTTTATAACCATATTTTTTTTTTTAAGTTTTCTGTGGTGCTGCTGTATATTTTGGCATTGCTGAGAGAACAAATAAAAGATGCCTTGGCAGGCATGAAGCGCAGTGATCACTGAACTGGTCATAGTAGAACTACACTATATATTTGTTATGATATTTTGAAATAGAGCAGCGTGATTGTTAATTAAAAGTAACCAGCAAGCCCAGAGGGAAGGGGAGGGGGCAGCTGATTTCTTGATAAAACTAAGCTGTCTTTTTCTCTTGCTTTATTTGTTGCAAGGCAGGCAGAGCCCATCAGGTGGAAAGCTTTGTGGCCTCAGTGAATCGGCTAAGGAAGGATTAAATCAAGTAGTCATCCTGGGGTCACTGAAAGGCTACACTTCATGAATGAATTAATTACAGTAGTACCTTCATTCAGGATGTGTGCTTATATTAAAGGCTACCTACATTTGGGGGCAGATTTGTAAAAAAAAAACCAAGATCCCCCCAAAAATGCAGACAAAACATGCAGCTTCTTGGGGTTTTTCTTCATAATGCTGCCTTATTTAATAAGAACTCGAACCAAATAGGTTCTCAAAAAAAAAGTTGCAAGCTGGCAAAAATCTAATTTTTTTCATTAATTTTTATGAAGCTGAAAAAATACCAAGCTGTTGCTTATCCATCCTTTGGCCATTACTGTCTGTTTTCCCAGTAAACTGGTAAAATAAATAAAGTTGATAAAGTATATTCCTATAGACTTCTATATGGCCTCACCAGCTTTTACTTCCCAACTTTTTTCTCGAGATTTTTTGTCTTTTTTATTTTCTTTAATAATTTTTCAATTTCATAACATATACGCAGGTTTTTTTTCTCGAGAAAAAAATTACAACCCCATTTTTGATAAACCTGCCCATAAAATGTTATACAATGTTCTGCACATCACTATTGTCAATTTAGGTAAATTCAAGGCAAAAACCCTATTGCTTCAGTTTGCTTGATTATAGAAATTTAGGGGCACATTTACTAATCCACAAATCCAAATTCCGAATGGGAAAAAATCGGATTGGAAATTAAAATTTTGCGACTTTTTCATCGACGTCGCAGGTTTTTCATATTTTGCGAGATTTTTTTGTCGCCGTCATGACTTTATCGTATTTTGCGAGACTTTTTTGTCGCCGTCGCGATTTTTTCGTATTGAGCAATTGTAAACGGCGGAAAAACCAATCAGATTTTTTCGCGACGCCGACGAAAAAATTGCGGAAACTATACGATAAAGTCGTAACGGCGACGAAAAAATTTCGGGACATACGAAAAAGTTGTGACGCCGACGAAAAAGTTGCAAAAATACCGATCATTACGAAAAACACCTTCGGACGCTTTCGGCCCGTTCGTGCATTAGTAAATCTGCCTCTTATAGTCATTAATTCTACCACCTATGTGCCTATATGTGGTCATCAGACTCCTTGGTCCCCATTAATATTCTTATATGTTATATTTGCTATTTTATTTTATTGCTAATATTAGTTGGAATTGAAGGTTAGTATTCCATATTTATAAATAATCTTAACGGCAATATACAAATTATTTGGAGTATCAATAGGAATACGTAATGCAATCATATATACATTGGTGTGCATAGGTGCCATTTATTTGAAATATGGGAAATATGTAGGTATATTGTGGCCTTCTTTACATGCCACATACAGTATTATAATCTGTTATAGTTATGGTGGGAATCACAAGTGCAGTTAAGATTTTTGGTACCAATATGTGTAAATAAGTTTCCAAAACTGCTGCAGAATTCAGATTGTCATGTTATTTTCAAAAGCCAAAATTTCACTTTGGTGATGTGTAGTATGTATTTTGATTTTATTTTTATACTTATACTTATACTAGCCTGGATTTCTGAAAAATTATCTTACTGCTTTTTACTTCTAAATAAACCAAGTCATGCCAGATGTGATATCTTAGAGGGGGCAGTATATAAGAGATAGGCAGAGCATAGGCCAATGGCATTAGACCTGCCACAAGCAAGCAAGTTTAGTTCCAGAAATATCTGAAAACTAAAAGAATATGCATCAACATAGATTAGAATGGTATAGTAGGGATAGAGGTTGGGCAATCCTGGTTTTAATAGTATACATAGTAACCATATACATTGTCTTTAAATGGTTCTATGATGAATGAGAGACAAATCCATCTGTTTGGGAAAAATAAATTCAAGCTTTTTAAATAAACTGAGAATGTATTCTGGCTATATTCCACAGTTTCATTGGTTGCTGGGTGAGATAAAAACACTGCAACCACAAATTCATTTTCCACTGTAAAGTGCCTTAAATTAAATGTTGCTGAATTTAAACAAATAAGTTTCTTTTTTTGTTAAAGGGATAGTGCCAGTATATATGTTAGGAATGGCACCTTTTTATTTAAAAACATTGGAATATTGGTTGTGTACCTGCCTGACATCTGGGCCTTTTGCTTAATAGGCTTATTTAGTTGGGATGCTGCCCACATTCGCCTATACATGATTCTTTTAATTAAGTCTTTGCAAAAAATGCCTATGGGATTTGCAGGAAAATTCCAGCATTCTTATATTATTCCTTATGTTTCAATATTAAATTGTTCTTGCCTGGAAATGTGCTCATATAATGTGTTGTCTAGTGGTAAAGGTTAAAGGTTGACTCCTAGACAGCTAATTGAGTGGCAGTTCAGCCCAGAGTGGAGAATGCGACAATATTGTATAACCTAAAACCTTAATACATTTTCTTGGGTATCTCCCAAGATACATTGTACATAGTGGTGGCCAAGACGGGATTTTTACATAAGGAGCTGAGATCTTTGATAAAAACATGTTATTGACGGCATGAGTCCTCTTTGTGTAGAATGTATGCGCATGCAGGCAGTGCAATGAATAATACATGGCAAGAGGGAATGTGCATTGATCATTTTCTCGTGCATCTGTTTGCGACAATATTTTACAAGATTAGTGCTTTAATTAGCCTGCATGCTCCAACAATTCATAAGTGGTTCTGTAGTTTTAGTGGCATTTGTATCTTATGGCTTTATAGAATCTGTAAAGTCAGCCATACAAGGAGTGATCTTTGTGTTTACCAACCAATCAATCCACAGGTTAAAAAAATGTAATTAGTAAGATATCCGCTCCATGTAGCTCGACACAGGCTGGGCCTGTCAATGGAGCTATAGAGGTGTGTGCATAAAAGCGGATCTGCTTTTCTTCCATGTCAATAACAAAAACCTGCCATATATGGCCCAATAAGTTGCTGACTTGCTGTGGAGTGGTTGAGTTGGCAGTCAGTGTTGCTCTTTTGTATGACCAGCTTTCACCCCTTAATAAATTAGCAGTTAGTAAGAGTTAATAAAATGATTACACTTTGATTACACATAATACAGCTCTGTTTATTTGATTCAGGTTAAACATAGGTATATATTGCCCTCTCTCTATTTTTTCAAATCACAGAACATTTGACTAATTTGCCTATTGTCTGGCTAGAATGGTTTGCTTCTGTATAAAAAAGCTGGCTTGTAATGGCAAAGGTTTCCCTGTATAATCCTGATTAGATTTTGAAGTGATTATTTAGGATATTTTTTGCTTTAGTATATTAGTGGTGACTATTAGAATTTAAACTTGAAGCAGGGCTGTTGCTGCATTCTGTTTGCAAAAATGTATAAACAATATATGTGTATATATATAAAATATATATTTATATAATATGTACCTAGAGATAATAAACAACTTAGGTGTCGACACCCCTTCAAAAAACAACTTCTGAAGTCCTAATCTTTCACTTTACACGTAATTTTACACTGTTATAAAAAGCCCAGCTGCCCTCTGAAATGAAACCATCAAAAGCCCCACATCAAATAGGTAGTAAAGTCAGGATTTAGCTATTGATGGCAATCCTCCCAGATATAGGCATCTGCTTTGATGTAAAGTACAGAGGTAAAGGTCATGATGTAATCACATATGTGCAGGAGAAATAGCCAAGGATTAGCTCGCCTGGCCACTAATTGCCCAGCTTCGGGAACCAGAGGGATGGAGTCAATAGACTGGGTGCAGGAGATAACCTTTTAGCCGATTGATTTCACACGTGCATGACTCACCTTTGTCTCAAATGACTGCACTTTCCCAAGGGGATTGTCAAACATTTATATTTCATGTCTGGCAGAGAATAGATAATGTTTTACCTGAAAGGCTCAGCAATCACTTACCCCAAGGTTTTCCTTTTTTAAAAAAAAAAAAATAGTTTAGCATGATTATAACGTGTGAGGGTACCATGTGCTTTTGTCAATTCTTTGTATTATAAAATGAATGCTTAATTACATTTCTATAATACAGTAATTCTAATTATTCAAAATATGGTTTATTTTATGATCACAAAGATGAGCTTGTATGGCAGAATAATCTTCAGACTTGCTGTGGACCCAAACTCAAAGGGTACTGAATTCAACTGGAAAAAGTGGATTTTTAAAGGCTTGGGTTATAGAATTCCTCCCATGAAGTGAAAGTGACTTGCTGGCAGGGTTTAAAATTGGTTGGAGAAGAGAAAGAAATGGCGTATACTGTATGTTTCAAACAATTTACTATTTGTTTCAGGAGTTGATTCAGGATGCTATCCAATAGGCAATTTCACTTTGTGAGCCTGGATGTGCAAAGGCCACAGAGGCCTGAGCCACCATTCTGTAATTTCTTTAAGGCTGTCTCTCCTCCTATTATTTTCACACATCCTTTTTTTTCCTCCGTCTCTGAAGATGTTTTTTTTTAAACTGTTGTTCCACTGTTATTAATCTCAGTGCAGCTGTTTCTTTCTTCTCTATTTCCCCCACATATCTCTTTTGACCATTCCCTCAGTTCCCTCTTTTTACTCAGTTTGCATTCTTCTCTTTTGCTCTCTACTCTCTTCTGTTATGCTCTTTTTCTTTATATCTTCTTTCATATTGTAATATCTTCCTTTTCTGGCCCTCTCTTTTCATCTTTGCCTTAACTTTTCTGCTTCCCCATCCACCTCTTCTCATACTCCACTTCCTTTGGAGCTCGCCTGTTGCTTTTAATCAAGGTGCATCTTGTTGCGCGTGCATGTCAGTGCTTGAAATGTGCATCTGCTGAGTATGCATGTCCATTATGTTAGCATCTCTGCCACACCTGTTAGCATCTACTGCATGTTATGTTACTCTTTGCGCATGTAGCCTAAGGCAATATAAATTGTAGCTGGTCTTCCAGAGGCATTTTGCTTTGTTCCTTTGGATTAATTTAGTGGTTTTTACAATAATGTAACTTGATATACTTAAAGCAAAGTGTTTTGCTCTAAAGGGACACACATGATAGCTGGTTCAGTACCGTTGAAAAAGAAGCAAATAGACAGTACTGCATGCCTGAGACCCATCAGGACATTCTGAGATACAGTATCATCACTGCAGAATAGTTGAGTTCTTTATCATGCAAATATTAACTTGTCATACTCCTATGGAAATAAATGATGGAGTAGGTAAACCAGAGAGATCGAGAGAAAGCGCTGGTTGATTCACATATTTGGTCATTTGCTGAACAGGGGTTTGGATTGAAATAACTACAAATGCACAGTGTTTGCATGGGGAATGCAGAGTATTTAACTTTCAATTGTAGGAAACCGGGGGACTGGCCTCAAATTTTTGGTGGTGTGGCCTAATTACATAAATTTGTGACATGATCACACACTGTTCCTATACTTTAGAAAGTTTACAGTGCATTCACACAAGGAGGTTTTTTTTTGGAAATTCTGAAAACTCAGGGGATTTGCTTAAAGCCTCGGGAGACTGTGGCAGGGGCACCTAATCTGGGCAATGTTTGGGATTATCGGGGGAGTTGACAACTCTGGGAATGAGATTAGGTATTGAAGTATTGTCTGGAGTCCTTCAGATCCAAGGAAAATATTTGCAATATATAATCTATAAAGGCCCTGCATGGGTCTCATTGGGTAGTTCTGCACCCAACCTGCAGTCGCTTGACCTACATCAGACCTGCAGAATTAATTTTTACCTGCTTAAAACCACTAACCAATCTGACTCACAACTGAATTAACCACAGTCCAACCTGGCTGCAAGTAATGTGGAGAAGCCTACTGTCAGATTGGCAACTTGACCCGGGACCAGTCGACCTGCACCCATAGCTGATTGCCCATCTGCAATTCCCTACAGAAATCTGCTAAATACCTTTTTAAAAAAAGCAGTGTCCTTCTCTGTACCACCTGCTTCCAGGAAGCATTCCTTGTTAGCAATATCATGGTAATATGTGGGTGGCGAGAATTATTAAGCAAACATTTTCTCTGTAACATTTAAGATTATTTGTATTTGTTTCCAGGTAAGTTTAATTCATAAATCAAATGAAATAAACTTGTTTACTTTTTGCTTGATACGGATATATACTTCACAAGTGTAAAAATCTCCTCTAATGAGTCTGTTAGGAAAACATTAAGGAAACATATACTGTATATACAGAATAAATTACCTTTTTTACTATTGACCTCAGATAAACCTCCTGCAGAAAAGAGATTTCCTTTCTAAATAATGGGATAGTAGTGCACTTGTGCCAGTTGATTGCTCGTGCTGCATCCGTTTTAGTCATTAAAATAAAGCATTTTTTTTTACAAGGCTTGTTTTTGCAGAGTAAGCAGTTTAATGGGTACATTAACCCACAAAATGAGACACATTTGAAAATCGTTTTATTTAAATACAATTTAAAATGCATTTTATAAAATGTTTTCCCTACATATACTAATATCATTATCATTCATAAACATGTTTCATTTTTATATCATTGGTTTTATATCATTGGTTTAATGATGCCATGCTGATTTATCTAAGTGCTCCCTCAGTTTATGGAGATATATTTAATACTAAAAAGAAAATTCATTTGAAATAAGGGAGACAGAATCCAGGGAAGGAAACCAATTTTGGCTCCTAAAATTTACATGAAAATGGGAATTCAGTAGCACAACTTGGTTTTCATTGGCCTCACTTAGATGGAGGGGAGTGTTATTGTAGCATCAAAGCACCTCTTCCTGCCTTCAGCAGCTCCCCATCCATTTCCTTTGGAAACAAGCTGCTCATGGCAGATGCCGTCAGCATCACACTTTGATTGCTCAGAATGCAAAAATCAATTACCATTTTAATTAAGATAATCAATGCTAAGAATAGCATTTATTTGGCTGTTAGTACAGGTAAAGGACCCTTTATCCAGAATGCTCAGGACCAAGAGTATTCTGGATAAAGGGTATTTTCTGTATTTTGGATCTCCATACCGTAAGTCTACTTAAAAAACAGTAAAATATTAATAAACCCAATAGGATTGTTTTGCATCCAATAAGGATTAATTATATCTTTGTTGGGATCAAATACAAGGTACTGTTTTATTATTACAGAGAAAAAAGAAATCAATTTAAAAAAATCTGACTTATTTGATTATAATGGAGTCTATGGGAGACAGGCTTTCCGTAATTCGGAGCTTTCTGGATAATGGGTTTCCGGATAACAGATCCCATACCTGTATGACCAAATTTCAGGGTGAATAAATGAAGAAACTGCACATTGTTAGAACCTGGTGGTATTTGTTGATGTATAGCTGCTGAATCTCATTTAAATAGTAACCAAAATGGTTCTAATATCATTTGAATGTACGTTTAGGACTTCCACTAGAATTAATCAGAATGTCACGGAAGCACAAAAGTAAGTTGACATATAAAAATTATCAAAATAACCTAATTAATCAAATATATAATAATGATTACAATTAAATAGCAAAGTTTGTCATTTTGTGTGTATAGCTCCACGAGGGCTCATAACTTTTCTTTGCACTTTTTACCCTGCCTTCCATGCTGTCTGAATTTCCTAACGTCCCTGCACTCCATTTTAGAGCACAGAGAACTATGGCTATAAATACAGCATTGTCTATTTTCAACATTGCTATATTCATAAGGGGTTTGTGGGGGATGGCATGTACTTATATTTATATCTACAGAAAATAAACATTTGTTTAGCTGTACTGCTATTTCAAATATTCTGCAGAAAATATTCAGTTAGCTACTTAAAGCTCTAAATGGTAATTGTAAAACAGAAGACTTTTTCCTAGTCAAAATGCTGGTTATACACGATAGAATAATATTCCTAATACACAGAACTACTGAGATTGCTTGATGATTATTACATCATTTGAAATGTGGGTTTGCTTTCCCTACATTAATAAATGTAATTTCCTTTTTATGTAATTGCATTTTCCACATAATCATTAACTTTTCCTCAGAAAAACCTACCCAAACGCTACCCATCAGCATAAAATCATTGCCATAATTTCACCATTTCTGTTTTTTTTTTTTTTTGTAAAATAAAATGTATAAATCATGTTTGACTTATGTTTTCAGACTATTGGCCTTAGTTGAATAATTTAATCAAAATGTCAGCCTCCCTTAATATTTATAGCATAATAATCATTTCCGCAAAAGGTCAAATATAATCAATCACACATAAGAAAACGATTCGAGCTGAATGCTTGGCATTTTCCGCTTTGTGTGTATATTGATGTCATCTGTGACATTTCTGTATTTTATCAGAACATCCAATTCCGAATTGTATTTTTCCATCTCAAAAAATTGCAGACAGCCAAGGTGGTAGATAACGACTGAGAACTAGGTCACTAGTATGTGAGATACTAAACAAGGTCACTGCCATACATTTAAGACAGAATGTATAATATTCTAGCTTCTTGTTCATTGTCTTGATGCACTTTGACTTGAAGTGCAAACACATACTGTACAAAACCTTCTGTTGATACCAAAATGGAAAGCCACAATATCAAGTTCAGGGCCATTTGAATGTCTGGTTGCTCTAAAGCAAATTCAGTGGCTGTCAGAGATCTTCCCATACAGTGCCATAAGAAAAGAGAGTCCTATCTATATACCCCTAGGGAAAGACACAAGTTGGATACAGACCAAAAAATACATCAAGACACTGGGCAGCCATAAATTCACATGGCCATTGGTATGCATCCTTAGTGCTGTTCTGGGAAGTACTCAGGAAGTGGTGCTGTACAGAGGCTGAACCTTTGTCTATTGTATTAGGGTAAAGAATTCAGCAAGCTTTTAAATAGTGCTCAGTTCAGTGGTTTGTCACCAGCAGAACATTTGTGAAAACACAGAAAAAAAAATGTCACCAGCTCAGCTTTTTCTGCAAAACAGACATTCTGTCACCTTTTCATCATTCATTGTTAACAGGGTTGGACTTGGCCAGGGGGACACTGAGAAAAACACAGTGGGCTCCAACAAGCCAGACCCACTCCCCTCCAGAAACTAAAGGTGCTCACCCCCTGACCGCCCCGCCCCCCCATCCCAGCTGCAAGGGAGAAGTAGAAGGTACATATAGGGGGTCCAGGGGTTCGGCGTCTAGTATGCCTTGAGGAGAAGCTCATGAGGGGGCCCCAGAGGTGGCAGCCCCAGTGGCCCCAGACACTCAAGTCCGAAAATGGTTGTTAAGCACTAATGCATAGATTTCCAATCACTGGGTCTAACCAGCCTGGCATGGTCCAAAGGAGGGCATGTTGACCCAACCTAAAGGCTATTTAGAGCGAGGTTTGGGATTATTTTAGGTCTGGATTTCTGAATCTGAAAAACTCTGTTTTGCCTATTTATTATGCTATGTAACATGTATTATGTCCGCTTAGACCTCCTGTAATCCTTTAAAGTCAATGGGAAAATCCAGGTATCAAGTAAATTTAAGACTGTCTCTTCCTGCAATCCTATTCCTTTTTGCTCCAAAAGTGACATTGTTTGCCTTGACCAAAAGCTTAATGCAGTGCTTGAAAAAGGTTCTTCAGGTCCTTGTTGAAGTAAACCCGACAAAAATATGCAGAAACTAGGTTGGCTGGCAAGAAAGCACAGACTCGGAAAGACTAATACTGCGATAAATATCCATACTCTTTTTTTGCCCTTAAAGACTATGCCCAAGTAGCCAGCCATATAAGAAAACACAGCTTTAACGTTTAAAGATCTGTACACACCTCAACATATAATATATACAAAATGAAATGTTTGTATAGGTACAGATTACCTTAAGTGAAGCTCTTATGTACATTTAAAGCGGCGGTTCCCGTTCAAAACAAAATTGTTCATATGGCTTTCTTTTCACTGAAAAAGTATTTTTTCAATGTATTTGCATTACCAAAAATAAATGGTTTAGGAGATATCCACTCGCAAATATCCAATGCACTGCAAAAAGTCTTCTGAAAGATCTTACCAGACTGCCAGTTCAGTCTAATTAATAAAAAATATAAAGGGGACATGCGCAGGCAGTGCCCATATGACAAAATATGCGCTTAAAGTTCACCTCTAAGTTAACTTTTAATGTGTTGTAGAATGGCCAATTTTGTTGTTCTTCATTTTTTAACTTTTATAGTTTTTTAATTATTTGCCTTCTTCTACTGACTCTGTCCAGCTTTTAATGGGGGTCACTGACCACAGCAGCCAAAAAATCTATTGCTCTGTGAGGCTTCAATTTTATTGTTACTTTTTATTTCTATTCAGTCCCTCTACTATTCATAGATCAGTCACTCTCACAAACCACTCCCTGGTTACTAAGGTAAATTGAACCCTAGCAACCAGATAGCTGCTGAAATTTCAAACTGGAGAGCTGCAGAACAAAAGGTAAAATCATTAAAAAAAATTGCCAATAAAAAAAGTAAGACCAATTGCAAATTGTCTCAGAATAGCACTCTCTACATCATGCTAAAAGTTAACTCAAGGTGAACAACCTATTTAAGAAGGACTGCATCAGTGGTTAAAGGAAGCCCTGCAGAAACTGTGTGTGGAATTCTCTGGAATTCGCTCCCACAAACTGTCAGACTTTCTCCCAATCCCTCTGCCTTCAAGAGACCTCTAAAAACACATTTATTCAGAGAAGCTTACCCCAATCTAGTTTAGCAATACCCTGTGCCACACCTCTCACAACTCTGGTCATACCCATTCCCACACCTTGTGTCTCAACCCTTTCTCCTTGTAGATTGTAAGCTCTTTGGGCAGGGCCCTCTTCAACTCTTGTATCGGTTATTGATTGCTTTATATGTTACTCTGTATGTCCAATGTATGAAACCCACTTATTGTACAGTGCTGCGGAATATGTTGGCGCTTTATAAATAAATGTTAATGTAATGTGTGTGGCATAAGACTAAGAAAGAGAGTCGGAGAACCCCTGCTCCGGGAAGATCTTTCAGAAAGCTTATCCGCGATGCATTGGAAATTTGCGAGTGGATATCTCCTAAACCATTTATTTATGGTAATGCAAATATATTGAAAAAATACTTGTTTAGTGAAAATAAAGGCATATAAACAATTTTGTTTTGAAGTTGAACCTCCCCTTTAATGGTGAGAAGTGCTGCTTGTTTTAGAATAATGTGATAATGCTGACAGCATGCATTGTGTTTATGTGTGTTTCTCTCCAAGCAGTGGGTGTTTTTTGGTTGGATGCTTAGGATGTTCAGTAATTTGGCTGGATGTTTAGGGCACATGGATTTTTCTTCTGTTCATAATCAGATTTACAGAAATGACTCAAGGGGCATGTCAGAATCTCACATACAGAATTGGCTTACATTAAAATTGGGATTCTCTGAAGTATCAAGGAGCAGCTGTTGCTATTTCCTGGCTCATTCTCAAGTTACGAGAGGTCACAAATACAGTAAAAAAAAAAAAAAAAAAATTGTTCGCAAATGTGGAAAAGGAAATCGCATGTTGTCTATAAACATCCATTAATGGACAGTCTCTATTTATTTCCTTTCTTTTATATCCATTTAAAGGTCAACGGAGTAGAGGAAGGAAAACTGGTAGAATCTATAAAACAATTACACACAATTATTTACAATTCAGAGACAGACAACAGATGTCTAGCCATTGCAGAAATATAAAGGATGCCCAATGGAAGCAGGGTATGCAATTTCAGCAATATATTAATGAAAAGGCATTATGGAACTGTCAGGGGAAAGAAACTGCTAAGAGACATGACTAGTGTAATAGCATTGAACCATGGCATGCTATATTAATCCAACTGCAATAAATGTTATGTGTTAGACTAGAAATTAGAAATACAGTGTGCAGAACAAGATGAATAGAACTAAATGAGGATACTTAAATCCCAATAAATTTGTCAGGTTTGAACATAAAACTGGCTGATTTTAATGTTGTAATGCATATAGCTGCTGACAATTGCATTAGTCAAAACAATTTCCATGATTTCTTGGCCTAATTTAATTTGTTTGCACTACTTTTTTTCTGTGGAATTTGAAACTGTCCTCCTAGATTTTCATGTGCAGATCCGGGGGGGGGGGGGGTGTCTAATTCTTCTTATGAAGAAAAGCTATGAGTAGGTTGCACTCTGCACCTTGATTAACGATGCTGTGCAAGGCACAGGGCACAGAGCTGTCAGGTGCAGGAGACTCTGTACTTAGCTTCCAGGGTCTCCTGCACCTTATTGCCCCTGCAGGGTTGCCACCTTGCCAGTATTTCACTAGCCTAGTTGGTAAAATACCAGCCAGGGTCAGAATTAGAAATTTACCGGCAATGTCCTTGTCAGTAATATGTAATCCCTAATGTTCTGCCTCAGGCCCACCCTTATTTGGCCTCCACCTCATCCAACCCCCACACCCCCTCCATCTTCTCTGCTTTTCCAGATAGTTTAGAAGCTGTGCTCCCCTCTGCATCATAGCCTTGCCCCCTTTACATCATAGCTCCACCCAATTTAGGGTCCATAAAAAAGGTGGCAACCCTATTGTCCCAGTGTTCCCTTCCTTGGACTCTCTAGTACCTAATCATGCTGGCATTGGGCTCCAGATGGCTCTAATCTCAGTCTGCAAAGATCTTACAATTTCTTCTTTGGCATGTGATTGCCCTTCTCTACATCTGAGGGTTTCTTGCATCAATTTATTTGTCAGTGTATGCAGCTGTAAAAGCAATGTTTTATCTGTTCATTATCCACAGGAGGGCCCAAAAGTTACACCTGTAAAGGCCCCAGTAGTTCAACTACATTCTACTACTACTACATAGTTCATGTACTAAGTTATGATCAGAATGTTTGTCATTGCAATGGTTGATTGATAGATAGAAGCTCGATAAAGTGTTCTTAATATACTCATGCATTTTTCTTTTCTGTTTTGTTAACATAGTCTATTCTCTAGTCCCAGAACAAAAGTCCCTTTTCTACAGTATTTTGCTAAATAAAGTTTGTTTTATATGTTGTTTCATTTTTTACATTTTTTACAGATTCCAATTCTTGGTATACTGGCGAAACTTTAGTCACTCTTAAGAAATACAAATAATATGTATTACATGGGTTAGTGCAGTAAATGTGCAGCCAGAGTTCTCCCAATGTGATATTTAGGGGCAGATTTATCACAGGCAAACTCACCTACTTTATATTCATTCCTATGGGATTTCTAGAATAGGGTAACCAGATCACTTGAAAATTCAGTGTCATGTCTAGCTAGAAGGGCTGAACTGAGTGCAATTAAATATAAATGCAATCACTGCAGCCCTGCAACATGCATTTGTTAGACATGCCCCTGAATTTTCAAGTGATCTGGTTACCCTATTTTAGAAGTGTATTTATCCAATTGTGAACTCTAACTTTTACCCATTGATAAATACGCTTCTAAAAATCCCCTAAGAATAAATAAAAAAAGGATACATTTTTTAGTGGTGAACTCTAATCTCACATTTTGATAAACATGTTATCCCACATCATTTCTGCAGCTATTTACTCAGTTCAAAGAGTACTCAGCATGACCAAAATTCTATTTGTGATAACAGTGATTGCATCTGTAGGTATTATGTACTTTAAATTTATAATACAGAAACAGCTATCCTTAACTATGAGTGGGGCAAGATGCCAGGGATGGCAAGTTATTAATTCTACCAGATTTAAGAAGGGTTAATAGTGCCAGTAAGTATTAATATTATATTAGTATTAATTTTTAATGTCTTTCTTCATTTTAAAGCCATATCCCTAATTATCTTGTACGTCCCAGCCCAATATATCTTGTTTTATCCCTCACACTGTTGGCTCTGTTGGGAACCTGTTTTTATAATGTATACTGTTCTTTGTTCTGCAGAGATTGACATGAGTTCTTCTTCTAGAAGCAAATTGCCTTGTGAAACAAAATAATGAGTTCTGGTCAGATATTATCCACCTTAGGATTAAGGAAAATCACTAAGCTGCTCCCTAGGCCTTGCTACACGACTTCATTTCACATTTCTCTTTAATGCAATTGCACTCAAAAATTTTGGACTAGTATTGCATCCTTTCTGCTGCAAAATTAAATTTTTAGGCGCAAGTCTGATGCACCTGTTGGCTCCCGGACGTTTGCATGATGTAGGTTTGGATACAGGTACCTTTAATGAATGCCGTTCAATTTTTCCACAATTTCAACTGTGGTTATAAATAAGCTATTCTGTCTGCCATTATTCTATGGCAGGAGAATTCAAATAAAATAGCTGTTAGCTGCCAACATATTCCCCCCTATATTTAGCTTTGTCATAAGAATAAGAAGATTTGTTTTAAATATATAATATTTCCTATTGAAAAATGTCATATTAATGGTTATTTTATGTCTGAAACACAGGTCTATGGTTTGGTTTTTTTTTTTTTATAAATTACAGGAAAATATATCTTATACCGAGCAACAAAAGTACATTTTTCTCTATGTGAAATGACCCCGTGTATAATAATGAGTCAGTAATGCTACACAAATGTAAGCAGACAATGCATGGCCATACTGTGGAGTTCAGGAATGTGTAGCGTCTTAACTTTTGGCCTGATGTTAAAAAGATAGATACAGTAAAAAAGAGAAGCCTGATTATCTTGACAATAGAGGATGTACTGTGTAAGAAGCAGCTGATGTTGGATAGCAATGCAGATTGTGGAGCTGCCACAGAAATGTTTGCTAAATTCCATGGAAACCACAAAATAAATATTAGAAACAGCTGTATTTCTGCTATTCCCTTTAGAATGGATTATCAGAAATACTGACTTGGCTTAATTGCTTGCCTGCCGTAGAACGTAAATTGTCTGCGTCACTGGCTGTAAGGGACCTACTGGCTCCATATACAATTCATGTTTCTAAGTTACACTTCCTAGAAACTTCCTAGAAAAACAAAGCAGTGGAATATCAAATTGCCTTCCCATAGTTTGGAGCTTTATGGATATTGGGTTTCTGTAGATCCAATACCTATAGTATGCTTTAGCTGTACAAAACTTACTCAGATCCCCTATAACCACAATGCTGCCCTATAGGTCGGTCCAAGGGTCAAAGGGTCCATAACCCTTGTTATGAACTGATGCACACATCACACATAATTCAGTACTTACTTGGGCCCACCCACCATGCACACACATACACTGTACAAAATGATTTTTTATGCATGTCACACAAATATAGGGAAACAATAGCTCATATGTTTTTTATAAAGATAAATGGCAATTTTTATGGGAGATAGCTCTTAGTACAAGTTGATCCAGGAACAGGTCCGATTGCCATCTTGGAGTCAGGAAGGATTCTTTTCCCCTCTGCGGCAAATTAGAGAGGCTCCAGAAGGGTTTTTTTTGCCTTCCTCTGGATCAACTAGCGATTAGGCAGGTTATATATAGGCATTATGGTTGAACTCAGTGGCGTAGCGTGGGCTTTCGTCGCCTGGGGCCGACCGGAAATTTGCCGCCCCTCTATTTAGTTATTCTTAAAAAGTTCCCCCAATAGAAAGTGCCCCCATACACAGTGCCCCCATAAACAGTGCCCCCAATTGCCCCATACAAAGTGCCCCTAATAGGAAGTGCCCCCATACACAGTGCCCCAATTGCCCCATACACAGTGTCCCCATAGACAATACCCCCCAAAGACCTTGCCCCCCAATAGAAAGTGCCCTCATACACAGAGCCCCAATTGCCCCATACACAGTGCCCCCAATAGGAAGTGCCCCCATACACAATACCCCACAAAGACCTGCCCCCCCCATGGAAAGTGCCCCAATTTCCCCATAGACAGTAGCCCCCACACAGTGCCCCCAATTTCCCCCATAGTACATACCCCCAACAGACCATCGGCGGCGGCTCCTTCTCTCTTACAGGCAACAGGCGCTTCTATAAGGTTGCGCCTCGTCGCTGACGTGTGACGTCATACGCACGGGCGCAACCTTATAAAAGCGCCTGTTGCCGCGCCATAAGAGAGAAGGAACCGCCGCCGATGGTCTGTTGGGGGTACGTTAAATATCATGGTGATTGCCGCCGCCCCTTCTGATACGCCGCCCGGGGCCATGGCCCCCTCGGCACCCCCCTCGCTATGCCACTGGTTGAACTTGATGGATGTACGTCTTTTTTTCAACCTAACTTACTATGTTACTATGTAATACATTCTAAAAAACAGACATTAGAAGAAAATAAATAAAAGAGAAAAAAGTATAAATCAAAGTCAGCAAAATCTGCTGTCTCTCAGTATGACATTAAATCAACATCAGGTTGACTATATCATTAAATAAGCAAAGGCCAGTATACTACTATATCTCAGGAACCACCCCATACAAATGTATAGAATAGAGATCAATCATAGGCAGGTACAAGCTTAGAAATAGGCAAGCCAAGGAAAAGAAACCATGAAAATGTGTATGTTTTATGGATGAAAGAACGTAGAGCTTAACTTCAAAAGCATTATTATTATAATGGTCAAAATGATTATAAGCTATGGACAAAATGTGTTGTTTGTTGCAGAAAGAACACAGTGCAATGAACTGTGTATGAGTTCAAGTACAATTATTAAGCACTGCACTTGTGTAACTTTTCAACAGAAATCTTGGTGTGAATAGGTGTCCTTGATTGACTTATTTCTTTCACAGCAAAATACTATTTACAAAAACTAAAAGCCCTGATTTGACCCCAAATAGCTGGCTCCAGTCTCTGAAAGCTTAAAGGAAGGAGATAGCCAAATTACTTGTTAAGCTGTTGGAACAAATCTTCATATGTTTTGCCCAATTTAGCTAAGTCACAATTAACTCATCAGACACATAGGAAGCACATACACTATAAGGCATGAAGATAAGAGGTGAATATTGAAGGGAAGTATGCCTTATTGATTTTATTATTTATTTATTTTTTTAAAGGAAAATAAAGCATTTTCATAAAAATATACTTGTTTAGCAGTATGTGCCATTGGGCATCCTAAATAGAAAACTACCATTTTAAGTACTAAGGGCTACCCCTGCGGTCACGCTGCACACAAACAAACCAAGGGCACACCCAGGGCTGCCATCAGGGGGGCACAGGGGGTACAGCCGTCCCGGGCCCGGGCGATTTTAACTTTAAGAGGGGGCCCGGCCGTGCTAAAGTTATCTTAGTAGCTCGGGCCCCCTTAAATCAATTCCGGGCCCTGTCATTGGTGGTCAGTGGGTGATCCTATTGGTCGCGCCCCGTGCGTACATTCACGTCAGTACGCACGGGGCGCAACCTTATAAAAGGGCCTGGCTTCTTTCGGCACTCAGAAGCGCCGAGGTGTCATACAGGAAGGGTCTCGCTGGAGGAGCCGCCGCCAAGGAGGAGCCACCGCACAAGACGCTGGCTACCAATGTACTGGGGGAAGGGGGGTACAGCTGGCTACCAATGTACTGGGGGAAGGGGGGTACAGCTGGCTACCAATGTACTGGGGGAAGGGGGGTACAGCTGGCTACCAATGTACTGGGGGAAGGGGGGTACAGCTGGCTACCAATGTACTGGGGGAAGGAGGGTACAGCTGGCTACCAATGTACTGGGGGAAGGGGGGCACAGCTGGCTACCAATGTACTGGGGGAAGGGGGGTACAGCTGGCTACCAATGTACTGGGGGAAGGGGGGTACAGCTGGATACCAATGTACTGGGGGAAGGGGGGCACAGCTGGCTACCAATGTACTGGGGGAAGGGGGGCACAGCTGGATACCAATGTACTGGGGGAAGGGGGGCACAGCTGGATACCAATGTACTGGGGGAAGGGGGGCACAGCTGGCTACCAATGTACTGGGGGAAGGGGGGCACAGCTGGCTACCAATGTACTGGGGGAAGGGGGGCACAGCTGGCTACCAATGTACTGGGGGAAGGGGGGCACAGCTGGCTACCAATGAAGCTGAAAAATGCCACTGAATATTGAATAGAACTATCCAGCTGGACGTCTGTGTGTCAGATGTGGCCCTTTAAGACATTTTTATGCCCCATAGTCTACCCAGATTATATTTTGTATGATGTCATAATTTCATTATAATCCGAACCTTGAACACAGGACGTATAGTGCATAATTATTGTTTTAGAAGTTATACAGCTTTGCCCATTATTACCTGAGCTTTTTCTTAGAAGACCCAGATTAAGTCAATCAGCTTCACAACACAAAAATTGGTTTAGTAAGAGCCATGAACCTTATTTGAATTACTATTTTCTACTGTAGGAGGAAACTTATATAACTGAAGGGGATCATGGCGTCCCAATCTGGGGTCCTTCTCTAAAAAGCAGAGGTATCAAATCTTGGGTCCTGAGCCATAAATTGAGAATCCATGGTTTAACAATATTAGACTTATGTGCCCATTCAGTGCTTCCTGGACTCTCAGGTACAATTTACTGTATTATGAGGGGTTTATTATACACATTAAAAAAAGATACAATGTGGTTCCATAATTTTATCACAAACAATAAATATTACTGTCATTGAGTTTTTAGGTAACAAAGTATGTATGTCACAACTTTGGGAATAATGCCACAGGGCTTCAGATTTTTGCAGCCATTTATGGCTTTGTAGTAAAGCTCCCTCCTGCACCTGTTGAGGTTGGCAACTGCCCCTAATGCTCCCAGGCAAAATCTGTTTAAAGCCTGCTTTAGCATCTGCCTTATCATCCCAGATATGGCAGCTATAGGGGAAGATGGTCCCCTGTTTGTCCTTTCATAAATTGCCTGCTACCCATACAATTTCAGTGTAAGTCACTTAACTTTTCAGCCTTTAGTTCTTGAGGAGAACACATGCACAACTAAAACCCAAATTATAATTTAATGTAACACTTTCAAACATCAAAAACAAAGAACCTATTAAACGTGTTAAATAAACTTCAAAATTGTATGTGTAACTGAGAAGTTAGTTCCATCCATTATTAAAGGTATATATAGATGAAAAAGGGGGTGAGCTTCCAAATAAACATTCTGGAATCTGCAGTAAATTTAAGGTTTTGGTAAATAGTAATAATACCTGATAAAGTAAATACCAGAAATCACTTTCCAACTCTCCCTTTTTAGGTGGGACTGCCCAGAGTTGCTTATCTGGAAAAGGAGTCAGGGTTGCCAGAAAGTGTGTGGTTTGGGATTTTTCAGGATGTGGCTGGGCATTGCTAGGCGAGTCTTTGGCTAGTGGGAGCATTGTCTAAATTGTCCCAATTTTTACTTTAGCGTACATTACAGAGGATCCTAATACAGAACTGTAGGCACATTCATTATAAACTGAGATAATGAGGTATATTAATGAAAAGTCAAGAATGAGATTACTTATTTACTCACTTTTTATCACCAGTGAACAAAATTTGGGCAGTCAAAAAATTGTACATTATTTATAATCATTTTTTTAGAGTATTCTCTGTTACTATGTAAATGAAATAAAGTATAGTCTTCTTTACTTGTGTGCCCTGCTACTACTTTATTCTTGTACCAATTTTTGGGGGAACTTTTTTGGTTTTTGGTAATGTAGAGGTGTGCACCACCAATGGCATTTAGCTGCTATTTATTTTCTGACAACAAAAACAACAGGGAATGTGGTTAAAAGCTTTAATTACGTTTTTATTAATTAATTATTAATTCATTAATTATATTTTAATTAATTAATAATTAAGTGGCAAGAAGCTCAGGTAAAAAATACAACTTTGGCGTATATGTGAAAATGTTTCATAAATGTGAGAAAAATGCCACCTACTGGATAAATGTGGATTTTTTTTAACAGGAAAACTAATTAGAACTATAATAAATCTTTCACCCAGTCACTCTTCCTTCTCTCTCTGTTATAAAACAGAAACACACTCATCTGCCAAATATTTGCTGTTTTACCAGTGGCATGCCCCTACATTCATTTCTATCATCTATAGATTCTATTCAATTTACAGCTCCTCAAACTGTATATTCTTTATTGTGTTCCTTTGAATGGAAGATGCTGGCTAATACTTAGTAACTTGGTCATGTTTCACTATTTTATATTCACTTTCCTGTGCACACATATTTGTTAGAACTCAATCAAAGCATAAGAAACCAACAAAATAATACATTATAGGAGACCCACTTTTAATCTGTATCCTGTGTTAATAAGGAATCTAGAAAATGCCTTCATAGTCCTTAAAAATGTTACAATACTGACCTCTAGTGAAACAAAGAAATGTTATTTTATAGAAAGTAACTGTGTTTGCATTAATAACATTAATAACTAGTATAGGTCAAAGATTCATTATCCTGAACCCATTTTCCGGAAATCTCAGAATTACGGCAAGACCACCTCCCATAGACTCCATTTTAATCAAATAATTCTAATTATGAAACATTATTTGCCTTTGCACAACCTATTCTTTCATTTATATTATTTACACTTTCTGTGAGTAACTACACTAAATAGATGGTTACAACTAATAACTAATAGTATGAAATACAGTATATCATTCTACAATACAACTGTAATACAATTCTACAGCATTTTATATGAAAACTTACATTTTAATGTAGATAACTAGATTATCCCAAGAGATTGCTAAAATCCCAAATATTTTATTTTGTGATTGTTACCACCAGACATGAAACATTATTGCTCTACAATTTCACACTCTTCGCCAACACAGACCCTGCAGGAGAATGCAGGACCAAAGCAAATTCCTGACTAGCCCCAAAGAGCCATGCTGCTTTGAATTTTATCTCAGTTTTTCACAGCTTTCTGTGTAATGGACTGTGCAGGGAGAGGGAGGTGAGGGGAGCCCATGGACATTGTCTGTTTGCACCAAGACTTTCAGTAAATCAGGCCTATTATTGAGTTTTTTTAAACATTTTGTATTCTTCAAGTTTACACTTTTCTACTTGCAACCCCTATTCCTCCATACTTCCATTTTACTTTTATCTTGTGGGCATTTACCACTATTCTCTTAAAAGATATTTTTGTGACTGGCCTTTCTCCCTTTTTTCCCTGCATTCCTGAAAATATTAGTGTTTTGATTATTGGCTTGTCAGACCCTGCTTTTGCAAATAGGTTGTCCATTTAGGTTGTCTTACTCTATATGACCCAGCCTGTCTGAATTCTTTTTCCTTAAACCTGTATTGGTGTGCAGTTCAGCCATTTCTCCTGCCTGCCTTTTCCTTCACTCAGCTAGCAGGGGACACTTGACTCTTGATCCTGGGAAAACACCGTACACAGCTGACAGACTCCTCAATTTCCCAGGATTTCATTCAGTTAGTACTCACACTGACACTCTAGCTTACCCATACAATTTTAGGGTACAACACTCTCCACACTTCTTCACCCTATTCACTCTCCACACTTCTTCACCCCGCCACACTTACAGCTTTGACGCTACACCCCCCAAACTTGATAACATAATCATGGGGTCACCATGAATGAAACAGCGACATTTGTTGAATAACCCAAAGTGGGAGGGGCCAACAACAGCCAATCAAATGTAACACTTTGACTTTAATGGGGAAATTGAAACTGTTGCCAATCTTACAGCTTTGAGGCTACACTCCCCAAACTTGCCAAACAAGCCTGAATAAAAATATGATGATTGTTGGATGCCTAAAAGTGAACAGCCAATCAGATTTTACCTATTGGCTTGGCGGAAATTCAACCTGCTGCTACCTAGTCCAAGCCCCCCTCCCCAACAAAATGGTACGGTCCGACCACCCCCCTTCAACAAATTGAACCCAAATAATACAAGGGGGTCTTGGTTAGAGATTGGTTGCCCTTAATTTTTCTCAGGATTCCATTTAGCAGCAGCTAGAGTGTCAGTGTCAATATTGACTGAATAGAATCCTGGGAAATTGAGGAGTCTGTCAGTTGTGTAAGATGTTTTTCCCAGGATTCCATTCAGCAGCAGCTAGAGTGTCAGTGTCAATATTGACTGAATGGAATCCTGGGAAATTGAGGAGTCTGTCAGTTGTGTAAGATTCCATTCAGCTGCAGCTAGAGTGTCAGTATTACTGTCATTCGGATGAGCTCTACAACATTACCTTTAAAGGAAAACAATAAAAGGGGTGGTGCCTATGTCTCCTAATTGCTTTTGCACTGGGCCAGCTTGTTATTTTTTGTGGTAGGCCATGTAGAGGTTTGTTGTGAAGGGGGTTTTTGCCTGTTTTCCTTTACAGACAATAAATTGAAAACATCTGTGAGTTGCTCTCTCTCAGTGGTGTTTAAGAATTATTTGGCCAATCAAGTCTGCCATACTGTAGTTTTACAGAAGCCCCACTCCTTTTGTTGAAGTACAGGAATCCCATCTGCCCCCAATGGTGGGCCTTGTACACAAATATAAAAAAGTAACTTAGTATGCCTTTACTTAACCTTACAATATTTTAGCTATAACACATTACAAAGTTGCCAACTGTATAAAAAGCAGCAAACAAATATTTCACAAACTTTGCCATCCAACCTCTGACAAGCAGTGCCTTTATGCTCCAAGAAAAACATCCAATCAATCAGAAATAATTAAAAATAATACCATAAAAGTTAATAAAGTTACTGTGGCCAAAGAAATACCTCCACATCTGACTCACACCAAGAACCATAAAACTATAGAGAACTAATTCATATATGATTTATTGCATTGAAAAGCTTTCCTTAATCTTATCAGAGCTTCAGGCTTTTCTTGATTTTGTTATTTAAACATATTGGACTATTAATAAGCTTGTTAATGTTAAGGGGGTTCTATCATAAACGGGCAGAAAAACAGTGTTATGGAATATGTTGCTGCTTTATAAATAATTCTTAATAATAATAGTAGACTATAGTTATATAAATAATGGTACCCAAAGTTGCAGTGCCATACCATGAGTCAGGGTCTCTCTCTTAGGGTGATCTCAGCATAAGCAGGGTGCAGTATGATAGTTATTTATTATATATATATATATATATATATATATATATATATATAATGAACAGAGTGGAGCAAACCCTTCACAAAACCAAATGCCCTGGGTGTTGGTAAAACATAAAATATAAGGAAAGGGTACTGCACACACAGGGACTTAATGCAAACAAAAAAGTATTTATTGAAAAAAATCCAACATTTCAAGTGCGGTCTGTGCTCTTCCACAGCGAATCTGTCCCATTTTGCTTTAGCGAAAAATTCACGAAACTTTGCAAATATTTGCGAAACAGTGAAAAAAAAATGGTAATTTTTTTGTTGCACACCGAATTTCTTTACCTGTTTCGCAAAACAATCTGCCAATGGCAAAATTCCATAGTCCCCCAACAAACTACCATTAAGTGTATAACTCACATTTATGTTATTTTTACAAAAGTACACATCTTTGCGCTTAATACTTTTGCACATCTCTCTTCTTCCTTTGACTCTCTTCACTCTAACATCCTAACTGTTGCTTGTCCTAATCGGGCTACCTCTATCTACTACAGCACACTCGCCACTGCAAGTCAAAATTTAAAAAACATACTGCTAATAGTCCTCCTATTGTTTAGTAAAAACGCCACACTTTTGGCTCACCTAATCAAATATTTACTCAGTCACACTTACTTCACATTTTCTAGAACAAGCAGCCATCTCTAAAAAGGTATTCTCCTTTCCTTTCCCTCCTTGCTTCATACTGCACATGTGTTTCATTCCCTCCCCACCTCCCCTCTGCCAGATCCGCTTCTGATTGGCTGGTGGGCATGTGTAGCTCAGAACAGCTACAGGATCAAGTTACACACATGGTCAGAGAATAGGAAGGCTGCCGCTGGCACCTACAGGAAGGGGAGAGAGATTTCAGTGATGTCACTGTAGTCTTCACACTGCTGTAGACTTCCAGCACCATATCTCAGAGAAGCAAGCAGGGATCTGGGAATTTAGATATACAGTAAGTACTTAAAAAGAATGCCTTTAGACTTACTTTTAATTTATATTAACCTTTCATTGTCCTTTAAGCTATGAGCTTGCCCCTGCCAAGACAAAACACACAAGGCCCAAACCACTCCAACCCTGGCACACTGCTCATACCAAATCCCTCCAAAGACAGTCACGTATACTAGAGCGGTGCTGGCTCAAATCAAGGTCAAATTCAGATTTCTGCAGCTACAAATCTGTTTTGCTCTCCTACAACACCACCCTCTGCCAAGCTAAACAAACCTACTTCACTGCACTCATTAACTCCCTCTCTAAAAAACCTGCACAACTCTTCTCTACCTTTAACTCTCTGCTGTCCCCTCCTCCGCCCCCTCCATGTGCTTCAGTCACTGCTCAAGCTATTGCAGAGCATTTTAAAAATAAAATTGACACCATCCGAAGTGACATTGCGCAACTTAATCCCCATAACCATTCCCCTCCCTCCCTACATGCTACCCAGTCTCTTCTTGGCTCCTTCTCCCCAGTGACTGAAGAAGAAGTCTCAAAACTGTTGTCTTCCTCTCACCTTACTACCTGCCCGCTTGATCCCATTCCTACCAAACTTCTACGTAATGCCAACCCCTGTCTTATCAAAGCCTTAACTCATCTATTCAATCTCTTGCTCTCTACTGGAATCTTTCCCTCCCAGCTGAAACATGCAATTGAAAAAGTAAAAAGCAAAGGGCCAAGGAAAGACCCCTGCGGTACTCCACAACAACAGCAGCCCAATATGAAATTGACCCATATACAACCACTCTTTGTAATCTATTATTTAGCCAATTCTCTATTCAAGCACAAATGTTATATCTCAGGCCATTATTCCTTTATCTAACCAATAACCTTCTTTGTGTTTTAGCCATCCCACAGTCAAGGTTCCTCTTCACCTCCTCATAGAAGGCAATTAAATTAGTCTGGCAAGATCTGTTACGTATAAAAAACATGCTGGCACAAACTAATTGTGTAGTGTGATTTGCAATATTTTAATGTATTGTATCCCTTATCAGAAGCTTTCCTATCATTAATGTCAGACTAACAGGCCTATAGTATTCAGGCTGAAAACGGGCTCCCTTTTAAATAGTGGCACCATATTAGCCATTTACCACTCTCTCTGCACCATGCTAGACCTCCAGGAATCCTGAAAAATTAAGTGAAGAGGTTTGGCAATCACAGCTCTCAGCTCATTTAGTACCTTGGGATGAATCCCATCCAGTCCTGGGCCTTTGTTTACCTTTACTTGTTCTAGTCTCCTTTTAATTTCAACATCATGAATTTCACTCATGCATCAGTAGTTTTATTATTATTATGCCTATTAAAAAGGAAACTTTTATTAATGGGTTCCTCAGTTGTGTAGACAGACTAAGGGGAGTATTTATTATGCTGTGTAAAACTAATTCCCTGAAAAAACGGAGTAAAAAGCTGTGTAAATAAATGGAAAAGATCGCCGTCTGAACGCCGGATATTACACCGGATATTACACCGTTATTTTCCATAAGTTCCGGTGGAAGAAAAAACGCGTAAAAAATTATGCCAATTTTACGCCGGTTTTTGGCGATTTTACACGGCGAAGCCTGGCGATGTGTGGCGAATTTTATCGCCATTTTTTACACAGCATAATAAATATTCCCCTAAATCTAACAGTTCACATCTTTTGCTTTTTACCTGATCTCATTAAAGAACTGATTTTAAATAGTGGCGCCGCATTAGAAATTCGCAACTATCTCTGCATCATGCCAGGCCTTAAGAAATCCTGAAAAATTAAGTAAAGAGGTTTGGCAATCATAGAGCTAAGCTCATTTAATACCTTGGGATGAATCCCATCATTAGCTGGTCCTGCAGTTGTATAGACAGTCTAAAAATAACAGTTTGGAATCTTTGCTTTTTCCCTACTTTCAACAACTAACTGACCTCTTTCAGATAATAAGGGTCCCAACATATCTTGCTTCATTTTTTTTACTATTTAAGTATTGAAAAAATAATTCTGGATTCATTTTATTCTTTGCTGCAATTCCCTCCTTTTTCCATCTCTATTTTAGCTCTATTTTGCATGCTTTATTGGCCTCCTTGTACCCAACATCAACACTAGTTTCAGCTGGTTTAGCTAAAGTGAATGCCTTAAAAGCACATTTTTATTTACCAAGCTCAACACCAACACTTCTGTCAAGCAATAAAGGTTTTGTTTTGTGATGTCTTTGCTTACTTACAAGGGAAAAATACTGACATGCAAATGTATTAAGCAGCATTTTAAAGATATTTCATTTTCCTTCAGTGTTTATCCTTGTAAAAAGCCTTTCCCACTGAATATATTTCAGAGATACCCTTATGCTATCAAAATTTGCTCATCTAAAATGTAATGTTTTAGTTAATCCCTATAGAGTTGTCTCTGCAACATAATCTCAAAGTAGAGCATGTTATAATCACTATTCCCTCATGCTCACCCACACAAATATTAGAGATGAGTTTAGTATTATTAGTTATTACCAGGTCCAAAAGAGAGTCTTTCCTAGTAGGTTGCTGAAGTACCTGAAATAAAAAGTTGAAATTGAGCATATTTACAAACCTGATAGCTTCTAATGACTTGGTCACCCTATTAATGAAGTCCATGTCTGGATAATTGAAGCCTTCCATAATAACAACTTGCAATTACAACAACATCTTGCAATAGTGTCAATGTGCCTATATAATTGCGTTATGCAAGGCTAACAATGTAGTGATGCATAGGGGCATAGTCATTGCACATGCCTACTGAATGATCTCCACTTGTAAACCTTTATACAGTATGTCCCAACATCCAACTGTCTGCTGTCTGTCTCTGACCTGAATCTTTGCTGCTGGTTCAGCTTCTTTTTGCTGTATTGATTCGCTGTGGTATTTTAAGGTCCTAGACAGCTGCCTCTCTCTTCTTTGGTTTAGGAAGTAACCAGCCATGAGAGTTTATACGAGCCATTTCCAACTAAGACCTTTTCTTCTCTTTGCCATATATCATTCAAGCTGTCTCTTCATTTCAGTCATGCTTTTACTACAAAAACATTAAAAACTGCTAAAGGAAACATTCTAGGTAGAAGCACTCCATGAATTATCTCTAACCCCCTATGCACTTATGATAAACCTATTCAGTCATACTGAATGATCTTTTGTACACGTCTGCTTATAATGTTTATAATGCATGTCATCTTTTGTTTCATGAACTCTGCAAGTACTGCAAAAGAATAAGGTTAATACGCATTTCTTTTGTGAATTTTGTATTGGATTGTGCTGAATTGCGTCTTTAACCTAAAGTTGTTGTTCAGTTGTTGTTGCACTCAGTGCCCCCAAACCAGGTGGTTATGTTTGAATTCCTGACTTGCTGGCAAGTTTTGATTGAGTAAAAACAAGATTTACTACCAAATAAAACCTCATGACAGTGTGCATAGAGGCTACATATTAGCCAATCTTAGCCCTTATTTGGCACCTCCATGAACTTTTATGATGCTTGTGTTGCTCTCCAAGTCTTTTTACATTTGGCTGTGGCTCAAGAAAGGTTGGGGATCCCTGCCTTAAATGAATGACCTCACTGGTGTGTTACAAGCACAGTGTGTGTGTCTTGGCTTCAGAGTATTACAAAACACTGGAAAACCTACATCATCTTTAAAAACAATTTTTCATTCTTGATTAGAGATGAATACCATCAGTGAATTTTTTCACCAGGCATGGATTCACAGTGAAATTCCGCATTTCACCATTGGCAATTTTTTTTTTGTGAAACTGCTGCAAAAATTTGCTGCAACAAAAAAATTTGCTGTGAAAAATGTGCTGTGCACGTGAAAAAAATCAGTGCAGTAGCCTCATATCACAAACTTTTCACCGTTTTGTGAATCTTTCAGTAGTTTCACAGATTTTTCAAGGAAGCAAAATGGGACCGATTTGCTCATCACTATTGTTGATTAAAGTTAAGTTAGCGTAGGCATTAACTTCATTAGCCAAGGTGGATTTCTATGGCTGAGTTCAGGCTAAATCATTTCTTATTCTATATAACTCATTTGTGTGACACCTACAAATATGATATGTATCCCAAAGGATTTGGTATCAAGTACATCCACTACCTTCACTGCTACTGTATGTCTCTGTATAGTGTATTGCCAGCAACAAAGTGCAAAATACAGCTGCAAATGTGATGTTTTTGTTCACAATGCACCTGGCGCCACAATAGTTCATATGATGCTCAGTCTGCTTTGGGTTGCTGTTGAGAAGCTAAGTTTAAGGTTTGTTGAAAATCATGAAAACAGGAAAGGAAAGTGAGGCTGCAGTTGCCCTAGAACAGGGATCCCCAACCTTTTTTACCCGTTCAAATGTAAAAAGACTTGGGGAGCAACGCAAGTATAAAACATGTTCCTGGGGTGCCAAAAAAGGACTGTTATTGGTAGCCCCTATGTGGACTGGCAGCCTACAGAAGGCTCTGTTTGGCAGTATATCTGGGTTTTATGCAACCAAAACTTGCCTCCAAGCCAGGCATTAAAAGTAATCACTTGCTTTGAGGTCACTGGGAGCAACATCCAAGGGGTAGGAGAGCAACATGTTGCTCATGAACCCCTGGTTGGAGATCGCTGCTCTAGAAGCTAATGCTAAAAGGCTAATTATTAATAAGTTGCAGAATGCAATGATCAGAGCCAAGATGAGATATATATGTGCCCAAGGATGCACAAAGCCAAACTACACCCTCCATCACACACAACCCACTTGTTTCCACCTGCCACTCGATGACTGAGCAGACTGACCACCCCTCCCCTTCATTCACCACTGCATTGGTCTAAATCTTTCTTGAGTTTTAATTTTCCTTTAAGGTTTCTTAATGAAAATAAAACCAGAATAGCTCTAAATAAGAATGAATTCAGCTACTTTGCTGAACACAGACCAAGGCTAGGGATCATGGAATATAGCCTTAGTCAAAAAATCATAGCTATGAACAAAAGGCAATATGGGTCAGCATCAAGAATTCATGAGAAGCACAAACACAATACAAAGTTGGGCCTAAAACAAATTAATGATAACAGCTTATGCTGATAATTTAATGTGGTTGTTAGAAGCTCTAGCGTCATGGTGCAGCAAGCCTGTGTATGGGAAGCATGGGGAGATCCAGGGTACCTGAGGTAACCTTACATTTTCAGGTCTGAATGAGGATCTCATTTTAAACCCAGAGAATTAAGATCTCCAATATGAGAATTAGTCTCCTACATCTTTGTCTCGTGTCTGCATAGTTGAGGCAAACCCCTACACCAGGTTTACATTTAAAGGAACTTGCCAAGTCTTCAAAATTGCAAAGAGAGAGTTATATTTATATTTTATTTTCAGTTCCGTGAGCTTCACACAATGATGTCATGTTAGAAAATAAGATCTACAGCTTAGTATTTAACACAGAACATTGTAATTTCAAGATTATAGCAATCATCTGGCTCAACCATCAGACCATGGGGAGGTTTTGTGGTTTATGGTTTTCAAATTATCCAAACAGCAATGTATTTGCATGATATGTATTTTGAAATATTTGTTTGGTTTATTAGAACTGTCCTACAGATCAGAAGCCAATGCTACGTGAGTCCTGGGCACTTCATCTAATGAGCTAAAGTAAAAGAGAATAAAGCTGCACTCTCAGAAGTAGAGGTGGGCATACACAGACAATTACAGTTGGCCACTTTGGCTGATTTGGGTCTTAGTTACATGTATGGGCCCTTTGGGTGGGGGGAAGTTTTAAAAGACAATATCACATTTGTATTTTTCTCTTCATTGATTTTTTTTTTATACTATCGAAAGCTACATTGCATTATTACCGTACTCAAGCCATAAAAAATGGAAGACTTAAATATATAGAAGGCAGATACGTTTTGTAAATTATTATTGTAATTATTAAGGATTTTAGTCATCACCAAATAGGTTCATGACCATATAAAGGCACAAGTGATTTTATCCAAGTCATAGATGGCATAACATGCCATTGGAAATACAAATGAATTCACTAAGCATCCATTATAACCAAAGATACCACTATGCACTGTTTATTAGCATATATTTTACAGGTCATTAATGACTGTAATTTATGTACCTGCATTTTAGAAATTAATTATTGATTCCGCAATCAGACACCAGGTGCAATGAAAGCTATCAGAGAAACTTCTGCTGAATACCTTGAAGCAAAAGCCCCAGACACCATTAGGTTAATTGCACTAGACTAGACCATTAAAAACCTAGTTAAAGGATCAGTAACACCAAAATATGTGTTTTCAATTAAATAAAACATAGGGGTGTATATATTAACAAGCAAACATTACTGGTGATGTTGCACATAGCAACCAATCAGAAATTTGCTTTTATTTTTTAACTTGGTTGCTATGTTTTGCTATACTATGTTGGTTTGTCTCCAATGTTAATAAATACATCCCCTTATGCACTGTTGCCCTGCACTGGTAAAACGGATCTCTTTGCTTAGGAAACACTACTATGTGTTTTATAACACGCTACTGTGTAGCAATGGAGGCAACTGAAATAGAGCAAAATGGCACAGGTTAAAGGAACATATGCCATAAATAACATTTCTTTCACAATTTCTTTTTCTGCATTATTACATATTATGAGGAATTTAGAATGATATATCTAAAGAAAAGCATTATATAAAATCTCCTATAAATAGTATAAAAATAAGCTCTGTAGAACAGCATTATATTATACAGACCTGCAATCTGCTATGTAACCTGAGCCTGTTCTTGGCTGTGGCCATGGCTACACACCAGCTTATTTATATACTACTAGATAACTATAGTAGCGTTTCTGAAGCAAACTCACTCGTTTTACCGATGCAGGGCAACAGTACATTACATTTTGATTACTTTAGAACACTGACATTTTTTTGGTTACTGTTCCATTTAGGGCTAGTGGTAAACAGTTTTTTTAAACCGGTGGAGAAAATGCTATTTGTGTTTTTAGCCTAACTGCTGTGGTTATTTGGACCAGAGAAAATATTCTCTGTTAGTACCTATCATCTAATGTGTTATTGTGCTTTGGTATGTGCTAACTTTGGCACTTCAGTGAGAGTGAACTGCATTAATCAGTGTAGAGCTACAAGTGACCACTGACTGTACCAGTCCTGCATTTCCACTAATAATTCTGTACAGAGATTGTTTTACCATATGGAAGAGCACACATTAGCCCCAGGGGTCTCCTGGGGGTATGCTATTAAAATCTAAAGGCAGAAGGGAAGTAGGTTTGATATCCCTTATGCTTTTCACTTTGACTAGGGTCTCAGTCTTCTTGCCATCCTTAGCCCCATTTCTCTAACACTTAGGGGCTGATTTACTAACCCACGAATCCGACCCGAATTGGAAAAGTTCCGACTTGAAAACGAACATTTTGCGACTTTTTCGTATGTTTTGCGATTTTTTCGGATTCTTTACGAATTTTTCGGATTCTTTACGAATTTTTCGTTACCAATACGATTTTTGCGTAAAAACGCGAGTTTTTCGTATCCATTACGAAAGTTGCGTAAAAAGTTGCGCATTTTTCGTAGCGTTAAAACTTACGCGAAAAGTTGCGCATTTTTCGCGTAAGTTTTAACGCTACGAAAAATGCGCAACTTTTTACGCAACTTTCGTAATGGATACGAAAACTCGCGTTTTTACGCAAAAATCGTATTGGTAACGAAAAATTCGTAAAGAATCCGAAAAAATCGCAAAACATACGAAAAAAACGCAAAATACCGATCATTACGAAAAAAACGCAATCGGACTCCATTCGACCCGTTCGTGGGTAAGTAAATCAGCCCCTTAGACAACATCCCTCTATATAATCATTCTTTACTTCCTATATATATAAATGCACACACTCACACTAATCACAGCACTATGTCTGAGTGCCACAGTGAGAATTTGTAGTACATAGACCCACTTGTGCCTTGGTTTTACACGCACAATATATATATATATTCCTCTGATGTGTTTAATGCCCATTTGCCGATATTAAAGTAAACAGAATTTGTAATAAAAGTGTCATAGTATGTTGCTAGGTCTAGTTGTCATAGATGACCAGTTGCTAATAAAACCATTTTCATATTTGTTACTTCTTACTACAAATAACTAGGAAGAAATCCTTAGCAAGATTGCATTGTGGCACACCTACCACTAGAGGCTGCTCTTGCACTAAATCCATTTTTTCATTAAGAGAACTGAAATAAAATTACTATACAGCCTTCACATTTTATACTTTCTTAGTTAATAAATACTTCCCGATAACCAGGGCACCAGTTGGGTATATATTTATACTTTAAATGATGTCTGCATTTGTTATAAGCAACATAAAGAATCATGGTGCCTAAGCCAAAATTGTTGTTCACCCTGCCTGGCAGTCTGTGGCCTGGTGTACAGCAGCATCACTCTGCATTGTTTCCATACTATAAAAGAAAAATGTTCATAAACAAATCTCTACTTCTATCTGTAGGTCTCCAGCTTATTCTAAACAAAATCTCCAAGCTTTATAATTATAGTCAGTGGCTTTCCTTTGGATACTGAGATTTGGAACACAAAAACCTTCATTTGTATTTTTAAAATAATTGCAATAAATGCACCAAGGGTTCCTACATTTGACTCTGACTTGACCTTTCAAAGCAAGCTAACTTATTTCTTACATTCTGCTTGTAAGGATATAATGGGTATAGAGGGCATGTTCAAGGATTTATGTAGCAACCTAATGTGCTAACTTCATTAATTCATTTAAAAGGAGCAGCTGCAGTGTGACAGTAATACCTCTTTAATAAAATAAATATACCCCATTTTCAGTTCTGGACTGAGATTCAAACTAGGCCCTGGCATTTCAAGTACACAGGGACCCAAACAACCCCCACACAGTGTTGGACTGGCCCACCAGGATACCAGGAAAACTCCCAATGGGCCCAGGTGTCAGTGGGCCCTCCTGCTCCTGCCCATTGGGCCTGTGTCTTGGTCATTCCCTATTTGTGAATGAGAAGAAAGAGGAGAAATAGATGGAAGAATAGATGCTAGCATGTAAAAAGAGACTAGGAGAATAAAGAGGTTGGGTGAGGAGAGGAGGAAAAATAGTTTGGAAAGCGGGCCTAGGGTCTAAGGTTTTCTGCAGGGCCAGTGGGTTCCCAGTCCAACACTACCCCCACAAGCCCACTAAATATTAGCATCTTACAGCAACCGCCCTGGCATTTACCAGAATCTACAAATTACCAGTTAGAACTGCACAAGATGCCTGATATATAGTGGCTGTCTATGGGATGTTACAGCAGCTTCTGTGCATTTGTCAGAATGTATAGCTTGGCAGGCCTGTCCACTGTTGTTTTATTCACCTAGCATGGTGGCCACTACTGGGCAAAGAAGGGTCTGCATGTGCCCCCAGCATCACTACCTTAGGCTAATTGCAAAAACAATCAAGTGTGCATTTTTGAGTTAAAGTGCACCTATCACCCGAAAATTGCTTCCCCCACCAGAGGTGCGGGCTAATAAAGCCCACAATCCGGTTGGAAGAAACATTTTTCAAAAAACACAATCCCCTCCTCCACTAGGCCACCCGCACCAAGAGGGAGCTGGGATCTTTGACTCAAGCCTGGATTTGTGGGCAGGCCACAAAGGCCCAAGCCTAGGGTGACATGCCATCCGCTGGCCACAGGTGCACTGGGAACTGGGCAGAACATTTTGACAAACATTTAAATCTCCTGTCCACCCAGTTCCAGCGAAGAAGACAACAAAGGAGTGGATGGTGACAGCAGTGGCAGGGTGGATTGGTTGCAGGATAGTGCAAGCAGCTGAGGGTAAGTGCGGCTTGGGGCCAGAGGGGGTGCAAGCAGCCAAGGGGATGGAGGGGGCGCAAGCAACCAAGGGGGCCTAGGGGCGCACAATTTTTTAAAATGTTGCTCTGCTGCTTCAATTTCTAACTACTGCAGATTTTTATTTACACTTATAAAGAACTCAACATAAATACTATGTTCCAATACAATATAATGATGCAGAGCAAATCTGTGACAAAGTGTTCAGCTCTTTGCAACCTGGACCTTAATTTATCACAAACCTTATTAATCGTGACTTCAGTTTTCCAGTGTTTCCTCAAATCCTAAACAGAATGGAAAATGATTTTGAACAAAACCCATTCTGTCTTTTAAAACCTCCAATGGTGGAAAAAAAAAAAAAAGCCTTTCCCTGCGGGCTACTTGAGCAGCAGAAGTTTGGACACGGTTGTGTTTGGCACAAACAAAAGTAGAAGGCAGGGAGTAGCGAACATATAGCCGTGTGTGAGGCTGCCCCTTGCTGTTTTACACGTTTGTGCATGAAAGAGGTTTATGTGTACAAGCATGATGTGTTCTGTGTGCCATCAGACTGAGCATAAAGTGCACTGGCTGGAGAATACCTCCCGCACGAAGCTCTCCATGAAGCAATTTCATACAATAACATATTCTTCTTTCCTACCCTGAACAAAAAAAAGGAAAGCTCTTGTGCAGCAGAAAGGCATCTCATTAATAAGAAACTGATGCACAAGGCAGGGATTATGGATGACGTAAGTTTGGGCACCCAAAAATGTAAACCTGTGGCTGTCCGGGAGTTGCTGAAACACAAATCTCTGTGTTCCCAGCTGCCTTCAACCTTGTGTGGCTCCTGGGAGTTATAATTCAATCACAGCTGAAGGGCCACTGGGTTAAAATCTCTGCCAGGGGATTATTGCACAATGTTACTTGGACTCTATGGCAATGGAGGGCAGCTGTGGGGTTGGTGGCTAAAGGCAAATGTTTTTTCCATCCTGCACTAACACTGGCCCTGCCAACAGAAATGCCCAGAGCTCATGCACTGGCCAAACATAATTAAATACAGTATAGGACAGGATAACTGCCTGTTTGATATATGAAGTATGTAATCCGTAGGTGGAGGACAGGTTATTTTATACATAATACTCCAGAAGCAAGCAGGATAAATGTAGCACCACATTCAAAAATAATAACCCAGAACATGACAAGATTAATACAGTGACATTTTAATAAGTCACAGAATATATGGCAGGATAAATACAGTCAATGTCATTTATAATGGTGCTGGAAAATGTAGACGTATACCTGCAGTGTCAATTTCATGTCAAATAACCCCAGAAAACATAGCAATATAAATATAGTATGGATTTCATGTATAATAACTGTGGATCACATGGCAGTATAAATGCAGTGCCACCTTCATGTGTAATATGTTCATCCTGTTTGTTGTAAGGAATACATTGGTGTTGGTTTTAGGGGCTAACTTTAAATAAAATGTACCCATAATGTGAGGAATCGTACCTGCTATCCAGTCTCCCAATACAGACAGATATATAAAGTAGATAACCTATGGTAAATATAAAGACAAGCCTCCTGTTACAGATTAGACTTTTATACCACAGCTCACTTCTCTAGACAGGCAAAGGGCTGCATTATAAGCAGCTGTAAGTGCCTTTGAGGGAATATAGTGTTAAAAAGCACCCTATTTTTATTGTGGCTACCAGCCTGCCACACTGATGAATCCAAGGTAACCTTGCACTTCATATACAAGAACCTATCTGCAGTAGCATCTTATTGCTGTGACCACATCTGGCAAGGATACTAAAAGCCCCACAGGAGGGCTGCGAGCCACAGTGATGCCCCCTGCTGGAGAATTTATAGTTCATCTTGGGGAAGAAGGTTGAGGGATAAGCAAGCCACCCACCGACACAGTGACCAGGGTCATCCAAAACGGCCTGTTCCAACTGTGTGTGGGGCCCCCAAGCTGGATATAGACAGGGAATACAGGTCACAAGGGCAAATGTTTCTGTGAGGAATAAATGACTTGTGACAAACGTCTACTACCTTTGAGTAACAAACAGGCAACAAGATGCAGACTGTATCAGGCTGTATATGTTGTAATATATAGAATATACAGGGAATAAACAACTAAAATACACACTGATTATCAGTGCCGATAACTGGCAGCCTTTCACATCCAGAGCAAACCATTTAAAGGGGGTGCCTCATGACCTTACATGCCTCTTGTTTCATCCAAAACCAATAATGGCCAAAGGAACACTGCCACTAGGCAATAATGAATTGTCCAGGCTTCCACTACAGCACCATGCCTTGGGATTTGTGTGGTAACAGCTGCAATGGGCATCAGAAAGCAGCCTTTGGTGGGTATGTCTGGGCTAAGACTCAAAATAGGCCCTGGCTTTCAAGTACACAAAGGCCTAAACAGCACCAGCCCAGTATAAAGCGCTGATCTATGGCAATTTACAGCAACCCTGCCGGCACTTGCCAGATTTTCCAGATTGTCAGCCCTGACCTGCAGCTGGAAATGCCAGACTTATGAATCTAAGGCCACCTTATTCTTCTATGACCAAAACATATACGTGTCCTTTAATCAGCAGAGCATATGCATTGAATTGCATCTGGTAAGAGTACTAGAATGCATGGAGGAGGGCTGAGAGCCACAGCGATGTCCCCTGCTGGAGAATTTATAGTTTCATTTGGAGAAAAAGTGGAGGGATTGACCAACCACCCACCCATGCTGTGACCAGGTCATTCAAAATGCCCAATTCCAACTGTGTGTGGGGCCCCCATGCTAGGTATAGACAGGGACATTAGGTCACAAGGGCACATTTTATGTGAGGGTAACTGCATTACATGTATTATATTACTACATTGGGTTCACTTGGAAGGGATGAACTTGATGGACTCTGGTCTCTTTTCAACCCTATGGAACTATATGTAACATTGCTGATATTCACACTTCACTGCTGATGTTCACAAATGTCAGGACCCAGCTTATTAATTCAGAATGCTATTGTGTAATTAGTGGCAATGTCTGTCATGCACTGAGATCCCAGCCGTGCAGCTTAAACACATGGAGAGAGTTGGTCTGGCCCCGACTGGCAACTGTATATTCCGGCTAATGCCAGAGGGGCTGTTGTTAAGATGCCGTAGACAGTCACTATTTACTAAGCACATGTGGCGAGTTTTTGGGCCTCTGGGTACGTTGAATTACAGAGATTACTATTAATCTCAGCATGGACCGTTGGTACTCAGAATATTGTAGTTAAAATAGTTATTTTCCCTGGAGAAGATGAAGGGACGTAATTACTCTTTACAAGTACATTATAAGGCATTATAGAAAGATAGTGGGGATCTTTTTCACACAGAAAAGAACAAAGTCAACCCCTTTAGACTTTCTCATAAGCTGAAAGGGAATCACCACACCTTTCCCCTTCCTTTGTTTCAATCCATATGAATAAATTGTTCAGAGCTATACGTGCATTTCACCACTAGAGGACACTGTCTACCCACACGATACACTCTCTGCTATTACCCATTTTTTTTCTATTTTATTCCTCATAGAGTTGAAGAATGAGAACATATGTTCTGTGGAGTTGTCCTGTGATTTTCTTTAATGTTCCTCAGTGCAGCAGTTTATTTATCTGCTCCTCTCCCCAGGGACATATAAGAGAGAGGGGAGATGACAGGCGCGCAAAGCACAGTATTCAGCTGAGATATTTTGCTTTATAATAGAACAAAAACAAATCAGTAAAACACATATTCATCATGAGCCGTTCCTAGCCTAAGAGCTCCCTTACAAAAGCATACAAAAGTTTTAGAGCAAAACTGCAGATGATGTTAAATTTCACGCTGTATCAGTGCAAAGACTGCGCAGTAGTGCAACAACTTTGTTGCGGCTGAATGACGACCGGACAGCCCTGGTTTAATCACATATACACTGTATCTGCAAGGATAACCGGCGGTCGCATTACTGTATAGAGAACAAGCAACCGCAGGGGCTGCCCAGGAATGAAACACATTAGAGGAGGCTGCAAATGCTACTTATACAGCAGATGACTAAGTGTCAGCTAAGGGTTAGGGCAGGGGTGCACTTATGCTGCCAGTGGGCTGATAGTTCGGGCAAGTCGGGGGGCTGCCTTGGCACACAGAGAGTTAAGCAGCATTATTACCAGGCACCCCCCCCCCCCTTCTCTTCCCAGCGAGCTAACGGTTTAGGTCCCAGGGAGCAGGCACACACCATCCCCATCCTTGCTCCGCCCCCGGCCAGAGAACAAGCAGAGCTGCCGGCCAATGGAGGGGAGTAAGGGCAGCCCGGGTAGCCTGACAGGATTTAGCGAGGGGCTGCGGCAGCAGTAGCCAATGGCCAATCAGGGGGCAGCAGGGTGGGCTTGGAAGTGACAGGCGTGTGGCTGGGCGGCGCGTTGGATGGAGTTGGGGGACTGATTCCTGCCTGAAGGGAAGGGGATTCAATGAGCGAAGAAAGTTTTTGTTTCAGCAGCAGCAGCTTCAGGAGCAGCGACTTCCAGCGCTCTCAGTTCCATTGCATCTCTGTGCCGCACACTGTGGGCTGCCACTCGCCCCTGAGCCCCCTGCAGTCGCCAATGTTGGGGTGAGACTTAGCCAGGCAGCCCTACTCCCCGCAATACAGAGGGGGATACACACACAGCTGTGGGTGCCGCTGCTGCTTTGCCTGTTGGATGCGCACAGCCCCCTGGCACTGGGATGAGTAGTGGGACGTCTCTACCAGGCGCTCCCAGCTTTGTGCGCTGAAGGGGTTCGTACGGATAATGCGGGGATCCCTAGTGCGGAGGAGTTTGGCGCACACAAAGGGTCGGTGACCCGAGCGAGCAAGGAACCAGCGCAGAGGGACACCTATAGCCCCAGCGGCTCTGCGGGAACTGGCGCAGCTCCGATCCACAAGTAACTGACCAGCTGCGCAGCGCACTGCGGGATGCTCCATACAGTCTGGAACCCTCACCACAAGGCGCTATAAATGAAGTGCTACTGTAACCTGAGGGAACGCTGCATTTACTGGGGTTGCCTTACTCCTGCTCAGTTGTAGCTAATCCACCCAAGGAATTTCTGCACCACTGCTTGGATTTATAATTTTGGAGGAATTTTGGTTCAAAGATCCTGGAATAGCAGAATGAGCCTTTTAACAGGAGTGACTTCTCCCTTTAACATAGTTACTCAGATGTGTCTGCTGGTATCGCTGCTTCTGCTGCAAGTTCCTGGGGTTTTATGCAGCTCCCAGCCAAGGCAGGTCTTTCAGGTATTGGAGGAACAACCTCCAGGGACATATGTGGGGACTATCAGCACCAAACCTGGCTTTACCTACCGGCTTAGTGAATTCCACGTCCTGTTTAGCATTAACTCCACTACAGGTTCCATCTACACCACCTCAAATATTGACAGAGAGAGTTTGATCAGTGATGTTATCAACCTGGTGGTGCTCTCCAGCCAGCCAACCTACCCAACAGAAGTGCGGATTACTGTATTAGATATCAATGACAACTCACCTGTTTTCCCAGAGCCCTCCATTGTAGTTTCCTTTAAGGAAGACACACAGGGTGGGCGCCAAGTCATACTGGACACTGCTACAGACTCTGATGCTGGCACTAACGGTGTAGATCATCGCTCCTATCGTATTGTATCAGGTAACCAGGATGGGCGCTTCAAGCTGGGCATTACAGTTAACCCAAGTGGGGAGGGGGCTTTTCTTCACCTGATGTCCCAAGGTCCCTTAGACAGAGAGACCAATCCATGCTATTATCTGCTGGTGGAGGTGGAGGATAAAGGGACTCCCAAAAGATTAGGTCACCTTCAAGTTAATGTAACTGTGCAAGATATTAATGACAACCCACCAGTTTTCAGCAGCTCCCAGTACCAGGCCAAGATAGAGGAAGACTCCCCAGTAGGTTCAAGCGTTTTAAAAGTGGAGGCCACTGATAGAGATGAAGGCCCTAATGCTGCAATCAGGTATCAACTTGCAGAAGGTACCCCTTTTCAAATAGATCCAGAAAGTGGCCTTGTAACTATTAGGGAACCCCTGGATTATGAGAGCCGGCGGCAATACACCCTCAGCATCCAGGCCAAAGATCTTGGTACCCCACCACTCACCGGCCGCTCAGAGGCACTGGTCCGCCTAATTGATGTAAATGATAATGACCCAGTAGTAAAATTCCGCTATTTCCCTGCTACCTCCCGCTATGCATCAGTTGATGAGAATGCTCAAGTTGGGACAGTGGTGGCTTTGCTTACTGTCACCGATGCAGACTCTCCTGCTGCAAATGGTAATGTTACAGTTGCTATCCTGGGAGGCAATGAACAGCGCCATTTTGAAGTGCAGACTTCTAAAGTCCCTAACCTCAGCCTCATCAAAGTGGCCAGTTCTCTTGACAGAGAAAGAATTCCTTCCTACAACCTGACAGTTAGTGTGTCAGATCAGGGTCATCCCAGGCCCCGCTCCTCAGTGGCCAGCTTAGTCATATATGTTAATGACATCAATGACCACCCTCCAGTTTTCCAGGAGCCACATAGTAAAGTAGAGATCAGTGAGGATTTGCCCCCTGGATCCTACATTTGTGGGGTTTCTGCTTCTGATGGGGATACAGGATTAAATGCCAATCTGCGATACTCTATTGTGTCTGGAAACAAGCTGGGATGGTTCTCTATTAGTGAAAACAGCGGACTGGTAACTAGTACTTCAGCACTGGATCGTGAAATAGCTCCACAACTGCTCTTAAATATCAGTGCTCGGGACCAGGGGCCACAGCCTAAAACAAGTTATGCCACACTCCTTGTCAACCTTCTGGATGTTAATGATCAAAAACCCACTTTTACTGGTATCAATGTAAATGGGCACTTGGTATCTTTGCCAGAAAATTCTTTGGTTGGCACTGAATTGCTCATGCTCAAGGCTACTGATGGTGACCTAGGGGACAATGGAACCATTCGCTTCTACTTTGATGCTGATAACCCTAGCCAGTGCCAGGGATTATTTCGGCTAGACCCTTTGTCTGGCAAATTGAGTAATCGGGCAGATCTGGACAGAGAGCAGCAGGATCGCTGCACTTTACAGATTTTGGCAACTGATCTTGGCACCCCTCCCCTGTCTTCCACAGCCAAGGTCATTGTTTCTCTGTTGGATGTAAATGACAATAGCCCAGTTTTTTATCCAGTGCAGTACTTTGCCAACATACAGGAGAATGAACCACCTGCTAGTTTTGTGGCCACTGTCACAGCTTCTGACCCAGACCTGGGCATCAATGGCACAATCAGATATTCTATTAGAGCTGGGGACACATCAAAATTTCAGGTTCATCCTGAGACTGGAGCAATCTCTACAAAAGCAGCCCTTGACAGAGAAGAAAAAACAGCCTACCAGCTCCAGGTGGTGGCCACAGATGGTGGGGGGCTGCAGTCCCACAATCATGCCATAGTCACCATCACTGTGTTGGACACTCAGGATAATCCCCCATCCTTCTCCCAGGGCTCATATAGTTTTGTTATGTTTGAAAATGTGGCAGTAGGTTATAATGTGGGAACGGTTGTAGCTACCACTATAGATCTTAATACTAATATCACTTACCTGGTAACTACAGGTGACCAAAAGGGGGTCTTTACTATTGACAGATCCACAGGGCTAATCATGACTGCAAGTGTGGTAGATAGGGAGGAGCAAGACTTTTACCAATTGAAAGTGGTGGCCAGTGGTGGGGCTGTAACTGGGGAAGCTATTGTTAACATCACAGTTAAAGACTTAAATGACAATTCCCCTCACTTTGTAAATGCAGTCGAAAATGTCAATGTGGTTGAGAACTGGAAAACGGGTCACATCATTTTTCAGGCCAAGGCCGTAGACCCCGATGAAGGTGTCAATGGTAGGGTATCCTACAGCTTAAAGCAAAATCCTCAAAGCTTGTTTTATGTTGATGAGGTTACTGGTGCTGTGAGCCTTACTGGGCCACTAGATGTTGATACTGGCTCATACCAAGTAGAAATTATAGCATCAGATATGGGGGTACCACAGTTAGCTTCTAGCTTCATCTTAACCATCTCAGTGCATGATGTCAATGACAACCCCCCTGTCTTTGATCAGCTCTCTTATGAAGTGACCCTGTTAGAGTCAGAACCAGTAAATTCAAGATTCTTTAAAGTTTACGCTACTGATAAAGATTCAGGGCTCAATGGAGAGATTACATATTCTATAATTCACGGAAATGTGGGTGAGGCCTTTGGTATATTCCCAGATGGCCAACTCTATGTAAAGAGTGAACTGGACAGAGAGGTTAAGGATTTGTATATTTTGCAGGTCTCTGCCTCAGACAGAGCTGTTGAGCCTCTCAGCACTACTGTGAATGTTACAATAATACTGGAGGACGTTAACGACAATAGACCATTGTTCAATAGCACCAATTATGTTTTCTATTTTGAGGAGGAAAACAGTGGGGGGTCATTTGTTGGGAGAATCTATGCTGTGGACAAGGACTCTGGTTCCAACGGTGAAATAATGTATGCTTTTGAAACCATGCAGCCTGACTTTGAACTGAACACGGTTACTGGGGAGATTACAAGTACCCATCAGTTTGACAGAGAGGCTCTCATGAGGCAGAGGGGGGCTGCAGCATTCACCCTTAAAGTAACCTCCACAGATTTAGGTTTGCCAAAGCCACTCAAAGATCAAGCCACTGTGCAGATTTACATAAGAGATATCAATGATAACCACCCTAAATTTTCTAAAGACTTATATCAAGCTAGCATATCTGAATTGGCTTCTAACATGACCCAGGTGCTAAGGGTGTCTTCATCTGATGTGGATGAGGGCAATAATGGTTTGATAAGCTATTCTATTATGAAGGGGAATGAGGAGAAGCACTTTACAATGGACAGTAGCACAGGGCAAGTGGCACTGGTGGGCAGATTGGACTATGAAGCCACAGCCTCTTATTCTCTGATCATTCAGGCTGTTGATTCTGGGGCAGTTCCATTGAGTGCAACCTCCACCTTAAGCATTGAGGTCCTGGATGAAAATGACAACAGTCCTTCTTTCCCCAAAGCCGCCTTATTTGTGGATGTTGTGGAGAACATGAGAGTTGGGGAGCTGGTGTCCTCTGTGACAGCTACTGACTCTGATTCTGGGGACAATGCAGATATTCACTATAGCATCACAGGGACTAACAACCATGGCACTTTCAGCATTAGTCCCAACACTGGCAGCATTTTCCTTGCCAAGAAGCTGGATTTTGAAACCCAGGCGCTGTACAAGCTGAACATCACTGCAAAGGACAAGGGCAACCCCCCTCGTTCGAGCACCATGTCCGTGATTATAAAGGTGAGAGACTTCAATGACAACCCACCCTCCTTCCCTGCAGGTGACATCTTCAAATCGGTGGTAGAGAACGTTCTCATTGGCACCTCCATACTGACTGTCACTGCCACCGATCCCGATGCTGATATCAATGGGCAGCTGACATATACTATTATCCAGCAGAAGCCAAGGGGCAACCACTTTGTCATTGACGAGGTGAGAGGCACCATCTATACCAACGCGGAGATAGACAGGGAGTTCGCCAACCTGTTTGAGCTGACTGTGAGAGCCAGTGACCTGGCGGTGCCTCTGGAGTCCAGAAAATATGCCTTAAAGAATGTCACCATCTTAATAAGCGACCTCAACGACAATGTGCCCACATTTGTGTCCCAAAACGCCTTTGCTGCAGACCCTTCACTAGCGATCGGATCGGTTTTGTCCACCATTACAGCGTTTGATCCCGATGAAGGGTCCAATGGAGAGATCGAGTATGAGATCATTAGCGGAGACACCGAGACCTTCATAGTGGATCGCTACAGCGGGGACCTAAGGGTCGCCGCCCCCATGCTGCCCTCTCACCTTATCTACAGCCTGATAGTGGCTGCCACTGACTTGGGCGCTGAGCGGAAAGCCACCACCACGGAGCTCACTATTATACTGGAAGGCCAAGATGGCCCGGTGTTCTCGCAACTCAAGTACATCACGATCCTCAAAGAGGGAGAACCGGTCGGTACCAATGTGATAAATATTGAAGCTGCCAGCCCCCGCGGTACCGACTCGGTGGTGGAGTATTTCATTGTGTCGGTCAGATGCGAGGGCAGGACAGTGGGACGGTTATTTACTATTGGGCGCAACACTGGTGTCATCCAAACAGCAGCAGTGCTGGACCGGGAGCGGGGGGCCCGACTGTACCTGGTGGATGTATATGCCATAGAGAAGGAGGCCAGCTTGCCCAAAACCCAGAGAGCCCAGGTAAGAGATGCTTCATTGGCATTGTGTGAATGACATGATACATAGGCATAATGTGAATGACATGATACATTGGCATAGTGTGAATGACATGATACATTGGCATAGTGTAATTGAGATGATATACATAGCAGTTCTGAGTGCTGCTGCTGGTGCTACCACCGGACCTATCAGTATATAAGAACTGATGATGATCATGATTGCCCTTTTACACATGACTACATTTGCTTAATTATCATCACTGTTACAAAATGTAAATTTTGCTGAAGTTGTGATAGTATAAAGGTGGCATTTTCACTTAAAGGGGTAATTCACCTTTAAATTAACTTGCAGTATGATGTAGACAGTGATATTTTTGCAACTGATCCTCATTTTTACCTTTTTGTGCTATTTGTCTTATTTAGCTTCTTTGTTCTGCAGCTTTTTATATGGTTGCTAGGGTATACATTATCCTAGTAACCAGGCAGCGTTTACTAATTTACTGGAAGATGAATAGAAATGGCCCTGAACAGAAAGATAAGTACATCATAAGTGTATTCTCACAAAGCAATAGTTTCTTGGCTGCCATGGTCAGTGACCCCAGCAACTAGAGAGCATTTCAAATTGCTCGAAAGAGGCAGAAGTAGAAGGCAAATAATTCAAATGGTGCTAAGAATAGAACTTTTATAAAACATACTAAAAGTTATCTTAAAGGTGAACAAGTGCTTACATATTTATTACTGTTTATCATGGCTGTAGAGCTTTTTTGTCTGTGCCTGAAACATCCAGTCTGTGGGCATCAGTCACTCATCTGCAGCTCAGTGTATAACCTGACAGCCTTTGTATGCCAGAGAATGCTGGGAGTTGTACACTGACAACAAAGATTTGCTGGAAGGTGACAAGGGAATGTTTGTGAAGTGGCTGCACACAGGCCAGAAAATCCAAGTTCTGTGTTTGTTTTTCAGTTGTAGTACCAAAACTGTCTCCGCTGCTCTTCTTCTTTCTTATGATGTATGTAACATATTCCATTATAACAGCCTTAAGGGCTCATTTATCACACACCGCACATTGTGAAGAATGTAAAAAAAGCCTTGATCTGCCATTTTTTGCACTGGGTGGTGGCTTACCTCTATTACCACAGGCCTCTAAGTTCCTTCTTGGAGGGCAGAGACCTACATCTTGTTCTTTGGATCAAGCCTGTTGGGGGGGTATGTAGTTATCCCTACGCATTCTAGCACTTGTGCCCCAGGCTAAAGTATGGCCCTTTTAGCTTCCCACTTTACAGTGCATTGCTCCCTTCATATCATGTACAGTAAAGGAAAAGAGCAATGCAGTACTTGGTACTGATCAATCTGCTGCTGAAGTGTATGTTAATAGGAACCAATGCAAAAGCGCTGTGTTGCAAAAATGTCACATGGCAAATCATTAACATCAGTTCAGCTCATTGTTCTTAGTCCTGTACTCAATTAACATGCAGAATGATACAGATGTATTGAAGGAGTTAGGGATGTTTTGCAAAGCATCTAAACCTGAACATATATACCATTCATTCCTCTGGGTATTTGTTGTGCCAGGCAGATGTATCACTTGAATGCTGAATATAGGCCTGGCAGTTAGAACTGGTAAAATCTCCCAGGCAATTAAAAGACATATAGTTCAAATGTTTATTTGGTCTCATTCAGGGATATTCTGTCTGTTAGACCCCAGTAGTAGGGGAACTGCAGCTCTCAGCATCCCTGTTAGCATTTACTGACTAGGCTAGCTGGTTGCTATATTGTTTGCCTCTAGCTGGGGGGATCTGGCCTTTGGAGTTGGTTTGAAAGTCTGCCTTTGTTATATTGTATCCAGAGACTGATAATATGGGAATAAAAATCATATCCGGGCAACTCTCAGGAAGTACTACTTCTATCGACCTCAGAAATCCCTGGATTAGGATCTTGTGCACTTGTACAGTTGAGGCTGTCAGTAGCTTGTATGTTTTAGATCAACGTCTAGTATATTTCAGGTAGCTGTCCTGTGCAATGGTCTTTCTCTTTCCTGGGGATTTCCGGATAAGGGATTTTTCTATAATTTAGATCTCTATGCCTTAAGTTTACAAAGTGTTGCTCTCCAAGTCTTTTTACATTTGACTGTGGCTCACGAGTAAGAAAGGTTGGGGACCCCTGCTCTAAATTATATCCTTATAAACCAGGGGTCCTCAATCTATAGCCCGTGGGCCGGATCTGGTCCCCTAGGGTAATTTACCCGCCCCCCGGAGGATGGACGGACAGATCGCGGGAGCGTGGGTAGGGGGGTGGCGGTGCTGGAAGAGAATGCAGGAGTGGGTCATAGTTTGATGGGGGGGATAGTCCGGCCCCCCAACAGTCTGAGGGGCCATTGAACTGGCCCCCTGGACAAGAAGTTTGAAGACCCCTGTTATAAACAGTAATACATCACTAATCGGTTCTTAGTGATGTAGTTTTTGTAACTCCCTGAAACTTGTGTATTAAAATAAATACAGCACCTGTCGAAAAATGTAAGGATATTAAGGGCCCTGGCACATGGGGAGATTAGTCGCCCGCGACAAATCTCCCGTTTCACGGGCGACTAATCTCCCCGAACTACCATCCCACCGGCGAAAATGTAAGTCGCCGGTGGGATGGCACACGCTGCGCAGGCGATTTCGGCAAATTGCCGAAGTTGCCTCGCGAGGCATTCAAAGTCACCTCAGAGTTCCATGACCTGTATAAAAGCACTAGGTCCTCTAGTCTGGCCATTAAATTTCTCAGTGATTTATAATATCCTTATATTTTACGAAAGGGTATTTTATTCACTATATATATATATGATGACCTATAAAATGAGCAGCTACATTAAGGTGCTACAGACCACTGGCCACTATTGGTTAAAAAAAGGTTGATACACCTGTATACTTGAGGCTTTATAGGTTGTACTACAACTCTCAGAGTTCCATCATTAGCCAAAGGCTTTCAGAGGTTTGTGGGAATAGTTTATGATCACCTGGAGGTCTGAGTGCTTCTTATCCCTGGCATGAGCGGAACCACTAGACAGTACTATACTTGTTATTAAAGGAAAAGAAGCTGAAGCTATATATATATATATATTTATTTATTTTTGTTTGTTTGTTTGGGTTTTTCTTTTTCACTTTGCAGTAATCATGCTTAAGGCATCCAGAGTCTCTATGCTGCAGTCTGATAGCTCATATTTCAGAGCTGTGCTGCAGTAGCCCGCTAGGCATTCTACAGTCCCCTCAGAAGCAATATGGTTCTCCTAGTTAGCAAAGTCCCCACCATAAATGAGAAACAAATGTTTTCCTATCCAAGCATATTAAGATTCGAGACTGAAATTTATGCATGCATGGCTTCTTTTCTTACTTGCGATCAAAATGCCTCATCCTCCATTTCAAACATAATTTACTGCGTCTCTTTCAAAATAAACTATATTTATTGGTAGCAAAAGTAAGCCTGAAGTTTGAGTAGGGGGCTTGCCATCACACTGAATGCCCTGGCTTCCAACTACTCAGTTGTTTATAGCAAACACAAATGCACTATAATCAGTTTTCTATTTCAATATCATTTCATCTAAATTGTAGAAACTTGGCATTGGGTTTTTAAAGCAGTACATTTCCAAATCAAATCCATGTGAAAAAAATTCCAATAAACAGTCTACGTTGGTAAAATAAGAAGGCCAGCAAGCCGTTCTTTACCTTATATATATCTAACAATCACTGGTAGCTGCCATTGTCTTTGCCTTGGCTGAGGCGTTGTACTTACAACTCAGAGTTCAGTTGTGCCGAAAGAATCAGGTGCAAACGTCACTCGCACGTCAAATACCAGACGGCAGGCAGACTCAGAAAATATTTGGCACATCTGACTCCGATTTGCCGCAATGCACAAGTGCAGAAAATTCCATTAAGGTTATAGAAAAATGCACACAAGTATACACACACAAGTATACACACCCATACACATGCATAAACACATACACACAAACCCCTACACACAGAGAGACTTCTGCAGATGTCACAATATAGGTTCTCACATAATAAAATTCTTGTTTAAAATTGATGTATTTTAAATAGCTCTCCAGCTTTCCATAGGAAGAAGGTTTTGTATTTCTTCATTAAAGCTTAGGCACATCTGTGTGATGTATAATATGTGTTTATTCAGTCCCCATGTATGCTTTCTTAACTTTCAGCATTGACACAGAATAAATATAAAATATTAGGGTTAAACTTTGCCATTCAAGCTTACCTTTTCCTTAGTGATAGAAAGTAAAATGGATCTCTTCATTAATTGGGTTAATGTTCCCACTATCCTTCTATAAATCTGCAATAAATCATAATGTAGTGGCACAAGTAGGTACCCATCAGCAACTAAAGTATCATGTAACACTGGTAGAATGGTCGCTTGGCTTTACCAAGCAATAACTTTTAAGAAATGACCCACTAGTAAATAATGTTGCCTAAATCTTCTTGCTGACATGTCTTACTTGAAATATCAAAATAGTCCTAAGCCCAAGTGGCAAAGTAAGAAGTTAAAAAGACAGTTAGCCAACCTACCCATGCTACTTTTGAGATCTGTAATAGCAAAAGAATCTGCTAAAATATCAAAAGTTATATCCAAGGGATATATCTGTTGTTCTCATCTCACCTCAAGCAACATCTGGTAGAGCTCAGTGCCCAGGACCTCTTCAGTGCAAACTGGAGTGCTAAAGTCCTGTAATGTTTACTTTGGCATCATTTTTTGAAAAATGTCAACCCTACATCTACAAGACACTGGACAAACATTGGGACTAAAGCTCCTGACCTTAATGTTCCCCTGCTGTTATCATGCAAAGTAATGAACTGCTCTATTAAAGGCTAGTGAAATTGTATTTATTGCACATGTGCAATCCCACAATGCTGTTAATTAAATACAGTCATAGTTATAGGTCAACTGTAAAGGAGTATTTAGTTCTCGCAGGTTGGAGTGTTGTTATACAGCTTTCTCCAAGATAACCGGTATTGGGTGCGCCTGAATGGTTTCCTAACTGTAAAACAAACAGAAGGAGTTCTTTATATCTCTTCTTCATATTCTGTCTGCCAGAAGTCCATGTAACCCTTTTGCTCATTAGCTAATCAATGTATTTTCGGTGCCATCTGCCAACTAGTCCAAAGCAATTTACCTACTACAAGTGAAGTCTGATATCCACTGTGCAACAGATGGGCCTCCAACTGGGGAGGGGTTAAAGTTTCCTTTTGGAGTAGAATAGAAAGCGAGAGGAAACCATGCTCTTCCTGTTTAATTGTTCTATTCATTTTATTGTAAAATGACAAATATGAGCACGTTCTGTATGCATTCACTGTGTGTGTGTCACATTAGGTTCTGAATAGTTTCAGGATTTCTTGTCCTTTGTGCTTAGACTCCTGTCTACTGGAATTCCAATCGGGCCATACTGTCATATCCGAATATGTTGCTAGGTAACTTGGAGCTTTCCCACTCTAGTGACGGCTCAGAGTTTTGTCGTTTCATTCCAGACATAGTGAAACCCTAACCATTTGTCACCAGTCATTGCTGTAACATAACCTCAATGCTACGGTTCATCTGACTTTTCTTTATGTAAGAGAATTTTTTTTTACAACTTTGGAATTACAAATACACGTATAGTTATAAATTACGTTATAGGTTAAATAATTGTAATATTGGTATGATGTTGTCACACAAAGAGTTCCATGGAGCCTTTGGGAAGTTTGAGTGCCATAACAATCTTTTGGAGGCCTACATGGTGCCTGCTGGCCTCAGGTTGGGCTGACCTAATATACAACTTACACATTTTTTTCATTATTCTAAGACTCTCTCTTAACACTGAGCCTCCATCCTTTGATTTTACACATGGGGTGTTAGGGCTGTAAGAGGGGAAAACCCACAGATTGCCCTAGGGTGAGACCACCAGTATCACAATATAGAAAACATTTCCTTATAGAACAGCTGGAAGACAACAAATGTAAGCATTTACCTATCAGCTTTTTTTCTTTTAAAAGTGTTAAAATAAGAGTTCAGTTTACTGAAGTTATTTTTTATATGAGTTTTTCTTATGCTATAATTAGTTTAAGTTTTTGTTTAAAAAGCCCCAGATTCACAACACCTGAAATTCTACTCCTAACACCCTTTGGGAATGGATTACATTTTCGTGCCTGGTGCACAACAGTATTTTGAGAGTGAATGCTAGGCCACAAACTATTTCTGAACTGGTGCAGAATGCTGAAGTGTGCAAGAGCTGTCATAACTGTCACCAGAAGAAATGAGTGCAAGAGTGGTCCAACCAGAGTGACTTAATGGGATCCAGCTTGAAGCGGTCACACTCGCTGCCAAAAGTGTTAATGTGTGTAAGGAATTTTTGTGCTAAAGCAGCAGAAGTGAGACTCTAGAAGCTACTGACAACTACCTAGTAGCCATATTGTCATTACGTTTTGGAACTCTAGCCTTTCAAACTTATAGACCTTTTCACTAAGGCACATTAAAAGTCAGTTTGCTGCCTTCTTTTCTGCCTAGTTTGCACAGCAGTGCAAATTCCTAAAGTGCTGCGTAGTAAGTCAGTCTAAGTCTAGGGTTGCCGTAACAACACAATTATGGCATTAACAAAAAATTGGCATCCCCATATATCATGCCTAGGGACGGCACAACTGGAATGTTGCTATTTCTTTTTTTACATTAGTGTAAAGAATATGGTTTGTGTATTTCATCTTTTAATAGCACAATTAAAATACATCAGCAGTCCACTGAGAAGCCTCTGTATAAACAACCCCCCTCCCTTCCCTCCAGCTACAGCCGGTTAGGATGTGCGTTTAGGAACAGCTCATTATACAGACACTTCTTACTGGACTTCTTCATTACCTTATTGTTCTTGTATGGTCCGAAAGTAGAATGTGATTCAGTTTCAAATTTTCCCTGTTTATTACAAGAAATAACACTGCTTTCTGCTCCAATGGAGCAGCTTTCCCAAGAGAGCACAGCAAAATCTTCACTTATATGTGACAAAGCATTCTTCTTAACAGCAGCACCCCCTTTTTCATTAAAATGTTTGAATTTAGACAAAATAAGACAAATGCAGAAATTTTTGTTCAACTTTAATAAGCTGCTCTCTGGGAATGGTTTCAGTTATAATTGTGCAACAGTAGCTTTCTGGGGGCAGGTTGGTTATCCGTGTTATAGAATCTGTTCCAACTAAGCCTGAGCCCCATAAATATAGATGAGAACAAAGGCTATACAATTCCAATGTGCAAAGGCCTAACCCTGCTGAACGTTATCCAGAGAACACTCCTATTTAGCTCAGAACACAGTGTTACATCTTGTTCAGTTTGATAATGCACAGTGGGAGTACTTTGAACACATTACTTTGGGTATGAGAATTCAGTTAAACAAAAAGAATTTCTGCTTTCAGCTTTGCAGCTCCCAGGGATTCCCTAATCTCTAACCTCACTACATGGCACGGCTTATAGAGCTTAACCTGGGAAAGGAAGTGCAAAACCCGGGCAGCTATCTAGAAGCCGTTTCTCAGCTTTTGAAGAGTTATTAGTGCAGTGGGAATGCAAGGAGAGGGGGCAACTGCTTAATTTGACAGTGTTGAGCACAGAAACAATAAGAATCACCTTTATCGGATTTAGCCATCTGTGTTCCTTTAAATTGATATACAAGTTTTTGGCAGGCCTTGGGTCTTTTATCTCAGCCCGCACTGTTGTACCTTGCGAGCAGCGTGTTTACACCAGTTTCTATTTTTATTCTACTGCAAATAAAGCACTTTGAATGATCATTGACAGGGCCTACTGAATAGCTGCATGTATCATCATTTCTTGACAAGGTACTAAAACTCTGCACTCCTGCAAAAATAGCTTGCTACACAAAAGCTTGAGAAAATGCTTTATTGGGACATTTAGAACTTACATTGTTTAGTCACACTAAGGGACCTACTGAGAACAATAACTTAGCATCCTTGACTTTTTTCGAGTGCAGTTTTTAGAAAGGACAGGCATAGTTGAGTGCCCAGTTCAGTTTCAAGGACTTATAATTGAATGTACAATAACTTCGTACCCTTAAAGTTAGATAACTAGCTGGAGGAACATATTACATTTCAAACTGCAAGTACAGGAAAGAGAAAGCAGCAAATCAAAAATTCAGATTATGTTACCACAGTATGATACTGGTTTTAGAAACAGGCTGGCCAGATTACTGGTTGCCATGGGTTACTAGACCTGGGCAAATTTTTTATCCTATTAAATTCCCCCCCCCCCCTTTAAGTTGAACCGTAGTGTTAAACTCTTGGGGTTTTCCTTGAGCAATGAGCCAAGCCCTCACAGACAATAGTAATGCTTATAGTATGCTGTTTCATAATGTTATCTTATACTGTGTAATTTGTTTAAACCAATGGATCTATCATTCTGTCATCATGCAACAAAGGAAAATATAATAAAAATGTTGCAGTTGCTGTCTGAACTTATGGAAACCATTAAGGATTATTTTACTATATCAATAATATAGTAAATATACCAACTATAATATATCAGTGGGGGGGGGGGGGTGGTAAGGAGACAGGGGCTACAGACCACATAAACCTGAGTATTTAAAATTAAATAACGAGAACATGAAATTCTTGTCAGAAACACTGAGCCACATGATGAAACCCCATTTTGAAATTACAAAGGTTCAGGAATCAGATCCCTAGCTTGGTAGATATCTTTTGTGTCGAATACAAAATAAAGTGTGGGGTTTATATGTAAAATGTAGCATGGTGATATTCTGTAATTTAGTTCTGTAATTTAGTTGCTGCAGACTGCTTTAAAAATCTGCTGTTTGCCATAAGTCTGATGAAATTATTTAAAGATATTTAACAGTGTTGGGTCAGTGCACTAAGCAAAACATGGGCTTGCTGTCATTTAAAAGGTTTGCATTCATCAGCTTTGCCATAAATGCCATGTCATTCTGAATATTTGCCTCCGCAAGGCAACTGATCATTAATAGAAAGTGCTCAATTAATATTATGTCAACAGTGACATAGTTCAAATTTGCAACCCCCACAGCAAAATTATTTTAGGGTTCCCTAAGCTTTTGGGAATTAGACATTTTGCAACTTTTTAATTGCTTTGTATTCTTTCCTTTCCTATAGTTTAGGCGAAATGAAGTTATTTTTATTTAAACACTTTCAATGCAGTGTTTGAGTCTGTGTTCTTTTCTGAATGGCTCCCTTTCAGCTACTGATGGGGGGGAAGAAAGAATACAGGAGTGCACATAGGGCAATAAATTCTTATGTGGGTCTAAACAGCTATAAATTATTTCCTGTAATTTAGCACTTCTTGATGCCAATTTCTAACCACCCGCTGTGGTTAAAAATTCTGTTTTTTCTTCTGTTTTGCTACTGAGCCAGTGATTTAGTAAATGAGGTAAACAAAAACTGCTTGATACACAGAAAAGGACTGAATTATGTCTGGCGTTGCTTTTTTTGTCTGGGATTATTATGATCTTGCTAGGGTTTAGCTTGTTATCTGATAGTAAGGGAAAATAAATTAGGCAAGTTTCAAATAAATAACCTTTTCCTTTTAAAAATGTTCAGGGACAACATAGAGACAACATTTTCTGTGTGGGATGTGGCCTCATTAAGGGCTGGTTAAAATTTTGGTCAATTAGCATACACGTTTCTCAAAAATATTCCAGTGCTTATTGGGTACCCTTTATGCAACATAGTGAGTTTTGCATTGCTCAGTTAGAGTAATGGATTGATGTGTTCATCGAACAGGTACATATCAAAAATATTTTAAGAGATGGGTCAATTTTCTCCATTTATGTCATTCATTTAGGCAAAAGGGCCTTTGTTCATGTTGCAGTCATTCATTGTAAGGCAACCTGCCATGTTGGTCCTGCTGTGATGTATTCCAATGCTTTGACTTGCTGATGCAGATGACAGCATATAAGGAGAAAATAAAAGCCAGTGGCTTTCTATGTGGTGGGGTTGGTCACGCGTGTATGACATTTGCCATTAACGTCATGAAATGTTTATAAAAAAAAACCTTCTTCACTTGCTGTGCTGAATTACTAGGAGGTCTCAAGGAAGGTAGTCAGTACCAAACCATCTGAGCTGCATAGAGAAAATATTGTGCAAGGAAAGCTGTCTTTTATTTAATTTATGAATTACATTAATGCACATGCAATGTTGTGTGTCCATTTAAGCACCCCACGCTTGCAGTTGTGTTAATAAATGAGCCCAATTATGTTGATGAAAAATACTGGTGATATTTCTTTATGTAATGTAAGATCACATAGGCTTCTTTAAACAAGGGAGTCCGTATTTGCAGATCAAAAAAAGGAAAGGGCTTTCCATAGATTTAATGGTGTTTGGTGGAAATTGCTACCTGGCATAAGGATTGATTGAGGCTGTGGTTTATTTAGATGATAATTTTTTCAGTTAACCCCTGCTCTACTTAGTTATCAGGTCCTATTCATAAGGGCTATTAGCCCAGGCTCTCTGGTTTCTGATGGGGGCACATATTTTCTCATAGCGGCACAGGTTCCCTTAGGTGTTGTTGGTTTTATTCAGAGAGAAGAATAGCTGCACCATAAATAAATCTATTAAAATCAAAGTCTTAATTAGGTTTATTTTAGTTTATGTACTGTGTGTTTGTACAGTGGGTTTGATTTGTAATACAATTTACTAGCCAATTATGAATCACAAGAAGCTGCAGTATCAATTCTTCTCTCTGTTTAAAGTTACAATTTTCACCTTGGGGTGACTAAATATTTTCCAGGAAGCCAAATACTTTTGTGCAGAATTTGTTATTTTTGTCTGTTATATGACACTGTCTCTTTAATCAAATTTCCTTTAATTGCCACCAGTTGTAATTTATTATTTCTGTGGCCAGCCCAGTTAAAAGATGTCTGGTAAACCTATCAGGGAAAGCGCATGCCAAAAAATGATCATCTGAAATATTAACTTTCAACAGATTTGTTGCAGTTGTAGATATATTTTGTTACCAAACCAAGAGCCGTGGAACATAATCTTGCAAAGTAGTCCCTTGCTGTATATATTTTACATAGATTGAATTGACTTTGTATACTGAAATTTGTGGGTGTATTCATTAAAATCACATTCCCCCACTTGCAGTTAATCACTTGTCTTCTTTCTGTGCAGTTAAATTAATAATGAACAACCAGGACTATCTTTAAAAGGATCTTCTACTTATAAAGTAAGAGTCTAAAACCTTAGCTGTTGGTGGTGTGGGTATGGGGGGTTTTACATCAGCAAAAACTGAAGGGACATAGGTCAGGCAACACCAATACAGGTACATAGTTGAGTTTGGAAAAAGGCTCATATTTATATATAAGTTTTACCTTTTGCCCAGTTAAATTCTAGCTGATACAGAGTGCCCCAGAAGGGGAATGCATGCAACAAATGCCAAAAGCACAATTGGAGCAGTTTACAGAACAACATCATACACAGTATCACTAATATAGCTAAAAAGGCATCTAAGCCTTATTGGAATACCCCGCGTATTACCAGTAAGACTTATAAGCATATTAGGGCTCTGACTTAGTCGCCCGTGACAAATCTCCCTGTTCGCGTGCGACTAATCTCCCCGGATTGCCATCCCACTGGCAAAAATGTAAATCGTCGGCGGGATGGCATACACGGCGGCACGATTTCAGTGAAATATCAGAAGTTGCCTTGAGAGGAAACTTCCGCGATTTTACTGAAATCATGCCGCTGCGTATGCCATCCCACCGGCGATTTACATTTTCACCGGTGGGAAGTTGCCACGAACAGGGAGATTTGTCGCGGGCGACTAATCTCCCCGTGTGCCAGAGCCCTTAGGTGTCTCTTCTGATGACTGGTGCACCCTAGCAGAGGAGATCATTTGTCATTTAGCGGAGTGAGTATCCTGTTGTGCATCATTAAACTGGAAAGTTTTATTTTCCTCTTATCAAAAGTGACCATTAGTGCAAAGTATTAAATGTTTCTATGCCTAAACTTTACTTCTTCCTCTTAAGAAGTGGCAAAAATGACCTTTAGGTTATATCAAGCAACAGAAATGTATCCACTTATTTAGTATGAATCTCATGTTTGCCACCCCAGATAACTGATACTCAATAGAGAGATGATACATACAAGTCATCATAAAGTGAACAATGGATGCAATTGTGGGTAAAAGGGTGAAATTGCAGCCAGATTTGCTACCCAGATATACTCTGCGATAATGACCGCCCACTAAGTATCAGCCCTTTGTCCCTTTATTAGCTGCTGGATTACTGTTCATATTAATGCTTTTATCAAAATATTTTGCAAAGCCATGATTCCATCTACTCCCCATGTGTACTTTGGTGGGACCCTGGTATTACAGAGGAGGAAGTGTTTTAATGAAAACCCACCCTTAAAAGATTTAGCATGGATTATAATGAATAATAACTCTGCTTTGAACCAGATGATTGTGATTGACTATAACTGGCAGGCAAAGCAACTGGTAGGAGATATAGCACAGATGCGAGTAGGCTCTCTATCATTTTTTTCTAAAGAATTTAGGAATAATATGGAAGTCATTTACAATATTTCAACGTCAGCATCAGAATTTTTCAGCAAATAGCTGCCTAGTGGAGACCGCATACTCTTACATGTTAAAAAAGAGTATTAACAAAAGAATTTTCTTTATACCTGAACAGGATCTAGGGGATTTAGTGGAGGAGCCCTTCCCCATACATTATTGTGGGAGGCAAATAAGAATTAACATGTAACTCTCAGTTCCACATTGAAAGGAAACCAGATATGTAGAGTGTACAGTGCCGGCACACTGGCATTGCTATAGAATCTACATTTACCTTTAACTTGCAATCATTTTAAACATATCTACTCAAACTCTTCTACTTTCCATTTGGTTTAGTGCAGTGCTTCTCAACAAACTGTGACTGCTTATGACATAGTAGTTCTGTGTCCCTAAAACATTGGTTGCAGCTGCTGCCTCTTCTTTATAGGGCTGCTTTAAATGCCAAAACATTGAATTCCAGTTATTCCTCTTACAGCTAATTTTCTGTGTAGGCAGTGTAAAGTGTGCAGTAACTTCTGCAGGCACTTGAAACTCTTAGGGGGTTATTGAATAAAAGGCACTAAGTTTTCCCAGGTGCTGTATCCCATAGCAACCAATCAACAGGTAGCATTTGCTGGTCAAACAAATATTTTATTGGTTTCTATAGGTTACTGCTCCTGGTCAAACTTAGTGCCTTAGTGCTTGGGTAAAAAAGTAAAATGTTTTAAATGGGTGACACCCAGGCACAGACTAGAACCATATGAGGTCTCTTTGGATAAAGACTGAGAACCAGTGGGTTAAAGCATATGATTGTTCCAATAGGAAGGCTCATAAGGAATGTTACCTATTACATTTTGATTGAGGAAGAGGCTCTTAAATGTAATCCTATTTGCTGGTAATGTTTATTGAATAGTAACCACTTCAGGGTCAAGTGCCTCAACCTTTGTCAAAATCCACTTGGGTAGCCTAAAGCTAGGACTAGAACCATAAAGCCTTTAGCCTGCAATTAGCAAAAGGAATAGGAACCCAGTTAGATGTAGGATACATATCTCTCCGCTACCCTTCTGTTTATAGCACAGTTACGAATAATAGGCATAAAAGGGTTCAGGCCAGATTGTAGCTGGTGGTTGGCTGGCAATAACAGAGCATGATTTGGGCAGGTTGAGTATCATAAAAACTATTCTCATTTATCAATTTGTAAATTATAGGACATATGACAATATTTTGTTTTTCCTGACAGTTTCTTTAAGTTAAAGGCTGCTGCTTCAAGCTTGCAAAGACTTATTAAGGTTACTTTGGATTTATCTTGCTTTCCTTTTCCTTCAAATTAGTCTCAGATCAGCTCAGCTATGAGAACTCCTACAGAATACCTAATAAAGCAATAAAATGCACATATGGAGGTTTGAGGACTTATACATATAGCATTCTTTCTTTTGCTTGTTACTGGTATTGAATTTTTCCATTCTTGCAATATCTGTGGTGTTTCTAATTACACATATTGAGGTTTTAAGGAAGTTTCATCATCTAATCCACTTTAATATACATATTTCTGTGATTTAATATAGGATAGGAATATTACATCTGCTAAACATTACCAGAAGTCGCCCCATTGTTAGTTTTTACTCTGACATGTTCTTGAAAAAAAAAAAAGATTAGAGCTAAGAAAAAGAGAAAATTTATTTAATGACATGTTTGTTTAAAGGCCTCAGTGTAAGAGTATATACTCTGGAGTAAAATTAAGTCATTTGCTCATGCTGCAGGCCTCCCAAGTGAAATGATAACTGATAATGACAGTATGTTTTAGTGACTGATGTCCAGCTTGTGACCTAGCTTGCAAGATCTTCGGTCTACTATGGGTTCTTATTCCCCAAATGCTGGAGAGGCTCCGACTGGAGTCCCTCAAGCTAAGCTTTGGCTAAGCCATTCGTTCATTTATATCCAGACTACCAGCAAAATGTTAGAAACCATAGTGCTGCGGTATTGGGGCTATGGCACAGTATGGTTGCCATCTGGCTAATAATATACAGGCTCAGATGGTAGTAATGATTCTTAATGCCAGAGTTAGCAGTACTAAAAAAAGTAACCCTGAAAGGACAGGCAGTATTTTTTCCCATAAATTTGGTAGTCCAATGTTTTCTTTATTGCACATTTCTAGAGCCAGATTTCTATTAGGGGCACCCCACCCCTATCCTCCCACAGGATTGCGCACAGCCTTTGTTCCTACACCCAAGTAAGCAAGCATGCTGCCCCTAAATTTGTGTCTCCCTAGGCTTGGGCCTTCGTGGCCTTGCCATAAATCCAGGCTTGCACATTTTTTAGATTTCAGTCATGAGAAGCTACTTGGGCTTTTAGTACCTGCCATACACATGATAGAAGTATTGTAATCCTTATGATTAAATATTGAATAAAGTGTTTTGTTCTTAAGGTGGCCATACACGAGCAGATCCGCTCGCTTGGCGATGTCGCCAAGCGAGCGGATCTTCCCCCGATATCCCCACCTATGGGTGGGCGATATCGGGGACCATTTAGGTAAAAAAAATAATAATCCGATCGTTTGGCCCTGGGGCCAGACGATCGGATTATGTGGGCGGCAATGGGGCAGTCGGATCGGGGACCGCATCAACGAGCCGATGCGGTCCCCGATCCGACCAGATTTTCTAACCTGGCAGATCGAGATCTGGCCAATTTCAGGCCAGATATCGGTCGGCCAGGCCGATCTGCTCTCCCCATACACGGGCCGATTAGCTGCCGAATCGGTCCAAGGGACCGATATCGGCAGCTATAGTCGGCCCGTGTATGGCCACCTTTACATGTATTTGTCTATATCTGTACATAGATCTGTATATAAGGCATGTGTAAGGATACGAAAGCCTAACCTAAACTATTGCCAGCATTATTCAAGGTTGTTCATGCCATCCACTGAATTAGAAGGCTTACTTGAGATAAACTGGCACAGACTCCATATGTGGAATAGATTCCTTTTATATCCTACCAGCTCCAATATCGCTTCTGTATTGTATTTAAGAATTTTCGAAACTGTGGCTTTACCCCTGCAGAACATTTATGGGGTTATTCAGACAACCACCGTGGCTAAATGTCTGGTCTAAAGATATATGCAGTGGTGAGGAGCTGCAGCTCTTTACACACTTTCATTTTTTTTTTATATTTGGGCAACATGATTGCAGGATAGTCTTTTGAAAATATACCCAGAGGCCACATAACTTTTGGGCGCCACTGCATTTCTGTGAAAATCCCATAGTACTATTTCTAGGCCAGTGGTCCCTAAATACGCTGTTCGAAAGGTAACAGACCCTTTTCTTTAAGGCCCACTGAATTCTAGTAATTACCTAAAGAGTTTACACAGAATATAATTACTGTTGCTTAGATTTTTATGACTGTTACTGCCACCAGCAGTTAAATTGTTCTAGTGTACTGTTCTAGACAAGTATTTTGCTTCAGAACCATATAAAGTCTCTAAAACAACAAGCATTTTGTTGTAATTTTAAGGCAAAATATGACATATTTTTACAAACTATTTTTATAGCCTTGTAGCACTGTAGGAACAGTTTTCTTCCTACAGATTGAGAATAGAGGCTTTCTATGTTGAAAAGCTTAGACTTTTTTTTAGGGAGAAGAATGTGGGGTTTTGGAATAAGAGACACTCTTGGGATCTATATGCTGCTGATCAGCAATATTAAAACTTGTTACCAGCTTAGGTTTGGTAGAGTGTAAAGTTATTGATGTTGCATTCCATATGATGGGTAAATTAAATGTACTGCATGGGGCGCTACAGAATGTTCTTTGTGTTTTCTGCTGAAAGCGAAGCTTTTCTGATGGACTGTCAATGTTTGTTTTAATATCCAGTATCCAAGTTCTTCCTCAGTCCTTTTCTGCCTGGCCTCTTCGGTTTATTTATCCTGTCTTATCTTTTATTGAACTTGATTATTTGCAAAGGAAATGAAAATAGTAATCAAAAAAGGTTAATGTTTTCTTCCTAATTACTTGTTGTTGTGTACAGTAAGAAAGAAATAAACAAAATTATATTGTTATAAAATAACAGGGAATAAAAACCTGAAGATGCTGAATGGATCAGTGCACACAGAATTCAAGCTAAGCCCAATGTATCAAAAGTTATTACATGGTGATGTGGAATGTGTTCTGCCTATAAGGTTTAACAACACCAAGAAATCAAAATGGCATAAAAGTAATTCCATCCAAAGGGTCTGCAAATAACCGGGGCAATTAGCCATGTTTGTTTCTTTACCAATAATACATTGTTTGCCAGCATTCCAGCATAATGGCACTCACTGCCATACAATGCAAATGTTTGCAACAGGTAGTAAATAGCATGCATGTCGACACAAAGACATCCACTAGGATGCCTAGATTGTGAGTACAAGAAACTAATAACAGCAGCCCTGTGCTTAATAACTACTTAAGGCAGATGGCATCCTTTCCCAAAGTGTGATGTGTCTTGTGGTCTTTTCAATCCATACAACCTCCTTTACTGTGGATAGGTTTAAAGAGGATTTTCTCAATCTCGGTTACCCAAACAGGAGCACAGCCTTAAGACCATTCATTGCTGTCCTGGCTACTGTCCTGCAACTTCTGGGTCACTTTTACAGCTTTCATGCATCTGTAACACTGGATTGCAAAGAGGTTTGAACCAAAATACTCTGAAGACATCTGTCCAACCCTTAATTCACCAGGAAGTGATCATAGAATGTACTCCTTATACCCACATTTTGACTAAAAGGGTTTTAAACAATACTTTAAAAGGAAAAAGCAGGGCTTAGAAGAAGTCACAAAACTCTAATTGGAGGCACACTCTAGTGCACAATCCTATGAGGAAGAACAATAGCTATGTGTTATAATAAAGCACACTTATCATTCCATTCACAGCTATTCATTCTGTGTCTTCTCTTCACTGAGCTGGATACAACAGTTTTGAGATTAGCCAGCACTTGCCTTTATTTATTTCCTAAAAATGCCTGATGGTTAAATAAAGGCAAGTTTTAACCAGAACTACTATATAATCTTAAGGGATGCAGGGATAAATAACAAAAGCACCAACAGATTTTTGATATTAAGTATAGATGACAAGGCGAATCTCTGAAGCAACAGGGTTAGATAGACAAGCCCCATGTCCCATAGTTGTTTAAACTAAGGCATGTTTATAGACTAAACTTACTTATGAGTTCTGATCTTCTTGGGAGCCTTTGTGATAGCAGACAAAGACAGCAAATGAGTGTTCTTGACAGATACATATGTTAGCAAAGACACAAAGTCTTCTCTGACCATTTAATTCCTAAACATAACATCTACAAAGAAGGGAAAGCAGTGTTGAGAAACGATCTGTTTCTTTTAAAAACAACTTTATATTTGCTTGAAATTGAAGCACTAGTAATGATATCACTTGTCTTAAAGAGAGAGCTACATTTTTGTGTAAATATATTCTCATTCTCTTTATTGACAAATCTAATGCCTTCTTTAGTTAAGCAGAATTATATTGTATTACCAAATTTAGGATAGAATATGGGTTAAAGCTCTGTTTTAACTTAACATGGAATTCTTGGCTATTTTTACTGAAAGGAGATATGTAGGTAAGTTAAATATTAAAGAGAATTATTATTACGGTCATAGATATAAAGTATGAGGCTACCTAAACCCAGGTGCAGATAAAACTATGGGTGCTATAGTATCAAATATAATTAGCAAGTGGGTAACCAGATATGGGTCATCCAGGCTTTTACCCCACACAGCAAAGATCACATCATGTGGGATGCCAAGGCTAGGAGCAGGAATTACGTACACTTGTAAGGCCAGCTTTCAAAATTAAAAGGGATAATATTATTATTATGAGGTCCCATTAAGTACAAGATATGTTTTTTTTATACATATAACAGGAGAGTTGTATTTATGACAAAATGAGGGGTCCAGTGCTTATTTGTTCAATGGTAAGGTCTCCAGTTGTTCTCAAAGTTTTCACTGCCTTTACCACACAAAGCTTTTTCAGGTTTGTAACCATCTTTGAAAGCAACTAAGGTCTCTCATTTGATATCTGCAGTTTAATAAATTAATAACAACCTGTTTGGTGGTCCTGATTGTAGCCTGTTTTATCTGAATATTTTTACAAGAAGCTCTGGAGCCCTGTAGTGGCTGCTTAGCAGTACAGCTGATGACAGAACTGAAAGGAGCCAAGTTGCATACAGTGTGAATCTTTCTCAATAGGCTCACATTGTTTCATGGTGGAAACAATCTGCACTGCTTGTCAGTGGAAGCTAAAGGTGAATAGTCTCAGAACAGTAGCTGTACATCACTTTTTGTAATCACTAAAGACTTCAATTAAGTGGGAACTTCACCGTGTCGTTCCTTAACAGGGAGAGGTTAATAATGAACTAAATATTCTTTTTGGACACTTGTGCCATGGCATTCCCTAAATATGCTTGTTTGTATGACAGTTAGTTTATAGCTTTTAAACCCTTTAAAAAGACTTTTCACATAAAAAACATGTACCCTATTATGCCTGAGTAGGGTGCAGCTCACTTTGTTTCTTGAATTTTCATGCTGCAATTTCCAGTTGTCCTTTTTGGCATGGGAGTGCCATATTTTTTATTCTTAACAAATTGATTAAGGTGTGCTACACAATGGACAAACCGGCTAGTTGTAGCCCCAGGTGCAAGCTGAACCCTTAAAGCCCGAAACGTTGCTGTGTGCACTTGAGTAAAGTCACTTTTTTCTACAACATTTCCGGAGTGCTGCTGTTTTTTCATTTTATCCTGGATATTTTTTATTCTTAATACTTTTTATTTACACATGGGAGTTCATTTACAACAGAAAGGCTGAAAAATATGGATGAAAAGATAACCACAGGGATCATTTATGAACGCACCCGCAACTGCACCCTATTGCATGTGACCAAAATGACGTTGTTTTGGAAGAAATGCTGCATTGTATTGTGGGTTCACGCTTGTGATCTTTAGAATAGGAAATCATCTTTGCTATGTAAGGTACATAGTAAATTAATCATAGCAGTTATGGCTGTAGTTTCTAAATCTGCACCCACAGCTTTATTAAATCTTGAGTGGTAGCAGAGGAAATACTATAGTGTGCCACCTTTGCATGCTCAGTGCCATTAATAAATGACCAGACTGTTATATACTATTAAGTATTATATGTTAACAGGGATGGATTATAGATGCTGCTTTTTCTATTGGGAATACCTTGGCTTGGGACAGGAGACGGATACCTATATGTATCATCATTATAAGATGCCTTGGCATTACTTGAGTGTGAGCTCTGCTTCCTAGCTTTCTGGAACCACTACAATCATTATCAGGACCTATAAAGTTTGTGAAGACAGGACAAAACAAAACTTGCTCTAACTACATTGGTGTCAATGTGAAAATTATATGAATGAATCCCCACCGATCCTCAGTAGCGATGTATCAACTACCAGCTTAAGGCTGCCATAAAGTACATATAGGGACATCCTTTTGTTTTCTCTGCCACCACAGCTGTCCTATACCATAAAAAATGTTTTCTCTGCTGCACCGACTTCATATAGTATTTATGTACCTTGTTGGCCCTGGCAATAGTAAATGAGCTCAAGGATCTATAAATAAAGAAATGCAGTTGATGGAGTACTTTTTTTGTTGATTGCAGCATCCCGAAATACTTTTTACATGATGCAAACTTTTTTCATTTTAATTTTGTAGACAAAGCCTCTCTGCAAGACAAGTCAATTTAGCAAATTATTTATCGCATATTTTGGCGGCCAGACTAGAAGGAACAGATGTTAAATGCATTCATTTTTCAAGGACAAACAGTTTTATTTAGAGTCTTTATGTCTCAGATTTGCGTTTTATATCCTTTGATAAACAGAATAGGGAATTCTTTGAATCTAATAAAAACCCCTAACATATTTGATGAAATCTTAGAAGAGAAAAAGAAAATCATTGATAAATGAACGCTTGGCTTTGTTAGCCACACCCGCTGAGTGAAATAAACCCCAGCAGAGAATTTGACTGGCACTGCACAGTCTCTGCATGTTACCATTATGGTCTTGACAAGGCACATGCGGAAAGTTCATGGATGATTTCATGCAATTTATTCTACTTTAGCCAAGCAGGAAAATGTTCTGATGTACAAACAATGACACCAAAATTAGCACAAGCAAATAGCCTATGGTATTGCTTAATGAAAGGGTTTCATTTTTCAGTAAACATCTAACCCTTCTAGTGTTCAATGTTGTTTAGGTTTGTTTTTTTACTTTTCTAAACCCATAATCTTAAACTGCTATCCAAGCAAAATACAACACAAAGGCAAAGCAACATTAGGGAATGGGATTCATTTCCAGTTGCTCTGTTATTCTAAGGGACTGTTAAGCCAATTAAGACAATTTTCCAAAGCTTTAAGGATCTAAAGAACTTTCAAGACTTTTTAGTGAATGTTTAGCGTACGTCCTCCAAAAATGTATACATTTGTTCAACCGTTTAGGATGTGGTTACCAGAACAGAAGTTTAATAATTAGGCTTATGGCTAGGGCATAACGGATGGTTGCACGAGATGTATTCTTGCTTATAATAGTAATGGCATTTGTGTCAATTCAGTTTCAGTTGCGTCAGGGTTCAGAAATCATTGGGGTTGACCTGGAAGGTGCTTACAAATGAACAGCAAATGCCCAGGTAGTGATCTGGCCATAAGTTAAATAACCAGAAAGCCAGATAGCTGGGTAGATTTTAGAGTGGGGTGCTACCGAGGAGGGCCAGCGAACATTTCTATGTGCCCTATGATGTGTTTTGCTCCACAGAGGAAATCTGATCATATTTTTGTCACCTTGTGTGCCCCAAAAGCACCTTTCCTTTTTCTGATCCTATCCATTTCGATGATCCTAACAAACTCATTTTCAAAATGAATAATCCAGATAATGTTCACCTTGAAATGACATTTTCATGCGATTGTAAATAATTGTATTTTAAACTGGCCTTTGTAATTCTGTGTAGTTAGTTATTAGTCTATTTACCAAATTAAAGTTTAAAATTATACATTTAAAGAGTTTAGATTTTTTTATCACTTATTATTTTTATCTGGCTTCTTTTAATCTTTGAGTCTACCATTCAGTTAATTTCTAGTGCTTAAAGGATAAAAGGGATCCTAGCAACTAGATAATATTTCATTTCCAAGCTGGGGAGCTGCAGAACAAACTATGAAATCATTCAGATACCAAAAGTATAAAAAATGAAGAGCAACGGATATGAATATGTAAACCCAGCTGTTTGCTGTCAAACAGGTGACCAGTAAATGCTGCCTGTTTGGTTGGTTACCTAACTCTGTTAAAATCATTCAAAACCAGGTTTATTAGTGTTTCCATATGCAGATAAGGGCTGGTATGTGGAAATATTTTTATATAAGGCAGAAGCATCGAACATTGTAGGTTCAACAGCTTTTGAGATTCTGTTTCTTTGTCAGATTAATAAAAATGCTAATAGGATCAGGATGAACAGCCAAAATATAGGGGCAGTAAAAACTGATGTGTAATTTTTACTAGTTTCGAGAATGAGATATCTCCTTTTCTTACACCTACAGCTTTAAAATCATGTCTTCAGACACTGAATTGCAAAATGTATACAAATGATATGTCTAGAAAGTTGCTACATCTTGATTAATCATAATCTTAGCAAAACAATGCTACATCATTTTCTGTATTCCTTTATCAACAAAGGTGAAATGGTGCCATTTGTGCTCACTAGGAATATTATTTAAAAGTGTTGAATCCCCTAATTTATGAAAGATACAAGATGTATATTTCAAAAGTTATTATATGTTTGTGTCTTCTCCAAAGAACAAACCAGTTTTGCAGCCCTATCATAACTGGCCTAACCTAACGTTTCAGGGACATTTAACTATAAACATATTTAATTGACAAAATCCTTGTTTTTTGCTGTCTTTGAGGTTATATATCAGATTCTTCTCTCCTCTGTTCATGGCACAAAATAAGTTAATTTGAAAGATGGATGCTTTTGCTAAAATACAAAAAGGGGGTTGTGGAAGCACTCAAAGGCTAAGTAAAGTACAATGGTAGCGCGACTGATTTGGCCAAATTTGTTACAATCATACAATAGTGAAAGGAATGATCAATGCAGATTCCAGGGAATGTGCATTGATAAATTCCCTCTCTTTTGTTTGCTTAAAGGCCATGTTTGTCATTGGAATGCTTCTAAGGCCATATTTATCCACATGAGCCCAATATGTCCACATTATTTCAGCTTTTGTGTGATAAACAATAACCTTTGGGAATTGTTTCATTTGGAACTCTCCCTTGGAATCAACAGTTGATATGGAATAGTATTTATCTAACTCTCCCTAGGGCCATAGTACACAGGATATTGTCATTGCTGTGGTCCAGTTAGGGTGAACAGTAACAAAGTCAAACTCTTACCTTCTGGCAGATAGCTTTCATTTGTTTTAATGAGAAATGTACTATTTATGGCAGGTGATGTTGCTATCAGGCAGGGATTGCTCTAAAATGGCAAAGCGGCAGGTGTTTCCATCAACCCCACTTGGCAGCATGAGTGCCCACAAAATTTATACGTTTTCATATCCAAACAAATGGGACTAGGAGGTAGATTAGGATATCTATCTATCTATCTATCTATCTATCTATCTATCTATCTATCTATCTATCTATATCTATCTATCTATCTATCTATCTATCTATCTATCTATCTATGAAATATCTATCATCTATCTATCTATCTATCTATCTATATCTATCTATCTATCTATATCTATCTATCATCTATCTATCTATCTATCAAATATCTATCTATCTATCATCTATCTATCTATCATCTATCTATCAATCTATCTATCTATCTATCTCTCTGTCTCTCTCTGTCTCTCTCTCTCTCTCTCTCTCACTTTCTATTAATCTATATATCTATTTAGCATTTTTCATTCTTACAATATGTTTAGTTAGCACAATCTTCTTTTTTAAATATTTAGTTCATTTATGCGTGTGACGGAATTGTCAGTTCTGAATAAGTATTAGGCAATGATCTACTTAACAGGAAAAGGTATTTGTAAATTTCAGTGGTTAGATGCAGAGTTACATTTGTCTCCCTTGGTTTGTTTGTGTTACAGACCGTAATTTCTTATCTGGCTCCATCTAATGGAAAAAAATTCTCCTGATTTGAATGTTGTCCAAGATGTCTTACTGTAATTTCCTACTGAAATCCATGCATTACAAGTGCCATTAATCGTTTTACCAGATCTTGTATTTCGCTAAAACTATGTGCTGCTCATTCCTGCCACAATAAACAGTTCTACCAATTATTATGTCTTCCTTAAAGGAATACTGTCCTGGGAAAACATGTTTTTTTTCAAAACACATCAGTTAATAGAGCTTCTCCAGCAGAATCCTGCATTGAAATCCATTTTTAGAAAACACAAAAATATTTTTATATTAAATTTTGAAATTTAGCCATATTCTTCATTTCCCAGGGTGCCACAGCCATGTCACCTGTGATCTGATAAACTTCAGTCACACTTTACTGCTGAGCTGCAAGTTGGAGTGATATCACCCCCCCAGGAGCCGATCAGCAGAACAATGGGAAGGTAGCAAGATAGCAGCTCCCAGTAGATATCAGAATAGCACTCAATAGTAAGAAATCCGAATCCAGCTTGGCACTCCTCCAGTTACATGGGAGTAGGAAAAAACAGTAGGTTACCTGAAAGCAGTTCTAATGTGTAGTGCTGGCTCCTTCTGAAAGCTCAGGATCAGGCACAATGCACTGAGTTGGCTGCCTACACACCAATATTACAACTAAAAAGAAATACATTTGTTGGTTCTACAATAACATTTTAATTAGTAGAGTGGATTATTTGCTATATTAACAGTGTAATTTTAGAAATAAAAAGTATACAATAAAACCATGACAGTATCCATTTAATTGCACTTGGATTGCCTTAGTGTTGACCTTATGGAAAGCAGAAACGTGTTCATTGTTCATAAAAGCTATGCTCAACTTAGTTTTTTTTGTTTATTTTAAAGGCCTACTTATAAAGGTGTGTCAGAAGCCAACTGACCTGCCTGTTCTGTTTGTATTTCAAGTTTACAAGTGATTTTACTCATATTTGGATATTTACTGGCCTGAATTTGCCAGTATGTGCAGGCGGTTGTCCACTTTGAATGGGAGGGGATCGGGGGCATGAGGGGCATGGCTTTCCATCCAGGCATGACTGCTTTCCATCCAGGTTGGCATCTTTGCTTCTGTGACATCTAATATCCATACACGGTATTTTACAACAGAGGGTACATTATTCCCAATATGTACATACAGAGATCCTGCATGTGACTTGTATAGAAGAAAAGAGCAGGCCATTTCATAAATATATATCATTTTACATTTAAAGTTGTATTTACACTGGAAAATTTTGAAATACTTCTAGGTTTAATTCTGTACTAAGAAAGCTCCCAACATACTGGCACTTGCCCTGCTGGCATGTATAATATTTCTGAGCCAAATTTTGTGCATAATTTAAGCTTAAGCATATTCTTGTTATTGTTTATTTAAAAATCGGGTAATTTTCCAGATGTCCAAATATGTTTGGCAGCAATTTTAATATTGCCATAGAAACCCCCTGGTCAACACAAAACTAAATGTAATGAAGTAATTACATTTTGTTAAGATAGGCTTATATTTCTGGCTGAAAGGTTGAACTGAATAGCTTACGGCACTGGCATTTGTTTCTAGCTGGGCCTGCTTTTTCTTTATTTATTTATTTTCTATAACTTCAGGCCAGTGTCAAATGGGAGAGGTTCCCAACACAAATAATTGCATCAGGATACTGGCCGCTCAAAATAGAAGTTCAGCTGAGATATTTATTGGGTAATCTCCTTCCCTGACACCTTACTGAGAATGTAAAGGGAGCAAGTTCCCCGTTTGTGGGTTATATGGTATGGCAAGGCAGATTTACACACCTGTCAGTGTTACTGGGGACTTTGTAGTACAGGTATAGGACCCATTATCCAGAATGCTCGGGACCAAGGGTATTCCGGATAAGGGGTCTTTCCGTAATTTGGATCTCAATACCTTAAGTCTACTAAAAAATCAATAAAACATTAATTAAACCCAATAGGATTGTTTTGCATCCAATAAGGATTAATTATATCTTAGTTGGGATCAATTACAAGGTTCTGTTTTATTTCTATTTAGAAAAAGGAAATCAGTTTTAAAATTCTGAATTATTTGATTAAAATGGAGTCTATGGGAGACGGGCTTTCCGTAATTCTGAGCTTTCTGGATAACGGGTTTCCGGATAAGGGGTCCGATACCTGTATATTGATAAATAACATTGTGTAGGCCAGTAACATTATACGGCGATGCATACATAGTCCTAGCACAGTGACTATGATGTGTGCCATCTGTATTTTGTATATGAAGATGTTAAATTAAGGCTTCTTTAAAAATGTGTGAAAAATTAGTGAAAGGGTGAGGATTTGCAGCACTGAAATGCTCATTGGCCTTTTTGGTAGCAGTACTTGGCATTCTTAGCCTGTAAGTTGCCATGTGAGCGAGTACAAGGGAAGATTGCAGGCAGTGCTCCAACCTTTCTCAAATGCAAGTGGCTGGGGAGAAAGCAGGAAAATGCCATTAACAGAAGAGAGAGGGCCGCGTGTTTCAGACCTCTGACCATTATACAAATTTGTTTAAACAATGCAGGTAGAGGCTGAGCTCATTTATACACCAACTCTTCAACTAATGAGAGTTACTGTAACTAGTGAAAGTACGGAGTATTTTACGGTTTCAATTCCACTTTAAATACCTTTTTGTTATGTCTAAGAGGACAAACAGTACTGAGGTAGAGGATGGTACTAATTATTCAGAGCTCATTGGCCTCCTGGCACTGATAAGAAAAATATCTATTTTCTGTTTGTGTACATTTGGATGCTCAGTTGTTGCACTTAGAAGAGCTGATGTGTTATTCTTTCCCATTGAAATGTTTTCTTTACTGTGTCCATGAAACTCAATCCCCCATATGTAATAACATGCATTACGTTTGCCCAGGAGTAGTAACCCATAGCAACCAATAGGATATTTACTTTTATACAGGTGGCCAGTAAAGGCTTCCTGCTGATTGGTTAACATGGGTTATTGCTCCTGAGCAAACTTAGTTGTGTATTTAGTAACACTGGGGACACATCACTGGTGATTTTGCCCATAGCAACCAACCAGATGTTTGCTTTTGTTTTCTAACTTGTAGGAGACCATTCAAATCTAATTGATGGTTGCTATGGGAAACTTTACCAATTATTTTTGTCTTCAATCAAGTCAAAAGTGATGCCCTAACAATAACAAGGGTATCAGTTTTTTAACAGGTGTTTTTAACTAAATTTGCCAGTTATTAAAATACTATACCCAAATTGATTTATATTTAAGGCAGATATTCCAGGGGATACTCACTTGTAATAAACTAAATGTTGATGAAGATTATTGAAGTAATACTTAACAATTTATACATTAGTGATTTGCAAACTTTGGTTCAGTGGGCCTTTAACTGGCAGTTGTGTGCATAATCACAGAATGGTGACCATAACCTAGTGATAATAGAAATGAATACACACTCAGTATTACTTCTACTCTCCTATTCCAACCAAAGCAGTGACATTTCTGCAGTGTATGCTATGTGCTAAAAGGTGCAAAGTTTGTAGCCATATTTATTTAAGACAGTAGTAGCTCATTTACTACGGGGTGCTCACTTAGGAAGCATTTATGCTGTGCTCCTGGAGCTGGATTTTCTGCATAGTTGCACTTAGCGCCAATAAGTCCATCCTTCTTTCTGTTGCAAATTGTCCTCAAGCGCACCTGTTAATGCTGAGAAACGGCCAGCTTCACTAGGCATCTATATGCACCTACAAAATCACTTGCAGGTGTTATTATGATGCTGAGCACCAGAAATGACACAATGCAGGTTTTCACACAGATGCATCCTATTTGGGGTTGAAGCCTAATTTTATGCACCAGATGCTCAATACACTTTCATACTAAGTTAAAACAAACAAAAAGATGAAAGGACTTATTTCTGTCCACCAGTGTAGTTGGCAGTCGCCGCAGGTTCCCCACAATTGCACATAACACTACATTATTGGGGCTTGCGTCAAAGTGTGCTCCTTGCACTTCCATATAGTTGCACCCATCGCCATCGCCAGGGTTGGACTGGGGGGTGCAGGGTCCACCGGGGCTCCCGCCCCAGGGGCCCTTCAGGTGCCCCAGCCGCGTCCCCTAACCCCCCCGGGGCCCCCCTAACCCCCCCCCACAGGGCCCCTGCCTGACGTCCTCCCCGAGCGCGTATAAATTGAACGTGTCGGGGAGGAACAGTCAGTAGGGGGAGCGCCAGCAAAGGTCAGACTGGGCCGCTGGGGCCCATTAGGGCCGGGGCCCACCGGGATTTTTCCCGGTGTCCCGGCGGCCCAGTCCGACCCTGGCCATCGCCCATCTTTCTTCCCTTCTGAATTAGGTGCTGCTGTGCCTATTGACAAAGAGGAACCTGGAGTTCTGATCAGCCGGTAGCTCCAGGGTTCCCTTCATACCCAGCATCAATAAGGCTCATCACACTTCTGCTAAAGAATTCACTGCAGACGTCACTTGCACAACGAACAGTAGAAATAATGCCAGACTTCCAAGCAATTGCATTCAATTTGCAACAAAATGCGCACACGGTTGTGGTCATCTTGCCAAACTGGATGCAATTGCGGTAGGCGCAGTGCAACTGCATTAAGAAAGTGACCCCTTTGTAACTGCTTTCATGCCATAGGGAAAAAAACATGGAGATTGCACTCTAAATTGCAGTTTGCTCACTGCACTTGCGGATGTTCCAAACTCTACTGTGAAATGACCTATACATCCCCTTTTATTGTTGAAAACACTACATTTATGTTACTGATACTTTCATTTCTAAACTATGTGGTACAAATTTATCTTAATTAAACTTTTTTTTTTGCACTGTAAAACGTTCCATATGCCTAATAATGCATTTAACAGAATACTAATATTGCCATTTGCTTCTGTTTAGGTTACATGGGAGCTCATTTTCAGGCGTGCATTTTGACAGCTCACATTATTATTCCTAATTAAAGAAACGGCATGGTTTATGTCAGTCTGGGCAGCTAATAGTTCTCATGCGCTTGCATTACATAGTATCAGAGGTAACAGTAAAGCTGAGTGCTTGTGATCTGCTCGAGATTAATCTCTTAGAAAGAACAGTTGAAAGATTTCCTATTTAACTTGCTGTCTACAAGGTTTCCTTAAAGCAATGCTCTTAGAAGGTCATTAGGCTTTTGAGGCTTATTCAGTTAGTTAGCCTAAACACTAAAACTTTGTGTCTTTGGGTCCTGATTAGTGACACTTTAATAAAGTCATTTCAAGTTCAGTGGACTGAATTTTCAGCCATTTCTAATGTTTCTATGGTCACAGGGAAGGGACCTTTAATTCAGGCTTACATATATCTTTTTGATGCAAATCTTGTGAGTGTGAAATGTCCTTATCAGATTCCTTCACTTCTCGCAAAAGGAATTTTTTTCTTCAGCCTCAAAAATAAAGAGATAAACCTTTGTTCGTATACTCAATTAGTTTTGTTTATATATATTTTTTATGTGACAACTATTCAGTAGACTTGATAACAAAAGATTGAGAAGATCTTGAAAACGTTTTATTGCCCGGCTCTGGATGGGCCAATAGAAACAAAGGCCCTTTGTCTTCCACTTGATTAGATAATAAAGCTGAAGCAGACTTTAAGGGAAACATTTCTCAACATAGTCAGAGTTGTTTTTTTTCCCTGAAACCAAGGAAAAAAAACTATGTCTAATCGTTCACAATTAGATCATTCATGGTGTGCTCACATTGGAGGAATTAATGCATTTTGTATTAGGTAACAAGTGAACTTTTACAACATGTGAGAACTAAAGGGGGGAAAAATTATAGTCCCCTTTTGGTTCGCAAGCAGTTTGGTAGTCAGGTCAATGACTTGATTTTCATGGGAAGCCTGACTCTGCAGAGCATATTCATAGGGTAAACAGCCCCATTATTGACAGCTTCAGTTTAGGAGCGGAGCGCAGCGAAGTATCACGCTATGGTTTGTTGAGAAAAAACAAGGCAATATTTAAAACTAAGTGCTGAATGGGAACAGTAGTCCTTGTGTCCTGAAGCTGACTGGCTAATACTTGTTAGCATCCAGATAAAAGCACTTCTCTCTCCCCTCCCTTTCTTTGTCATCTTTATGGAAATTGACATGAGACATGGGTAAGTTGCAGTTGAACACTTCTTGTGAAGATGAGATGATGAAAAGAGGAATGGTAGCCCTCTTTCATAGTTGATGTAAACGTCTGGAATAATCTGAAGGGAATGCTGCCGTCCCTGGAAGGCAAATAAAACAACCTGCTTTGCTTCGGACAGCTTATGATTAGCATTAGGCTGCAGCCGCATGGTGCCTTTAAACCAGCTACTTTGTTGCTTTCATTGCAGGTGTTCTGTCGCTGCAAGATGTAATTCAGTGACCTCACTCCCTGCCTCTGTGCCTGCCCCTCCATGCACTAAATTAGGATATAAGTCATTCACAACCCACATTCCGTCAGGATACAGAAAATGTTATGGTCACTGTGAATTCATTATGAGGCATGTCCAACTGGAGGCCGGCTGTGGCACTGTGAAGGGGTTTTATAGCCCCCAGTCTGCTCTGAAGGAAAGATCATTCCCACCCTCCATTGATGTTCAGGGCTGAATCGTCAGATATAGAGGTAGAAACAATAGGAATTCTACCTCCACCTGTCAAATCAGTCCTAAATATAGATTTTGCTCGGGCGCCTTCAACAGTGCCTGATCAAAATCTTTTAACCTGCAAGAACAACGTCTTGTTGAGCTACCATACATGCATGGAAAATCGTACAAAACAAGGTTTCTTATGATAATATCGGTGCATGTATGGCCAGCTTGAGGCTCCACATACTTCTTTGTATGACATCTTCACTTCAGTCTTATCTGGCCCTCGAACATGCTATATGAGAAATATTTGGCCCACTACATGTAATACGTTAGACAGTACTGCCACTGGATGTCCTAACACTTGATAGTGTTGCAATCTATAGTTAGTATGGTAAGACTCTATAGTTTAATACTATGATATACTTTTATATACGAACATGAAAAATACATTTTCTCTATAACTGTAGTTCAAGTGGGAGTGGTAATAGTTTTTTCTTCTTATGAAGTCTTAGAAAGGTCTTTGCTAAAAAAAGACATCTAAAAATAGGATGCTCAAAAAACAACAGCAAAGAGTCATTCTTATTTGCATATTTTATGTTGCCCTACTTCATGCAGCCAAAGGAACAAGATTTTATATTCCTATAATGGAGGGCAAAAATGTTGTGCCTGCACTGAACATGGATAGGGCAAGGGGTGTGAGGGGCTTATGGATATATTCTGGAATGCGCTTAGCTGGTGCATCATTCAGAACTTGCAAGCTTGGGAGTTCCAAGCTACATGCACAAGTGCTTCCTGTATGGGCCTCTCTTGTGCTCCTTAGAACTTGAACCAATAGTAAATAAACTCTATATCATTTTCACTTACTCTGCACTTTTTAAAGCTCAGCGCCATTTCTAAAAAGAATTATGGTTTTTTTTTTGATAGAATGTTTGTGGAAAGTCCATGAATATGCTTTAAAATATCTGGACTTGTCATGTATAATAGATTGGTTGAGTTAGCAACGGCAAATCTATTGACACTGGAAAGAATGGTCTCATGGGGATTTAATGTTGGATTGTGGTAGCTTTAATATTGTAGAAGTCCCTAGCATGAGACTGGGACTGACAATAGCAGGAGCTATATCAGATCTAGTACAATTTAGACCACAGTGTTGGAAGTAAATAAATCAACGAAACAAGCACTGAGGCTTTCAACGGGAAGGAATTCTCATTAACGGCTGCTTTCTTTATACAAACAGGACTTTGTACGCACTCTTACTCATAAATGTTTTCTTTTGCAATTGATGAAATCCCAAGCTGTGAGTAGAGCCTTAACACTGCCAGGGGGTTTTGTGGTATTATTATATTATAATATTAAGATATAATAACCAAATAATTGTAGTGAATGACAACTCCCATCACCCCCAGAGAAAAAAAATGAAAGCGGGTAATATGTGATGTGTCTTTACAAATGTTAATTTGTGTATGCATGTACACGTATATTGGAAAGGGCTAACTCATGCTCAGTTCCAATTTAGTCAAATTAATGGTTTTAATAAAAGGAGATTTCATTGCAGTGAAAAAAATTGCCAATTTTTATTGTTTATTTTAATGAATGTACTGGTTTTTCTTTTTCAGAAGTGCCTTACAGTTCTATTTATATCTTGTCCTAGGCTACATGTCTTTTTTAATGATTGTATTCTATTGTTCCTCATTTACTACATTTATTGCAATCTCCCAAATAGCAGTCACACATCCTACATTAAACCTGTGTTAATAAGGAATTTCTGGCCTTCTACTACTATTTTTCCCGACTTACTCTGCTATTTGCTCCTCATGGAAAACTACCTGTCTCCATTTCTTGATGCTAGTAAATAGCTTACTGTCTGTCACTTGTAAGTCAATGTAAAGGTGGCCATACACGAGGCGATTTCGCTCGTTGTGCGATGAACGATTATATCGACAAACGATCGTATGGCGATCGAGTTCCCATACGATATGCCATCCACGGGCAACGATAATTCGGGAAAGATTTCGTCGCATCATTATCGTAAAATACATACGATCGTACATCTACGTACGATCGAATGTCTTTGACTTCCGCTGCTGGCAATCGTGACATGCGCAGAGAACAATCGTTGAAAGACAAATGTCTGACACTCACACCAACTGGCAGATTTTATCGTTAAACGACCAAAATTTTTAAACCTGGCCGATCGATTTTGGGGACGATAATGTCGGCTCGTTTAGTGGGCCGACGATCGTTCGTACACCACCAACTATACGATAACTTAACGATTCCATCGGATCGTTCGGGAATCGGTCGTTTGTAAGTAAAAAATCGGTCCGTGTATGGCCACCTTAAGACTTGAATTGTGTTCATCCTACTTTAGCTTGTAGGCAAGCAGAAGATAGTAAGGGTCTTTCATGTGGCTAAGTTGCGAAATTAGATTGGACAGTTCTACAGTTCATCAACTGGGGAACATGCAGAATATTTGACAGTGACACAGTGACCAGTACTGTGCATTGTATAGTTATGTATATATATATATATATATATATATATATATATGTATGGAGAGAGAGATTTTCCAATTTATACTCCAAGAGAGCACAGAAAGTGCTCTGGAGTTCCATGTCAAGCAATATGGTACTGGCCTTTCTGGCACTGTAGGATTTCACTTTAAAGAGGAGTGAGACTTTTTTCCACTGTTGAAATGTAGTTGACAATTTGAAGTGCCTCCAGGAAATTCACTTCCCCTCCAAAGAACACATTTCAGGCTGTAGAACTGGCTTCTGGCTGGTGTCATGTTGCTCCTTTATGACTTTCTTGTTCACTGCCTTTATTATAGTATTTGGGGTACTCCCTTGTTTTTGGGTTAACTCTTTTGCAGAGCGGCAAACTGCCATCATTGAAGTGACCTGGCAAAACCAATGCTTCCAAAAAAAAAAAAAAAGTTGAATTTTCATATCCCAAATGCAAACAAAATGCACAACTGGGATTTTTAAAGATTATTTTTGTAGGCCAAGGAAAACATTGCTGGCTAGTGAGAACAATAATGGGAAAGTGGTTACAGGCCGTAATGCTTGTGGTCTGTTATATATTCCCTTCTCAGAGGGAATTATAGTACAAATATATAAATGGCCTAATTTAATGATGTCAGGGTTTGAAACAGAAGCTGTACAACGTTTATAATTAAAGGTCATCCAAAAACCTTACTGTCAACTAACTTTTTTTAATTAAATCAGCCACAAATTTTTTTCCAAATTCCAAATTGATTTTAAGTACTGTTGCAACATATTAAAACTGACCACACTCGTAGGTTTTTCCTACTGTTTACTCACTTTCCATGCAAACTGTATGGCAGACTGTGTTTGTGTAGGTTCCTATTAATACAATTCAATAAAAAAAAATAATGTTTTTTTAACTCAGACTTTCTTTTTTATTGTGGGTGAGCATTTCATTCAAGTCCAGAGCTAATAAATGCTCTTTGGATTCTTACTGCACACTTACTGCACACTTACTTCTGCTCACTTGAGAACATGGACAGAAAAAATACTTTTTTGTTGATGTCTCTCTTGATTTCATTCAGGAAGCTTTGGACCTCTGGGCATTGTGCACTTCAAGATGAAAACCTCTGTGCTCTCTCTTAAAGGGATTGCTTGGCCATCTGGTTTTTACACAAATCCCCACCACTCAGGTTGTCTTCCTGTCCTGCTCTGAGTGGAGCACCAGGGCTGCTCACTTGACTTAGACTACCCTAACTATTTACTCCCTGGAAGGGATTACTACCTCTTCTTTCATCAATTTAATCATAAAATCTTCATCATTTGTACTGGAGTCACAAAATTAAAAAAAAAAATCTACTTTGAAAGTTATATATGAATTGTATTAAAAATCACAGATCCATGTTTTCTTTAGAAAATCTGGTTATCATCACTTTTTTATAGCTTTTAAGTCCACTTCATAAACTTGTATAATCTTCCTATGAAAACCATGGTAATATGAAAGCATATTTAGATTTTTTTTATAGATGCCTTTGGATAGAAACTGTATGCTATGTTGGCACAAATAAGAAAACCCACTGAAAAGTCCATTGTATTGCAGTACAAATGAATACGTTACAGTTGTTGGTGTTTATGGTTCATGGGGAACTAGAAAAAGGTAAACTACAGTTTAAGTAAATGTTTAAGTCATTTGTTATCAGTAACAATAATAATTGAATACTAGGCCCTATGATATATTACGGTGTATATACTGTTGCAATACTTTACCCATACACGTAGGTCCTGCTGTCTGTGTTTTCCAAAGAAAGGGTTTACATTATGTAAAAATGTCACATTTGGATATTTATCCTTTAACACCATGGGGTGAGTTTAATGTGAATGTAGAGCTTAATACATAAAAACTCACCCATGTGAGCCATTGATAAATACGCTTCTTAAAATCCCATAGGAATGAATAGAACATAGTGAGTTTTTATGTATTGAGCTCTAAACTCACATTTTGATAAATCTGCCCCCATGTGTTGGTGGACTGTCTTTTCTGATTCTTTTACACTGTTGAACACTTGATATGATCCATTGCATGCATATATGTATAAATATTAATGGACAAAAGAAAATGCACGCCAAAGAAACGGATAGAAATGTATATTGTATATATATATATATGTATGTATATAAATATATATTAGTTTAGGTATTGCATTTGTATTTCAAGATAATCCATAGCTTATTGTATAAATGTTTGGTTGTGTCTCTAATAAATGCATCTCAATGCATGCACAGATAAATAACACAATTTAAAAATTCTATATTCCTTGTACTGGCTTTGTATATTTATGTAATTTTACCTAATCTCTCTTCTGATAATACTTTAATGACAGTAATGTTTACTGAAAGTATTTTTTTTCTTTTTGCTGCTGCTCTGTTTGACTAATGTTGGCAGAATAATTTGTTTTCAGAGATTAAGAGAAAAGGCCAATAATTACCAGATAAGATTTGATATAAACAGATTAGGAATAATGTGAAACTGACAAGACGCACTTTGTTTGCTTTAGCAGAATAGTACCCATGTTTGGCAATGTGATGTTAAATAGTCTTTTTCACTTACTAATTTATATATCACATTTAATACACATTAAATTGTCTTCTGCTAAATCACTAACTTAATGAGCTTGATAATTGAATGTTCAGCCATTTTTTATCTGTATAAGCATAACTTCTAAGGCAAAGGGAAAGAGACAAATATAGACTGGTTGGTGGAAATTTTGAGCTAATTCTTATATATACTCAGGGGCACACTGAATGGATCATCTGCTTTCCTTGTGTTTTGTACGTGTAGCCCCATCAATTAGCACCATTGTTGGCCCACTAGTAGAGCTTTCAGGGTGGAAATCTCAAAGTTTGCATTTTCACACCGAAACTGTTCAGTGTAGCTCCACACAAGCCAATGCTTTGCCTGTACATGAGGATGCACAAAGAAGAGACAAAAGTGAATCCGCTTTCCTCCTCCCTTATACAAAATGCTGGCTGAGGAAAGCAGATGATCCCCTCAGTGTGGCCCTGCCCTTAGGAGAGTGAGTATAGGACACATTCCATTCTAGGATTCTTGACCATGGGTCTTTGTTTCAGTGTCTACCCTTATATACCCCAGATACTGGGGTATTAAAGTAGGAGTTAATTATGAGGCCTGTACTGTATAGCTAACAGACAGCCGATATAAAACAGTTACCATTGTCATGAAGGTGTTAAACTTCCCAAGTAGCTGTTTTATATCAATTTCCTAAGAACGCACAATGACTTCATCACTTCTGTTTTCAGCTTCATCAAAGTAACCATCTTGCCTTCACTTTAATGGTATCTTGGGGGATTTCATAGTTCATGAGCCCCACTGAATTCTCTTCCAGGATTTTTGTGCTGTTATGTTTCATTAGCCAAGCTCTGTTGTAGCTCTGTTATAGAAGTACAGTGATGTTGCCTTATATGCATTAGATCTTTTTTAAAAACATTTTTAAAGTTAACTTTCAGTTTGTTATAGAATGTCCTATTCCTAGTAACTTTGCAATTGGTCTTCTTTATTTATTTTTGTATAATTTTTAAATATTTATCTTGCTCTTCTACATGGTTTAAACTTTCAAATAGGGGTTGCTGACCCTTGCAGCCAAACAATCTATTGCTCTATGAGGCTACAATTTGTTATTATTACTTTTTATTATATATTATTCCAGCTTCTCATTCAAACTTCTGCCTGGTTGCTAAGCTAAACAATACCCAAGCAACCAGATCGCTTCTGAAATTCCAAACTTGAGAGCTGCTAAACCAAAAGCTAAATAACTGCAAAACCTCAAAAAAAAAAAAAAAAATGAAGACCAATAGCAAATTGTTTCTGAATATCAATATCTATGTTTTACTAAAAGTTAATTAAGTGACAAGCTCTTAAACATATAGGCAGATATAGGCAAAATACTACATTGTGAACTGTGATTTTTTTCTATAGTTGCAAAGTCACGCCATGTGAAATTGAAGAACCACTGCAAACTCATTTTATGATTTATGCACATTTTGTTACCGTTTCTGCCAATGTAAAAGTTTCCACGCTGTAAGGAAAGTTCTTAACAGATTTACACATTACACAGCTTTAAGCAGTTAAACGCCATTCTACTCAAAAGATCGGCAGTGTTCATTGTGGCTCAGCACTATTACCCATCTCAATACTTGCTCCCCATGGAAATAACACACAGGGAGATTTAGGCAGAAAATAATTCTTAAATTAATTATGTATTTATTACTATTTTAAAATAATAAGGGTGTCCTTACATCCAGTAATTTGGTTAAGCCAATATTATCATAGGTACAGCAGTCACAATGGAGATAATTCCCTACACATGAGTATATAAATAAAATATAGGCTGGGGCTTTCTGCATGTATCTGCTGGTGCATATGTGCCTTCCTTCCAGTCATAGAATTCCAACTCCCTCTCGCTCAAGATAGAGTCAATGAATCAGGCAAGATCCTTGACATATCCTATTGTTTTGCTGCAGCCTGAGAATTTTTTACACAGGAAGCATCAATGAGATTATAATGGGTAATAGAAACAGAGAAACTGAATTGACAGTACCGTTAGGGTCATGGCACAATCTCAAGCAATACATTTGGGTCATTTGTATCTGTGTCACATCAAGTCCACTGACATTAGGACTTGGTTATCAGTGTGGTACACTTGGCACACGGCATTACTACGTATACATAGAGAGTTCTGTATATGTGTGTATATATGTGTGTATATATGTATATATATATATATATATATATATATATATATAGACAACAACAAACAAGGTCCTCTGCACTCACCCATTATCAATATGCTGTTCCCCTTTAAAAAACAAGGATTGTTTGTCCATATATTGCAATATATTCAAGCTGGCCAACTACGTCACCATCATCATCTCTGGCCAGTCCTTAGTTTTATCTGATGCATTAAGAATTCTACTGCTTCAATATACATGTAACAAAGGGACTGAGTTTTACCTGCAACTTGTTTGCTTTCAAGGTTAAAACCCCCGAATGGTTGCCTTTTTATTGGCTCCACTGGAATCACCTGACCTCCCAGCTACAGTCAGGTAATTCCAGTGGTGCCAATAAAAGAGAACCACTGTGACTTTTATAAAAAAAAAAAGTGATCTTATTTTATTTACTTGCCTTTATTAAGACATTAGGGCAGATTTATCAAAGGGTGAAATTAAAGCTCACTGGTCACAAATTAATTATCATGGCAGGGGCGGGCCAAGCTGACCGGGCGCCCTAGGCAACCCGGTCGCCCACCTCTCCCCTGCACCTGTGCTGCGCAGTCCACGCGGGGGGGGGTTGCGAAGCGATAGTTCATTGCCCCCACCGAGTATTCACAAGTGGGATTTTTACTGGCGTATTTATCAATGGGTAAAAGTTAGAACCCACCATTTAATAAATACCTAAAAAATCCCATAAAAATGAATAGAGAATGTTAGAATTTCACACTTTAATGTATCGGCCTTGTAGTATACCAGAACACACTCAAAACCTAAATATTTAGATTCAATAGAAGAGGCATGACAGATGCAGTGGTGTTTACTATACAGAGTGAGATTTGAAGCAAGTACTTAAGGGGTAGATTTATCAAAATGTGAGATCTCACCACAGAAAAATTCACCCACTTTCTATTTATTTCTGTGGTATTTTTAGAAGCGTATTTATTAATGGGTAAGAGTTCACACATTGATAATTATGCTTCTAAAAACCCCATAGTAACGAATAGAAAGTGGGTGAATTCTGTGTAGAGCTCATATCTCACATTTTGATAAATCTACCCTTTAATGTGTGTAACGTGTAACATTAATGTCTATTTTTGTGAGACTGCACTTGCAGCTGTGTTTGCAAATGACCCTATTTGATTGAACCTTATAAGTACACTGCTATCTAGTATTATGAAAAATGGACTCCCACCATAATGTATAGACAACTATTTGTAGAAAATATTTGCTTTACACAATTATCTCTAACTGGTTATAGAAACAAAAGTAAATTCTCATTTAGTAAATAAATATAGATAAGCCTACTTATAAATAAGATATATTTTCATTTAGTTTACACAAGCTTTATTTCATGTATCTCTGACATATATCATAAAGAAAGCTGGTTGTTTTAGTCTGCTGTCGCTGTGTGACATAAAGCAGTCAAGGTTACATGAACACAAGGACATAGAAACCTGCGATAAGCATCTGTTCCAGTTGAGAACGGCTGGTTCAATGAGTGAGAAAATTGAAATCTAAGTACCACTTTTGCAGCTTGTTGTTTTGAGATATTAGCAATTATTTTATTTCAAACTCTATTTGTTTTACATTCATCATTTGCCTTGTAAAAACCTCAGATGTAGATAAGCCAAATGAAAGCAATATGTAATAAATATAATTCATGTCTCCTGATACTGATTACTATGTTTAATTGTCTCCATTTTTCAAAATAGAGGGTTTTTTGAAATACCAATTCTAAATTAAGAAAAATAAAAAAATAAAAAATCTTAAATTGTTACATCACAAATTGCTTTGTTAACATTTGCTGCAATAGACAAAATGCAAGGAGAGGGCGAAATTATGGAAACCCCCAGTCCTGAGCATTTTTGACCATTTTGCATAACAGGTCCCATATCTGTACTTTATAATCCTAGTTATAAAGATAAGGTTTGGCTTTTATTATTTCTGGAGAATGCCTCAGCTACTTGCTTGTGGCAGTTTCTTTTCAGCAAAATACAAAAAAAAAAAACAAAACAAAAACAAAACAAACAAACAAAAAAAAAAAAATATATATATAAAACTGAACTGAAAACGCATTCCACCACTAGCAGTAACAGAAAGCTAACTGTTCTACTATAGAAACATGTCTTGTGCTCTTCCTGACTGCCTGCAGTGGGAAATTACCATGGTACTTTAGAGGCCAGAATGAGATATAGCACATCAAACTACTGCAATGGAGTCCTTTTTTACTGTCTGTCACTTTATTGATATACAGCCATGTTTGTTGTCTCAAATTACTTGTAAATACCTCGTTTTGTCCAGTGGAGTTACAGTTATGACTCAAATACCTTTGTGTACACTACTAAATTTACAGTTCAGGATGTCTCCAAAAACATCTACAAATATGTCCAGCTGTTGAACTCCATAGAGACCTATTTCCTTCATTATTTCCATAAGATCCAGAGGAGAGTTCTGGCATTTGCCTCTGTACAGACATACTTCAGCATAGGTGGCCCCTTTGCTGGTATTAAATTAGAGCAGAAGCAAATGCAACCTGATGAGAAAAATTACAATTCAATATTTTTGGGATATTCATGATCGAGGTGTTGAATTCAAATGTTGTACAGTTCAATAAAATGACACTATTTAAAATTTCCAAATTATTTCAGTGGAATTACAGCCATAGTGGCATTTTTATGGAGTTTTATTTAACTTGGGTTAGAATTTTACTAAGTGCAATAAAGTATTATCCAGCAGACCTACAGAGAGCTGGTTTACTCACAGCATGTTTTGTCTCTCAATGTGGGGCACCATTAAGGGATAAGCAAACATAGTGTACACAGTCTACTCAGATTTATGATGGTGATGTGTATAAATTTTCAGCTTGTTAAAAGCCATAAAACTTTTACCAGAGCAGTTATGTAGCCAAACTGTAATTAGCTTCTGGTTAGTGAAAAAACATATACCCACCAAGTGTTCTTAGATAAATGGAAAAAACTGATCATGAAATATTTGCCATTGATGTATCTCCAGCAAGATTTATGTTAACTATTTTTTTTTTTTTTTTTTGCAAGCCTTCAACTTTTTAATGTCTGTTTGTACAAGGAGAGACTTCCATTACAATATTTTTCCATGTCCGCCCTCTTTAAAGATATGTAAACAGCATATATAAACAGACAGGAAATGGTCTGGTTCGACAAGCTGATAATGATTAGGGTTTAGTAATAATACAGGTATAGGATCCGTTATCTGGAAACCCATTATCCAGAAAGCTTTGAATTATGTATGTATGTATATCTTTATTTATAAAGCGCTACTTATGTACGCAGCGCTGTACAGTAGTGTTATGGGAAGATCATCTCCTATAGAGTCTATTATAATCGATCAATTTAAATTTTTTAAAGTATAATTAATCCTTATAAGAGGTAAAACAATTGGGTTTATTTAATGTTACTTTAAATATCCAAATTACATAAAGATCCCTTATCCGAAAAAACCTTAGGTCCCAAACATTCTGGATAACAAGTCCCATACCTGTATTATCAACATATAGGGGCATTTTTATTATTGTGTGTAAGCCAACATCACCAGTGATGTTGCCCATAGCAACCAATCAGATCTTTTCTTCTTTTTATTTAACTTGTAGTTGACCAATTTAAATTCAATTGCTGATTGCTATGGGCAACATCACTGGTGATATTGGCTTACAATCTATAATAAATATGCCCCATAATGAGGGTTATTTAATAAAAGGTACTAAGGGGTATATTTATCATGCTGTGTAAAAAATGGAGTGAAGCATTACCAGTGATGTTGCCCAGGGCAACCAATCAGTAATTAGATTTTAACAGTTAGAAAACCAAAGCAAAGCATCTGATTGGCTGCTTTGAGCAACATTGCTGGAAATGTTTTACTCCACTTTTTACACAGCATGATAAATATACCCCTAAGTGTGTCCAGGTGCTGTAACTTATGACTGCCAATCAGCAGGCAGAATTTACTCATCACCTGTTTAAAAGCAAACATCTTGGTTGCTATGGGTTACTGCTACTGGCCAATCTTAGTGGCTTTTATTACATATGGGGGTGTGTATAAATGAAGGCTTCTTAACATGCATGCGCCTCTGGTGTGCAAATGATTTTCCTTTGTAAATATTTCACATAGGTGTTTTTTTTTTACCATTTTTTACTTATTTATTATATTTCCCCAAAATGTTTAATAAAAGGACAAACCCTGTACATTATTATTATCTGTTATACAGATTTGAAACACCACATTACATATATTGTTCCTCATTTACATCAGTTCCTGCCCCCATGGAGCTTACAATATACAGCCCCTATCACATTCTTACACTGTAGGATAAATGTAATCAGGAGCCAGTTATATACAAAGACATATTTGTAATTACATTAATGTTACATGAGCATAGAGCGCTAAGGTTGTGGAGAAGGGTGAGGAAGCAAAAGCACTGCCATATAAAAGTCATATGCTTCCAATAGATAACAATAGCAACAGAGGTGCAGTAAAATGAAGAATCAAACGGCTTCTCTTTATCTCCACAGACAACGTATCTACTGGATATTGGGTGTTTTTTTAGGAGGAGGGGTCAGTCAAAGCCTACTCATTGGAAAATCTGGAAAGTGCCTATGTCTGCGCTTGTAAAAACTCTTTCCTTTCCTTTTACAAGCATTTTAGTGATGCTATGAAAAACTGTCAGTAAATGGTGACTGTAAATTGCCATTTTGTCCCCAAAGACCTAGGTAATAGTAAAAGTTAATGCATATTAAGTTATTGTAGAGATGGAGTTTCATTGATAGTTTTATAGGAATTGGAAAGCAAGCAACAAATATAGAGCCTGAGTTAAATTATTTCTATTTTCTCTATACTTTATAAGCTGCCATATAGTAGCATTACTGCATAGAACTAAGGTTCTGGACCAGATTCAGTTTAGTGGGAAAACCATATCCTGGGTTCAGTTCCAGCCAGGTAATCCTCTCCTAGGAAATTGTCAGCCATTTCAATCTGTACCATTATTAATAGCTTCAGATAGAACTCAGTACCTGTAATTTTCCTCACATTTTCTTAAAATGTAATATCAGCACTGTCATACTCAGAGGCAGGCTGCGCACAAAGCACAGGTTTCATCAGCTCACTTGCTATGAATTATAATGACGGAAATGTGCTGCAGTGCTGATATGTGCAAATACATAAAGTGGCAGAACACAAGAAACAATCATATATTTCCCTTCATTATTCCATTAAACATTTACAAAGGCAAGAAAGTAAGATACTGTATGCTGGACCTTAAATAAGTAAGTAATAAGTAAATAAGCTTCATTGAGAAATGCCAGGTGCATAGGTTAAAAAATTGCTCCCAAACTTTCATCAATCTATTGAAATTTACAAAGGTTAAGACCCATTACACTAATAGGTGGCTGCACCCACTTTTTCTGCATAAGACATAAAGTACAGGGTGCACTGACACAATGGAGCACCCGGAGTGCAGGGGCTGAAAGAACACCAGTGTTGTCGCTAGTTTCTGACATAACTGTTCACTGCATTCTACAGATAATAAAACAAACAGTTCTTTTTAGCTCTTTAAATATGTTTAAGTTATAAATGAAAGCAATATATCTATATCTGTCTGCCTGATGAGGCTATGCGTGAGCTCCTTTAGGACAAATGTAGCAATGTCAGTGTATTTGCAATATTTGAATCTTTTCTTTTCTGAGCCCTACTCAGCCTCCGCTTTCTTTCTTTCATTGAATGACTTGTTCTGCATCTTAATACACATTAGGCTGATCTCATCCAAGACCAGCATAAATAAGCACAAGGAAGCTGATTAAACTTATTTTGGCACAGCAGAACATTGTCTCTATCACAGCTGCCTTCAGTGATTGACACTGCGATATCCCAAAAGAAGCTACCCTGCTGATTCAATGATGTTTTGTCTGCTGTCAGAAATGCACCACACGTATTCTCCTCAGTTCATAAACCCAAACAGGGAGCTGATAAAAGCTGCTCCGTGCCACCACATAGTTGAACAACTGTGGCAGTCCAACAAAAGATCCTTGCTGGGGGTCAGCATAAAAAATAATAGAGCAATGTAGAGGTCATATTGCTCACACTCATTTTACAGCATTACCAGCCTGTTACAAATAAGCAATTGTTTGGCGAAAAACTAATTTATGAATGCAATATTTTGTCATCATACTATTCTGAATTCTGTAGATGTTTTATTCACTTATTATTATAAAATTTCCATCATAACTACATTTTATCTGAAACTGAATGGCAATGCTGAATTCTTGAGTGAAAGCAACCAGTTGCCTTGAGCCTGCCAGGATGTCAGCATTAGTTGTGGTACCCAGCTCCTGGAATGACTTGTATGGGCTAGAATAGCTAGTTTTATTGGTTTTAGAATAGCTGCTTTTATTGGTTTTTATGGGACAGACTTGAACTTTTGGTCCAGTAAACCCTCTGTGGGGACTCTACCTAACTAACTAACTAACTAACTCAGTTTAACTAATGTGATGGCAAAAGTGCACAGAAGCAGTAACCCTCATTGGAAATACGTCAAAAGATGCTTTGATTGGTCCAAAGTAAGTTACAGCAGACTAAAGACTCTGATTGGTTGTTATAGTATATTACATTTGTGAACTAATAATTGTAAATCCAAGTTCTACCTAGTTTTATGTTCATGGTCTTTATGGCATCATGAGCCAATTGCTCTGTATGGGAGCAAAATGTAAAAATATCATTGTGGCGGGGCAGCATGTCGCCCCTAAATTTCTGCCTCCCTAGGCCTGGGCTTTTGTGGCCTTGCCATAAATCTGGGCCTGCAAAGGAACTCCTGTGGAATATGCCAGACTGTGCAGTTTTTACATGTGCTATTGTGTCTGAAGTGATGGAAGTAATTTTCTGACTATTTCATTGTGGTTATGTGTCGAAAGCTATAATAGTAATAATAAACTGAAAGAAAGATGAATAGATAAATGCTCCCAATTACACTTGCAGGGCATCTGGTGAAATGTTACAGGGATACAGAGTGAAAGCAAGGAAACAGCCCAAAGAGCAGAGAGTTTCTTTTTCTCAAGCTAAGACTCATATTACACACAATAGGGTAAATTCAGAAAGCTCCTTTCCAGGTTATTGCACATATATAAAGCCTTATACTGGAGATAAAGTGAATGCCATCATTTGAATAACAATTCCAAGGGCTATTAAAGGAAGACTGTCCCAGAAGCTTTTTCACTGTCTTTGAAGTCAATTCTCATGATTCAAATAGTTGTATTAACTTCTGTTGTTGTAGACTGGGCAAACCCTTCCTTTTGTCTTCTGCATTGTGCTTTTCAGTGTAAGCAGCTGGCGTACAAAAACGTTTAAACTACAACTCTCAGCATTACCCTCCACCTTTGGCTTTGGGAGAGGCAGGGAGCAGCTAGAGGGTCAGAGTGTGGACATCTTCCTTTATGTGCATCAAAACTGTACTATAACTGGGCGAGGACAGTGTGAGATGCTAGTATTGTTTTTGACTTATATGTAGGCCTCCTATGGTGCATTTTCCTATTATACTTCCCACTAATCTTTGCTCACAATTTATGTATTCCCCCTCTTAAACATGTACACACTATGATTATGGATCATTAGGATTTAGAGATCCTACCTGTATGGTTTTGGACAATGCGAGGAAACCCAGTCCCCACACAGGCTAAGGGAGAGCACACTCACTCCATGGAGCTGATCACAATCATATCTCTCACCACCAGGTGCTCCCTTCACCCCTCAGGTCAGCAACCGGATATACCCACAAGTATCCAGCGGCGGGCTACAGGGAGTCTTTTTGTGTGCAATCCTCTATTTACCATATAAGCAGCCAAGAGCCTCTCACATAAAGTAACACAGTTATTCAACTCTGAACTCTATGGTGAATATATTTATATATATATATATTTCAAAAGGCTTGGATGATTCTTTAGCCACAGTTCTCTCAGTTACCTCACCATATAGCAGTCATTTAATCCTTAAAAACACTCAAAATGCATAAAAAATATTTGATGTAAAGGGAATATACCATGCATATTGTATTTAATACAGTGTCTGTTTAATAGAATATAACATAGAACAGTATTTTATCTTAATGATTGTGAGGGTAGGTTCTTTGGAGAAAGCCATGTTGCAGAGCGATTTGACAAAATTAGATAACTGGGCAGCAAACTGGAAAATGAGGTTCAATGTTGATAAGTGCAAAGTTATGCACTTTGGTAGAAATAATATAAACGCAAACTATCTACTGAATGGTAGTGTGTTGGGGGTTTCCTTAATGGAGAAGGATCTAGGGGTTTTTGTTGATAACAAGTTGTCTAATTCCAGGCAGTGTCATTCTGTGGCTACTAAAGCAAATAAAGTGCTGTCTTGTATAAAAAAGGGCATTGACTCAAGGGATGAGAACATAATTTTGCCCCTTTATAGGTCCCTGGTAAGGCCTCACCTTGAGTATGCAGTGCAGTTTTGGGCTCCAGTCCTTAAGAAGGATATTAATGAGCTGGAGAGAGTGCAGAGACGTGCAACTAAACTGGTTAAGGGGATGGAAGATTTAAACTATGAGGTTAGACTGTCGAGGTTGGGGTTGTTTTCTCTGGAAAAGAGGCGCTTGCGAGGGGACATGATTACTCTGTACAAGTACATTAGAGGGGATTATAGGCAGTTGGGGGATGTTCTTTTTTCCCATAAAAACAATCAACGCACCAGAGGTCACCCCTTTAGATTAGAGGAACGGAGCTTCCATTTGAAGCAGCGTAGGTGGTTTTTCACGGTGAGGGCAGTGAGGTTATGGAATGCCCTTCCTAGTGATGTGGTAATGGCAGATTCTGTTAATGCCTTTAAGAGGGGCCTGGATGAGTTCTTGATCAATCAGAATATCCAAGGCTATTGTGATACTAATATCTACAGTTAGTACTAGTGGTTGTATTTATAGTTTATGTATGTGAGTATAGATTGGTAGGTGTGGGTTAGGTGTGCTGGGTTTACTTGGATGGGTTGAACTTGATGGACACAGGTCTTTTTTCAACCCTATGTAACTATGTAACTATGTAACTATGTAACTATGAATAATAGTAGTGAGGGCAGCTATTTCCCTTTCATTACCTACAGGAAGCTGCTCTTGGCCTCCTATTGTAAGGCAATTGTAACACACAGCAGGACAGTACTCTCAGAGATAAATGATTATGTTATTAGGGCCAGAGCACTGTCATCAATCAGCCAGCTAAAATAAAGTGTGAATATTATGTTACAAGACGTGAATCTTTAAAATAAAAAAGTTTCACCATTGTGAATTTTTTTTTTTTGTTTTTACCTTTTTGAGGCTTTTTTCTAAAAATCCCTGCCACATATACAGGTTTTTGGAAGCAATATTTAACTACAGCTCCTTTTCCCCTGACAACATTACTGGAGTGCTGGGTCAACATTTTTATTTAGAGATGCTAATGAGAAGCAAGATATTTGCCAGAGTGTGGAAGTTGGAAGGTGGTTGGAAAGTATAACACACGGCGCACAGAGGGTGTGTGTCCTGTGGAAGTGTTTGCCTGCAGCAAGAACAAAGGCTGTGGACCTCCTTTATAGGGGGCTGTCATTTTCAGAGCAGTCTGCTGTTAGTGGGGTGTGAATGGCCTCTGAGAGCCCTCAGACATTGTTTTGTAAACTGTGCAAATTAATGAAGTGAAAAGGCTTGTAACCCTCACCCACTTCAAGCTGCTGCTGCACGGTCCCTCTGCACTGTATTCAATTGAAATACAATGTACAGTTCTCTAAGTGGACCTTTTCATCATATGTTTTATAGTTATTACTGCAGTTTTGGAGAGGTATCAAACTGGAACACTTTTATAAAGAGAAGCCCAGGGATAAACTTCTAACAATGAAAGAATCTTTTAGACTTTTAGCTCTTTTGAACAGGGCCCTCTTTACCCCATGTATCGGTTATTGGTCATATTGTTGTATGTAGGCTATATGTTCAGTGTACACACCAATTTATTGTACGATGCTGCAGAATATGTTAGTGCTGCAAATAAAACTGCTAGAATACCTCAAGGACCAAAGCTGGAGAGTTGCTGACAAAAATATAGTTTACATATTGGAAAATAAATCATGCTCAGTGTGAATTTTAATGTATAAAATGAAATTTATTCGCCCTGCCACATTAATAATGTGCAACATTGATCGTAATGCTGTGTAAAAGCCAAGCGTATATAAAGAGAATCTGCATCGTGCTCTGATATTCCTTCATGATTTCTGCTTGCTAATGCAATTTCTGAATATTCAGCCTGACCCAGGTCAGGTCATGGCATCCGAAGCTGAACAATCGGAATCTTTTCCTCTTGAATAGTTAGTAGAAAATAATAGGAGACAAGTATTGGGGTCGGTTTTCATGCAATTGTTTACAGAAGATGGGATTTCTGTGTGCATATAACAAAGCATGCAGTATATATTGGAGAAGAACTTGGGCTTATCTAGACTGAAGAAATTTCCCAGTGTAGTTGCCCATAGCAACCAATCACCACTTATTAGCGCTGAGTTCTACTAGTAACAACTTTGGGACCAATTTACCCAGCTTTACTAAATGAGCCCCACTGAACGCTAAAGGAAATGACAAATGAGTGACTCTTCTCCGGGGATTCTATTAAGAGAAAAACTAGCCTAAATATAGCAAACTGCCCTCTATAGCACAGGCCTTACAAGGGAGGGTCTACTATGACACACAACACAAACTAGCTATCTAAAAGCGTGGGTGGGTCATAAAAACTCTGCAGTACTATGTTGCAATAAAGAATGTACATTTTTTAAGCCTATGGCATGTATTCACTTAATTATAACAAAAGACATCATTGAAGATTATATATTGCACACACAAAAATAGATGTTTGTTAGGTTAGGTTTCTAACGTTACCTTATGTGGCCAGCATATATTCAACTTTTTTAGTATTGTTTATGTCCACATCTCCCTGTAAGTACTGCAGGGTTTTATCTTCCTGTCATACTATCCAGTTAATCAGTTTGGTCTAAAGCACCCACTGGCACCAATCATGTCTGGGTTTCAGCTTTCCATAACTGTGACACACACTACTGCAAAGCTACATAGGTGGCTCATTTTCATGAAGACGCCTGCAGGATGTTTATAAAATACAGCAATGGCAATGTGATTTAAAATCAGTTAATATGATTAGGCAGTTCCATTTTCCTGCCATTCCAGGGAATTAATATGTGCCAAATGGTAAATGCCATTGATGGTTTCCTTGAAAACATACATAGACAGTTGCATAAGGATTAGCATCCCTAAGACAATAATACTTTTTGTGCTGTTTTGACTTCCTTCTTTCTATAATATTTGCTAAAATATTTAAAACAGAGCCTTTTTTTTTTTTCTTTACAAAAGAAAAGCCATGGTTTTAATTCTTAACCATGATTGAATCACATGGATTTTTGCCAAATCAAAGGGTGAATGGAAGATTAAAAAAACTCTCAAATGAATTATGCATTGCTAATGAATTATAAACTGTACTAAACAAAGTTAGGGTGATGGACTCATTTCAGCTTATATACTAAAATTCAAAGTTAGATAAATTGCTGAAAAACTTCCCTGTGCGGCACCAATGTTTATGTCCCTGTACGTAAGCCTAAAGAAAATTGGAAATGTACAGTATAGTTTATCCCTCTGGCGTGTGAGAGGGAATGTGGATCATATTGTTGGCCACAGTGTTGCTGATGAAGCAAAGAGACAATTTCCTAACGGCAAGAGAAGCCACAAACAAAACAAATATCTTTTGATCTTTTTTTTAATATTTAATGTATCTTTCAAAAACTGCATGGAAAGCACAACAGTCCATATCCTTTTCATCAGAATGTTTGGATATAAACACTTCTTTTAGTCTCTGAATCTAGTTTTTACTTTAAGATTTAATTGACAGCAAGTAGGGAAGCACATACATTTATATTTGACCCTTTGTTACATTCACTGTGTACAATTTGCAACCACAATAGAGAGTACAATTCAGATGATAAAATCCATCTATAGCAGGGGTGGGCAAACTACGGCCCGCGGGCCACATCCGGCCCGTTGGCCTTTTTAATCCGGCCCGCCGACTCCGGGTCCCTTTAAATAATTTCTGGGCCCTGATTGGTTGCGCTTCGTGCGTGCTGTATACGCAGGGGGCGCAACCATAAAAAAGGATGCAGCGGGGAGCCGGGAAACAGACGCAGCCGAACGATGGAGGGAGCTGCAGGTCGGGGAGATAGAGGATGCTGGGGGGGGGGAGCTGGTGGGAGGACGTTGGCCCGGCCTGGCCCGCCTGTGAGTCAATGTGGCCCCCGAGCCAAAAACTTTGCCCACCCCTGATCTATGGGCTTGAAGCCATGCATGCTATTTCAAACAAAACTCACAAACCGTTTGGTTCTGGAGTTTTCTAGATTTATGGATCTATTTATAGTGCCATTACATAGAGAAACTATAAAGCATTTAGAAATTAAAAAAAACAATGACATTGGCACTATATGAATTACTGCAGCCTAATTATCATCAAATCTCTCTGGATAACAGATTGCATACCTGTACCCAAATATTTCTTAGGTCTTGTCAGAAAGGATACTTATTTATCATCTCTCTAATGGGACAAAGCTATTTTAGTGTTATTAACAGCTAATTGAGATTAAAGATACCTTTGTGAAACAATAATATTTTTTCTGGTTTTCAGTAATTTAGCCAGTCTCAAGGAACAATGCTTTCTGTGTAGGTTATATAACAAATAGATCAGTGGGATTTGTGAGAGTGGCGGTGCTAGTGATTAGTCAATGGTTGTGGCAGGCATATTAATACAAGAAATAGTACACACCAAAAGCATTAGGCTAGACAGAGAAAGCAGTAAATTTATAGAAAGCACTGATTCTTTCAAGGAAACAGCAGCAAGCTACACTTATAAGTATATGTAAATGTCTCAGGTGACACTTATGTACCTTGATGTTGGTATATTTGGCTGGAGATATTTGGTAGTGGGAGTATAATTGCCTTAGTAAAGTTCTCCTTATTGTAATTTCCAAATAGAAATTTTTAGGAGCCACATTGTAATGGGAATAGGTATCCCGAATGCATGCAAATTGGTAGACAAGCTACCTAGCTAGGTATACCGTAGTCATTCAACTTCCTGCCATAAAATTGCCTAAAACTGTCTACCTGGTCATCCACTGATGCAAACAGATACAACTGATACCTATATTCTAAAATGTATAGGTTTTATAGGTCCACGGCCTGCTTGAAGATAACTCTGTCTTGTACTCTCGAGACTATGAACCTAACCCCTCTGCTTATAGCAATCACCCTTCCCCTGAACCCCCCAATACAGATGCCCTGTTGTGGGATACTTCTAAATGATTGAAATGGCTATATAATTATCTATTTATATATCTGTGTCATTTTTTAATGCTGCACAGGAAGGAGTAGAAAGTATGCAAAATTATAGACTGATACAGATGGCGGAAAGGCCCTTGTGTAACCCATCCTGACTGTGTTATTTAAGAGATACTTGGGGCGCTATAAAGCCACTCCACTAGCTTAAACTGCAAATTGTTTTTTATGATTTACTGCATCTGGGACATTAAGCAACAGCATCTGTGCTACATATGATCACTTAGCTTATGAACATTCAAGTAGCGTTTCTTCATCTCCTCAATTTCAGCATAATTTGACCAACTAATTAATGCGAACAATGTCATTTGAATATATTTTAAGTGACAACTGTTTTCTTTCAGATCTTCACAACTAAATATACGGAGTTGTAAGAGAATGACAATTTTAATATGATTACAAATTATGGCTGACTAGGCGTGTTGCCAAGCATAGTCAAGGCACATTAGAAAAATGACAGAATATGTTTCCATGAGCACAGAGGCGCCTTAAGCAGTAGAAAAATATGTTTGTGTGTGTGCATTTCTGTGTGGATCAGAAAGGAGGAGGACACAGGATGGCACAGTAAATTTAGTTTGAGGGAGTGCAGTTATCTCCCTCAGTGGGTGACCTAAGAACTTGTCAGATTTTTTTTACTAGTGGTTTTATCCATTAATCAAAAGATTTAAATACCAGTTGACTCAGCACCAGATTTTTCTTTCTTAACTCTTTCATTGTGAACTGGGGCGTGACATGGAGCAAGAGTAAATCACCGAAAAAGTCCTGTAATCACATGAACTAATCATTTTCTAATTCATGTTCTCAACTGGAATGCACAAGTCATTCCATAAATGCTGACATTGTGCCATGATCCCCTATGCATATTCTTCCCTTCCCCCTCCTCTGCTTTCTGTTTTTCAATAAACACATAACATTTTCCCCAATTTTCTATTCTTGGCTTCATTACACGTTTCCAACTTTAGAGACAACAAACACATTTTAGAATGGGAGAAGGAATAGTTCAATTTTTAATATTTGAGGGAGTCTGATTTTTGGTGGGAATATCTATGTCAACCCTTGGTGGCCTTGGATTTTATTTAATCTTCTTGTCAGACATTCTAGTTCTATTGTGGGGGTTTAAGACTTGAGAATTAAGTCTTCCTTCTTTTTTGGCCAAGAATTTTCTTGGCACCACCATACATAGCTGCAGATGTAGGTATGAGGTCTATTATCTTAAATCCAGTTATCCAGAAAGGTGCAAAAACCAACAATGCAATTGTCTATAATATATTGTTTAAATAAATTATTTTCAATTTGTACTCCCTATTATTATCATTTTATTATCATTGTTCTTAGTAGATCACATCTTGTATATGAAATCATGGTCTTGTTACAATGTTATAGTTCTTCCACACATTGGCATTCACACTTTTATCTGACTTTGCCCGCACTTTGAAATTTGGACTTTACAATCTGCTTTGAAATTTTGAATATACTGATAGTAGTGCAACTTTTAAACCATTTTTTTGTTATATTAATGCATTTTTCAGTGTTTTGTATTGCCAGTAATTTTTCTGTATACATCTCAGGCTTGCTGAAAACCAGTGGAGAAGCAAATAATGCCAAAAAAACAAAAAGGTTGACACTGCCTAAAGAAACAGTTATAGATATTTAACTCTTAAAAATAAAAGAATTGACCTCCCAGAGAAACACCATTAGTCATTATTGTGCAGGAAAAAAATGATGTATATTATGTGTATATATAATTAGTATGGTGGAACCTTAAGGCTGCAGGTGTCATGTGCATAGTGCACTTAATATCTACAGAAATCTTGGATGAATAAGATGGGCTTGAACAATACTACACATTAGAACTAAAGAGGATTTGCCATGCAAATTCTCCCTAGCTTTTTTGACTTTGATGAATAGATCCTGTAAACTCCTTATCCTAATGCAATAACGTAAACAATAGAACGATTCAGTCTTTTCCATAGAGACTGAAGTTCCCAAGACCAAGATGCTTTAAGTCTACAAATGCAAAAAAACCCCCAGGACTTTATTGCTCTTTATCAGGAGAATGCATGTATAAGGCCCGCAACTACTGAGTAGGAGAACACTTTTTCATGTTAATTATAAACTGTTTTTGGCAGTGTTTCTTTCCTTCAGTAGAAAAAAATTACTTACTGAAATCCTGGCATTCTATGTATTGTCTTATTCTTAGTTCTAAAATCTTGATCAAGCTTTAGCGTTAGCCTGAATGTATTTATGCCCAGACTTCCAGATAATCATCTGTGAAATTGTGAAATCGCATAGTCAAAGTGGTAAATTCAAAGAAAGGGGCATTGATTTATTGAAAATACAGATATAAACTGCAGCACAGTCTTACAGGAACTAAAACTTATCCATAATTTTGTGGTAGAACAAATTACAAGCTAGCTAGGCATAAAATAACACTGTAATTATAATGTTGAGGATAAATTTGAATTCTGAACAAACAGAAGCTGCTGGTGAGGGGGTGTAAAATGTTCAACAAATATATATCTTTGGTAAGAAAGTTATTGGCTTCTGAAATTTGGTTAGATATCCCTGTCATAGTGGTTCTAGTAAGGGAGCATTCCAATGTAATGTAGCTTAAACAAGCAACAATTTGTGTGAGAACGAGAGCAAATGAGCATCATATCAGTTATGGGTGTACTTAGAGTGATGATGAATTCTCATAGTCATGCCAACTAATCTGTAAAATCAGCACGCCTGGAGATATTATTGAATGGGAACTGTATTATGAAATAAAAGAGCACATTTGGTTGGCTTAGGATCCCCATGATGTTCAGAAGTTGAAACTTAATACAGGTATATGACCCATTATCCAGAATGCTTGGGACCAAGGGTATTCCGGATAAGGGATCTTTCCGTAATTTGGATCTCCATACCTTAAGTCTACTAAAAAATCAATAAAACATTAATTAAACCCCATAGGATTGTTTTGAATCCAATAAGGATTAATTATATCTTAGTTGGGATCAATTACAAGGTACTGTTTTATTATTACAGAGAAAAAGGAAATCAATTTTAAAATTCTATATTATTTGATTAAAATGGAGTCTATGGGAGACAGGCTTTCCATAATTCGGAGCTTTCTGGATAATGGGTTTCCGGATAAGGGATCCCATACCTGTAGCAATTAGATTTAAATGGTCACCTACAAGTTAGAAAACAAAAGCAAGCATCTGACTAGTTGCTATAGGCAATCAGTGGTGATGTCTCCAATATTAATAAATACACCCCTAGGGGCACATTTACAAAAGCACGAACGCTCGAGCATTCATGCGAACGCTCCAAGCGTATTTTCGTAGATTTTTTCGGGCGTCCACACAACTTTTTCGTACGGCGCATGACTTTTTTGGACGTTTGACAAAATCGGAAAGGTTTTACCGCTGTTTACAATTGTTCGGTACGAAAATTTTGGGACTTTCGGATCACCAATACGATATTATCGTGACTAATACAATTTTTTCGTAAGCATTTTTGTGATATATGCGATCTTCTGAAATTTTCGTTTCCAATACGATTTTTTCCCATTCGTGATTCGGATTCGTGGATTAGTAAATGTGCCCCCTAGTGTATTCTTTGGATGAGCGATTTTAACGATGGCAGGTGCTTGCGGGCTACTGGGTCCTTCAGATGATAGCAGCTGGAAGGCATGCTACATTTTGCTTTCAAATTTGTGCTAGTTTTTATATCTTTAAAGGTATTAATATATTTGGTTATTTATATGAAGGCCACTATCCTTGTGATCTCCCGGCTGGTCATACAACTCTAGTAAAACATAGCAGGTAAAAAGGTCAAATGGAATTGTTTCTTTTAGCTTGCTATATACAAATCAAATGGTTAAAGGTTTCAAAATTAACATTTAGTGTTTATGAAAAAGGTAAGTCAGCCTGAACAAGCATATAGAGCTTCGCTCTAACTTGCTGCTCTGTCCGTTAGCTGCTAAGGGTTTATATATCCCAATGCAAACATGATTCCTGCTCATCACTAACAGTTAAGGGTCAGTATGGGTCATTTGTAGGGTGAAGCAGCAATAGAATAAGTTATTTGGCTTTTCTTCCATCAACCCAAGTGTTGTCATGTTTTCAGTTATCAGTTGCCCAAGATATTTACTAAGATGCAGTCACAAGAGGATAAAAATGAGTGAGAGCAGTTGTTTGTTGGTCTAGCTGCGCGTGTGACAGATATTGTGAAGCCTGGTACACAGTTAAATAGTTTATGGCAGGGTAGACCACCCTCCACTCCTCCTCCGTATAGGTTGTTTCACACAGTAATCTGGCAATGAAATGTGAGCAAGTGTCAAGCTGGGCCACCCATCCAGCTTACAGAGCAGCGAAGATTAGTTTGCAGTTCCAAATTATTGTACTTAACATTGGCACAAGTTAGTAAATTAGGCGGAATTACTGTACACCTGACATTAACTGGGTGTCCCACTGGCTTAACAAAGGCATATATTTATACATTGTACACTTTTTCAGAACAATAAAATTAGCGCAGTATATACAAAGGGATCTCTGTACTTGACCCTGGTCAATGCCAGGTTTAAATGATTCTCTTGTGGCTTTGGGCACCTTGCTTAGATGGTAGATAGATAGATAGATAGATAGATAGATAGATAGATAGATGATAGATAGATAGATAGATAGATAGATAGCATAAATTTGCAGTGGAAATTAGATTTAAAAAAAAATGGAAAAGAGTCTGTTGGCATAAGCACAACAGAAATTTCCTTTAATACTGAGGCAGTGAAATTGCTTCCAGGACAGAAACGTCTGTGATATTGGAAAATGACTCTGTGGTCTCCACTCTAAATAATGTAAACCATGCAATAGATAGATATCTGCAATTAATTCCCTGGTGGCAAGTTACATACGCTGAACTCACAGTTACCTTCTGCTTTGCCAATGAGCGATCAGAATGCTTAATGCTGAAATTAAAACCCACGTGTCTGCTTCTGTCGGGTGACTTTTCAGAAACTACTTGGTTGTCTCTTTCCCCAACAGGCTGTTGTAAAAGACGATCACTTTCGCTTAAGGGTCTTATTAAAAATGCACACCTTGGCACCACTTCATTTTGAACTGGTATCACTGTGTCCTTATTGTAGTTCAGTTTTAGACAACAAGTGGCTTTCAGGTCACTTTAACTCCTTGTAATTAGCATGTTAATATTGTGGCTACATTGTTAATCTTAAAGAGACACAATACAGACTATAGCTCCTGTTAAAAAAATTTCAGTGATCTTGAATTCTCAGCAAATATCTTAGGGGCTACTAATGTGGCTATTTGTGTTTTTTAGTGGTTTGTGCAATACAAAATAACGCTACCCTTTATTTAAGATCACAAGGAGATATTTTCATAGACAATTAATTGCCACAGAAAATCTCCAGATATGTGAGTGAAAGCCTCTGTAGGCACATGAGCAAGTGGGCCAGATGAAGCACTGTCTTTTGACCCTAGCTTGCTGTAACTTCCCATCAACACTCATCAGTCATCAGGGAGATAGAGTCAACTCTTTCTGTAAGACAGATAAACACAGCAATAAGCTGACACTGACAGCCCTTGCAGCACTCAGTGGTTATGTGCCTGCCATAGAACCAATATGTAGTCATCTTCCCATTAATAGCTTCTACAACTTTTTGCTGAAATAGCAGAAGTTGCTAGTGGAATACAATTCTAAAACTAATCTGACCATTGATCAATTCATTGTTTGCATGCTTTCACAAACTAACATGTAATGGCTCTGCATGTGTATGTCTATATGATCAACCAATGGGCCTCACTGGAAAGGTATCCCAGAAGTATGTCCATGTGTGGCCTGTGCGAATCATTTCACAGCTGTGCCCTGTCGGAATTGTTTCACTGAGCTTGTTGAGTCCCAAAGGGCTGGTGGTTTATGTGCTGAAGGACAAGCTGCCCTGGTATGTTAGTTCATCAGTGGAGGTGCACATATAATCTTACAGACAGCATGTAGTTTAACAGCTCTTATTTACAATATGGAATATAGTAATTTTAGGCAGCCACTATTGAAAGGAAGGAAAGGGAATTATTTATATGGTGCTTTCCTACTTAACATGACAGTTTAAGAATGTTTTTTTACAGCAATAATGGCATCCATCATAGGTGTACTAAGTATGGCAGAATACCAGGACATTGACTTTACCATGGTAGTTGCCACAAGTAGTTGCAGGGATTTGAACCAAGATTTTTTTTTTTTTTTAATCTGTTTTTATTAATTTCCAATATAATTACAGAAAAGCAAAGATACAGAAAGAAAAAGAAAAATTGGGATAAAGGGGAAAGGGACAACGCACTGTTCAACGATAGACACACACAAAAAAAAACAACTTAATTAGTCAAGAGCTTACACCAAGTTAATTCTAAATGCTTATTAATCCTTTACAAAAAAGACACCTTACTTCAATTAAACCCTTCGCTGATAAACTAGTTAACAGTCTAATTTATTTCATGAGATCCAGAATTAATATCTTCTCAACCCCCCCTCCTAATATTGAGGTTTTCTGGTACTGAAGACCAATATTTAAAGAGTAGCAAATGGTTGTGTTGTGTTTAGTGTGGCTCATAATGGCGCACATTGTATCCTTTACAAAGATATGGGAAGTTATCCTGTAGAATGTTATTCTCTGAAAATAAAGAACCACTCATTTAAATTCTTCATGCACAGTAATGTGCTTCGTTGGCCATAATAAACACATTTATACATGATATGATTGCCGTATGTTATACCACATGGCCTGGAAGAGCAATTATGCACTGCTAGGGAGAGGGTAATTAAGCAATAATTATTGATAAATGAAGTAACTTGCTAAAAAAGTAACATGGGAACTGTTGAGAACCTACTGTGTAATGTATTTGTTTTGAAACACACTTCTCTGCCCTTATTTTCATTGGCATGCCATAATCATTTCGGCTTTGTGATGTACTGTACGTGACAACCACAACGGAGAACAGAAAAGACCGAGCTAGAATTTGATCTGCAAGTACTCTTAGTGACCATTACAGTAATCATTTTGTTATGGGGGGAGCATTGTTACATATATACACATAATAAGGCATCATGTGTCCAGAACAACATTGCTGCTGGCTTTTATTTTTATACTGGGGGCGTGAAATAATATATTTCTGTGTCTACAGAGCCTCTGCTCAACATGAAAATTAAAATGGCAATGATTTGGAAAGGACACACTTTTGAATGAAAAAGCAAACTACCTTAGAATATCACTTTCTATATAATGTTTTATACAGAAGGTTGGCTGTAAAAGAGTGACATACACTGCACTGATCACACTTATTAGCAGTTTTTTTTTTAATTAGTTTTTTTTTAAACTCCCAGGAGCATGCTGGGAGTTGTAGTTTATACCAACTAGAGGGCTAAACACTCCATTCATATAGTGCCCTGGTGGGAACAGAACCAATGGCCCCAATGTTTAAAATGAACCAGAGACCTTCCTCGCACACCCTTAGCTCTCCAATTTAGATTATATGCCCGGTGCACACTGCTGGGGGGATCGGCACCCTCCAAAAATCCAAAGTAATCAAAAATGCAATGGCACTCAGAGCTGCAATCGGGACAAGCCCTTAATTTCAAACTTTATTGCGGCAGTGCAACGTTTCGGGGTAAAGTGACCGATGCTTGAGAAAGGGGTCACTTTACCCCGAAACGTTGCACTGCCGCAATAAAGTTTGAAATTAAGGGCTTGTCCCGATTGCAGCTCTGAGTGCCATTGCATTTTTGATCCCAATGTTTAAAATCACAGTGCTTAAAAAAATGTCTTTTTGAGTTAAACAGTCAGTCTGAGTTGATTGCAAAAACGTTCCTGGACCTTTGCACTTTTAACTGGATGTTTTAAAATGTCATACTAATAATGTTTTAAAATAGTGCATTAAGAGAACCCAGCTAACAGATCAAACCCAGTTAATAAAGTAGCCATCATTTCATGTGTTTATGATATTTTATCCACTAGCCCAAATGGGGGGGTTATAGATATCCCACGGTACCAATAGGGTTCCATTTACAGTAAAACGTGTGAATCATTTAGCTAAATATTACCTCTGACTAAAATGACTCATAAATACTACCACAAATTTCTCAAATACATGGGGAAAAACCCCAATATCTGAAATATGCTACATATATAGCACATCATCTACAGATTAAATAAGGATGATGAGGATTTGTAACCCAATACAATGCCATACGTATTTCTGGCGCTCCGCATTATCTTCGTTGTTAAATTATATCCTTGTAGATGGCCATCTGGTAAGATATTTAATTGTAAGAGAACCTTGTGTCATTATCATGGAATGATTAATGAATGAGACATAATGTGTGATTAGTAATTGCTTTTACAGCAAAGAATGCAATGCCTTTTGTGTATATTTTATAGGAAATGTGTTGTCTAGAAACAAAAAAGTACATCAATGAAAACAGTTCTTGTTTAGTTAGAGCTAGATTTCCTTCCGTCTTATGCATATCAATTTTTTCTTATGCACACAACTTTTTTCCCACTCTAAATACATTAGAGTTAATTTCATCGATGGTGAAATGCAGAGTTTTTCATCAAATCCATACCTGGTGAAAAAATTCACTCATCACTAGTGGGGAGACCTAGAATCCCACTTGGGCACCTCTAGAATTCTTATCGAGGATCTGCTAAAAATAATTATGGCCTTTAGTCTAAAGCACTAAATGTCCTTTCCTCTACTGATATGTCAAATATACTACAATTCATTTTCACTTCATTGGGTTTATGGTAACTGTACAGTTATAATTGTAATAATTGGACTATACCTTATATCTAATGATAATTATGCTTACATATTATTGCTATGCAATCAGGCCCGGATTTGTGGAGAGGCCACAAAGGCCCAGGCCTAGGGCGGCACAAACCTGGGGACGGCATGCCGCCCCGCCGCACCAAAATCTTAAAATTTTTGTTCCCATGCGGAGCAATGGGGACTTCTCCCCACTGCTCCGTATGCAAGTGCGACCTTCCGCGCATGCGCACGTGAGCACCAGCTGTTCGCACATGCGCACTCCCGAAGTTCACGCATGTGCACTCCTGGGGGTGGGGGTCCATCCGGGGGCGGCCAGTTTGGAAATCATGCAATCATGCATGTTTTGTTTCGATTTAGGACAAGAAAAGTGAAAACTTCTAGGTGGGGTTGATTTTTTGGGCAGCCCCATCAGTGAATATTCTGGGTTGGGTGCTCATCTTTTTTTTTTAAAAAAGTCATTGGCCCTCCATACCTTGCCTCTGAAAATGGTGTCACCATCTTTACTGCCTTTCTCAAAAATCCCTTGTGCTGAGCATGCACATTGCAATGTTCCCATAAATCCCTTGCCCAGGATCCCATGGGGTCAATACAGAGGTCAACTGTACTCTAAGGCAGTGCCTTTTTTTACAGAAGAGGAGCTCTGGCGTGGAGTAAAAAGTCACCATAAATGTATTTTCCTTGGTATTAAAATATTTTTATTATCTTTAAGGCATGGCATTCTAAATCACAGAAAGACCCCATATCTATAAAGCCCCAGGTATCAAGCATTTGGATAATAGATCCCATGCATGTACAATAAAAGAAGTCTGTACCACATTGTGGTAGGACATTGGCAGCAATCATAATTTAATCAGTGTGAAGCTATGATTTGCAGTTTTTCATATAAGTTTGGTTTTTCAATTTGCTACACATGCTGTGTTCTCAGAGGCCGAGAAAAGGAATGCAGTAATGTGTTTCTGATTCCTCTCCATTGGCTCTGTGACTGGCTGATATACTGTAAATACACCCTTCAAGAGTTTGTAACAATGGAACCAATATACCCTATTTCTTTGTTTAGGCACATATTAATCTGTACACATTATAAGCTTTCTAAAAATAAAATATTATATCTCTTTCTGCACCCAAAAATTTAATGTAACGGCTAATGTTTGGACTCTCTGGAGCTCTCTTTAGCTATAAAAAAGCTTGGGCTATTTAGCCCATTATTTAAGATGAGTATATATTATATAAGTACACGTATTTGCTTAACATAAAGTCTATGGGAGATGGCCTTCACATAATTTGGAGGAGCTTTCTGGACATGTTTCTGTATAAGGTATCCCGTACCTGTAGTAGACTTCATAGACCTTCATTATAAATCATTTATTTACATAAAAAGCTGGGGGACGTCTTAAAAGTAGGCTACTAAAGGGGTTCTGCAGGTTTAGCCAAAAAAGAAGCCAGAGAGATTTAGGTTGTTTCCAAGCTGCTTTTGAGCCAGATGAACAGTTGCCAGAAATACTCATTTTTACTTTTTCTTGAAATTCAGGACGTTTGGTTAGCGTTGAGTGAAACCAACATCTCAATGGAAAAAGGAAAACTATGCATTAACCAAAAAAAAGTGTAATTATTTACAATAACGGAGCAAATCAGAAATAAAAACACATATTACCAAGAGATTTTCTCTAGAAAAACAGAATTATTCAAGTTTTTTGGACGTAATATATATGAAATTGTACTAACCAAAAGCAGATGTGTGACCACCATAGCAAAATACTCCATAGCAGGGCTGTCCAATTGGAGGATCATGGTCCTGCTTTCCTATGGACTCCATAGCCTCCTTTGTTTAATCATCATTAATAATAAAAGCTGGCCTCACAACCCACAATATTAGAAAAGCCTGACACAATCACGAGACTTGTACACAGTTCCAAAAAGTTTTTTAATTTCAATGTTTTTTCCAACATTTAGCCACCAATGTTCCATACATCTCATATGAGATAGTCGTGTAAAGGTGGCCATACACAGTAAGATTTAAGCTGCCAATTGGAGCTCTTTAAATCCGATTTGGCAGCTTATCTATCCCTGTATGAGGATTCCCAACAGCCTTGCCGATCGATATGTGACCAAAGAGTGTCCAGGTGTCAATAGGGCAGGTTTGATTTACCCATTGGATCAGAGATTGCATCATCTCATTGATGCTTTCTTTGGTCCAACGGCTTTTATACATGTTGTTGTTAATTAATCAATTGCCCTTAGTGCCAAACAATCGAATTAGCCAATATCGCCCACTTAAGGTTGGCATATTGGGAGAAGATCCACTTGTATGTTGACCTTGCCAGACGAGTGGATCTTAACATGTATGGCCACCTTAAGGGATATAGCAAACCAGATATTTTGAGCATATTATGTGTTGTGGAACAATGGCAACTAGCAACAATGGGAAGTAGGTTTCCCTGAACTCATTATTACCGGGAAAAAAAAATTTGAATGATTTTATTGGAAAGCCTTCCCAATGAATGCTTAGTGGTATTTTAGTTGCTGCTACAAGAAGCAACAATCAAAATAACCTTTAGCCTTAATATGTTTACACTTACTATTCTTAGGCAGCTCTGCATAACCAAAAGTGTGATGTTTAACTACCATCAAATAAAAAGCTCCAGCACTCAATAATCAGCATAAGTAATTATGTAGAATAACATTATAATTACACAATAAAATAAAAATAATACATAATAATAAAATAATAAATAAGGAATTATAGTACTGGCATGTAATATATATACACACACACATAGTTAGTTTGTTCCCTCTATATGAAGTATTACAGGCTCAGGTTTTATGACTGACAGGCTCAAGTTATTGTGCTCCAGATGAGGAAGTGATTTCTTTCAGACATGTAAGCCAATAGCTCATTCCTGCCATTCCATGGAATGCAAGGCCTTAGCAGTTTATGGGCATGAGTTTAATTACCTATGGCTAACACTATTATACATGCTTTGCCCATCATCTTACTGTTCTGAAACTTTTTGCAAATTTACAACCACTGTAAATTTTTATGAACAGGGGAATTTCGTCCTGAGGTCCATCTTACAAGACCACACCTGAGTTCTGTGGCAGCTGTTAAATGTTTCACATGGTGTAAATTGATCCGGGATGTAATCTCTGTCTCTTTAGAGTAAGGATGTTTTTCTGTTTCTTTCCTTTTCTTAAAACCCTTTTGTTTTTGTTTTTCATCTACTTGCCTCCACCAATGTAAACAATGGTACTGAAGACTAGACATGGACAGGCTGAGACATAATAAACATAAATGTGCCCCAGTAATGCTGAATGTGATATCCATCAGTCTATTTGCAGTGGAAAGAAAAGGCTGGTGTTCTAATTATCTGAAGGCTACTCTATGCACATCCTATTGTAGCTTGTTAAAAGGGATCCATGGCAGTCCCTTGTGATTTCTTTAGATTTCTGCTAAGTAGTGGCAAACAAAACAATCTTGACAAGAATATTATTATTATTATTAACAAGCATTAGCACCAATTTATACCGCAACATAGAAGGGTGTGTACAATAACCATACAGATAACGTATAAATGCTAAAAATACAATGATGTAATGTTGTAATATTAATGTTGTGTCATGAGCAGGTGGGGAAAGCTATAGTTAGGTGCGATTTTAGGCTAATGTCAGACGAGGCGTCGGGCGGATATTTGAATGGAATACGCTCGGGTGCAGGCACATGTAGCCGATATACTGTATGCATAAAAACGCGAGACTTTGCATTCTCTCGCATTTTTATGTGTATCTTGGCTACATGTGCCTGCACCCGAGTGTATTCCATTCATTTGGGTGCAGGCACATGTAGGAGGTGTAGGGCGGAATTTTCGGCAAGCGTTTTTCTACTTGCCGAAAATGTCCACCCTACGCCTCGTGTGGCATTAGCCTAAAGCAATGCTTGGTTCGTTCTATCGATTGTCGAATGTTCTAAGAAATACATTTCACCATTGTGATTGGATTAGTGGAAGAGTATATATGCCCGGGACTTCCCATATCAGTCAGTTGAACTGAAGAAGCTGCTCGGATATATAGAGAGATGTCTTCAATGATAACTGAGCAAGTCCAGTTGTTCTAGATTCACTTTTAGTAGAAATGTTCTAGGAAATAGTTCTAGCTTTGTAGATTATCCTGATATAAATGTACTCAGAAATGCTAATTAGATGTACTTCTTAAAGGCCTAGATTGCTCTTTAATTACTATTTTTGCCACAAACCTTTTGCATTATTTGGAACCAGGTTGTTTAAAAGTAAAATAGACCATATGCATGTGCATTTGTTTTACCTGTAGTACCTAGGTTATTTTTTATTTTTGCACAGACCATCCCTCCTATGTGTGTATTTGTCTTTATATTTGGAGGGAGGGGGGGGGTTGGTTCAGGTCTAGTAACCCATAACAGCTTATCATGTCTAAATGCAAATATGCAGAGGATGATGTTCTGGGTGCTCTTTTACTTTCCTACATTAATATTTAATATAATACGAAAAGTTACTTTTTTCTTTTTCATTCCACATTTGTTCTTCATACATTCCCATTGACTTGCTTCTTACGCTCAACGTAACTTATTTAAAAAAGCAGTTTTAATGTTAAACTGCCTGAAAAAAATAATATCTGGTGCCCACTGAAATATTCATGTCACACGGCCATTGCCCTCGTCAGGGTGTATCACCTTAACGAGTCAATGTTATGATAAATAAATTAATAATGACAGAAGCTTAGTGAATGTTTACCACTCAGTGGGGATTTAATTAACCGTGAATGCTATTACTACTGCTTATCTGTATGCCCAGTCACAGCCTAGTTCAATGGCCAAAAGAAGGATAGTGTTATGTTTGTTTATTGATCTATCTTTTTAGTTACTAATATTTAAGATATGTTTCAGAGTGTGACGGATTTGTTAGTATTAACATATTAACATTTGTGTACATACTAGTGTATATGGCAATGAAATTGAATGCAACAAATGTCAAAAGTGTCTTTGTAATCCAGTAGGCAGAGGTCGTGCGCTTTCCGCGCGTCTCTTATGACCGCTAAAGGGCATGTTGTCTGAGACTGTTAGCAGGATCTTGTGATGAAGTATGAATTTTTTAAAACTGCTAGCTGGGGTCATCATATGTGTACATAGCCATTTCATTTGCATGATCGTGTCTGTCAGAATATAATCTCAGTACAATATTAACATATGTCTTTTTTAAAGCACAAAGTAATGCATTCTTGTCCTGCTAGCACTACAATAAAACTTCTTACATTACATGCTCAGTTAACATCGTAATTAATAAAAGATAGCATTCTGTCATAAAGAGGCCTATCTGGGCAATTCTAAGGGGCTGATTTACTTACCCACGAACGGGTCGAATGGAGTCCGATTGCGTTTTTTTCGTAATGATCGGTACTTTGCGATTTTTTCGTATGTTTTGCGATTTTTTCGGATTCTCTACGAATTTTTCGGATCCAATACGATTTTTGCGTAAAAACGCGAGTTTTCCTATCCATTACGAAAGTTGCGTAAAAAGTTGCGCATTTTGCGTAGCGTTAAAACTTACGCGAAAAGTTGCGCATTTTTCGTAGCGTTAAGTTTTAACGCTACGAAAAATGCGCAACTTTTCGCGTAAGTTTTAACGCTACGCAAAATGCGCAACTTTTTACGCAACTTTCGTAATGGATACGAAAAACTCGCGTTTTTACGCAAAAATCGTATTGGATCCGAAAAATTCGTACAGAATCCGAAAAAATCGCAAAACATACGAAAAAGTCGCAAAATATTCGTTTTCAAGTCGGAACTTTTCCAATTCGGGTCGGATTCGTGGGTTAGTAAATCAGCCCCTTAGGCTAAGTATAATCCTGGCAACTTTTTTTTTCAAATAAGGTTGATTAAACAAGCAGTTTATGTAATACTTTTTATATAGGCCACTTACACAATTCTGTAAGCTTGTACCATCCCTAAAGGCGTGAAACTCAGAACCCACTTTAAAGAGATAATGACACCAGAAATGAAACCTTTTTTATATCTATCATAACATTGTCTTTGCATGCTATTTATAATTTTGCCATAAAAGTATTTGTCCAATGCTTTTACATCTTACCTCCATGTTCCTCTGTGAGGGGCCATATTTGCGCAGCAGGAGTCCCTTAGCATTAGAAGCTATAACTGACAGGTTAGGAAGGAACAGTCAGGCTGGCGAAATAGTCAGGTTTAGAAACCTCAAGTAACAATTTCTTACAAAAGCAGCCCTATCAGCAAAAAAATTATTAACATGACCTATAATTAACTTTTATGTAGATTTATATTTTAAAAAATGTTTTTTTTTCATGTCAGTATCCCTTTAAAACTACTTAAGCCATTGTTTAGACTTCTTGGTACAGAACGAATGGATGTATATCAGTGTATTAGGCATGAGTTTGCCCTCCTTACAGTGTATGTTTTTTTTTGAAAAAATGAAGTTTAAGATTGAATTCTTTGCAGCCATGGGACTGCCTAAGGTATCAGTCTCTTTTTAATGGCAAATGAGCTTTCCCAGGAAGTGCAGTGCAGATGAGCCTATAAATGTACAGTAGGTGCATTTCAAATCTTGTGATTGTTTGCTTGCATTGCTGCATAAAGCAGAAAATAAACTAGGCAAGTTCAACATTTAACAGTTCTAAAAAATGCATTTATTAAAATAGGGTTCAAAGTACTAAACTCTGGCTTGGGTATTTTTTAATTTAATCTTCTTTTCCTCATGTGCTTTGGGGACAGTCCTAGTGGAGTAAGATAGCATAGGGGTTTTATTTATTTCTCTTGGAATTCTTTAATCCCCCATACTGCATAACGGAAGGTGAGACCTCGTAATATTATGTACTTTTCAGCTCCATAGGGAAGTTAAAGAAGCAGACTTGACAGGCCGTAAAAGAAACATGATTGTCACGGCCCATTACCATATTAGGTCACACTAGTGATCCCGACTGCCATGGGAGGTTAAAAAAAAATAAGTAAATGAATGTGAGAAAAAGAGAAATAAGTAAATTAATGTGATGTTACTATTTTCAGCCAATAACAGATTTGCACCTGGGCGGTAACTTATAGCAACCAATCAGTGATTATATTTTTCTAGTCAACTGCAGGTATAACATTGAAAGTGAACTTCTGATTGGTTGCTATGGGTAACCGCCCAGGTGTAAATTTGTCCAATGTTTTGGGCTATGTTAGCATCTAAACTGGATGCAGCTCTCCATGGACTGTTTTTTGCCCATTTGCTCCATAGGCGTTATTATTTTGAAAACATTTGAGCCCCTCTATTGAATGTGTGAAGTGCTGCTAAATACGATCGATAGCAATGCCTGCAGGAATAACTAGAACTTTTTAAATTGTATAAAATACACGGAGGCAGCATTTGTAAAAATAGTATAGAACTGTCCATTACATTTCCATGCTAAGAGTCTACAATATATTCTTGTATGTGTATAGTTACCCACATGCAACAGTGCTTCTGTGCTCTGTGCCTACCATATTTGTGAATAGGGCTCTATACTGAATTGTTTGAGGGGTTGCATGAACAGAATACTAACTCCCAGTGTTGCAAAGGTATAAAAACACTGTTGTAACATTTACTATTCTGTTGTTCCAATGCTATCATAAATGAGTGATCTCACCTTAACTGGCCATGTAGCCCTATACCCATTAAACATAAGGCACACATGGAGCACTCAGCAATCACATCCACGAAAATTACTATTTGCTTCAGCAGTGGATAATTATAAGGTTCTCTGTTACTCTGTGTAGGTAGGTTATATAGGTATCCCTAAACAGGAGAAAATTAAGCTATAGAACAACCAGATTTTCTGCCCATAGTTCCATGTGGAATACTTGTATGGTACAGATTACAAGGTTAGGGGAGCATGTATTCTTAAGTCACCAACAGCTGTTTAGTTGGATAAATACCAGAACTGGATGTCATTCTGGAGCAATACATTTGTGTATAACCAGCCTAAAAATAATGATAATTTGTTTTATATAACAGACATTTGGTCTTTAGAGGGGTGCTGGGAACTGAAGCTCAACAATAAATTGAGGGTATTGGGTTGAACATATCTCTTTTATGAAGTAAGGACATTTATGTATTTGTGTTAGTATATTTCCTTGTATTTTGGGAGTTCACTTTTAGTGAGTGCAACACACAAGAATAATAATACAATAATATAAATTATAATTTCATATTTGTAAATGTACATATATATGTATATATTTATTATTTTTGCAAATATCTTGAATAAGTATATGTATATTACATTTCAGTAGGCTTCATAACTACTCCATATTACTGTATTTTCTCTAAGAACAACAGTCATTGGTGATTATTGTTGCTGGAAAGACATTCCATTAGACAAGCTAGACTGGATCTGCTGATTGGCTGTAAATTACAGATCTCCTGAGAGCCATGGTAAGGAGAAGTGAGAACACACAGTGTTCGCTCTGTGAAATATGTTGGACAATTATTTGCAGTCCTCTGGGGGGTCTCCGCAAACACACCATTGGTGGCTGACCTCTGCTTCTCAATCTTTACACGCTGGCTCATAACCACAGGAGCCCATTAATCAAAAGCACAGGGCTTTGTAATTGTAAATGTAGAAGCTATGCGTATTGCCTTCACACTTATTTCTGCTGTTGGTCATTCCCTGTTATAGTGCAGCTTTGGTTATGTGGGATGGTACTTTGTGAAATAATTCCTCTTTCCTAGTATATCATAGACGCAATATTTCTTCTTGGCTCATAATGCATTACCTTTGTAGGGGGCTGTTCCTTTTTTTGTACCTTTTTCTTCTAGAGAAGTGCTTAATCCTTCTATAATTTATACTTATCTACTTAGTGTAGATATTGGTGTCACATTTTCAAAAACTTAGTAACTGAGCTAACCTTGACTTCATCAATATTTATAGTAGGATATACTATTGACTGTGCCATTTCACCTTTCCAGCCATCCCATTTCTCTGTCATTATGCTTTCAGTTGCATATCATAATAAAAATATGAGTTTGAAGTCTGGAGGTCCATGAATATATCATCATAATATAATGCTTATGTATAATTTCAGTAAATATTAGCCCTCGCTAATAAATGCTAGCAACTGAAAATCAGTGGAGGGTTGCAGACAAAGTGCATCTGGACTTTAAGAACTTTGCCCCCATATGTAATAAAAGGTGCTAAGTTTATTATATAAACCTTTGGACTCACTAGATTTTTGGTTAGAATGCTGGGACTCAAGGTCAAAACTTGAATGGTCCTTCAAAACCCAAAATGTAAACCACTGTTAAAATACATCTGAAGATGAGATTATATTCCAGACTTTCTCTTTAAAAGTTTAAAACAAGTATCATATTGAAACTATGGAACTATAAAGTTAAAACTACCAAATAGTCTTCTTGTGACATCACTTTTAACGTGAGCTAGACCTAATTTTAGCAAAAAAAACACAATTAACTGGATGCTATGGAACCTTAAAAGTAAATAAATGGTAATAATAACAATAATAACAGAAGTTAGGGGATTATTTCCAGAGCTTTGTCTTGCTTCTGGACCATTAACAGCATACATCAGCATGTTGCTGATATAAATAAATGTGTCAAGGTCCAAAATGTGTTGACATTCTGTATGTGCCCTCTGTGGATCAAATCATCTGAAATGTATAACCTTATCTATCACCATCTTTCCTACTCTGGTCTGTCTAGAAAAAAATACACATATGGTTCAGACTTTATATATATTTGATATTTATATATTTGAAATGAGCCTCCAACTTGGCTGGAAAATAACATGTTTATATTAGTAAATGTTTATGTTGCAAAAATAGAACTTTTCTGATCTGGGCTACAGCTGTTTTTGTCTTCTGAATTGGAGATCTTTAAAAATTTCTGAGAAAATCTTATGTAACTATCTGCCATATGCATGACCACATGAACCTGAACTATATATATAATGTTTAACACTTTCAAAAATGAACTCAGCTGTGTATACAAGTGAACTGTTTCTGTTATAAAACAATGCTACCTGAGGACATATAGTATGTATGTGTGTGGATCTGATATAGATCTCCTGTCATGCTGAGTATTTGTATAATACATTAAGGGCAAAGAAATAAGTGATAGCAGAGCAAGTGAATTAAATGCATTCTCCATGGGTAATGGAATATTGGGTGCAATCAACATAAACAAAAATCTTCAGCACACCACTTACATACATGTTCTCAGACGGTGCTTAACTTCCACAGCCGCTCCCAAGCCTTTTTTCCATGTATCTTTGCAAAGGGGAAGAAGCACTCCAGTCTGTCGGCAATGCATTTAAATCATTTATTTGCAGAAATGGACATGTCCATTGCCGACAGACTGGAGTGCTTCTTCCTCTTTGCAAAGATATTAGGTGCAAACAGTAAAAAACTATTACAACCAGTGATTAGGTAGCATTTATTGGTATACTGATTAAAAACAAATATATGATTGATTGCTGTGGGTTAGTAGACATAGGGCACATTTTTGCTGCCTTTATTACATTATCAGAATATAATAAACAATTGAATACGATAAAGAATTTTCCCCTGCAAAAATGTTTTCCTTTGTGACTTTTGTTTCATTCCACCCAAAGTCGTGATATCTCTATTGATATCCATGGGCTACCCATGTCATTCCTTGTGTAGATGCTACTCACCCATGCTTACGTCTCCTGTGCTTTGACTGGGAGAGTGGTTGGTGCAAATGAACCCTCTGTACTAAAAGGTCAGAATATCTGGTTCTACATTTATAAAAAACAGTCACATTGTTTGTTTTGCTTTGCTCTTTCCATAAGGCAATCCTATAGGATATTCTAGTCAAATAGTTCTCTCAAAGCTTCCAATGGAAGGGTATTAGGATTTGGACCAAGGGTTCCTTGGTAGAAAGATCAAACGGCAAAAACATTGAAATGGTTAGTGCATCTCAGACTTGATAGGAGGCGACATGGGTATAGATTTATTTGATACTGACATACGGTAAGCAGAACAGTTTTCTTTTGTGAGTGTAAGGCTAGTTGGAGCACAGACACATTCACAGACAAGGTATGTCATCTAACAGGGGGTGTTATCCATAGGGGCATACGTTTAATGAAAGCTTAAAATAAAAGAAACATAACAGAAGTATTATGTGGAAATGTATAAACGCCAAAGCTTCTCTGACATTCTGGTGCCAGCGCAGTAAAGAGGTTAGATAACACGAAAAACTGTAAGTCTGAAGCAGTAGCAATAAAGGCTGTGTGAGTTGATCTTGTTTCTCATGTACAGAAAAGAGAAATGTGATCCTTTTTACAGGGTATGGGGATTCACCTTAAAGAACTGGGGTCAGGTTCTGTACACACGTAAAGCTTTTGTAGCAAAAAAATGCAGCTGAAATGGAAAGTTTTTAAGTTACTGTTTCTGCGCAACCTTAAAATATGGCCCAGAAAGAAAGCATGAAGTGTTACTTGCAGCACAACATGCAGATATCGATGGATGGCACCTCTTGTTGGCATTAATGGGGCGACCTATTGGGTGATATTTCTGCAATTGAAAAAATATAAGTGCCCTCACTTGACATTTTCCACTTTCTAAGGCAATTTTTGTTTTCTTCTAACTACTATCAGTAAAGTACTATCACCATTAGCGGACACAATTTAATGTACCTGGGCCCTCTTTTATACATAGATGCTAAACTGCATCAGTGCAATTGCCTCTAGCAACCAAGCAACATGTAGCTTTTATTTCATTTCAACAGTCCACTGATGTTACCAACATTTTGATAAATATTTGGCAGCACTTTACACAGGTTATAGATCATTCTCTGACCCAGTGTGGCTTACTGTCTAAGGTCTATCTCATATTTAAAAAAGCCTGGGCATATCAGGCACAGAGGTACACAGAGGCCCAAACAGTTGCCCACAGGCTCTATAAACAGTGTCTGTCTATAGAATCTTAAAGTGGCCCCTCTGGCATTTGCCAGAATCTACAGATTGACAGTCTGGGCCTGTCTCACATATATGAAGTTTATCAAGAGCTAGTTACATTGCCTGTATGTTTTTGGAGTGTGGGAAGAAGCTGGAGTAACTGGAGGAAACCTAAATAGGAAAAATGGGAGGAACACACAAACTCCTTGCAGGTAGAACTTGTATGAAATGTAGGACCCTAGAGTTGCTAACCACTTTGCCACCATGAATTTTATTGTTTCAAACACAGCTTTAATAAAGTATTGCGGATATGTTATGGACTTATCTAATGTTCTGTATGCCCTAGTAGGTCACATACACTGAGCACTTACTTTGTTCTGAAATTTGAAGAAATGTGATAAACCCAATTTATAATTAGGGGTTAAATTGTATTTTTTTATAATTCACATATGCTTTAATTTTCTAAATGAATTCATGGAGATGGAATTTACGTTGAGCAATAGGCCTGCAGCGCTATAATTGCAGGGGAAAATGCGTAGATGCAATTAAAAAGATACTGTTTGTTTACAATTAAGGGAGATGACTCATGAGCAGAGCTACAAGGGTTTTACTACAGTTATTTATTTGTCTGTTACTTAGTTTACTGTTGTTAATGTTTCAGCCTTGAAACTTGTCTACAAACAATGTAAATGTAAAGCTTCACAAAAATAGAATGCTGTACATGGACCAAATATGCGATTAGTATATCTTGTCTCTCACACTAATCTGTGCAGAGGAAAAAAACGCTTTTTCCATGACAGCAATAAGCATTTAAAAGCAAACGGAGAAACACAAGGAGTTTGTTTCACAAAGAAAGGTGAAAGGTCTGGCTGTGATAACGTTTTCTTTGCAATTAATTCCATATGGACTTGGATTTTAGATTGAAGCTCAGATGCTGTCTTCAACTTATAGTACTAGGTACACAAATAAATGAAGTCTCTTCCATATTTCACTAATGTCAGGGTCCGCATGCTTCATTTATCAGCCTCACACTGGCAATAATTCTCTAAAAGTGACAAGTTCGTACAAGCTACAAAGTTACCCAAAAGCTTGTAAGTTGCTGACTGATCACAAGCACGATTAGTATCAGCCTGTGATATATATGACTGTCAGCTCCAATTATCCACGTGAGTGTGCCCTGAGAATTTTGACCAGATAATGAAAATTTATTGTTGGCAAAATTTTGCTTTATTAACTACACTGTAAAGAAGTACAAATGATAGATTGGGATTCTTGTGGACAATACAGCTTCAGTTTTTTGGTGTAAATTGTTGTTGGAATGTTGTTGTTGGAAGTATTGTAGTAAGGACAGGACTATCTAAGGTATTCTGTCTAGGGTCTGTTCTATCAGTGGGTGTTGTGCCCTGTCATTCATACAATAACGTATATACATCACTAAAGGGTATGGCCATTGCACAGTGCCTTTACCAGTATCCCCTAACCCAGTGATCCCCAGCCAGTGGCTCATGAGTAACATGTTGCTCACCACCCCTTTTATATTGCTCCCAGAAGTAGGTGTCCATTTTTTAAATTTCTGACTTGGAGGCACAGAGACACAGTTTTACTCCAAGCAGAGCCTCCTGCAGGCTAACATTCCACTTGGGGCTACCAAATGGGAAATGCTATTGCAATAGACATTTTACTTCTTCGACTAAATATCCTTAAATTAATTTACAACTCCTTTGGTATCACTCCGACATCAGCCGAAACTTTGATAAGCAGTATAACAGGCAATTGCAACCACTAAAATACAAAATGCTGCTACTTCAGCACTTTATTAACAGGGCCCTTAATGTAAATAAACATATATAAAACTACATGTATGTCCCCTTAACAGTTATTGTATTTAGCGCTGCAGGGACAGTAATGAAGTAACTGCTCTTGTAAAGCAGATGGGGACCGTGCTAGAGACATAATATGCATGATATTGTTTTATATGGGTAAAGGTGTGTAGTTATGTGGAATAAAGACTAAAAACTCTCAGCTGCTTCTGACCTGCTTTCACCCTGTCTACTTTGCACCATTATTCATACTAACAGATGTAATGCATTAAATTTAGAAAGGCTATAATGTCTGAATGATTATGACATTGCTTGTAACTTGACCTTTAGGTAAATACATATGTATATACATATACGTCCTCTTTGTTCCTCTTTTTTTAATCTTGATATACAAAAAAACATTAAAGCTCACAATTCTGTTGTTGATCATCTGTAGGTCTTTTACTTGGATTCATTGCAAACAAGATGTATCTGTCTTTACAATGGTTTTCAGATTATGACAATCCTTTGTTTACAGTATATAACACAACATATTCTGCAGCTCATTACAGAGATTCTACATCATTCTGTCCTAACCCCAGCAGAGATCTAAGATCCCTATCACATGCACACACACTATGGTTTTTTCTGGAGCCAGAGGACGGTGTGAAGAAACTAGTGTAGAAGAAACCAGTAGAAGAACTCTATACAAGCACACGGAGAACATTATTACTATTTCTTAAAACCGGGTTACCCACCATTACCCCCTGATTACCCTAGTTGCATCAGAGCAGGTTGAATTGAATACTCCAAAAGCATTTTTCAGCTCCAGAGAATATACGTCACGTGCCAACCATGGGCCTTAAGCTTAGTTATAGCTTTTACAGAGACACTATGCAAGGCATAATGACATTTTCCATTTTATTAAGGACTACTCACCTGCAAAAGTTTAGAGCATAGGGACCTTTTAATGTGGCAGCCTTTTTATTATAAAACATAACATCTGAAATATGCAAATTGCTTAATGAAAGCTAAAGTCTAGGAAACTACTTTGTATACATGAATGTATGTAGTGTAACAAGTGAAGGGTTAACATATGTATGCACAATTCTAAGAAGGTCTGTGTATGTGCTACTTACCCAACAACAAGAACATGCCTGCCACACACAGTAGCCCCTTCCTGGCCCTCCCTCTACCCGCCCAGCCACTTGCATCCCCTGCCTTTGTAGGTAGGAGGAGAGGGATTTTTACCAACTGTAGAATAATTGGTCCCCTGCGGCCCAGGCCCCCCTAAGTGCACTAGAACAAATGCGCCAATCCAAATTTTCTCTCCTACTACATCCCCCAGCTCCACCAACCAAACATTTTTTTACAGTAGTGAATAACTGGGTGATATTTTGACAGTACCTATAAGATGAAGAAAAACCACTGTAGACTTTAATGTGTGGCAATACAGGAGGAAAACCTTCAGATCAACTGCAATATTCACTGAAACATTTCACAGAACATTCTAGAAACTGCCATAATTGAACTGGTAGACATCCATATTTCAGGAATTTACTAATTAACCACATTCATGTCTTTGCCTTAAAACGTTAGCATAACTTATGCATTATAATAAAATTGTAAAATGTGCGGTAAAGTAGAGTCATTTATTTCATTGCGAGGTTATAAACGATTGCATGTGCACACTAACGTATAGTCCTCCAACATTTACCAAATTTAGTCTTTCTGTGCATGGTTTCTTAGGTTCTCTTTCAAGGAAACTTAAGATTTAATTTTGCAAAACATAATTCTTTAATGCAAAACCTTGGACGGCCATAAAACAAAACATGCTGGATGTGTTAGCCGGTCTGTTATTGCGCTGACAGTGTCTGCTAGCACAGATTTAAAGATTTGTCTCATTCTGGCTGGAAAAAAACACATCCAATCTGTTGCCTATTTTACATTGGTATATTTTTTATATTAAGCGCATTATACACTAAACTGAATAAGATGCTGTTCCATTTTTTGTTTGCTCTTTCTTTTTAAATTTTTAATTTATTTTGCAGATTTTCATCATAAAATTCCGTATTAACTGATTATGTTCCTTCTTTTAATTTCCGTTGAAGAGGCTGCAGTTGTTCTATACTGCGTATACAATGCAAACACACAGAAAAAAATACAATAAAAGTGATATACTGTACATACATGAAAGTTCCAAGGTTGAGCTGGCAGACTGTCCTATCCATTTACCCCCTGCAGCCTTGTCTGCTGGACTTCAGTTGACCGTGAAAATCAGCTACAGAACTTATCGACCCTTATGGGATATTGTGTGAAGCCTTTTAACAGTCACACTTTGTACACATATTAACACCATTGGAGCTAAAGACATATGTCATATTTAAGCAATTTGTATTTAGTCTGAAATAGCTTTAAAGGTTTGCTAAGTGGCCTCCTACAGTCAAGAGGTTAATTAGCATTTAATGACAGGTTTTTCAGCTTTATCACACATTCTCAAGATGTGTCTGGTTCTTGTCTCTGAGAAACATTCCCAGAACAGTAAAGCCTGTGTCCTGCCGGCCACCAGGAACCACTGTAGTCAACTTTCTCACACCCAGGCTGCTCTTTTATATCTTCTGAAGGTTATCATTTGCCTGCAATCTACTAGACACATTGCATTTGTATCTTTCTCTAAAAATAACCATTTCATTATAGCTACTTAAGGAACAAGCCAGGGATTGATGGATTATAAATCTCTAACATAGTGGCCATGCAACAGCCTGGCTGCTGGATTTTTTGCCCCTGCCAAAACATGGCAGTAAAATATTGCAACCCACCTGCCAACTTCCTTTCACTAAAGTCAATGGTAATTAGGTAAAAATGTCAGAAATGGCCATATTTTAAATTATTTATACCTAAAAAAAGGACAGTTGTGGTGTTAATGCAGGACTGAATCTAAGGGTGGTGCCCTCGAATGCATGAATAGAAAAAAGTAAAAAAAAATTACCCCCAGCCAACTACGACATTTAAAAGCAAGTCTGAATATAGATGGGGCACAGCTCTTTTCTACAAACAGTGCCTGTGCACAGGGGCATAACTAGATGTTATGGGGCCCCACAGCAAATTCAATTTCAGGTCCCAAAACATTGGTTGAAGTTGACCTATTCTATATTAAAATTGCTCACAAACTAGGGCCTCTCTGGGCCGTCTACACTCCTGCAGGGTCTGCTTCCTCTATAGTTACCCTGCCTATGCCGATTGGTGAGGGCACTGGAGGTTGATACCTGCATTGGTGGAAATTAGTAGCTACTTTAGTAAATCAGCCCATGCGTTTGCATCGGAATTAGTCACATTGACTTCAGTGGGTAACGCCAAGCCTAGAGTGGTGTAAAATAATGGCTGAAAAAAAAAAGACGCACACATTTATAATCCTTATAATGGATGATGTCCATGATGCATTGTGTTTGATTCACATGTAAACTTCACAAATACTCTGTTTATTTTAACCTAGTTGTTGCAATTCATTTTACACAGCTTTATAAATATTGCTGTCAATATCTAAAGAATTTTTTTCCCCAAAAATGCTTTATTTGCAAAACTCCATTTATAAGTACAGATTGTGTCCTTTTAAGTAGACTGTGTCTGCTAGCAGAGTAGTTGTTCATTTGACCAGTTATAGTGTTTGGGTTTACGTGGGTCCTATTTCATATCACAATTCTTTTAGATTGTAAGCTTTTGCGAGTAGGGCCCATCAATCCTATTATTAATTATGTAACCCTTGTTTGTTAAATTATTGTAAGACCCATGTTTATTATAAATTGATAATGATGACGATGATGACGCAGTCACAGAGCTATGATAGCAAACATCTACACTTTGTTTTCCATTATGCTTTTTTCCCCTGCCATAGCAATGCTTTTGGGGCACTATGTATGCTGATATTGTTTGCATACACATGAAGTGTTCCCTTTTCCACTGTTTATTTGGAAGCCAGTTTCTTAGCAGTAGCTTGGTGCCTGCTGTGCAAAAGTGCACACATATTAGCTGCTGAAAGCATTTTCTGTGAGCTGGAATAGTAGTGGCAATAGTGCAATAACACATGCCAGTGCACCTCATTTATAAATAACCTCCTGGGTCATATCTGGTGATGCAGAGATGTTAATCCCACCAATAAGCAGTGCTATTAACAAATGAGTGATATGATGATTTCCCAGTTGAAAAGATCTGCCTGGTGAAATATTAAGATTTGCTCAATTGCATTCTGATTAATGTTTGCTCCTAATGAAAAGCTAACCAACATAGACAGGACAAGTATTAAAGCACTAAGATGAGTGAATGCTGGCTGATGGCCAAAGGGAAAGTGCTACAAATTCCATTTATCTTCTCTCTGAAGCATTTCCTTAGGTCCCTCCCTGCTCCTTCTCATTGTGGCTTTATAAATCACCATCCTGACACCTTCTGCAGAACATCTCCGGGTAATGTGTGGTTATCAAAAGGCATGAATATTCCTTCTTAGGTATATTGGAAATCATTTTTAGCTAAATGTGGGCTTTGTTTCCCCTTCAGAAATGTTAACTACCTTGGCAACAGAAATATTTGGTATGTTACTTATCTCTGTTGGTATAAATTCTCTCTGTTAAATAAATTAGGCCTGGGATGTTAACCCTGCAGCCCTTCAGCTGATCCAAGTGACAATGAATTCCTAGCTTTTGGAAACTACCAGTGTCTGCATGTGTGTACTACCTAATTAGATAATATGTATTACTAGGCCAGTAGAAAACCTTGCTTTTTGTATTGCATTACCATTTCAGATGTTTAATGAGTGGTGGACTCTCATTATCTTACAGTTTGACTTAAGGTTTAGGTTTCCTCAACCATGGCATTGGCAGCCATTGAAAAGACTTAGGCCTAAGTAAAACCTTATAACCACAAAAATTGGGTTGTGGTGTTGATTCATATGTATAAATTTAAGCTGCATATCATTTGGGCTTCCTTTTGCTTACCATTCATATGAGGCCACCAAGTCTGCTGTGTGTTGTTAAACCCTGTTTATAGCTTAAGCAGTGGTCTATCATTATAGAGTATACAGTGCTATATTCTATATTAAAGGGAAACTTTATTAGTATGTAGCAGCATTATATTTTTTCCCTCCATGATATTGCCTTGCTTCAGTTATCTCAGACTGGTTTACCACAGCCTTCATTTTTTTTCTCCTATATATGGCCTATTGGTCACATGTTATGGTTTGACGTCATGCGGTCATGGACAGTTGTAAAGGACCTTGTACAATTTCTAATAACCTTAAAAATGTATGCAATCGGCTTTGTCTTGTATTGACATATCTAAAGCATTTTTGAACGTAACTCTCATTTTCTACAAATAAAACACAGGCAACCTAATTTTGATTGGACCGTCGTTTTTTTCCATGCAATGATCCGCTTTTTTAAAGGGAAAGCATTTCCAGTTTAGAAACAAACCCAGCTGATTGCATGGATTTCTATGGAGATAAATGTCAATATTGTTCCTGGATTACACCACAGTTGTTACATATAGTTACAAATACATTTCATACAGTTTAACAAACAATTAAGATTTATAACTCCATTCTAGATGATTTTTGATATAAATGATGTATTTTAATAAGAAATCATTATAATAACTGTAAAAGGATGCACCAGATCCTTCATTTTTGCATTTGGATGATTACTAATTTCTACTCAAAGGCAGGGCCGGATTTCTACTTGGGGCGCCCCAAGGCCGCCCCCATTCGGCGCCCCCCTACCCCCGCCGCGTAAACGCGAATGCGCATGCGCCTAACTTGCGCATGCGCGAACAACCCCTATCGCTAATGCGCATGCGCAAGCGCCTAACTTAGAACTCCCATACGGAGCAGTGGGGAGATGTCCCCATTGCTCCGTATGGGAGCAAAATGTTAACATTTGCTTGCGGCGGGGCGGCATGCCGCCCCTGTGTATTTGCCGCCCTAGGCCCGGGCCTTTGTGGCCTCGCCACAAATCCGGGCCTGCTCAAAGGGTTTGACTAGAAACAACAAACTGAATCTGAAATGTAACATTTTGTGCACAGTTTTGCCGTTGATATTCTTTTAATACACTGAGATGTGTGCTTGCTTTATATTGTTAGGAAAACACAAGTGAATCTAAGCGATTTCATGGTGGATACTGGACCTTGTGTTCATGCTTTTTGGCAGAATGTTAACTTGCACCATGAGCGAATCAAACACTGCTTTCTTTTTTTCCCTAAAGCGTTATTTGAAGACATATACTTACATACACACACATACACATGTTAATGAAAACAAACTGCCTGGCTGCCTGTTATGTCATTGGACACTTAATATATATCCAAAGGCTTGTGACCCTAGAAGATGTATCTAAGCATATACTGCCTTTTTTCTCTGACCTTTGTTGCAACCTGTGGCTGGGTGCCAGGCCTGCCTGTTGTGCATTCTTATTTTTTTCATGGCTGCAAACACATTTAAGTCCAAAGAACATATGCTGCTGACTGCCAGGAGACGTTTTGTGGTTTTGGTTTGTTGGAAGAAGTGTCTTTTCACTGTTAACCCTGGAAAAGCCAAGCAAGACACAGGCCTCTTCATTTTATTAGCTTTGTTTTATATATATGCATGCTCATTTTGGTTAACAAAAAACAGTTATTAGAACAAACAAAAAACTATAAAATACAGTATTTTTAATTTTATTAAGATTAACATTTTCAATTATTAAACATACGAGAGTCATTAAAATGAAGACTAAAATTATTCTACACACATTTAACCAATCATGCATCACTAGGCCAGAAACGAGCCCACTAAATTGTGGGGTTCTTTCTTATGCAGCTTTGCTTGATATTTGAATCGGTGCCATGACCAGTCTTCTTATGACCCTTCACCTCTAATCACATTACAGGTATGGGACCTATTATCCAGTATGCTCGGGACCTGGGTTTTTTCTGGATAAGGGGTCTTTCTGTAATTTGAATATTCATACCTTAAAGCTGGCCATACACGCACCGATAATATCGTACAAAACCTCGTTTCGTACGATATTCGGTGCGTGTATGGCAAGTCGGCGAGTCGACCAGTATCGCAGAAGGCTGCTGATATCGGTCGACTCGCCAATCGGTCAGGTCAAAAGATTTTGATCGGGCGACCAATGGTCGCACGAAAGATCGCAGATCGCCACGTGTGTGGCCACCCTAAGTCTGCTAAAAAAAATCATTTAATATACACAATAGGATTGTTTTGCCACCAATGAGGATTAATTATATCTTAGTTGGGATCAAATATAATGTACTGTTTTATTATTACAAAGAAAAAGGAAATCATTCATAAAAATGTGAATTATTGGATTAAAATGAAGTCTATGGGAGATGGTCTTTGCTTTCTGGATAACGGGTTTCTGCATAATGGATCCCATACCTGTATTATTCAATTTTTAGAAGAGAGGAGGATGTTAGTAAGGAAGGATGGGGGAAAGAGGCCCAATTCAGTTCCTGAAAAAAAAAACTTTTTGTAACAAATGCGGCATAGCCATAAGCATTCCTGCAGCATTGTTATAGGGTAGCTGTGACATTACCCAAAGAAACCCCTGACAAAATGTTTCTACCTATATTGTCTATATCCTAGCTTTGGGCACAGTCTCAAGCACTCATAAAGCATCTATTGGCACAGCAACTTGTAGAGACACACGGACGCAGACAGAAATATGAAAAGGCTTAACTCTTCAGATATCCCAGGAACCATTGAGGGACCATGTAGCCTTTTAAAATAGAATAAATGTTTGGGGGGGGGGGGGGTGCTAGAAATTGAGCAGTTAAAGGACCGGAAGTTATGTTGGAATGCAGAGGTGACTGGGGATACTGAGAGAGAGGTGGCAGGAGTAATATGTTCTAAGGAAAGAGGGGATAGGGCATGGGGGCACAGGTAGTAGCACCATAAGGAATCCAGAAGTTTTGTGAAGTGTTACATTCAAGACCAATATTTTCTCATGATCTAAAATTTGTATAATATACAGGATAATGCCCTCTTCTACATGCATTTATTCAGACTGTATTTTTGGGGGGTTGTATTTTGATAGCAGCCATAAAGTGAAATCAGTACTGGGCACCACCCTAAGAAATAGTTATAACCAAAGAATCCTTTGCTAACGCTCATTTACCAATAATGTCTTTGGCACAATTCTTCAACATACAAATCCTAGACTTTCAGTGAATTTTAATTGGTTTGCGGCATATTATATAGCATTTCAGTTTAACTTAATTGTAACTCCCTTGTATTTTATTAAGTGAGATTAAACTTATATTGTATGAGTTAATAGCAGTCAATTTTCTATAATTTTTGTATTGCCATTCTTTTTTTCCCTTGCTTTTTCTTCAGTTGAAATGAGGCCCATAATTTGGTTATTGCTAGCTGCCAAGTATTTATTACGGAAAGGCATAAGCTAAACCTTTTCAAGACATGGTAACGTGATGCATGGATTTGTCTCTGTGACCCTTCTTGCCCTGTAGCACTTAACACAACATCACTATCAATCTCCAAATGGAATGAATTGACAGAGTATATAAACATATAAACTACTCAGTCGTTTCATTTAGAATGGCTAGTACCAAGAGAACAGAGAGGCTTTGTCAGCTTGTTCTGGAAGCTGGCAGGGAAAGTATAGCATTAAATAAAAAAGAAAATAGGCTTTTCTTATTTTCTTGAAGTTTTTTGCTTTATTTGTAATTTTTAACTGGATTATTGTATAATAATCTAAAGAACAGAGATTATTGTGTTGGGACATTGACTTGGTACAATTTCATAAGGTTGATTTTCTCATGCTGGCTTTCTGACAGAGATTAAAAGCCAATCGGAAGTTCTACTAAAGGGAACAAATTGCTCGCTGCAGCGAGGGCACTCAGGAAGTGAATTCAGAATTGATATTCCCTGTGGTACTTACTCGCCGGTCTGGAAACACTTTGGAAATATCAAACCTGTCGACTATGGGTGCTCTCATGTTAGCCAGACATGGGGAGAGATGGTCACTTGCGAGACAGAATCTGTAGCAGTTGGAGGATAACTATTAGTTATGAATGAAGCTGTCCTAATTTGCTTTGCTGAAAATTGCAAAACTGCTGGAAATGACACAAAACTGCAAATATTTGAAAATCGCATTGAAGTCTATGGGTGTTTGTTTACACTAACTTTTTTTTCCACACCAACTATTCAGTGCAAAATACATTGGAGTTATTCCACTGTGACTTTTTCAGTGCAAATAACATTGAAGTCTATGGGTGTTTTTTTGCAGTGACTTTTTTTTTATGCAAAATGCAGTGGGGTCTATGGGTGTTTTTGCAAAACTATTCGTCAATAGTGAAACTCAGAATTTTGCCACAAATCTATACCTACCAAAAAATTTTGCTCATCACTAATAACAATAGACCTATGAACACTGATTAACTTGACCGTTGGGCACATAAGAAAAAAACATTAAACCTGGATGTGGCAGTGAACTAGTATTGAAACCATATGTACCATAGCAGCTAACAATATCAGACCATGTGTGGTCAGCTTAACTAGATCATGACTAGCCTACCTTTCATAGTACTGAGAACAACCTTTACGGAAAGTTGAATTGTTATTATGATTAGTTATTAAGGGAATGCGTTTTATTATTTTTTAGAAGGTTGTAGTCTAGAGACAAGAGAAAGGTAGGATTAGGATTAAGTTCATTTGCCCCCTACTTGTTTATTAATGGGCAGTTAGCACCCTGAGCCTAATACATTATTGGTCTGTGCTACCTTGTACAACTGCTGTCTAATTGTGAATGGTGCATGGACTGTCTGCCTTTCTGATCAATTAGATCACTGTTGTAGAAGGCACTGGGTGGCATTAATACAGCCCTGGATCCAGTAAGGGCAGGAAAATATATTTTATGCTGTTTGCCATTAACTGTTGTAAAGATTAGCTCCACTTCCCAAAGTGATCCCTTTTGATTATGTTGCTTGATTTGTGGTTATTGACTTATTGACTGCAGAACTTCCCATATGTGACTGAAGCTTCTGACATGGCTATAAAAATTTTCAAGTTAAAACTTATTGGGTTTTTTAAAAACCAGTTTTGCCAGGGGTTACCTGGTTTAAGGCCCCTCCGCTGGCCTCCGGTTGCTATATGCCATTCGCCCTGCTTACATCAAACTGCGCATGAGCAGAGAGCTGGCTGGCATGCATGCACAGTAAGGGAAATATTAATTATAGTGTGTAAGCCAACATCACTGGTGATTTTAATCAGTTAATGAAAACACTTTCCCCACTGTCAGGAATATGTTAATATCAAGAAGGATCCTCATAACACTTTTAAATCCCCCAGATCAGTGCTTAATGAACCTACCCCTATAATATTTAAGCATGTAAGACTTTTGCTGAAAATGCTATAATAAATATTTTAATAATAAAGTGTATTTCTTATCATAGTGTCTTAAAATAAACTCATGTATTGGATTTTGTAGCTTCTGTCTCAGTAGACATTACAAGCCTTAGATATAGTTATGAACATTGCAATTAGATATGGCAAGTAATATTTAGAATAACCGTTTCCAGACAACACCTCTGTGTCTGCAGAGGCTAACCCATGTAAGGTTCTGAAACAGTGCGTACCTTCTTGGTTTCAGGATTAAATTACCAAGCATTTGGCATTTTATGTAAAATGTTCTTTATTATGGCTTTCTCATACCTACAGCATGAGTCACCAGCAAACCAGAACAGATTTTGGCTAAGCTGCATGATGAAGTGTTCTGGATGCACAGAAAATTTAATCCAGACTCCAGGCAGAGAGAATTCTCATGGGCTACCTTAAAAATAGCCCTGAGAAATCAAAACAAATAATTTATTGCACCTTGAAAAATGTTTGTTAAATATGCAGAGTATGGAAGGAGACATACATTCCTCTCACTTCTATCAGCCGCTCCAATTGCCAATCACTCATTTACTCACAGATGTATGCGGTGATGAGAAATATGCAAGCATTTGTTTGTGGTGCCTCTTAGGCAAATAAAATTAGAAATCTTACTGAACGCAAACTAAAAACTAGAATATCTCGTTTCATTAGGAGCAGACTTATGATGATTTCTGTATTTGGTAAAAGTTTGAAGCAATTATGTATAGCTTTTTGAATTAAAAAAACATTTTTTTAATTTTGATTTTGTTTGCAGTTGTTCACAACATTGCCAAGTTGTTCAATTCAAAGGTCTTATGTAACAGAAATAATTGACACAATACAATATGTATTTCATACGTTTAAAGATCTCTAGCTTTCTCTGGCGAGCAGGACCAGATTCTTTATATAAAAAATAGGATTCTACATGAATGGCTTCACACTCTGGTTTAGGGTTGCCACCTAGCTGGTATTTCACCGGCCTATCTGGGTAAAATACCGGCCAGGGCTGGGGCCGATATTACAAATTTACTGCCAATGTAGTTGCCTATAAGTTTGTAATACCTTGTCCTCTGTTGCCAGCCAACTCCAATCTGCCAATTTGGTGCAGTCATGTGGTGAGAGCAAACCTGTCAACCCTCCTGGATTTTAAGGGGCATGATCAGGTAGTGGTCAATGTGTAAGTGGGCTTGGTCAAAAACCATTTGTATACAGTTTCTTGGATGTTTACTTCTTTGAGCACCAAATAATATGATGGGTGAACTGTAAAGGGCTAATAGTGGAAATACATTTTTTTGCAAAATATTAACTAAAAAAATTAATAATACACTTCACAAAAGTAGTGGGATACAACAATCCTTTTGGGATCTGACATTTAGAATACACGACTGGTAGCATATACCAAGTTTAATCATTCTTCATTCCCTCATGCAGAAAGCAATAAAACTGTCATTGTAGTTCAAGTGAGAAAAGGTCTCACAGTTCTGTTATGCTATGTAGTGGAGTCCCACAGCATTATAAAAATGTCATGTCCTAATATATTTAGGCTGTGCAGTAAAATTGCGGCAGGACCCACTTACAAGGAATTTGCAATATTTGATTACTGTTGACCTTAGTTGACTTACTGGGCATAGGAACAGACAACACGATTTCATTTTTTGAGGTTAAGGTTCCTGCTACCATGTCTGGACTTTAGAGCTCATTTTAGTAAGCGATAAGTTATTTCTTATCAAAGTTTTTTTAATGAGCTCTAAGTTTTTTTTTTATCCAGATCAAACTAACAATTTTCATTTTTTGAGGTTAAGGTTCCTGTAATGCTACCTTGTCTGGACTTTAGAGCTCATTTTAGTGAGCTCCAATCGCTCATGTAACAGAATAACCTAATAATAGTCAGGTCAGGATGCAAGACATTGCTAAGGTATGGAGATTGGCATACGTGCAAAACAGATGACACACAAACCATTTCTCACAGCAAGACAGATGGTACACAGGAGATAGGATAGATGTACATTATGTACATACTGGTTAATATATAGCTCTCAGAGAGAGATGAACACCTGGAATATGTTGCGGTATTTGTAATGTAAGAACGCCAGTTTTTGGCTCTCAAAGAAAGCTTACTTGGTTTTGTAGAGCTAAATACAACTGGCAGGAGATTAAATAATGATAGTGAATGGGGGAAATGAGGAGGCAGTAAGAAGCAGAGATCTGGAATGCAATATGAGACAAAACAGTATCCCGTACTGTTGGTCATTTTTATAAATCCTTTGTGTGTTATTTGTATAATGCAGGGATAGTATTAAGGCAGAGGAGCCCCTTTAGAAATGCAAGGAAATTGCTTTTAAGTAACACACCCAAGCAACTTTTGTTACACTACAAATTGCAATTATTTTTCACAGCAGAATGGTGGGTAATATTACTCTGCAAAAAATGGGTCACAGGCAGATCTTTCCTATTACTGTTTGCAGGATGGTATATTTATTCAGTTTTGAAGTCATTTGTCTTGTGAACATTCGGTGGATGATGAAATCTCTACATGGAGAGCTACACATTTACCTCTTTAGCTCTCTCTGTGCCGCCTGAATAAGAGGTGGCAGGCTTAAGGGCATCTGTTTATTTTTTAAATTCATTATGGCTTGGAAATTGTTTTCTTGGGCACAGCTTGGTTGTCAAGAGTAGTTTATAGAAGCAAGACTGCGGAGACTTATTCCCTTCCTTCCAACCTTACTCCCCGATGAACCCAGCTGACCTAAGAAACACACACTGACACCGTTTTGTGGGTGAAGTTCGGCCACAGCTTTATTAAACAATCCACCATCTGAATAGTCCTTGCCATGTATTTCAAACTTTACCAAACATCTTAACGACTGTTTTATAACGAATGCCGGCCACATGCAGTGGGCATGTGGAAACCATCAAACAACACCAGAGATTAAATGGGCAAGGACTATGACAACATATCAACATATGCTGTGACAAACCAAATAAATAAATATATATATATATATATATAGAAGTCCAAGAATTGGGTGCACACCAGGATATTTTTTGAAGATTAAAACGTTACTTTTATTTAAACATACTGTTAAAACAGGCCAACGTTTCGGTCTCCTCCTAAGACCATTATCAAGACCACATGCACAGTTACCAACTGTGCATGTGGTCTTGATAATGGTCTTAGGAGGAGACCGAAACGTTGGCCTGTTTTAACAGTATGTTTAAATAAAAGTAACGTTTTAATCTTCAAAAAATATCCTGGTGTGCACCCAATTCTTGGATTTTCTGGATAATTAGAAACATGGGGGTAGCTCCCAGGTGACTTATATTACGTGTTTGGTGTGCTGAAAATTTTGTGGACTGTATATATATATATATATATAACTTTTACATTTTTTGGGGGGGAATAAACAGAACCTGAAAAGAAAACATACTGTATAAATGTAAGTTGAGCGAAATTACGGACCTACCGGTCGCTAACTAAATGCACTTAAACAAGGAGGGGGGGAGGGAGATGCCGCTCCGTGTGTAGCAGGAGAAGAGGATGAAAACGATGCGCTGGGAGCTGACAGGCAAGGGGGGGGGGGGGTGAGTGTGGATTCTGTTCTTTTCCCGCACAATTGTTGAGCAATTTAACACTTCATGTGCCGGAGGGAATTGAGCCCCAGCTGGCTCCACAGTCCCTCCGCGCTTTCATGCAGTATTTCAGCACTCTATAGGATCAGATAGTCACTGCTTTTACACTTACAGAATGATTATAGAAAATTAATGTTCACAAATATATTTGCATGTGTAAAGTGAAACCTCAAAATGTAATCATCAACCTTGCAAACAAATAAGTTGCAGGTAAAACTTAAGGGGGCATTTACTAAACCATGACTTTTTCGATTTAGCATTTAACATTTTTAAGCATTAAATAAACCCAATAGGATTGTTTTGCCTCCAATAAGAAGTAATTATATCTTAGTTGGGATCAAGTATAAGGTTCTGTTTTATTATTACAGAGAAAATGGAAACCATTTTTAAAAATTAGAATTGTTTGATTATAATGGGTCTATGGGAGATGGCCAACCCTTAATTCAGAGCTTTCTGGAAAACAGGTTTTCGGATAACAGATCACATACCTGTATATGTGCAGTTAAGATTCTTGATGAAATAACTCTATTAAACAATATTATCTAGATTAAATTTTCAGACCTACTGGAATGTGGCATATCTTTTTTGGCATAAATATAATGACTTCTTCGGTTAGAAGCCATATCATTCTAAACATTCTCCACTGGTGAATGGGTTGTTGGAAGCTTTTGCAGATTCACAAAACCTATATTAAGGGTGCAGAGGAAGAATTTTTGTATTTTACTTATTTTTTTATTAATGACTTTTATTACATTGCCCAATTGTGCGCAACAAGTTTGGAAAAAGGAAATGGCAATAGATCAATAACTGTGACACTAAAGCAAACGCTGACACTTCCTGCCACCCACCCCTACCAGAGGGATACATGAAATTGTGATGGATGCAAGTCTTTAGGCAAATTTTCATTCTTTAGCTCATCCAAACAATTACAAAACCAATTTCAAAGGGTCACTATTTTTATTTTCAAGTAACTAATCAAACTTACATTACTTACATAAGTTACTGTGTTGTGTTCATTTGTTTGCAGTAGTCAGAGAATTACACCAGCAACCCTTGCTTTACCATCATAATTGTCCTCCAGTTCTGCAACCCAGCCTTCAGGACTTCACAACTGGAAAACAAATTGAAGCAAGTTACAGAGTAAAAACACATGAAAACCATTTCTTAACCATAAGAGAATCCAGATGTCAAAGCACTCACTGCCAGAGTCTAAATTTCTTTATTTCTTTCTACTGTACCTTACTTAATAAGGGTTTTTTTTCAACAGTCAGTTGGCAAAGTGTCTTTTAACCCTTGGGTTTCAGATGTACATTAAACACATTGCAGATTAGTATTTAGTGGGTGTCTTGTTTCCATTGCCAGGGCAAGGTTTATATTTTTAACACATGGAGCACAAAAAGAAATTTGAATTGTTGCTTCCCAAATTGGCCAATGCAATTGAGTTCATTGGGCGGAATCTGAGTTTAATCATGTATTCTATAGTTAGCGTTTGAGTCCCTCTCTGTGATTTTTAATTCTTGTTTATTTTTTTTGCTTGATTAGAACAGCTTAGATGTATAATAGTAATAAAACTGATTATAAAATATCTCGAACAATCTGCAGAAATGTACTGGAAAAACAATGACATAGGCATGATAAGTGATAGAAAGCATCTGAGAAGGCTTCTGTCTGCTTTCTCTTATCAAACTGTTTTATAGCAGAGAGTTCCCTTAAAGCTCTAATTACACTTTTACAGTCATTAAGCAGCTATCTAGAACATCTAGGCATTCTATTATTTACAGTGCTCTTGCAATACTTTTGGAAATTTAGGAGACGTTTTATTCTCTTTTAAAGCCTCAATTATATTTATTTATTTATTCTTTATTTATTGCAGTGTTTCTTTAACCTGGCTGCACTATTAACCCGTTTTTGTGCCTTTTAACTCATGGCATAGATGAAAGAGATTACTGGAAAAATAAAGCTATGGCACCGGCACTGATTTTAATGTGGGTACTTTAGTATCTACATTCAATAGCACTTAAAGGGTTATTGTTTTTTTTTTTTTTTTAGAACTTTGTGCATATAGTGCTACTGATATACATAAATACACATACATATACATTTCATACTTGGCTCTAAAAAAATCCAAATTTCTTTTTTTCCTGATCATTGGCTAGCACTAAAGCCACTGGCAGTGCAGCTGGAACAGGCCAGTTCTTAGTGGTGGCAGCGCTCAGGGGGGAAATACTGTGTGTGGGCCACATTAGGTATGATCTAACCTGCAGCTCTCCAGCTGTGACTATTTACACATTCATTAGAAAACAAGAGATTTTTTGGTGGACCCTAAATTAAAAAAAGACCAAGAAAACCTTATTGGAAAACCTGTATACCGTATACTAACTTAGTAGATGCCGACACCCTTAGAAGGGATGAGACTAAGAACTTCATTTTCAAACACATGATATTTAATATAAGTCATCTGTATGTGCAATAATATTATTACATCAATAATAAAAATAATGAATCCCTTATGAGATCTAAGAGAAAAAGTAGAAACAAATAGTGACATGTGCTCAGGAACACTGAGTGAGCATAATGGAAATGTGACCCTACATAATAATTAGCATAATGGTTTTAGATGCATTATAACACGGTGTATAAAATGTTAAAGAAAGTGCAAGTTAAGGAATTTATTTCAGCTGAGTGGAATTTTTTTTCCATTGAGATTTTCACACAAGTACAAAAATGTAACGCATTCTCCTGCAGAGAGAGATAATGTGAGGAGTACTTAGTGTCCTACGTAATTCAAGTTTCCTTCAGTTTGAAATATGACTGTCTCTAATGTTAGGTTCCCTGCTTTTCCAGATAGCATTCCTAGACATCCATAAATCGGAGGCTTTCCTAGTAGTCAGCATGAAAAGTAAAGAGTATTTTTTGACTCTTTAATTGGATATGAGTGCTTTGATCTTTTATACATTTTTTCATTTCTATAGTAAGCCATGGTCAGGAATGTAGAAAAAAAAGGGGAAAGAAGAGACTGTCTGGGGCCCCATGAGTGGAAAAGCCAAGAAGGGCTCTGAGAAATGAACAGTTTCAGATATGTTAGCAGAACATGTCATACTTCCATCATTTGTACCTTTGTATGCTGCCCTTTGTTTGCAAAGTGCCAACCATTTAGGTATAAAGACGTACAGTTTACAATAACAAACAGCATCAAGTGCAAATGGCAAACTCTGAAGCCTGCAAATGAAATGTTATAACAGCCAAGGTCTAGGGTGGCATGACGTGTAAGGCCTCTTTGCGCCTTACCATCTAACAATGACCATTAACAACAGTTGAGGGCTTGTATGCAGCATTCAATCACAGATTGGTTATCAGTTTTAGATTTTAATTTTGTCTCCTCATTAGTAATTAAATCCCACACTCAATAAGTTTAAAAGAACAGATAATGTTTGCCTATGGTATAGAGGTGGAGTATGACCTGTCCAAATTAATAAGATGATGGAAAGGAGATTCCAAAACTTACCACTGATACAGATTGTAAGGTATTCAGTTATAATCAATGGACATACACTGTATCTTGCTTTCTGCTTACTTAGAATATGATATTTTAGATTTTGTCTGGTATTCATTTTGGTATGTACCCTGTTGCTTGCCCAAACAAGTACAACATTGGACCTGTCATGTTTTAGGTTAGTTCCATTATTTTAAACTAACCTCATGGTACTGTTTAACAGCAAGGGATGATGATAATGATATTAACTCTAACAGCGTGCATCTGTGTCTTGTCTAGGCTCATAGAAAACCACAGACTTTAACTAGTAGTATCATGCAGTCCCTGGGAGATTTAGTGGAAAACAAATTTATGTGTCTTGGTGTCTGGGTTTCATCCACATATATAATTAATTGATAGAAACAGATAGAAGCATACAGGGCAAATAGTTCTGCATTAACTGTGTGGTAGTGGTGCTGTGCATACAATAAAACAGTGATTTTGGAATGTCATTATAGTATAAGCTTAAACATATTAAGGGCTACTCTTTAGAAATGCTCGGGTAATGAGCATGGGCCAAAGTGAATACACAGAAATACATTGCAGTGGGCAGTGAAGTAGATGAATTTAACAGAATGAGTGTACTGGTGCTGTTCGGTGTAATGAGGTAGTTTAGAAACATGTCAACCTGAGATAGAGGGAATGATTAATGGTGGGATAACCTACTGAAGTACGGAAGTCATGGCAGGGTAATTAGTGAGTCTGCTCAGCTTCCCTAGAGGTGTGTTTTCAGGGAGCTTTAGAAATTTGGAGTCTAGGAGAGAGTCTGGAAATTTATGAATGTGGTCTCATCACAACAAAAATTATGAATAACATATGAAAGTCACAAATAGTAGTAAGTGACATATATTGATGCAGAAAGGTAAATCTTGGAAGAAGCCTCACAAGCAAAAGCCTTGTGTGCCAGAATTTCATTCATTTTTAAAGAAATAGACAACCTTTATAAGGAGAGGCAGAAGACCACAGCTTTGTAGTTAAATAGACGTAAGCCTTAAAGACTTTTTCAATGCTTTCTTGAAATCGACAAACCAGAATTCCAAGCATGGCATCATTGCTAATTACTGCAGCAGTGATGCCCTCAGTAATGGGTAGTAAAGGCAAAAGATACACATGGATTTAACTGGTCAAACATGGCCTGTGCGGTGATCAGTTAATATACGCCAAGTTTGGCCACGTTGTCCACGCATGTAGATTGAAGTTCAGTCACTGTAGTTCCAGACTTTCTGATGATGCTACATATTCACACAACTGGGTTATCAGGGCTAAACCATTCAAATACAGATCTGGATATTTGTGTCCAGCTTTACCATTGTAACACATGTTTATAGAGTGAAGAAGAAGGATTTGGACATTAACTGCTTAAAGTTCTTTGTCACTTGAATTTTTAGGGGTATGATGTATATATACAGGTATCGGACCCCTTATCCGGAAACCCATTATCCAGAAAGCTCCGAATTACGGAAAGCCCGTCTCCCATAGACTCCATTTTAATCAAATAATTCAGAATTTTAAAACTGATTTCCTTTTTCTATGTAGAAAAAAATCAGTACCTTGTAATTGATCCCAACTAAGATATAAATAATCCTTATTGGATGCAAAACAATCCTATTGGGTTTAATTAATGTTTTACTGATTTTTTAGTAGACTTAAGGTATGGAGATCCAAATTACGGAAAGACCCCTTATCCGGAATACCCTTGGTCCCGAGCATTCTGGACAATGGGTCCTATACCTGTACTTCAAAGTGAGGAGCATAAAACTATGCCTACCCAAAGTATATATATGAAAATCAATAGTTATAATAATTACTTCTATGTAAATGTAATTATTTCACATCAATATTTGGTTTTACCAATACCTTGTGCAGCTATAAATCAATAGTAATTAAAGGGGAAAATAAAAATGAAAGTCATAAATATATTTAAAAAAAAAACCTGATTCATAGTATTCTGGGTGTCACAGGTCAAATGTTGCTAAATGCAGAGAAACTACAGCCCAATGTCATCTTCCTGGTGGTCCCTGTGCTGTAGTGAGTATTTAGGTCTCCTGGTGGTATAGAACTAAATGATTCTGTGTGTAGACACAAAGCAGCTGTTTAGTTTTTGCTTATCAGGAGTCGCCCATCTACAGCCCATCTCACAGTAAAGAAAACAAGCAGCTTAGCCTTTCCTGCTTTCTGAGAGGCTGTAAAACAAACAAGCATGTTAAAAACAAGTCACAAATAGCCCCTGCCTGTATCTTTCAGAAACTTTTGTTAATATTTGAAAAGTACATAAACATAACATGTGAAAAGGGATATTTGTTTAGATCGGCATAAATGAGTGGGCTGGGATGGTCCTCAAGTAAAACTATTGTCTGCTTTCAAGTAACAAGGGTGAAGAAAAAACCTTCAATGATTTGATATAAAATAGGAAATTTGTATTCCATCACTGAGAGATGCCAACGTGTAAACATATCAAAGAATGTTTTATTCTACCTCATCTGTATGTCAGTTACATTCAGCGACTGAATAGAGGTTTTCAGCTGGCTCCTGGAAAATAGCATCCTGCCAAGAGTGTGAATCTGAATTATGCTCACACTTGATTAAGTCCAACTAAACCAAAGCAAAGAGCATTTTAAACCAGAGGCGGATTCCAGGTTTTAATGTATTAAAGTTTTGCTCCTACTGAAATCCATGTGTATGATATAAAATAAGCTGTTTCAGTTACCGAGGGCTGTTGTACACTTTAAGCTGGTTCTCTAAAGACTTGGAATTCATTTTCCTTATTTAATGTGTTCTAATGAGCTATGGGTAATCTTTTTTTTTTCTATTTTGCTATATTATTTAAAATAGTGATGCAATTTGAGTTTTTATTAAAACACAAATCAGGGGAGCAGATGACAAAATTATTACTATTATCCTTTATTTATATAGTGCCAACATATACAAACCATGATCAACTGAAGCCAAGAACCCTATGGAGACTGAAATAAAACTGGCATTTCGTGGCATTAACAAGGGGGAACATAATTTAACTCCATCTTCTGAAGGCCAAGTTTTAAATCCATCCACTGAGACTCCCGGCTAGTTAGACATGTCATGTCAGTAGAAAGATGTCAGGGGACCACCCAAGTCTCCTTCCGCTTCTGGGGACATATAGAATGTCCCTGTGGTGCAAATTAATCAATTGTTTATAGACTCCCACAAGTCTAAAGGATACTTCATGGTCTCTGTTAATTGAGGTGGGAACACTGTGCCATCAGAAAGAAATGTTAGACTTCCATGTAATATTAATATAATAGAAATGATCTTCATATATTTGCCAAAATAAAAGTTTTGTTTTTGGTTTAAGTTACTAGGCATATGCAATGATATATATTATTTATTTATTTATGTGATTTTTCTATCCCTTTCCCAGGTGGAAATTACACTGCAAGATATTAATGATAACCCACCAGTGTTTCCCACGGATATACTTGATCTCACTGTGGAAGAAAACGTAGGAGATGGCTCGAAAATAATGCAGCTGACAGCCACAGATGCTGACGAGGTACATATATTTAACTTTTGTATAACTTAGGGATGGCCTCATTTTACACAGGTGAAAATCATTGTTGGACTTAATGTTGAAGTACATAGAAACTATGTTCTGTCAGTTTATCAACGGCCATATTTTAATGTTATAATGAAAAGAAGCACATTAATTAATCCATTTCGTCAAAATATTATTGCTTTTATAATGAGCCCCCCTGACCTTTTCCTTTGATATAGTAACTAGACCTTCACTTATACAGAAATACTCATACATGTCACTTGACAGATAATTGTCACTGACTGTGAACTTGGTGGGGGGGCAGTAAAATTGCGCTACCAATTGCTGTGAGAACAAATGTTTGAATTTACTCTGTGTGCCACTGACCTAAAGCAGTGGTTCCCAAATCCTGAGCATAGCCCCCTGGGGTGGTCTGGGGTGGGGCAAGAGCTGAAGGAATAGTTAGGGTTAGATGGAGGAGCTAAGGGGATAGGTAAGGAAATTATCTGGAACCCCCCCCCCCCCCCCCCCCCATCTAAGAAATTCTTGAAACTATTGTAAAATGTTTGTTACATCAGTGTTTTTTTTTCTATAGGCTAGGGTGGACCCTTACCAAAAGTTAGACCTGCAAGAAAGGCTTGAATCAAATAAAATCACAAAACCAATGCTCGGAAATATAAGAATAATTGGTTAGTCAGCTGCTTACTTGGCTTTCTTGAAAGTGTTGGCAATTAGTTGACCTATATAATGGCCTAAAATAATGCCATCCATGCAGTCTTTTCAGTAACTTCCTTGTGATTTTTCTTTCTTTACCTTAGCTAAGGTTGGCAAATCAGGGACCCTGGCTTTCTTTGACTTGTCTTTCCACACACAGGACGTGTCATAACAGGATTCTGGGAAAAAGTTCCTTAAGGCTCCTAGAAAAGTCCATTTACATGGGCTTTGTCCCATTTACATGGGTTTATCCTATAGGCTAAAGCTCACCCACTGGGTTTAAAGCAGAAGCCAGGATAATAGCTGATCAGATTCCCAACTACAGACCGGTTTCGCCCTTTTTGGGGCTCATCAGTGTAGCGCAGGGTTTTCTGATCAGCTTAGGTAGAGCCAGGAGTGGGGATACACAAACAAGCTAAAGGGATTGAGGAGACCGCCTCATACGTATGCAAATGTCATAACAGGATTCTGGGAAAAAATTCCTTAAGGCTCCTAGAAAAGTCCATTTACATGGGCTTTGTCCCATTTACATGGGTTTATCCTATAGGCTAAAGCTCACCCACTGGATTTAAAGCAGAGGCCAGGATAATAGCTGATCAGATTCCCAACTACAGACCGGTTTCGGCCTTTTTGGGGCTCATCAGTGTAGCGGAGGGTTTTCTGATCAGCTTAGGTAGAGCCAGGAGTGGGGATACACGAAAAAGCTAAAGGGATTGAGGAGACCGCCTCATACGTATGCAAATGTCATAACAGGATTCTGGGAAAAAATTCCTTAAGGCTCCTAGAACATAACTAAGGTTGGCACATCAGGGGCCATGGATTCTTTGTGACTTGTCTTTCCTTCACATAATAGAGGGAGTTAAGGCTTCCATATAAGAGACTCTGGCTTTATTTAAGGAAAAATATTTCCATAGAAATTAGATAAGGCAATGCATTTGTTTCACAAGGAAATAGGTATTTGCTATGTATGGTCTATGTACCAGCTGTCAGCCCTCTCTGATACTGGATAAGTCACATTATCTCCTGGTGTCACAGCTTGGGAACAGTACTGGGAAGTATTACTTTACTGAAAAGGTAGCGGATAGTTCACGTATACTGCAGTTATTTTGCATTTGGCCAACTTGCCACATATTTATGCACAGCAATTTTATGGCATTTTTGTGGCCCATTAACAAATACATACACTGTACAACTCAGGGAGCCAAATTCATGAAACATTGTTATGGGTTGATCTTTTCTGATCAATTCATAAATATTATTATATTTTTGTATAGTTCACTTGTGCTAAAAGCAAATGTACCACTAGTAATATATTTGAAATATTTACTGTCAAATGGCTAATGGTAATTTAGGACATGTAGAAATATTAGGTCCTATTCTGCCAAGCATTGTTACATAAACCCAACCCACTTCATTCCCAGTCTGTAACTAGATCCCAAGCCACCTGTACATCCCAAAGCAAGTATTTATACATTCAGCTAATCTTTCAGTAAGAATCACTTGTAGCAATAATTAAGTAGACAATCTATCAATTTTTATACAAAGATAAATAAAGTAATCTAGTAGAAAATGCAAAAAAAGCACAGTGATAGATGGGGATGTGAGATCACATCTAAACACAACAAGGCCATGAAATAGCAATTTAAGTGCTAAAACGGATAGAGAAGCTAATTGAATAATAGGGAATAGTGATGAACTTTACTTAAACTCCATTTAGTTTGTGGCTATGAAAATCTATCTAATATTTATTTTAACTGTGGATTGCAAGGCCTTTAGTGTTTTGATTATTCCCAGTTTTACCTGCTTCATGAGACATTTTGTTGGTTCGAAACTTTTGCTTTCGAAGCAGGATTGTTTTATAAAAAAATGAAAAGATGTAAGGAAAAAAAATCTACAAAGAATGTGGTTACTTGAGAAAGGTTACATTTTCTTAAAATGTTTATACAGAATATATAACAATTCAATATACGGCCAAGACCTGGGAGTTGAACACAGATGTTAAACGAATGTGCTCATGCTGAAAGCCTTTTGATGTGACCTTAGGCTCAAAGGTTCTCAAATCCAGACTCAAGGCCTACCCAGCGGTGAATATTTTTAACATATTCTCATAGTAGTACACATAAATTCTCCATTCATACAATAAAACAATTATATTTCAGTTTAAGACAGAGCCCAAAGCCTTCGGCATCTTGCTTTTATATGGTTAGAGAAGTCAGAAGAAACTTTTAGGGGGTTATGTAATAAAAGGCACTAAGTTTGCCCAGGAGGTACATTAGGGGGTACATTATTTGTTAATGACTCAGTGACAGAAGTAATTGCAAACTAATACACTTTAATGATTTAATTGTTGAGTAAATGTGTGTGGAAACAACACAGTTGGTAATTTTGTATATGATTGCACATATCTTTTATAAATTCAGTCCCTCGCCATTGTAGCCTTGCCACAAATCCAAGCCTTTGTAAATTTACTACCCATAAAAAAGCGCTCCACTGCATATGAAATATACTGTTTTATACGGACCTGAGCAATGTAAAAAGCAATGCAGAAAATGATATAGCTGCTTCAGTTTTTATACAGCTATATATTTTTTTAGGCATCCCACAACATTTGAACTGTCAAGTGTAGATAAACAACAACTTCTGTGAGACAGATTAATGCTGTCAAAGTCAACCATGCCCTAAATGCAAATATACTGGAAAAAAAATACATTTGGTTCACAAAATAATGTAACCCTCATGGGTTTCCAGTTTATGAAACTTTTAATAGGATTCTGCATTTTTACCTTATTTTTCCTTGTATTTTAGTTTTCTCTGTTGCACCGTCAGTTTTTTAGCATTATTCAGCATAAGAAGCGATTCAAGGTTTACGTGAAAATTTTATTACCCTTGTGAGATGACTGAATTTAGCCACTTCGATAGAATGGTGTGAATAAATGAGGGAATAATTAGTTGAAAAAATGTACAATGTTTATTTATAATTAACACCAGGTTAACAACTAATTTGTAAAATGCAAACATAAATGTCGGCTTTGCCATTGGCAAAAATATGCAGCCAAAAATATGCCCATTGAATTCAATGCATTTGGCGTGAAAAAAAAACACATTAAAATACCTACTGAACAATGTATTTTGTGCTGCAAAAATGCAAATTAATGCAATAAAAAGCCAATGCATTTTGCGTAAAAAAAACACAGTGAAAAACAGCCATTGACTAAACTGTGTTTCGCTGTTTTTTTGAGTTTTGCAAATTTTGTGGTGAAATAGGACAAATTCATTCATTGCTCATATTCTGCGCACAGTATAGAAACATCAAAACCTTTGGGCATCACAGGCTCTTGCAGGTTAAGAGGGGTAGTTCTGTCTTGAATTAGTTCTCCTTTCTTCAGTGTATTAAATAGTTGTATTCTTATAATTATCAAGGGGGACTGTCAGGTGGTGTGACCATTCCTTGTTCTAGAAGGTACATGCCATCGTGGATAGAAAACTCCTTTAGTAATGAGTCCTTTTGTCTTATTACAGAATTAAACCAAAGTGTCAAAAAGGAATTGTTTGTTGCAGTGTGACACTATGGAAAATTGCTTTGATGATTTCTGGACAATGAGTTTCAGGATAATATGCAGAAACCTGTCTGAAAATATTATGGTCACAGGACTCCATATCCTTATACTGTACAATAGGAGATATAGTGTTCTAGCTATAAGAAGAAAGTAAAGCCCTTGCTTAATGGTTTGCCACGTAATTATATACAAATTAGGTAAACTGGATGGTAAAAATATTGTTTATTTAAAAAATACTAGCTTAAGGGGCCGATTCATTAAAACACGAGTTCGAATCCCGAATGGGAAAAATTCGGATTGGATACAATAATTTCTGAAGATCGCAAATATCACGAAAATGCTTACGAAAAAATCGTATTAGTCACGATAATTTCATTTTGGCGATCCGCAAGTCATGACATTTTCATACCGAACGATTGTAAACAGCAGCAAAACCTTTCTGAATTTTTTGCGCCAGCATATGAAAAAGTCACGCAAGTGTACGAAAAAGTCGTGCAGACGTACGAAAAAAGTTGCGCAAGCGTACGAATAAGTTGTGCAGGTGTACAAAAAAAGTCACGCAAGCGCGAAAAAAACGGCGGAAATATGCTCGGAGTGTTCGAATGAACGCTCCAAGCATTTGTGTCTTAATAAATCTCCCCCTAAGTGTAAATATTGCTTGTTCTTCTGATTTAATTGGGGGAATTACACACTTGTAATACTACTGCTGTTCTCTCTTTAAATGGGTTTGTGGGGACATATAGGGACAGTACAGTGTCTTAGAGTTTGATTCCAGCTTGGGCACTATCTGCAAGGCGTTTGTATGTTTTCTCTGAGTGTCCATGGGTTTCCTCCAGATACACTAGTTTCCTCCCACCCTTCAAAAACATAGAGGCAGTTTATCTGGCTCCTGATTAAACTGACCATAGTGAGTGTGACAGGGACCAAAGATTGTGAGCTCCACTGGGGCAAATACTGATGTAAATAATGTATAATCTCTATATATAAGTACCAGCAAATAAACAAATATCCCTTAATAAATATATCCCATAAAGCACCAATCTCAGTATAAAAGTTGACCAGATTTCAATGGCTTTTGTCTTGGTATTGCAAATTTAAACAAAATTATGATGGAGGGGTAATAAATGGTGTGGGTTAATATAGATGGAGCTGATTAAAAGGTTAAAGGAGATGGAATAAATGTATATAACTCCACAACTGATTTTCTTTTAGGGCCCTAATGCTCTGGTGACCTACACCATCATAAGTGGTGCTGATGATAGCTTCCGCATCGACCCTGAATCAGGAGACCTGATTGCCACAAAACGCCTAGACAGAGAACGCCGTTCTAAATATTCCCTACTTGTTCGAGCTGATGATGGGCTTCAGTCCTCCGACATGAGAATCAATATCACTATTAGTGATGTGAATGACCATATACCCAAGTTTTCAAGGGCAGTGTACTCATTTGATGTGGCAGAAGATACAATACCAGGTAAAGCAGTTTTCTGATTTTACATTCAATGCCTATTTGGGAATATCTTTATCTTGCCAAATATCTGTAAATGTTATCAAGCAGTGACATTTTTTGAGTTGTCTTTAAATTACTGAATCTATTTTATGAACACCATGTTAAAGCTTGCCCTGGAAAATGGTACACAGTATAACAGTATAACAGTACACAGTATAACATTTTGTACATACTGTACATAGGATTCTTCTGGGTCACTGACATCCAACAGGAGTTGGAACTGTTCAAATTTGTGTTCTAAATATATTCATTGGTTGGTACAGCTCTGTCACCCCATACTGAAATTCTAAACAGAAAATATGGTCGATTTATATGTCAGTGTTGGGTTTTCCTCTGAAAGTATTTGTTTCTCAAACCAGTACTTTTTTATTAAATACATCTGTCATTTTTTAATTTTAACCTGGACACATGTATGGAATCTTTTTTGGGTGAGGGAGAAAGACTTGCTGAAACTGTGTTATAATCAAATTGAATGTTAATCATAAGAAGAAAACATTTGTTGTTCATTTATTTTATATTAAAGATTTTCTGTGATGAATGTATATAATATAAAGGAAACTGGTGTATTCAGGTATTAAAACCGCATGATTTCTCTCATGTGCACAGTATGGTGCCTTTTAACTATCTTCTACTGAGTTTTCAACTGGGTTTTATACATGCTAGTATTTACTATATGGCCCAAAATTTTGAAAGGATGTTGCTGTGGAGATTCCATGCTTATTTCTTTCAAGTCCATACATAATAGACTCCTGTGCATCCTGGTCTACTGGGCCCCACATATGCCAAGTGATATCTTGGAGCCAGAAAATGGATTTTATACATTTATTTACTATTGCATGTCTAGGTAAAGCAGATTGCAGATTTTTTGTAAGAGGGAAACAATTGCCATTTATTTCTAACCTAGATACTAGTAGGGCTTAGTAAGCACATGTAAGAGTTTGTAGTCACCAGGTAGTGGAAAAGGAACACACATGTAGTGTGTGATGTGTTTTATCAAGATATGAATTTTGTTTTTATTTTTTAAGCTTGTGGTATGGTAGTATTTCTGGTTTTCTATGATTAATGGCATTTGAATGCTTGGGAACATTTCAAGCCATATCTGTAGCTATATCTTCCCCCTAGTAGCCAGGAAAGAATGTAATTTCAGTATGGCTTTTCGGATACAAAGCAAAAGTAACAAGTTCTTGGGGGAACCCTTGATCCTTTTATATCAGGAACACACAGGTGAGCAAAATGGAAGTTTTCACATTCACTAACTGTTGCTGCTGTATCATACGTGGACCATAGAGGTGCATAAGCCCTGATGTCATATTCTTATGTAAATTTCACCTAGAGAGAGATAAATACACAAATACAAAGGCCTTGGGAAGGCTGACAAATAGTAAAGGACACACATCCACAGTGTCTTCAATTACGTCCTGAAAGGTTTTAATAAGAAAAATAGTTTAGGGAGAAAGGGAAGGGACTCCATTTCATAATTTCTGTGTGGGGTTCAATAAAAACCCAAAATATAACCTTCAATATTTGGTATCATGTTTATTTATCATGCCTAGATGTATCACTTCATGTTGGTATATGTATCAATGAGTAGAGTAGAGACTAAGGGGCTGATTTACTAATCCACGAACGGTCCGAAGGCGTCTGAATGCATTTTTTTCGTAATGATCGGTATTTTGCGATTTTTTCGTAAATTGTCGCGACTTTTTCGTAGCCATTATGACTGTTTCGCAAAATGTCGCGACTTTTTCATAGCGTTACGACTTGCGCGAATTGTCGCGACTCTTTCGTAGCGTTCACTCCGATTCATTCAAGCTTCAGTTTTCTTGGACCAGGTTGGAGCTGCAGAGTGCCATTGAGTCCTATGGGAGGCTTCCAAAATCATGCTAAGTCTGAAAGTTTTGCCCGCAGTTTGCGAGCGCTCAATACTAAAAAGTCGCAACAAGATACGAGCAAATCGTAATGGCTACGAAAAAGTGGAGAAAATTCGCGCAAGTCATAATGGTTACGAAAAAGTTGCGAAATTTACGAAAAGTCGTAACGGCGACGAAAAAATCGCAAAAAAACGAAAAAGTCGCAAAATGTTCGTTTTCCAAACGGAATTTTTCCAATTCGAATTTGGATTCGTGGGTTAGTAAATCAGCCCCTATGTATTTTATAGCTGCAATAATTTATATTTTGTTCATGGCTTTTTTTTCTGGTGCTGCAGGTTCCATAGTTGCTGCAATATTAGCAACTGATGATGATTCTGGTGTCAATGGAGAAATCACGTACGCTGTTAGCGATGATGATGACGATGGAATATTCTTTCTGAACCCAGTTACTGGTGTGTTCAATGTAACGCGTGCTTTAGATTACGAATTGCAGCAGTATTACGTTCTCACAGTTTGTGCACAAGATGGAGGTGGCCAAGACTCATGTGTAAGGGTTTATTTCAACATCCTGGATGTAAACGACAATCCCCCAGTTTTCAGCCGAAATTCCTACAGTGCTTCGGTAATGGAAAATCTGCCTCCAGGCTCAACAATTCTCACATTTAATGTCACAGATGCCGATGATGGTATGTATCGTTTAATTTCTTCCATAAAACAAATAAATCAAAGATTTCTATATAAAGGGATGCTGTCATCGTCTTGAAACATGATGAAAGACCAAGGGAGAGGGGTGTTAGACAAAGGGATTTACTTTAATAAAAAGTTTGAGTGACTTCTTGCATGGTTCTTGGAAACTGTAGTATGTCATCATTTCTTTATGGCATGTGATGCTTTATGGTTTTGACATAACTAGAAGGCTAGGGGTACATTCTAAACTTTCCCATGGTTATTTAAACTACCCAAACTATGAACAGTTACCCCACCTTGGGCCATACATGTGAATTAGGTCATTGTCAGCTCTGAGACATTTACCTGTTGGTATGTATGTATGTCTGTATGTATATATGTATAACTTTATGTATAAAGCTGTACAGGGATATGCAGTGCTGTACAGTAATACAAAATACAAGATTACACATAGGGAGGACAAGTATTATATAATAAATACAATAAATAAGTATAAATACACAGAGGTTAAGTGCCATATGGTATGAGACACAGTAGGAAGGAGGTTCCTGTCCTGTAGTTGGTAAGAAGATGGTGGGGACTAGGTATGCCTTCCAAGACGGAACACAGAATTTGGGATGTCAAAGAAAAAATATCAAGAAAAAAATGAAGCCCATAGCAGTTTTCCCATGTGTTTATTTACCAATTAAAAACGTATATTTGAGGTTTACACTCAGAACATTCGTTCTTCATGTATTGGTCATGGATTTTTTAATAGCACTACTTCATTGTTTGCTACAGAGAATGCATCATCCAAGATGATTAATATGACAGAAGGAACATTCTGTTTTTAGTTAGTGCATGCAAGCAAGGCCCTCAAGCTACTCTGTCTATTTAACATATAAAGGGAAGGAAAAAAAAAATGTAATAAAATATATTATCCCTTTAGAACTGTTTTTCTAGATGAGACCTTTTAAAGAGAGGCAGAGTGATACATATATATTTGCATCTTTTGCTTATGTCACAACTTGTAGTTGTCAGATGATGGCTTAAGTAAATTGTTTACGCACTAGATAAGCATCATCCATATTCTATACAATGACTGCCATTATTTAGCATCTCTGTAAATTGTTTCAGGGGATAACGTTAAATATTTGCTTTAACAGATACAGTGAGCAACTCATATAACATCTGTCTGAAATATTCACCTTTGATTATGTAGTTTCCCAAAATACATTTATGTCCAATATTTATCTTTTGGTAAATATTTTGTTTTTTAATTTAAGAGAAGATAAAATACAGAATCCGACTCGTGGCACTTTATTATCCTTTATTTACATCGGGCTATCTTAATATGCAGCACTTTGCAGATATTGTTCAAACATATATAATATACACACGCACATGCATGTACAGACACAAATGTATGTGCTCTCTAGGGTCACTCCGGGTGTTCTTGTTGAGTTACATTTCCCAACTGAAGGCTTATAGTTTTAAATCAGCAGCAAAGATACACAATGCCCATCCCTGCTACTGAAGAGCTTAAGGGATATGTCAAATTGTCAAAAAAACAGCATAATTCAGTACATATATAGGTTCGGGTCCATTATCCGGGAAACCTGTTATCCAGAAAGCTCTGAATTACGTGAAGGCCATCTTCCATAGACTCCATTTTAATCAAATAATTCTAGTTTTTAAAAATCATTTCTATTTCTGTAATAATAAAACAGTATCTTGTACTTTATCCCAATTAAGCTACAATTTATCCTTATTGGAGGCAAAACAATCCTAATGCGTTTCTTTACTGTTTACATGATTTTTAGTAGGCTTCAGGTATGGTGATCCAAATCACAGGAATGCCCCTTATCCTGAAAACCCCAGCTCCCCAGCATTCTGGATTATAGATCCCATGCCTGTATACCTTATCAAAGGGCATTTGCACACATACTAAAGTTTAAAGCTTGGTGCTGATGTTAAACCCAACCCCTACCCAAAAGAGCTTACAATCTAAAAATTCCTTATTGTCGATTTCCACCAGAAGCAGCACGCATCAGTTGTAATTAAATCAAATATTTCTTGCAATGTATAGTTCCTTTGATCAGAAAGTATAGATTATCATTGTGTCTATACTATTACTTAGAATATGTATATATTTCTCAAATTCTGGTTTGAATAATAAAATATTCCAGGTTTCAAAGCCAATTACAAAGTTGCAGTGTCCAGATAATTCTGTATATAGATTCATTTAAGACAATGATAGAAAGACAGACAGATAGTTGCTGTGAAGAAAGCATTGTGCACACACTAAAATACACTAGCATCACCTGGTGGCAGGTAACGTTCCTGTATTCTCACAGTCAATTCTTTTTTTTATCACATACTGTCAGCACGGTCAGCACATTCAAATGTATTGTAAGACTGCGAATGTATTACAAGACAACTATTTCACTTTAGACTTTTTCCCAACTTTAATTGCATATTTAAAAAGCACTGTGACATTCTAAGGTTCAGTGATGGATACACACTGCTAACTGTGATCAGGCTGTAACAATACAGCTACATTATGGTTTGGGGATGCTTAAATCAATCCATTATGCTTCTTTCAACTTCTGTCCTATTAAGCTGGAGTCTGGATTCATCTTGCGTCAATCATAAATGTATGCTATCTCTCTGACTAGGGTTGAAAATCTTATTTGAAGATATCTGACTCATTTTTAGAGGTTTAAGCTTGGAAGATGGTGGATCGTAAAGTTAAAAAATGTGATCAACTTTCAGTATAAAAATGTTAAATATGACAATAAAATGCATTGAAACAGACCACAGAACGATTGGTCTAATTTACAGGCAGAGTAAACAGAAGTTATTTAACAAACTCCCAAGAAGAACAGAGGACAGGACAGCAGAGAGATAGAATAAGAACCTACATATTCCCATACAGTCAAAATCTTGACTGTAATTTAATAAGTTAGTTAATTACCATTATCCTTTGGCTTCCTGAATCCTGTTATATGAAGAAAGGAGATTAAAGGTCTAGGAAACGTGCTTTGGCAGCTATAGGCATATCAACCAATCAATAAGAGGCTATAGTGCTTCTGTGTACAATATACATGGGTGAAAATATTTCTAGTTTATGCGAAATAGCCCTCTGTATACAAAGCAAATTATCAACCATTAGCAGCTATCTGTATAAAGTGAGTAACATGGAAAATCTATGCAGGCTTGATGCTGCACAAAATGGCTTGTGTGTTCATTCATTTAGTGTTATATTATTGTGTATTTGTGTTATATTATTTATACAAAACCGATATAGTACCTTGGCATTTAATACAGACACTCAATTTCTAACTGTACTGTATATAGAATATATATGAGTTTGCAATTAATGCCATTAGTAGCAATCTTCTTGATGTTTCATAAACCATATGCAAGAAATAGCAGGGTATGATCTAATCCAAGAATACTATTCATTGATTTTATTATAATATACATTAAGACAACAAGCATGCCAACAATTAACCTAATTCATTCACACTCTAGAAATAACTAGCTTTACTAAATCCCAAAGCTTCTTTAAGTAATCCTGTGTTTGTCACTTAAATGATTATGTGGCGTAACTGACCATTCATTGCCTGTCACCGCTCTACTCATTATATTCACGCATTACATGTTGCCACTTTATTTGTGTTTTTGACCCTTTGCACTGTAAATGAAAATGATATGATCTGAAGGAGAACTTCACCAACAGATCATTTTTATCCTAATAAGTAACCTATCTAAAAATATTACTGACATATCAGTAAATACAGACTTTTTACACCTTTTATGTTGAGCCAGCATTTTTGACTACAGTCTAATCCTCTGGTACTTTGTTTATTGCAGGCTCTGACCCTTACCCTTTGCGCATTGGAACCCATTTTTGGTACTTTATCTGGCCCTCTGGGTGATTTAGATTTTTTGTATGTGCTGCTGTAGAAAGCCTGCTGGCCAAAAAGTGCATAGGTGGAGACCAGTATCTGCAGAGGCCTCCAATCTCATTGTAAGGGGTAGAGAACAGTCTAACCCCCTCTCCCCCAAAATCATTTTAAATAATTAATGGCATGAACAACATGCATTATATTGTATACTAAACTAAACTATATAACATTGTATTTAAACAAAAGAATCACCCAAAATACACCAGGTATAATTAATGTATAATCTTTTGAACTTTTTTGCACTATGTAAAATCAATATTTAGTGACCTTTGGAAGACATTCGTTTAGATTTCTGAAATGCTTTATGCCTCATAGCAGGGGTGATATTTTAATTGAGCTATAAATCAGATATACTTGCTGGTAAAGTGCCAGATAATTAAAGAGAGATCTCATATCTTTCTCTTTAAAGGAAGAATTGTCAGAAGAACTAATGTTTAGTATGTTATGGTGAATTCATCTATTCCCTAATTGGACTTTATTACCTGTTTTGCTCTATTCTTAAGTTGTATCTGCTTGAAGTTTTCATGCTGACTTTCTGGCATGCTAACAGATTATGCTTTCTCAATAGTATATGACCATTATAGTAATAAAAATGATGTACAGCCAAGCCTGAGGCTGTAAACAGCAAAGATATTGATAATAACCTGCCAGTCATGTCTTTTCACAATCTCAGTTGCCGAAACACAAGTAGAGGTAATTCAATCCAGTTGTAGAAACTGAGCAAATTCTAAGATTGAACATATCTTTATGGCTAAAGATATTTTATGGCTAAGGTTTGAGGTATGGTTATAGCAGTAAAAGCTAGAATTGGCAAATCAGGTACTTTGCATTTAATACACCGGCATGAGTAAGAATTACCATGATGTCCAAATATATGATCACTCTTGGAGACAAAATTCATTATGCTCCAGTCTTACATGTGCTTATGCTTGTGTAATGAATATTCTAGGGGAAGTAAACCTTTCCTCAACTTCCCCCTTTCTCTCCCTATTACCAAAATAATTTCAGTAATAGGGACCATGTAAAAAAAATGCTAGTGTTTCTTCTATTTATTTATGACAGTCAGATGAGTAGGCCTGCTGCATGACTCTGGAGGATAGTCTCACTTTAAATGTACATATAAACACCACAACATTTTATTAGGGATGCACTGAATCCACTGTATTGGGATTTGGCTGAACCCCGAAATCCTTCAAGAAACATTCTACTAAATACCAAACCGAATCTGGATCCTAATTTTCATATGCAAATTAGATAATGGAAGAGTTAAAAAGAACCATGTGCTGTTCATAGTTAAAAATAACATCTTCCATGTATATGTGACCAAAAGTCACATGATTTTAAGGATTCGGATTTGGTTCACACAGACACATAGATTCAACCAAATCCTGCTGAAAAAGGCAGAATCTTGGTCGAATTCCAAACCCGATCTTGGATTTGGTTCATCTCTACATATTATCCTAATGTTCCATGGTTCTTTCTGGAATTCTTTGCATTTTCAGGGTGTGTCATGGATGCACACAACTTGGCTCCTTTGCATTTGCTATGAATTTAGCACCAGCCCTTGTGGAAATTATGCAGCATGGGTAGGGAAGACAAGTTTCCTGGACAGTTTTCCAGAACACTCTTTCCCGCTTAGAACATGACATCTCTTGTATGACTTGGAACTCTACTTCTAAATGAGATCTAAATTGCACACAAAAATACTTAGCAGTGAAGTTTGAAATAAATAGGAACAGCATTCAGCAAGTTCTTTCCTGTCACTGATTTTGATTTTCAAGACTGTTCCAGGCTAAACTCTCTGGGACATCATTGCCAAAATAAATAAATAAATCCACTGACATGAAAAGAACACCACAAATCTCTGTAAGTGAGAGTATTTCTTTATTGTATTTGGCAGCATTTTTTGCAATTTCTGAAAAAGCGGAAGAAAAACGTACTAAGAAAATACCTGAAATAATTGTCTTTAGCACTGAAACAAAGTGTGCCGCAATATAAAGAAAATAAATCATATTATGAATGTAAACTCCATAATAGACCCTAATGTATGTGGTTGATCATTTTTTATGACAACTTCAATGTGTATACATATTGCCTTGATTTATAAAATGCAGCTGCAAAATTGTATTATGGACTGTAGAGATAGGGTCAAAAACATGAAAAAATATGAAAGAGAGAGAGTAGTTAAAGCTATGCCAACAGTTTAGATGGTGTTTAATGACTTTTGTCAGATTTATTTTTCTTACAAGATGTTGAATGTTCTATGAGTGTGGTGTCTCAAGTTCTTTTTTCATTCTTACTCATTACACTGATACAACCATTTGTTCCTGCTGTCCAGGGAGTTTTTGAGCACTAGTATGAAGCAGTCCAAAAACTGGGTAACTTTGTTTGTTTTAAAATGAATTAGTCCAGTATAGTGTCCTCTGACATCTATTATTTCTGTTTATTGAGATTTTTTTTTTGTATTTTACATTTATCCAACTCACCAAATATTGGTTCTCAACCTTTTCATGGGTGCTGTTCTGTTGTTTCCCTACTGTACATGTAGCATGACTAAAAATAAAGCAGACATTGTAAAGTAAGTTGAAATTATACATCATCTTGGTGGGGCTGTTTGGCAGTTCCATCACTCATTCCTACTTTAACTCCTCTTCAGAATTATTGTACAACAATTATATATTACATAATGGGGACTTGCAAACCTGTGGCCATACTGAGATAGACCATTATTTGAAGACACAGATATTGATTTAGTTGAATGTAAAGGTATCAAAAGCATTACACATAAGTAACATTTTTCTTTTGTTTATTGTAGGATTCAACTCCAAATTATCATACACCATATCTTCTGGAGACAGTATGGGACAATTTCAAGTCAGTAAAGATGGCACCCTAAGTGTGCTTCAACTCCTGGATCGTGAAACCCAATCCTTCTACAGTTTAGTTGTTCAAGTGCATGATATGGCTCCCCCACCTGCACCTAGATATACCAGCTCAGTTGAAGTATCTATAATTCTGTTGGATGTTAATGATAACCCACCAAGCTTTATTTCCCCAAAGCTGACATATGTCCAAGAGAACACACCCACAGACACAGTTGTATTTAGGGCACAAGCTACTGACCCAGACAGTGGTCCAAACTCTTATATCCAGTATTCATTACTTGGTTCCCTGGGTAACAAATTCAGTATTGGCATCATTGATGGGGAAGTGCGTCTCACTGGAGAACTGGATCGAGAAGACATTTCTAATTACACTCTAACAATTATAGCAAAAGACAAAGGGGAACCTTCACTTTCTTCCAGTATGGATATGAATATTATAGTGCTTGATATCAATGATAACAGCCCACACTTTTCACAGAGACACTTTAAAGTAGAGATCAGTGAAAGCACCTTAACTGGTACAGACCTTATTCAGCTCATTGCTTCAGATGCAGATGAAGGCATAAATGGAATGGTTCGCTATGCTATTATTGATGGTAATCCAAGCAATGAATTTAGGATCGATTCAGTAACAGGTGTCCTCTCAATTGCCAGACCATTGGATCGAGAGAGAAAGTCTTCTTATACTCTTAAAATTCAAGCATCGGACCGGGGAAGCAGCCCTCGTAGCGACACAGCAACTGTCAGCATACTTTTAAGTGATATCAATGATGTTGTCCCTAAATTTGAGCTATCACCCTATACTGTTAGTGTTCCTGAAAACCTGGAGACTCTTCCAAAGATTATCCTTCAGGTAAGTTTCAGATATAGTATGATCAAATATATTTTTTTTTTAAATAGTAACCATTTAAACAAATAGATAAAGCCTGGCTGCAAGAAGGCTGCTGCCCCAGTTTCCCAAAAAAACATTTTAAATCCAAGATTTTCAGGCTATGGTCCTCCAGATGTTATTGAACCAAAAAACAGCTGGTCATAGTTTGGACATACTTGGCATATATTACACTGATAATAAAATGTCATAATGTCTTCACCAGAGATTACAGCTTAAGGAAGTCTGTCATAAGAGGCTGGAAGCCAGGGCAAATGGTACTTCTAGACCACCCTAATATCAGCCCTACTGCAGGTAGAACAATTCTAAACACGTTTAGTAAACATGTTTGGCAGTCAAAACATATAGGGGCCTATTTATTAAGCTGTGTAAAATGAAATTTGCAGAAAAAAGGGTGTAAATAGTTGTGTAAAATAAATGAAGAAGTTCATCGTCCGAACGCCAGATTTTATTTAATCTTAACGTAAGTTCTAATGGAAGAAAAACTTGTTGGAAAAAAAATGTTGACGTTTTTTCGCTGTTTTTTTACACGTGTGGTGAATTTTGTCGCTGTTTTTTACACAGCATAATAAATCTGCCCCTTAGAGTAAAACAGTTTATATCAAAAAACAAAAGTGGGGGCACCTTCATTGACTAACTAAGCAAGCTTTTAGACCATTTCATTTCCTTTATCAAGGCTAATAGTACAAAGCAGGTGGAACAATGAAAGCAAAAAAGTGACTAGTTGTTATTAGTTACCTGTTTATTATTATTATTATTATTATTATTACATTCTTTCCTGTGTTTCATATTTTTCCTGCTTTAGGTTGTAGCAAGAGATGATGATCAAGGACTTAACAGCAGATTAACATACTCCTTGGCTTCTGGCAATGAAGATGGAGCATTCACATTGTCATCTAGTGGACAGCTAAGCCTTATAAAAAGTTTGGATCGGGAAGTAAAGGAGTGGTACAGCTTACTAATCACAGCTACAGATGCAGGTAATTTTACATACATATTACTTCTGTTGAGTTAGCCTTAAGGTCTGTATCTGGCTTGAATTTGACTACATACGGAATAGATCAATCTGAGATATGTTTTAGTCATATTAAAACTTATATGTGGAAATGAACCCAGTAAGGTCAAGTACTGTCAGTGTGAGGGATTAGTACATAAGATAAAAATGAAGCCCTAATTAAACTAATTTAATTATCTTTAATTATCTGGACAGTATCCTAGTACCGTATCCTAGAAGAATTTTAATTAGTGGGACTTATTATATGTGCTATATATCATAAAATGGCATTACTTGGCCTAACTGGGTTTCACTCCCACACATTTTTAGTGGGATAGGAACATAGCTGAGACTGGTCTATTGCAGTTAGTTAAGCAGCTTTACTGTCTGTGTTGGTTGTTTTTTTTCTTATATAAAGAACATGTCAGGCATCATCACTTTTTAGTGAAACTACAGTGAAACTACTGCTGTTACTTTTTGCAGGATTTAGATTGGGCATTTCAGTTTCCAGTTACTTTAAAGCATTTGACAAATGATATTGACTTTTTAATAGTTTGGTATTTGATCAAATGATGGAGGATTCAGTATTTGGGCAAATCCAAAAATAATTGATTCTGCCATCCCTACTAGTTACTATTTCCACTTTTAAGTTGTTGGATATATTTGCATGCACTGTAGTGATGTGTTCTTTTAACTTAGTAGAGATTTTACCTCTTCTTGGACTGCCAGTTGGATATATTACATATATCAGTAAGCTTGTCCAAGCAATCACCTTATGTGTTAATGAAGTCTATAACTGGGATGCCAAGAGGCTACTTGATTAAACCTACTATTGACATAATCCATAACATTTTGATTCAATTCTGCAACAATATATAATTCTGAATACCAGTATGCATAATATATATATTATATAAAGTGATTTTGGTTATGAGTCCTGGGATAAGGGGTGCACTGCACAATAACACACATTTTCTATTTTCTTTACCCTTTTTCTTCTCTTGTTTTAAAGGTTACAAAGAACACTAAACATTTTAGCAATATTCAGGTAGCAGTATCTGAAGAGAAAAAGGTTAGCTACATGTTTTTAGATGTATCTGTAGCACTACTTTGCTTCATTCCAACTAAGCTATGAAAGTTAATGATGGAAAATCTTCATATTTTTATAACATTTATTTATTGCCAATATTTTTGCAAAGAAATGTGGTAATCATTTAAACTCCCTCTGAGAGCGTGTTTCTTTAAACAACTGCCTTTTATTAGGTTGTGTTTGTGATTTCAGTTACTCTGACATTGTTAACCATGAATGGGAAGTTTGGGCTATGCAGCAGAATTAGAAATGCTTAATATTCATTGACATGGATGCACACCCTTATGTAGTAAGGTTCTAGCAATTGGAGTTTAGCAAATAGATGGAAAGTTAGATGATGTTTATTTTTGTACTGAAATCTCTATATGTTCATTACTTATCAAAAGCAGTTGCTTAAAATTGACTTTATTGGAAATGGTCTTTCAGTAGTTCAGAGCTTTTTTAATAAAAGATAAAACATCCAGGATTGCTTTGCATCAGTGAGGCTTAAATCTGGGTCAGGGGTAAGTTTAAAGAATGAATAGTGGTCCAATATTTGGTCATGGTCACCATTATTATCACAGTGTTACCAACAACCTTATAGCAGCGGTTTTTCTTCTATGATTCCAGGAATATCTTGGACAGTAAATATGTTTGTCCCCTGATTTCACCCAAACTGGCTGGACTGGAATATAGATTGTAAATATGCATATAGACTATAAAAATGTTCCTAAATCACACTGTATAAGCTTCAGCATAGACTCATCCACTGTTTGTAAATTTTGTGGCATAAGCCTGGGCCTCAGGCTAAACATTTGTTAACTATATCTAACTAGTTATTGCTCAACTGTTCAACTGTGTTTTGCAGCACCCCAGCCATGTTCTTTTTCACAAATAACTGCGGAACATAAAAAAGTTTCAGTCTTCTCCTTTGAGCTTACTTCCCCGTCTTCAAAGTTTTGAGAAAAGCAACAGGAGTGTTTAGGTCCAAGCTAGGCAACCTCTTGGATCTGGATGAATGCTGTTTATACCTGTTTTTAGGAGCTTTATACAGTTAAAAGCTTAATAATGTGTGCACAATCCTATGTGGAATTTATTTTACCCTTCTCCATCTGGTAGACACTAGGAAAGACAGGTAAGCATTAGACTCTGGCCACCTGACAGCAATGCATACTGTAAAGCTTTGTGCATAAGTGTCTTAAACAATGTTTTTTTTGTGGAAATGCTCAAATTTCAGTCTTCAACATCATTTATTTATTGGTTATATGGATATCGAACCACACATCTGGAAACCTGCTAAAAGTCACGGTCTACTGTGTAAGATGTGGATTTAAGTCCAAAGACATAATTTAAAGAACACAGCTGCATTCAGACCATAAATACCATTCGTTAGTAGCAACAAGCTTAATGTTCTTTTGTTAATGCAATAATAACTATATATAAGGTGCCAATTAAGCTAGTATGCAGTTAAATGATAAAATACCTGGCTTATTAATAAAATGTATGAACAATCATATACGAGGCTTGATGCTTTGGTCACTTGTCCTGCAGTCATGGTTTAAAGTTGATCTACAAGCCCATGTGATCTGCTCACTTACACAGTTCTTCCTTGTTTATGTCCATGTACCATACTTATTCCTGGCCTATTTATATTCCATTACAGTTTTTTTCTCTCTTCTCTTCTCACTCTGTTAGACTTCTATTAACGTTTACTTTAAGACATTACTTCCCATCTGAGGGGGCTTCACTTAATCTGCTTTTAATTACTTTTTTGCTTTCTTTAAAGTTTCAATCCTGTTTCTGCTCCACTATCCATATTAGTCGGTTCTTGAGCATGTGTAGCCATCAGCTTAGTCCATTTTCTGGAGGTTTCTTTCTGCATTACCCCCACCCAAAAATTCTCTGGCCAGTCAGAGTCTAACAATTACTTTTAAATGGTAGTTGGCTGTGTTTTATAATTCTTTTATCAATTATTATTAAGATGTTACTGTAAACTAATCAACTCTGCAGGCTTTTGTGGCTATTTGTAACTTTGAGTTTATTGTCATTTGAGAATATAACTAGAGAGAGGCCAGGTATAAGTGGTGTTTTAGTAATCAATTGCTTTCATCTCAGTCATACAAATGAGCATTCAAAAGCGTCAGACTGACCCCGGCAGCCCAGATCCAATCCCTGCAGATGCTCTACTGATACACTGGGGGTCAGACTGGCATTGTGGGCCCCTGGGGGGGTTGTGTGTGAAGGCAGCGGTGGCCATCATTGGGGGAGGCAGAAGCCCCAGTGGGCCCTGCACCCCCCAGTCCGATCCTGGTGTTCAATGACATGAGCACAAACATTTTGAATAGGAAAATTATAGTAATAGTTGAGAGGAACCCTGGTGCTACCGCCACCTCAGGACCAGGTGGTAGCTTCAGGGTTCCCTCAGCATCAGTAGGTGCAGTGCACTTGTGTGCATACAAAATGCATGCAAAATTGCGTTCATTTTTTAAGCATTGGCTGTAACTGTGCCAGACACAGCTTCCCTTTGTGATCTTAACAATGCTGGAATTCTGGGGAAAATGCTGCATAATGGGAAAAAGCATTGAATGTGTGCTTAATTGACGCAGCTGTCTCCCACAAGTAGTGTATACATAGCTATGAAACAGGAAAAATCTCTACTAGAAAAGGTTTTTTTTTTTTTAACCTTGCCTTTCTTTATCTAGTTGCTGCAACGTATTAAAAGTACCAAATATCGCTCTAAATTCTGAAAAAAAAAATGTAAAAATGCTTTTGTTGTCCTTTTAACTTATCGTACTGAATGTGTTTTGTCTGCCCTGTTTGACACCTAAGGGAATGGCATGCTCTTAGGGAGCGATTCCAGGTCTTTTGTTGCCTGCCCTAAAAGCTATTAAACATATTTCTGTTGCTTTTAATTATCATTTGCAGTTGTGTGAGACACTGAAATCGCCAAGTATCCCCCTTTGTTATAAAAGAAAAGGAAACTGTGTGATTTTTGGGTTTTGATAGTGACATTAACAAGTTAAAAAAGGAGAAGGAAACTGGAGAAGGAAAAATAATTGAGTGAAATAGAAAAGTGATCTAATGAAGTCTGAAAGAAAGGCAAGAAGGCAAGCACAATATGACAAGTAAATTACAATGGTGATGGTTGACATGTTTCACCTTTAATTCTCAAACAGTTACCTTGGTTATTTGTGTTTGCAAAGGTTAAGCCAAGTGATCAGTGACCTTAAAGGGGTTGTTCACCTTTGTGTTAACTTTTAGTATGATCTAGAGATTAATATTTTGAGACAATTTGCAACTGGTCTTCATTTTTTGTTGTTTCTATTTTTTTTTCGTTATTTCACTTTATGTTCAGCAGCTCTTCAGTTTGGAGCTTCAGCAGCTATCTGGTTGCTAGGTTCCAAATTACCTTAGCAACCCAGGAATGGTTTAAATGAGAGGCTGATATATGAATAGGGGAGGGCCTGAATAGAAAAAGAAGTTATAAAAAGTAACAATAACATTAAAACCGTAGCTTCACAAAGCAATAGGTTTTAGGCTGTGGAGATCAGTGGCAAAGAGTTAGAAGAAAAAGGCAAATAGTTCCAAAACTATAAAAAATAAATAAGGAAAATTTGAAACGTTGCTTAGAATTAGCCATTCTATAACATACTAAAAGGCGACCCACCCCTTTTGTCATAACAAAGGTCAGTCAAGTCAAGTATTTATATTCTACTTATTCCGTATTTTGATATAATATTGTGCTTCTTGCATTGGCATTACATCAAACGCAATATGATGTAGGTAGTCAAATGCATTATGTTTAAATCATAATGGTTTTTAGGAGTTGTATACTATCAGTAGCAGTAGGGCTGCACGTTGGGCACCCCTGACTAGGTATTCCTACATAGGTACTTCATCCCCAGGCTGTCATTCTAATAATTTGAAAAGTGTAGTATTCATCTTTCAGAAGGAGCACATTGTAAATGCATTTACAGAAGGAAAAACATCTTTAGAGCAATTTTTTTTCCCTGTGGCTGAAATACTATATTGTTTATATTGCTACTTTGGGTTAAATTATAGGACATTTAAGCTGAGCACTTTAAAACAAACATGCTCAATGTAAAGCATCAAATATTTTCCTCAGTGAAACTTGCCAGTTTTAAATGAAATTTAGTATCCTCCCGTGTTAAGTCTGAAACATCTGGGGATAATTTAATTGATGTCGGATGATCTCAAGAAAGTGGTAACCTCAATTCCAGTCTCAAACCAAATGAATTGGAAATGTTAAGTAAGGACACCAATAAAAACATTTGTAGAAATGAGCTTGTATTCTTTATCAAGTCTCTGCAAATGCTGTGAACTACAGCCAATCGATGGCTAGAGAATAATATGGCCATCCCCTGTGAATACCCCGTGTCAGGATTCAGGGAAACTTTGAAAAATACCATGCATTTTTCATTTGTATCCTGTATTAAAGTGCTCATTGGCCACTCTACTAGAGAGGTGTGAGTTTAATAGCATTGGTCCCTTTAGAAGCTTCCATTACCTTATTGTTTTTTTATTTAGTTTTAAGAATTCTGTCTACAAATGTGCATAAAACATAATAATTTTCAGCAATAACTGGCTGGAGATCAGTGAAATAAAGGTGTTCTGGTTAAGGTGTGAAAAGAAGAAGGGAAAGCAAAACATGCTTCATACTCTGATTCCCATAAGAAGGAGAACTTTACCTCAGGCCCAAGGTCCAGATCCAACATTATTTGCCTCCCTTGAACTAATTTCATCAGTTTGACTTTGGGCTTAACGTGGGCCTTTTAGCGTTGTTTTATATGAAAAAATAAACCCCCATTTTTAATAAAAGGAACTAAATTTGAATTTTTCAAGTTTGCGAGTTCTAAAAACTTGAGTTTGAGAATATGGCTTGACTTTGCTTATGACAACTCCCACTGACTTCTATAGAAACTCACAAGCTTTCACATGGCAAATTTTTACATTTGAGTTTTGGGGATTTTTGCATTTAATAAATACCAGGCATTCAGGTTTTTGAACCATAACTTGAATTAGAGTTTTCTAAGCTCAAAAAAACTAAAATTGAGAAAAAAAACTAACTAATAAATCACCCCCCTTAGTGTCTTTTATTGCATAACCCCAAAAGTCTGTAATAATTAGGGATGCATCAAATCCACTATTTTAGGATTCGACTGAACCATGTTTATGTGACAAAAAGTTACATGATTTTAAGGAGTTAGCATTGGTTCTGCCATGGATTCATGAATTCACCCGAATCATTCTGAAAAAAGACGAATTTTTTACATAACATTTAAATTTTATCACTCAAAAACTGGGTGTAACAAAGGTCAGCAAAGTTTTGGTCAGCAAATCTCTGGAAATCCTTTGTGAATAGAATGGAAGGATCCAAAATAATAAATAAAAGTAAATGAATTGAAAATAAAACATATGTGGGGAATGTAAAAGGATTACCAAAAATAGACAAAATGTAATTTGTATTTATTCTTCTACTCCTTACTGAAAAGAGGAGGAGGCAATAATGCGTAAGTCCATTTCTGGGGATATGGTCCAGGCACTTAGCTATAACAAGTGAAGGTTAACAAATGAATAGGAATGTGGGCTGCTTAGAGGCCCAGACGTGCAAATGATTTTCTCAGGAAGCTGAATACAAAGGTGCTATGAGAGCTGCACAGCTGCCATAAAAAGGAACATCTGGGAAAAATTCTAGAGGTGTCACAGGTTTAGTGAGAAAGGCTATGAGGTTTCTAGGGGTACCACATGTTTAGCGACAGGCTATCGGGGGATGTCACAGGTTTAGAGAGAAAAGGATATGAGGTTTCTAGGGGTGCCACAGGTTTAGTGAGAGAAGGCTATGAGGTTAATGTAACATTAATAGGAATTAACAACCAATAAATCTTATTTTCACTTAATGTATCCTTGGAGCTGAGTGTCATATTTCTTTTCTTTTGGATGAAGGCTCAGTCCTGTAGTCATCTTGTCTTATTTGTATTTAACAAATATTTGGAAACAAAATATAGAGTTGCTGTTCTCTTTTTCTCTGTTAAACGTAATTGCTGCCTAGAAAGTGCTTATGTTATGGAACGTCATGGTTTGAATGAGTTTCTTCCCTTTAAAAGCTGCATGAGTTCTGGCTGTAGCATATGTTGAAAAGCCACCGTCTGCTGTCTGCAGATTTAATCAGAGATTATTATTTTTTGTGTGTGTAAACTATTCCTGTCCAGTGGGACAAGGAGTTATATGAAGAAGAGACTTCAAGATTACAAAGATCATTTAATATATATATATATATTTATTTTATAATTAATCAATAAATTTGGGATTGAGAAAAAGTGCTATGCATAAGGCAGGGCCAGAACTAGGGGAAAGCAGAAGAAGAACAGCTGCCTGTGGCACAACAGTGGTAGTGGGGCAGCAAAATTAAGGGGAAAAAATAGTGCTATATATGTGAGCAATCAGAGGGGAGTCTGGGATTTGCAAGAGGATAGAGAGGTGTTGTGGTGAGCAGGCAGCAGGCAACTGAGCGGGGAGGGAGAGGGAAGGGGAGGGAGAGGGAAGGGGTGCAACTTGCCTTGACCACCAGAATCTCTGATATCAGATTTTCCAAAACTTAAACATTCACAGATTTTAGGTGGTGAGATTTATATTTTCGGAAAAAATAGATTGTGTAATTTAAAAAATGATCTTAAAAAAAAAAAAAAAAAGCAAGCAATCGATACCAGAATATAATATTAGGCTGCATGGCTGCAATATCAATGTGTCATTCCATTCAGTATCTTTATATTGCTTTGTCTCCTCCACTGTGAGTACATTTGATGGAAACAATATAATAAAGCTTCCTGGGCTTGAGAATTCAATTTAGTAGCAGCAGCCATGATCAGCAAGCACTAGGGCCCACGTGTAACAAGAAATATTGATGTAGAAACTGGTAGAATGGAGTGGATTCTTTTCTGTGCTTAAATACAGTATTGCCTCTGAATTATAGGCTTAGTAAGGCATCATAGGCATTTGCAGTATTATGTTTTAGTCGTATTAGTTTCCATAAAACAAGATGTGCTTGTGAAAAGAAAAATACCATGTAACTACTGACTGATTTCCAGATTGATGTCACCTGATTAATCCCGTAAAGTGCTTAGATCTGCTTATGTTGTTAAGTAACTAAAGAGACATGCTGCTAATTATAAGAGAAGAGGCATCAGTATGTTAATGAGCTTAATGTTTCCTTTATATGTCCACGTGCAAAGCAGACTGCATTATACCCTGTGGCAGGGTGGTGTCTTAGTGCTTAGTGTTGCTGTTTTGCAGTGCTGGGTTCCTTTTCCTAAAAAATTGATATAAAGTGATATAAAGCATCTGAATAGGTATATATGTACATTTATTTTTGCGGTGCAGAGGTTTCAGGCTCCTATATCGTCTAAGTTTATTGTTTTTTCGTGTTGGGCACAGATATAACATTATTCTCTGTCTATGACCTACATAGCTATGTCTGTGAACTGTGTCTTAAGGATAACTGGCTTCCATCCACAAAGCACCGGATTGCCTCATTGGTACTCAGACTTGCCATCTGCGGAGCAAACCATTCTCTTTTCAACCTGTGTTAGGATTTAAATATGTTCTTTTTCTTTTCAGAAATGTGTTTTTACACCTGTAAAAACAACCCATTTACATCAGTTAAACTGCAAACCTTCATCATTCACTTGATTTAATGATAGCTAATGGGACATTTATTTTTGTTCTGCTTAAAAGTATGCATATTTATGTTTAATGGTAAGACAGTAACGTCTGATAGCAATTGTACACGGACCATGTAATTTCAAGAACAAAAGCTTTCTTCGTCATCCTAGCGAGAGGATTGTCAGGGGATGCTATAGGAAAGACTTTCTGGTGGTCCACTGGTAAATGATTAAAAACCCAGGCCTCAGGAGTAACTGCTATTGCAGTGAAATTCAGAATTCTGGGAACAGAGCCTGACCAAGAAAAATAGAATCTCTTACCACAAGTATGATCTTGGTATTAAGCACAGACTCCCTAGTAAAGTAGTTACCAAAGCTGTGCTTTTCTATGGGCCATGACTTCACTAACAAATTATTCTTCTGCCTCAGCCTCCCACCACACATATAAGAATAGGATATGTTTTTGTTCCAAATTTGAATTTGCAATAAAGAGTACAAATCAGCGATCTGACATTCTGCACAAAATCAGAGGTATAGATTGCACTTTGTATTTCTTAGCTGAAACGTGAAACACCTAGGTTCTTGGACTCCTGACTGGACTATATGATGTCATGAATGTATGATTGGGGGGGACATCAAGAAGAGCTTGCTATACTGCCTATAAATCCCATTGCCTTGCATCTCCTGTTTAAAATTCACATACAGTATATGGTATTTCAATGATCTTTCAGCAATTCCCTTTGTTAGTAATGTATAGTTTGCACCCATCTTATGCAGCTGAATTAAGAACCCACAATAAAAAGTTAGTCACTCACTATGATATTGGAGGGGATTAGACAGGCACACTTCAGTGGCTGGATTATGGTACAGATTGGCCTCACACAACAGACCAGATTTGACTGATCAGACTAAAGCTGGCCATACACGCACCAATAATATCGTACGAAACCTCGTTTCGTACGATATTCGGTGCGTGTATGGCATGTCGGCGAGTTGACCGATATCGCAGGAAGCTCTCGCAGGATCGACTTGCCGATCGGCCAGGTTAGAAAATTTTGATCAGGCGCCATAGAAGGCGCCTGACCAAAATCTGCTGTCAGGGCTGAATCGGCAGAAGGAGGTAGAAATCCTATTGTTTCTACCTCCATATCTGCTGTTTCAGCCCTGAACGGTGTGTGGCGTTTCGTGCGACCATCCACCTTTACTGCTTCACAGAATTGTGGTCTTTGTATTTCCTGGTGAAAAACATACAGTTAGGTCATTGGTAGACTCAGATTTACTTCTTGGCCAATAAGCTGCAATACAAGAGCACTAGTGTTTCATGAATAAAATCAGTAAGCGGGGGACCTCCACACCAACTGAGCATCATTCATAGTTACATAATTCATTTGAGTTTATAAAAAGACAGCTGTCCTTTAAGTTTAATCTATCCACATGATATTTAATATGTATAAAAATAAACAAATATAAATGTACATATTTATATCAGTTTTAAAATTTTAATATCAGCCCAGGGTATACCATCTACTGCTATGCTTACCTGAAGACTAGGGGGCCTATGGCAGCTCTTTTACAGCAATGTTCATTGAGCATTTGTATGACACAGATTCAGTCTAATTCTGCACATCTGTTCAGCATTACATTGGGTACAGCCTGTTTACATAGTCATATATGAAGTCATACATGATAGTAGCCCAATAGGCCTTAGGAATGTAGGTGTCCGCCTGCTTGCCTGTCCTTTTTTTATTTTGCATTTTTAAACCCAAAGCAAGCATACAACAGAAAAGTTGGAAATAATACATGCATTGTTTGTAGCAATTAAAGTTGTTTCATTAATATTGTTTCCTGAGCAGGCAGCAGAGGAACAAATGTCCATATGGGCTCATTCATACCTTAGTTTACAGACCATGTACACTCTATACCAGGAACATTACACAGAATTCACAATGTGCAGTTTAATCTACCATGTCTGGTTTTCCAGCCTCCTTTAACTGTTGACATACCTTACCAATAAGATTAACATCAAGGTTGAACAGGTAGTTAAAGGAACAGTAACACCAAAAAATGAAAGTGTATAAAAGTAACTAAAATATAATGTGCTGCTGCCCTGCACTGGTAAAAGTTGTGTGTTTACTTCAGAAAATCTACTATAATTTATATAAATAAGCTGCTATGTAGCCATGGAGGCAGCCATTCAAAGGAGAAAAGGCACAGGCACATAGCAGATAACAGATAAAACACTATTGTATTCTACAGAACTTATCTGTTATCTGCTATGTGCCTGTGCCTTTTCTCCAGCTTGAATGACTGCCCCTGTGGCTACACAGCAGCTTATTATATAAATTATAGTAGTGTTACTGTAGCAAACACACCAGTTTTACCAGTGCAGGGCAACAGTGCATTATATTTTTATTACTTTAAAGCTCTTTAATTTTTTGGTGTTCCTTTAAGTCTATACAGACAGAAGGTACGAGTACGCACAGACTGGGCCAGGCAGGCAGGTAGGTTCAGCAACAGCTTGGTCAAAAATATGCCCGATCAGAGTCACTGAGCTCTAATACCCCACAGCACAGTGCAAAAGCAGTTGAACACATTGAGCCAATCATTAAATTATTTGATAAATATTTCAAATTGTTCCTGAATGTCAGGAAAGTTTTAAGGACTGGGGAAAAATGCCAAATTGTTAAAAATTCTTTTGGATTCTCCAAATCAATATTTAGCAAAACTGCCCCTTTATGTTCTCAGGACTGTATAGTTACTTAGTTAATTTGGGTTGAAAAAAGACCAAAAGTCCATCAAGTTCAACCCCTCCAAATGAACCCCAGTGCACATATATATACACACTTACTGACATATATATACAAACATATATAAACTTTATATACCATTACCTATTAATGAATAGGTGAGATCGACTTGTATGTATGCTATCAGAGCATTAGAATATTTAAATCTAAAATATTATTAGATGTGCAGAAAAAAATGTGCAAATTGAAATATTCCAATTGTTTTATTTTGCAGTGCTTATTTAGTTAACACATCATACACATTATATAAACCAGCAGTACACGTTGCTGCCGTAGGAATGCATAAATAGTCTAGATTGTAAGCTCTCACGGGCATTGCCGCTAAACATTTGTTTTTGTTTGATGCTCTGTTTGTTCTTTTGGTTGCTTTATATTTTGTATGCTAGGAAAACTCTGGACATTTTAAAATAAACTAAAATAATAATATGCAGATGTTTTTATATGGGAAGTTGCCATATGTGGGCAGCCCACCCTCCTCCTTTTTTCTGCTGGTTGTTGCACACAGCATTTCAAGGGTGTAAGTAGCACCAATATGTCATGTGCCATTTTGCCATTGAAATGACCAAGAAATTGACTTATTGTAAGGCAGAACCCCTATAGTGGGTGCCCTAGGGCTCACAGGCTCAAAGCTGTGTTGTTGGAGGGCTGTTGCAGAAAATATTTATTGTATTAGATCCACAGTGTGGGCACATACAGAGAAATTGTGCAAGCTGCCTCCTTCTCTATCTGATACTGGTATTCCACTGATGTTTCTCCAACATTCCTAACGCATTGAATACTCCTTGTGACAACAGCAGACTAAGTGGCCAAATAGCGTGTTGAGCTGTAAGCACACTGCAAACATTCCCATGGATCTGTAACCTTTAAAAGTACCAAATCATTTAACGTGGTCATGCAGATGACCCTAGGGTTGGCTCTCCTGGGTGGGATGTCATGCACTGGTCAGGCAAAGGTGAGAGGAGTTCCCTGGAGGAAAATGAGATTTGTATGCTGTTAGAAATGATGCATTGCGTGCCTTCTACAAGCCAAAACATTGTATAGTTGTCACAATGACAAACATTCTGTAGCTACTGTGAGTTCATCAGTATGAATGAATACCTGAATAAATAGAACACTCAAAATAGTTTACACAAATGTAGTTGCTGATACTTACATATATTCTTTATATATTAGACTTATTCTTAGGGTGCAATCCAAAAACGAAATCTGGGTGCCAGAGTACGGTTCATAATCAGGCTCATTGTAGTTTAATGATCTCAAAAGTGTGCAGTTTGTCTTCTGTCCAAGGGCTCAGTGGGGGCCTGAAAATTGGTGTTGCCCCTGTTGTAAGATATAAGTACGATAACAGGTCCCATACATGTATATTAGAAGTCAACTGTGAAGTTCCATGACCTGTGTTGTTATACTGTATGTGCATCCTGATGAAGGAACACACAATGTAGTTTTTTTACTAAATAAACACAGGGGGGATCCCTGCATTACATGGTCCTGTTGTGCCTATTAATTCTGGTGATGTATTGGAATTTGTGCAGTGCCGACCCCCCCCCCCCCAGACTGACCATCATACTACACTGAAGTAGGAGCCTGGGTGTACATATCTGCATAATCACTGTACATATACATGCATAAGACCTATGCGCACCTAACCTTGGGGCATATTTATTATGCTGTGTAAAAAACGGCGAGAAAATTCGCCACACATCGCCAGGCTTCGCCGTGTAAAAATGGTGTAAAAATGGCGTAATTGTTTTATGCGTTTTTTCTACCACCGGAACTTATGGAAAATAACGGCGTAATATCCGGCGTTCAGATGGCGATCTTTTCCATTTATTTTACACAGCTTTTTACTCCGTTTTTTCGGCGAATTAGTTTTACACAGCATAATAAATATGCCCCCTTATGTACAGATGTGGGGATCTATAGTTTGGCACTCCCTGTCCTTTTTATATAACCCTATTGTTGGATAAGGGTAACCTGAACAGATGTTTATATTAAAGTGGGCTATCATAAAGGACAGGGAGGTTTGCAAGGACATAATATTGCACTGTTAACAGGTGTCAGTAAACCCCAACACAGTGTATTAAATATAGATTTGGGGCTGCAATTAGCTTTACACAGATACTGCATCTCCTGGTATAGAAAATACAAGTGAATAGCTGCAATTTCATGCATAGGCAGCAGAATATGAATAATCACAGTGTTGAAAAGATATGGCAGCATATAAAGTAATTAAATGTTGTTTACAAAATTCACATCATTAACCAATTTAAAGTTGGTCTTGTCAGTAAAACAAAGTTCAGAGGAAACATGGTATAGACTTGAATGAAATTGGTAGTGAAAAAAGAAAGTGTTATCACTTCCACAAACCATCAGCTTCCCCAATTCTGTTCTCTTTAATTATACATGCAATTACAGGTTTTGTACCCCCTTGAAGTTTATTGCTGCTGACAAATGGGAAATTGGAAATTAATATTTTATATTTAATGTAATCAGCACATTACGTATGAAATCAAGAAGACTGTCTCATTTCTGCAGTAAAGGGATCTTGACTATACTCCAAAGAAAATAGGAATGAAATTAACCAGATTGATAGAATTATCAATCAAAAATGCTTTTTAGTAGCTAATTTTCTGTACATAATGCCACTGCTGGAATTATGAATGTATGTATTACTATATTGGGTATTTGTACATCTGATTAACTTATAAACATTTTCCAGTTACTTTTTTCTCTGAAGCACATTTACAACTATATTCAGGGGCTTATTTATATATCACAAACATTTATATTTATATATCAGCACTTGTGCTTAGGACGGCAGCTTTAGTGGGAGGCCCTTGGGTGCCTATATAAAATATTTTTTAAAAAACAAAACACCTCCCCAGATGAAACATATGGAAATCTGGTGGCAGAGCTTGGGTGGGGAAGCACATGTGGAAATGACATCACTTCTGGCGGAAGTGTGGGGCACATTTAGGTCTGGTTTCTAGTGTAGCACCATATCTCCTGTATATAGGGTACATCCGTGACTACATTTGCAGTTGCGGCCTCACAAAAATACATTTAAATTACAAAAAAGCTCCTTGCACTTCAGTATAGTTACACTTACACCAGTGTGTCAGTCCCACCTCCTGTTTTAGGGGAAACCTGGCACTACCACCAACTTCAAGCTGAACAATTTTGACTCATGATATCAGAAATTACTCAATTCCGTTATCCAAAACAGACACACATATGCACCATTACACAGCGGATCAAAAAATTCTGTATTCTGGGTAAAAAAACATTGCAAATTGTATCTGAAACTGCACTTGTATTTGTTAATGACTTCTATTTTGTGCTTGTGTAGTGATATGTTATTAGAGCCAGAACAGGCAAAGAACATTTAAATAAAATATACATAAATCAAATACATTACTGTATTATTATGTCATTATTATATTATCATATTGTTAGAGACAACAAAAGGGCTGTTTCAGTTGGAATTTTTCTGAAACTTTTTTTTTTTTTTTTTAAATTTATTGCATGTTTCTGTTCCTATGTTTTAGGATTTCCAGCTCTAACTGGGACAGGCACCATCTCAATACAAGTGGAAGACATCAATGACAACAAACCTACATTTGCATTAAACCACCACTTTATAACTATTCCAGAAGATGCCCCGACAGGAACAGATATTCTCATGGTAAACTGCTCGGATTCCGATGCTGGCCAGAATGGTGTTATACGGTAAGCTCTATAAAATGGCTAATTTTCTCACCATTAGTCACATCATGTTGGAAAATCTGTTCATCTGTTATCTGCCCATCACTTTGCTCTGACAGCTCTACTATTCTTCATGTGACAAACCATCATTTTAAATATTTGCCATTACAGGTTTAACTTAAGCAGTATAATGAGGATGTTAAGCAACTCTGACAGGCAGAGTGCTACCTACTGAGTGCTAAAGGAGTTCAACCATTTTTTCTCATGATGGCTCTCATTTTCACAGCAAGCTCCTTAATTCAGCATACAGGGGCTTTTTCTGTTAACTATTTCACTATTTGATAATAACAGACTACTATGTTCCGTTTATGCACCCTAAATTGGCTTAATAGGGTAGCATAGTATTTTGAGCACATATCATTCTCCCTGTGAATGAACAGATGGTACTGTTGCTTCAGATAATTAGCAACATTGAAGCTTTAGTTTATAAATATGTGAATAACCTAAAAAGAACTGCTCTGTGTGCATAGCATTTTATTCAGCTATACTGTACTTGAATAAATACTAAAACATTATTGGACTATTATGTGCATTGTATATTTTACTACAGGTAAGGGACCCCTTATCTGGAAACCCCTTATCCAGAAAGTTCCGAATTACGGAAAGGCCATCTCCCATAGACTCCATTATAAGCAAATAACTCACATTTTTAAAAACAATTTCCTTTTTCTCTGTAATAATAAAACAGTACCTTGTAATTGATCCCAACTAAGATATAATTAATCCTTATTGGGGGCAAAACAATCCCATTGGGGTTTATTCAATATTTAAATGATTGTTAGCAGACTGAAGTTATGGAGATCCAAATTACGGAAAGATCCCTTATCCAGAAAACCCTGGGTTCCGAGCATTCTGGATAACAGGTCCCATACTTTTATATGGCATTCCTGGACTGCAACTGTTCTGCGTTGTATGTTTATGGAGTGAATGAACACTCATAATCCAGCGCTTCTTGATGAAAGGATCCGTGTATATAGACCTTCAATGTGGTAGGAATCAATATAGATGAGATGCTGCTTCCTCCCGATGTTAGCTCCCTTTAGGATGAGCCTCAAAGAATATATGCAGTCGTATTGGTGGAAGCGCATAAGAAAAGATAAAAATATATATAGTGCAAATCAAAATGATAAAAAGTTGAAGAATTTTGAAAATCCTTTTTTTTTTTTTTTTTTTTTTTTATACTATATAACGTGAGTGCTTAATCAAAACACCAATGCTAGATAAAGTGACCCCAAACCTGTATATATTATGACACTAATTTGATATCTGCTCACCAGAACAACTTATATAGGAGCATGTAGAGTCATCCCAACCGGGCATTGGTTGAAGAGGGTTCAAATAACACAATTCATGTAGGGTAGAAGATGAAACAAAATATAGCGTAAAATCGTTTAATATAATAAAATCCTGCGCAAATGCAGGCTACTTACAATGTAGTAGTAGGTATAAAAACACAGTGGTAGCGTTGGGCTACCACTGACTCCTCTACTCTGTGTTTTTATACCTACTACTACATTGTAAGTAGCCTGCATTTGCGCAGGATTTTATTATATTAAACGATTTTACGCTATATTTTGTTTCATCTTCTACCCTACATGAATTGTGTTATTTGAACCCTCTTCAACCAATGCCCGGTTGGGATGACTCTACATGCTCCTATATAAGTTGTTCTGGTGAGCAGATATCAAATTAGTGTCATAATATATACAGGTTTGGGGTCATTTTATCTAGCATTGGTGTTTTGATTAAGCACTCACGTTATATAGTATAAAAAAAAAAAAAAAAAAAAAAAAGGATTTTCAAAATTCTTCAACTTTTTATCATTTTGATTTGCACTATATATATTTTTATCTTTTCTTATGCGCTTCCACCAATACGACTGCATATGTTCTGCGTTGTACCCTACAGTACAGGTATGGGTATCTGTTATCCAGAATGCTCAGGGCCTGGGGTTTTCTGTAATTTGGATCCCCTTACCTTAAGTCTACTAAAAGCTAATTGAAACAGCAATGATCAGCACTGATACATGCACAGTACAGTATTATTACAACCCAGTAGGTACAAAGCATGCACAAACCTTCTATCAAACTTGATTTTTTTGTTTTGAAGGGCAAGCAATTGGCATTTTCCAAGCATCCTTGTGCTGCATTTTTGTCTTTCAGTGTTTGATTCCAACCCCCCAAAAAGTTAATTAAAAGTAGAGGTCTTTAGATCATAAGGTGTTGAATAGAAATCCTTTACTGGGTAACACGTCTTTCATAAAATAAATTGTTTATTTTGCAAGCAATGCATTAAGGATGAGATTCTAGTCCTAATAGTTGCAATATTAAAGTCATTTGAAATGATCACTGGGACTTATCTGGAGCAGAAGTGCTATTAATATTACATTAAATCTATTTCAGCAGAATATGCTTTAATGAAATATTCCTATCTTAATGAATTCTCACAGGCCATTTCCTTTTTATGCTTTGCTTAGCAAGGCTTTCTTTTCCGTAACAGCAATGGTGACATATAAATAAAAAAGCATTAAGACACATTTCTTTATAATAACTTGGAATAATAATGTTATATTTTGCTTTAATGTAGCTACAGCCTCAATGGCGGCAATTCTCAGTTTACGATTAACCCATCGACTGGTCAGATCATCAGCAGCTCGCTGTTAGACAGAGAGGCGAAGGACCACTACACCTTGCTAGTCATTGCCACTGATGGAGGAAGTCCTCCCCTGACAAGCACAACAAACGTGACAGTCAATATTCGAGATGTAAATGATAATCCACCAAGATTTTTGCATCACCCCTATGTGACCCACATCCCTTCCCCCACAACAGCAGGTAAGCAACATTTTTGTATCTTGATGTATGACCCAAATATTATTCAGCACTGTCACCTCAAAAATTACTAGGGCAAAAAAACTGTGACCTTGCCATGCAAGGGCCATCATTCCTGCTCCATGGCCTCATGCATACAAGTTGTGTGGGAGACTTAAGTAGGCCATACACGTAGCAACTTTGATCTTTCGTACGACCATTGGTCTCTCTAAAGATTGTTCCCACCCTCCACTGACGTTTAGGGCTGATTCGTCAGATATGGAGGTAGAAACAATAGAAATTCGACCTCCTTCTTTGGATTCAGACCTGAACGTAGATTTTGCTCGGGCGCCTTCAATGGCGCCCAATCAAAATCTTTTAACCTGGCCGATCGATGAGTAGGCCGATCGTTGAGTAGACTGATATCCACAGCCTTCTGCAATATCGGTCGCCTCGTCAAGCCGCCATACACGCAACAAATATCGCACAATATTATCGGTGCGTGTAGGACGGGCTTATGCCCGGCAGTGGGAAACAGGAGTTTTCCTAGGTAGCTAGAACCTGAAGGTACTAGGCCCTTCCCACAAGATTTTGTTTAATTATTGCCGCTCAACACATTAAAAAAGCTGAGAGAATTAGCTGATTACCTTGGTTTGATCGCTAATGGGAGTCTCTTACAAAATCCATCGAGGTGAGATTGTAGATATATGACACAACAACCAAAAACAGCTTTAAGGTTTGTGGATGTGTCATGACAATGCAGTTAAAATCTTTAAACACTTAAAATGCATATCAACTCACAAAATGCAGAAAAGGCTGTGTTCAGTTAGATAAAAAGCTTTTAAGTGTATTACGAACATCTTCTGTCACTGTCAGAATCAAGTACTGAGCAGGAAAGTGTTTTGAGATAGCGTCCCAGTCTAAAACACTGCCCCACTGCTACAGACTCAAGATATGTGATGGAATCAGCTGCAGAATTGTTGGCTTGTTTCTCTCTTGATTTAATTGAACATCAGCGCCTATAAGGGCAGACTGGATGACATAGTTGGTTATTAAGTGATACAGTTCTTCTATGATATTCTGTTGAACATCTCTCCTGAAAATGTGTTTAACTGTTAAGTATATGAGCCTTTTTTGACCATTAGATATTTGTATTTAAATGAAGTACTTTAATAATGTAAAGCAAACAGCAAGGCAACTCCTTCTGGCACGAATAAAGGGTAAGATGAAGGAACTGCGCACAAGCTATGGTTGTATATTTTTCTCATTATTGAAATATATAGAAATGTCACTTATTTAACCTTAAAAAGAAAGATCAATCAAAACCATCAACAACAGAGACACTGTGTGTGCAACATTACACTTAAAGGAAAACTAGACATTGACGATTGCAGCCTTCTATAAAAACTTATCACATAAACCAGCCCATATGTAAAATACTGTTTAATCTAAATAAACTATTTTTACTTTTCTAGTAGTATGTGCTACTGGATAGCCCTTAATAGAAAAACTGCCATTTTAATTACTAAGTACCACCTCCCTGGCTTGTAGGTTCTCTGTGCTCACACACAACTCATGGGCACACATACATGCTTAGTTATATCAGCCAATGAATGGACAGAGCTCTGTCTTTTCTTCCCACACTACTTCCTGTTACAGTTAGAGCTGCATTATTTCCTGTCAGGTGATCTCTGAGGGAACACAGCCCATCACTAAACGGTGGCTCAAGGTAAAAGATGTAAAATGACAATATTTACTAATATGAATATTGCATTTTGGTAGGATTCTTTAATAGGTCACATAATATGATATACATTATCAGTTGGTTAAGTATTCATTCTTTAGTCATAAGTATTTACATTAAATTGCAATATTTAAATAATACAAATGCAAATATATTACTATTGCTACTAGTGTGTGTATTGTGATGAAAAGCAGGGTGTTTACCCTGTTTCATTTTTTGCAAACTTTCATTAATTTGTTGTGTGTTTATAGTTTTTTGTTGTTGTAAAGTGCTACTTAACTTAATAGTGCTATGTAAATACTGACTGAGGGTTACTCATATGTCAAAAATGCTTCTGTCTTTTTTTTATCTGTTTAAATAAATGGAATATAGACTTTAAGACAGCAACAAGTTAAGATAGCTCTTAAACATTTTGTATAAAATATATCTGGCAGATATTTTATGGTGTAGTTATGTTTATCCTCTAGAACTAAAGTAGTGCTGTTTTTCCCTTGCCCGGTTTCTATTAATAATTCCATTCTGCTTCTCTTTGTGCTTCTAGGCTCTTTCGTGTTTGCAGTGACAGTAACAGATGAAGATATTGGTTCCAATGCCGAGTTGCATTTTTCTCTGAAGGGTCGAAATTCAGAAAAATTTCACATTGATCCACTACGTGGTGCCATCAGAACTGCAGGTGCAATAGAGGGGGCTTCTGAAATCACCTTTTCAGTCCATGTTAGAGATGGAGGTCTCAACTCTAAGACAGACTTAACCACAGTGACAGTGAGATTTGCTAACAAAGCTGACTTCCCACTGATTCGAGCTGATCGCAAGACTTTCACTTTTCCAGAGAATCAAGAAGTGGGCACGCTTGTTTCAACCATCTTTGGCTCTTCATCAAGAGGTGGCTCCTTGTCTTTTTATATTGCTAGTGGCAATTTTGGCAACACCTTTCATATTGATGAACTAAATGGACAACTGTATATCAAAAATCCACTGGACTTTGAAACCATGCCAAAATATGAACTCTGGGTTGAAGCAAGAGACATGGGCTTTCCTCCATTTTCTTCTTATGAGAAATTAGAAATAACTGTTTTGGATGTCAATGACAATCAACCACAGTTTAAACAAGACCCTTTTATAGCAGAAATAATTGAAAATCTGTCCCCACGCAAAATACTGACAATTTCAGCTGAGGATAAAGACAGTGGCTCCAATGGGCAGGTTGAATATACAATATTTGATGGTAATAAAGAGGCTTTTTTTAGTATTAATCGAGTTAATGGTGAGATTAGAAACACCCGACAACTAGATAGAGAGAAAGCATCTCAATATACTTTATCTGTTAAAGCTTCTGATAAAGGTTCCCCTGCAAGGAGCTCTATAGTAAAAGTCATTATTTATGTTTTAGATGACAATGACAATGCTCCAAGATTTTCTCAGATATTTAGTGCTTTTGTTGCTGAGAATGCTGTTTTGGGTTGTTTTGTTACACAAGTTACTACTTCCGATGAAGACGCTGGTGCAAATGCAATTAGTCGATACACCATTGCAGATACAAGCCTTCCTTTTCATATCAATCTCAATACAGGAGTTATTACAGTAAGCAGGCCTCTGAATAGGGAGGATAATGATCGGTATATTGTGCGAGTGTCTGCACATGATTCTGGATGGACAGTAAGCACAGACGTGACAATATTTGTAACTGATGTTAATGATAATGCCCCCAGATTCAGTAAACCATCCTATTATTTAGACTATCCAGAAACACTGGACATTGGTTCCAAAGTAACCCAAGTATTTGCAACAGATTCAGATGAGGGTCTCAATGGGCACGTATATTACTTTATTAAATCCCAGTCTGAATTATTCAGAATCAACTCGACTACAGGAGAAATTTTTAATAAGCAGCATTTAAAGTATCAAAACCCGAGTGTTTCAGGCAATATAAATATCAACAGGCACAGTTTTATTGTAAGTGCTTCTGACAGAGGCAGTCCTCCTATTATGAGTGAAACTACAGTGTCAATCAATATTGTGGACAGCAATGACAATGCCCCCAAATTCTCGTCAACAAAATACTTTACTCCTGTTTCAAAGAATGCTAAAATTGGAACAAAATTAATCAAGGTCACAGCAGTTGATGACAAGGATTTTGGACTTAATTCTGAAGTGGGATATTCTCTATCAACTGAAAACATCCATGGAAAGTTCCAAATAGACAAAGAGACTGGCTGGATTACAGTGGCTTCATCTTTAATGATGGATATTAATAAGAACTATATGATTAAAGTTTTCGCTAAGGACAAAGGCAACCCCCCCTTGTCATCACAAGCACTGGTTAATATAACTGTCACTGAGGAAAATTATCATACCCCAGAATTTTCTCAAAGCCATGTGAGTGTAACTGTTCTGGAAAGCCTTAGTGTAGGAACTGTTATAAGAACCATCTCAGCAAGGGACAGAGATGCTTCCATGAATGGAATAATAGCATATAATATATCTTCAGGAAATGAAGCTGGCCTTTTTGCTATTAATGCATCCACAGGTGCCCTGTCTCTTTTAAAGAATCTGGATTATGAACTGTGCCAAAAACATGACTTAACCATTAGTGCTGTTGATGGGGGATGGGTGGCAAAGACAGGCTATTGTGTTGTTACAATTTACGTTAAAGATGTAAATGATAATCCTCCTATTTTCAAGGCTGATGAATATTTCCCTAGTGTTATGGAAAATGCTCCAAGTGGGACAACTGTGATACGCTTAAATGCAACAGATGTAGATTCTGCTCCAAATGCAGTTATTGCATATTCTGTGCAGTCTTCAGATAGTGATCTTTTCGTGATCGACCCAAACACAGGGATAATCACAACCCAAGGCTTTCTGGACTATGAAACAAAGCAGCATTATCATCTAACTGTAAAAGCATTTAATGTGCCTGATGAGGAGCGATGTAGTTTTGTCACAGTGACTGTTCAGTTAGAGGGAGCCAATGAGTATGTGCCCAGATTTGTATCAAAGTTGTATTATTTTGAAGTTTCTGAAGCTGCTCCCAAAGGTACTGTTGTTGGAGAAGTGTTTGCAAGTGATCGTGATGGAGGTATTGATGGAGATGTTCACTATTTAATCTTTGGCAGCAGCAGGAAAAAAGGTTTCCAGATCAACAAGAAGACAGGGAAGATCTCAGTGTCAGGCATTCTAGACAGGGAAAAAGAAGAAAGAATCTCCTTGAAAATTATAGCTAAAAATGTTGGAAGTATCCGAGGGGCTGACATTGATGAAGTAAATGTTAACATTACTATACTTGATGCCAATGATCCTCCTGTCTTTAGTTTAAAAGTATATAATGTTCAGATCAGTGAAGGGGTAACCCCAGGTACTCATGTTACTTTTGTAAGTGCCTTTGATTCTGATTCCGTTCCCAGCTGGAGCAGATTTTCATACTTTATTGGCTCTGGAAATGATAAAGGTGCCTTTGCCATTAATCCACAAACAGGGCAGGTCACTGTTACCACAGAACTGGATAGAGAGATGACCCCCCTGTATAACCTTACAGTGTTAGCCATTGACTCAGGATCACCATCTGCTACAGGAAGTGCTGCTCTTTTGGTTACTTTAGATGATATCAATGACAATGGACCAACTCTGTCTACGACCAAAGGAGAAGTCAAAGAAAACTACAGAGCAGGAACACATGTGATGACTTTACAGTCAACAGATTTAGACCTTCCTCCAAATCAAGGTCCATTTAGTTATTATCTCCTCAGTACTGGGCCTGCTACCAGTTATTTTAGCCTCAGCCCTGGAGGAATTCTCACCACAACTAGAGAGATTGATAGAGAACAAATCAATGAGTTTTTCTTATCAGTTGTCACAAGAGATTCAGGGTTTCCACAGATGTCTTCCACGGGAACTGTTCACATAACGGTGACAGATCAGAATGACAACCCTTCCGAACCCAGGGCTGTGGATATTTTTGTACATTATTATGGAAACCTCTTTCCTGGTGGAACTCTAGGCAGTGTAAAGCCTCAAGACCCAGATGTGTTGGATAGTTTCCATTGTTCTCTAACCTCAGGAGTGACAAGCCTATTCAATATTCCAGCTGACAGTTGTGACCTAAATTCTCAATCAAGATCAACCGATGGGACATTTGACTTAACAGTTCACAGCAGTGATGGTTTACATAGTCCTGTAACTAACAATGTCCGAGTCTTCTTTGCAGGGTTCAGTAATGCTACAATTGATAATAGTGTCCTTCTTCGCCTTAATGTAGCAACAGTAAAGGACTTCTTAACAAATCACTATCTGCATTTCTTGCGCATTGCTAGTTCACAGCTTACTGGGCTAGGAACTGCAGTACAAATCTATGGAGTATATGAAGAAAATAACCGAACATTTTTAATGACAGCTGTTAAAAGAGGAGGTAACCAATATGTCAATCCCAGTGGAGTTGGTACATTTTTTGAGAGCATCAAAGAAATCCTGCTCAGGCAAAGTGGAGTATGGATAGAATCTGTAGATCATGATTCTTGTTCTTATAACCCTTGTCATAATGGAGGAAGCTGTCTGAGGAGACTTGCTGTAAGCCCATTAACAAAAGTCCTGGAAAGCGTTCCTGTAATTATTGTGGCAAATGAGCCACTTAAAACATTCATGTGCAGATGTATGCCAGGATATGAAGGAGAATTCTGTGAAACTGATATTGATGAATGTCTGCCACTTCCATGTCATAATGGTGGGACATGCCACAATTTGGTAGGAGGATTTTCTTGCAGCTGTCCAGATGGCTTTACTGGAATCGCCTGTGAGAGAGATATCAATGAGTGCCTCTCTACCCCCTGCAAAAATGGTGCTGTTTGCCAGAATTTCCCAGGAGGCTTTAACTGTGTCTGCAAAGCTGGCTCAACAGGTAGGATATCTAAAGCAAAATTTTAGTGTCAGCATGGGTTTCTTATGGGCAATATTGTAATAATGAAATGTATAAAAAAGAGGGTTCTTTGGGAAACAACAGAAATGTTGGGGAAATAACACTGAGGATCAGGAAAAAAACAGATGGTACATGAGAAAGATTACTTTGTCAGTACTAATTCAAAGTGTGCAGGTCATGGGTAGCTCAAGGGCATCCCAGTAATCATCCTGTTATTTGAGCATCATTGAGATATGCAGGCTAGAGAGCAATGTGGTAAGCAGGAGAGCCCTGTACTTACTGCCTGCTTGTATGTAGGGTTCCCCTGTGCCTGACGCCTTTGTGCTCTGAAATAATCCAGTGTAAGATGCAGAGCGCAGCCTGAAAAGGCCATTGGTCCTGTTTTGCTTTCCATAGTGCTCATTAGGAAATGGTAAATGAGCCCTTTTAAAGAAACAATAACACTAAAAAATATTTAAACAAGTTTAGATATAAAACAAATTCAAATATTATGTAGAGTTGCCCTGCACTGGTAAAAGCCATTTGTTTGCTTAAGAAACACTATTATAGTTTATATAAACAAGCTGATGTGTAGCAGTTTCATGATGGACAGAAGTCTAAATTGGAATCTTAATATAATTAAAATGCCTTTATTTGCTTATTGGCACAGACCAGTACAGCAACATTTCACGTTCACATTGAGCCTTTGTAAAGTTAATGGAGGCAGTTTAAACAGGGCTAAATGGCATAGGTTAAATAGCAGATAATAGATATATACTGTAGAACCCCATTGTATTCTAAACAGCTTATCTGCTATTGGCTATGTAACTTGTGCCATTTAGCCCTATTTCAGTTTCCCCCATGGCTACACAGCAGCCTTGCTTATATAAACTATAGTAGTGTTTCTGAATTCCCTTATGCCAACTGGCACATTTGTTTTTTTTATCAAAAGTACCAAAATATTTCAATACTTTTTTATGCAATCTTTTGTAGAGTGCAGGAAAGGAATTTTTTTTTGTGCAATGAAAATTACCTACTTCTATACAGAGAAAATAAGTGGATTCATTATTTAAACCTCATTTAGGGATTTATTTGGCAGCTTTTGACTGTTCATATGGTCACCCCCTACTTTTATCTGTGACATTATTTTGCTATGCATATGGTTTAGGTTTTCCCCTAGCATTATACTTTAAGCCCATAAGTACTAAGAAAAATACTGCTGCTGGGACAGAAGTTAAAGTTACAGGCTGCAGACAAGGTTGATGTGTGCTAATGGCAAGTAAAGAACAATACAAAGCTTTGAAGGACTGGAACATGTTAACAATTACTGTAAGCAAACTCTCCCTGCATTTCCTTTTGTTATACATTTAGCAATATAATGGCTTTCAACCTTCCAACCACTGAAACCATTTTTGAACGTGGATCTAGTCATTATATGTATTTATACATCATTGGACATAATTATAATGGTAGGAATTTTCATTATAGCATCCAGTTTATATGATAATGGCAGTAGTTCCATATGTTGGGGAATGTGAAGGCAGGCAAAGTATATTCATAAAAAGGGCAGACAGTGGTTGGAAATATGGTTCTGATATCTCAAATACTTTTGTAGTCATGTGTTTAAAAAGCATCCAAAAACCAATATTGGTTGTTATTTATTTTGGCCGTATTTTTCTGTTGAGTCAAGGTGTCACAGTCTGACAGGTGAAGTGGAATGGAATTTTAACCCTCTTGCATGCAGTTTGTGTTGGGATTTGGAGATCCTCTCAAAACAAGAGATAAAAGAAAAAAGAAAGAACATTAAATAATGGAAAACGAGGGCTATGCCACAATGTTCTGGCATATGTGGGTTTTACTTTAACAAGTCAGTGCCACAGAAGGCACCTTCATCATGACACAGTACCCATAAAATTTAGCACACATTTGTTTGTATACTACGCAAGACAGAGAGGCGTTTAACACATTCCATTCCATCTGCCCACATGCATGCAATAGGAAGTGTCATTCATTGCCCTCATCTTATAAAAGTTCACGCCACTTGACCAGTAAGGCCACAGGTTATGTGATCAGTAGATTTTAAATTAACCTATTGCAGTATACTAGTATTGCTTTTCTTGAATTTAAGCACATAGTACAAAAAACTCTAGAATTCAAATATTGTGTCCCAGGCAAGAAAGCAGAACAAAATGAATTTGCAGGGATGCCAACACACACAAAACTCACTATGGAATGTTTTCTCTCTTTCACTTACCCTAACATGACTGGTTCTCTCTTCTTAAATAACTTTTCTTTCAGCCACTGTCACAAGTCTCTTTTATCTCTTCCAAACGTTCTTTGTTTCGCCTGCCATTTATTTTCACTGTTTTGCTTAATCTTTAAACTTAGCCCCTGCTCCCAACTTTTCTGTTTTTATTATTCTTTTGCCCTCATTTTCTACCCGTTTTCCCTTCTGGGAACAATGTACAAAATGCAACTTGCTCTTTTCCTTTTGCATAATAAATGAGCCTTAAATCGTGTTTTTCAAAGTGCAAAGTAAACTACAACAATTCATATATTGTATCAATTATTTATGTTTTTCATTTTTGTAAATTGCAGGTAAACTATGTGAATCTGCTGTTAATTACTGTGAATGCAACCCCTGTTTTAATGGGGCATCCTGCCAAAGTGGTGTAGATGGATACTACTGCCACTGCCCATTTGGTGAGTACAATAAAACTGTATTTTATTTAATAAAGCTCATAAAAATGTAAACAGACAGGTGAGCCCCCTTGGAAAATTAATCCTTACATTGGGGAACCTCCACTAGTTATTTTGTAACATTTTAGTTAATAAAAAAAAAGTAAGAGCAGCAACTACATCTGTAAGTATAACCAATATAATGAATATCTAAACAAGGTGTTCTAAACCTTTTTCCACTTAGGTCTCACATATTTTATTATAGTCCAAGCATTAACTGTGTAAAGCATCACTTTGGAAATTACAATTGGGTAAATAGTATCTGTAATATTACCATTATGGCATATATATTTGTATATTACCTCCATAAAAAATTCATAATAACCACAATTATAATGCAGTTTTTATATTAAAAAGAGAAAATTGTGTATTTTCGATTACAGCTAAGCATATAAGTTACAAGCTATTACAGCACACTAGAAAATGGGACTGACAGGGATGAGCAAAATTTGTGTTTTTCATGAAACAGGTGACAAAATTTGCCACGTAAAAATTTGCTGCAAGGCAAAAAATGTCAGCCCGATCCAAAAAAATTGTCCTGCGGGAAAAAAATTATGCGTACAGATAAACATTTTTATAAATTTCACGCGCGTGCCAATTTTTTTTGACTCTCAATATTTTTGTTGTTTCACAGATTTTTCGCCATTTCACGAATCTCTTCAAAGATTCGCAAACATTTTGGCAAAGCCAAACAGGACAGATTTGCTCATCACTGGCAGTTTATAATGATTTCTCTAAAAGAATAAGACAAATGGTCTAGATCAAGGAAACCCCAACATCAAAGATGAGTGATGTTGCTCACAAGTCACTGGTTGGGGATTACTGCTCTAGATTATTTAACAGAAAGGAAAAAAAAAAAAAAACTAAATGTCTTTGAGGTATTACTTCAAGTAACTGTCCAGACTTACATTTATGCCTCACAATTTACTCTCTGTATGAGGTCACTTATTTTCAGCCTCACCTTTATCATATCTCATATTTAATTGTAAATAATATGAGTTCAATTTGGAAGTTAGTTTTTGAAAAGTGCCAGTAAGATTGACTGCTGGAGAGAAAACAGTTGAGACGTTTAATAAGAGATATCTTTAAATAATTAGAATGATGTCTTCATACATTTTGGAACAGTAACTTGGTCAAATCGCTTTCCATTCTCTTTGAAAGCCAAAGATATATTGTCTCTGTAATACAGTTACCTCATGACAGAGTTTTCCAGGTTTTTCCACAAGATTATAACTTTATTTATCAACAGTGTGATTGGTATTTCTTGGAATACTGAAGAATACAACAGTCAATTAGTTATAGTGCAGATGTTGTTGAGAGCACAGATAGTAGATGCATCCCACTGAGGAAATGATTATTAAACCATAGTCCTGTAAAATCTCTCTAAAAGGAAAACTGGCAAAGGAAATATAAGTGCAAGGTCACCCTGAGGGCTAATGTGCACATATTTTTATTGTAATTTTGGACTCACAAGGGAGGAAAATATAGCCAATGTTCTTCAGTGGTGCAGTCCACATTGGCTTCTTTTTTGCTACACATTTTATCCTGTTTTTGTTCTCATTTTTTTAAAACAAAAACAAGCCATATTTCTATGAACAAAGTATTTTATATCAGCATCTGGGGAAAGGAAAATTGCAAATCTTAAAAATAGTAAAAAAAATCTGAAAGATAAAAATATATAATTCTCACCTGAGTTATAGTTTTATTTTATATGTCTGAAAGATACAAATACAGGCAATGCAGCCCAAATGGGTAAAGAGTTACTAGTACAGGTCGGGTCCTGATAACAGGTCTTGCCAGAATTTTGATCTCCATACTTTGTCTACTAAAAACTATTTAAACATTAAATAAACCCAATAGAATTGTTTCCAATTGCCTCCAATAGAGATTAATTATACCTTAGTTGGGATCAAGTTTAACTTACTGTTTAATTATTACAGAAAAAAGAAATCAATTTTTAAAATAAAATGTAATTATTTGATTATTAAATGGAGTCTATAGGGATGGCCATCCCATAATTTGGAGCTTTCTGGATAACAGGTTTCAAGAATAACTGGTCCCATACGTGTATAGTAATGCTGAAAATACTTGTGCTGAAGCTTTGCATTAGGCCTTAATTAACGTGTACCAAGTTTAAACTGGTCATATACATAATAAGCCAATGGCTGAGTTGCCAGTTCAGTAGATGTTTTCAGAAATGGCCACCCAAGTTGTGAGCCATATCCAGTTGAACCACTTGGTGCTCAAAGCCATCAGTCAGGCACTGCATCCATGACCTGATTCAGAATTTTCTGTCTAGCCCAGGAGGCAGTTAATTTAGTCACTTACAGAGATCAAGTGAAGACTGATTCAGTCAAAAGAAGCCATAGAATGCCCTTGCTGTGAAAAGACCTGGTCCTTGATGACTTGAAGTGATTTGCTGTACTTAGGAGGTAATAAAAGGTGCAAAGTTTGCTTCTGTTCTAGTTACCAAGCAGATAGCATTTACTGATGCTAGAGAACAATTATCTCATTGGTTGCTGTAGTTTACTAGACTTGAGCAAACTTTGCACCTTTTCTTACATTACCCCATATGTCTGTTATCCAAAGCACAAAAGGCCAAGTAAGTCTCCTGCTGCTTTCTTTCTTGAAGCCCATTTGAAACCCTGCTTTGCTGAGCATGGGATAGGCAACTCGTTTTTGTCTTCATTAAATGGATTCTCTTACCCTTTTGAAGAGCTTTACTGGGCAATTAAAATGATAGATTAATTTCTGTGAAATGCTTTGTTCAAAAGATAATTGATTTCAAACGGCAGTGTCTTATAGGCAGCACAAATCAGACTTTGGGGGCCTTTATATTGTATTGCTGTGAGAAAACTGCCTTTATCCTAAACTGGCAAGAAGAAGTAGTACATATACTAACATCTAAACCTAACTTTCAGCATGTACGAGCAATGGTTACTTGACTTATTTCTCCTACTTATATTAGCTAGTTGTTAAAGAATCATGGGATGTTTTTTCATATGCAGGTGCCTTAGTATTTCCATAGATAATGGTTTTAAAATCTTTATATGCTATAGTGCTTTTGTGCTCTGTTATTTTTCACAGACATGTTCCACTCACTTGTCCCACGGAACAGGCTTCTGCTTGGACTATATTTTTAGATACATTTTTGCAATGATAACAGAGTTATGAAGCATTGTTAAGTACACAAACATCAATAATTGATTGGTTGATATAGATTACTGCCCAGATTCAGATTTTCCTAGTGTAAATAAACCCAATTAGTATTAGTAGTTTCAGCTTTTGTAGAACTACATTTCCAAGCATGCTAGCAGAAACATCAGGATTGATGGGAGTTGTAACAGTTGGAGTACCAATGGTTACCATTTTACTGCCATAGGCAGCTTTTGCCTTATTCATTTATTGTATGTTGATATCATTGGGATTTACGAGGAAATATGGCAGTGCATATCCTTATTTAAGATAAGCCAGACCTGTACATTTCCAGATGACCTTGCTTTTGAATTTTAACTAGATTATTTGATATACTTCGCTAAAATTTATAGGAACAGGATTTAGGGTTTAATAGGACTGCATAAAAAGGTAAGCCAACTTCCTCAGCTTTTGTGCATCATTAAAACTCGTTTTTTGGAAAATATGCTGAAAAAGAGCTCATGCAAAACGCGTTCGGATGAAAAATGTAGCTTCAGTTTTTTGGCCTGAGATCCATTCCAGTGGTTAACATGTGAAAGTTAGCTTAAGAAACCAGAAGGAATGAAAGACACAGTATGATTAATGAAGTGCAGGAAGCTGTGTTTTCGACTCTCATGCAATGGAAGAAAAACAGTAACAAATACCTGGCTTGTGAGGCCATCGCTTGTTCTCTGTTCTTTACCTGTGTATTGCTTTTAAATTGGTCTCCTGGTTATTCAGCTTATTATACCTACAAAAGGAGATTAGAATCCAGTGAAGAGAAAAGGAACAAAGAAAGTTAAAGTAAGGGCTGTGTAGACCTCATACAAAATCCTTATATCATAGTATGGTATAGCAATCCATTATATACTTCATCTCAATAATGCCGCTAACTCTCTCTGGTAGTCATTGCATTAATCTTTTTCAGGGCTGGCTAAAACACCTCTGAATGATTCTCTAATATACATAGTAACATAGTTAGGTTTAAAAAAGACACATATCAAGTTCAACATTTTATGCCTATACATAACCTGCCTAACTACTAGTTGATCCAGAGGAAGGCAAAAAAACCCGTCTGACGCCTCGCTAATTTGCCACAGAGGGGGAAAAACCTTCCGGACTCCAAGATGGCAATCGGACCAGTCCCTGGATCAACTTTTACTAAGCTTATTTCAATAACCCTGTATATCCTTTAATGCATGCAGCCCTCCAGCTTTTGATAACAACAGTTCTGTCATGGAGTTTCAACTTACAACAGATGTAAGATACTACATTTCCCATGAGAAGCAAAGTTTGTACTTTTTTCAAGCTTACGTTTTTATGGTTACCTCTATGGTTTTGATGTCTGGCCAGCAGAATGATGTTGATTGTGCTGCATTTTTTGCTGTTTTGCCTCTATTTCAACAAGGGAAATTTATATTTTTAAAAAATAAAAAGTAGGTTCAGCTACTGAATGTTTTTGGTGATAATATCAATATTTCCTTGCCTTAGGTGTCTTTGGAAAACACTGTGAATTAAATAGCTATGGCTTTGAAGAACTGTCCTACATGGAGTTTCCCAGTTTGGATCCCAACAACAACTACATTTATATAAAGTTTTCTACTATCAAAACTAATGGACTGCTTCTGTACAACTATGACAACCAGACTGGAGAGGGAGCAGAGTTCCTTGCACTGGAAATAGTAGAGGAGAGAATGAGGCTGTCGTACAACCTTGGCAGCGGAACATACAGGCTGACAACAATGAAGAAAGTATCAGATGGACAGTTTCACACAGTGATTGCCCGGAGGGCTGGAATGGTAATTTGCTTTCCCTGAACATTTTCTCTCTGGTTAATGTATTTTGCTCACGTCTTATCACTTTGTTGTTAGTTCAATTAATCATTCTTAGAAAATAGATTAATAACAGTCATGTTTCTATTTTGTTTTTTAAGGGGAGTTTTTTTGTTTTTCTGTTTCTATACCAAATACTACAAACACAATTCGTCAAGTCTCTGGGAAATCTAGATTCTAGTGAATTAGTTTCATAGGCAGTTTGATAATAAGGTACCAAAGACACAAGCTGCAGGCAGCTAGGCAGTTTTTTATGATTGGCAACTTTTCTGATCAGTTGATAAATCCAGGTCTATTTGCCCATGAAATATACTTACTCTTAGAGCAAGGGCACACTCCATTGCCTGGGTTTTGTTCACAGGCACAGAAAAGGGGATCTGCTTTCATGCACTCACCCATGTAGCTTTATTGACAGCAGGATTGGACTGGCCCACCAGTGTACTGGGAGAAAACCTGGTAGGCCCTGGTCCTATTGGTCCCCCACAGGCCGACACAAGCAGGCTACATGGTGGAGCGCTAGGGGGCTGGAATGTATTGAGCTATACATAACTGTGCAGGTGCTGTTATTTATGGTGAGTGGTGGGCCCTTAGCTGGGCGTAAGAGGGGCGGGCTGAGGCCAGAGTGGTGGGCCCATTTTGAGTTTTTTTGTGGCCCCACCTCCCCCAGATTGATGCTGATTGACAGGCTATGGGAGTGTTCCATAGTACAAAATGGAAAGCAACCCATGGTGATTTCCCACAGTTAACTGCCACTCGAAAAGCGGTGTAAAGAAAAACACCCAGTGTGTCACAGCCCTTGATAACATTCAATATCCTAGTATCAACAGTATAACAGACTGAAATATAACCTTATTGAGAGACATGAACAATGTCAAGAGACTGAATAAATCATTATGGTAAATGTTGCTGGTTCTTTGCTTATTATATAATTTCTCACAAGCGTCACTTACCTTTCTGATGATAAAGCTGTTTGTTTAACTTTATCTTTGCACTGTTAGAAAAACACATAATACCCAAAGGGGCTTGTTAATTTAAACAAGGGACATTTGCAAAGATAATATAAATTGCACATTAATTTAAAGTTCCTGGTATACAATTTAGCTACATCGCTTGGTCCCAAATGAAAATATCCAGACCCAGTTCTATGCATTTTAGCATTTCCTAAAACCATGCTGGTCATATTAACTTATGTTGGTAAGGCAGGGAAAAAATGTATCTATAACAGACTGGACAGGCAAATCATAGATGAGGTTTAGTATGTTTTCCTTAACAACCTGGCAACAGATAACCTTATAAGCATTCCTTAAAAACACTTTATATTCAGGGAATCCATTGTTCTGTAAAAATTTTTATTATACCTCCCCTGAATATGGGAAAGAAAAACCAAGACATGGAGTAGGTAAGGTAGTAAACTTTGTTAAGGGCAGTGATTCTTCAACCATCATAAAGATTCTTGGTAAAATTACTTTTCTGTTGGAAGCTCTAACCAATACATACTACATGATCATAAACATACATTCACAGCCACATTTAATATTTATTAATATTTATTTCTTTTTTTCAGTCTGCATCCTTGACTGTTGATACTTGTTCAGAAGAGCAGGAACCTGGGTACTGCACTGTCAGTACTGCTGCCCTTTCAACAGACTGGTAAGTTGTACTGCCAACATAAGTACCAATCTAATACACAAATATATCTGCCCTTATGACATCTTTTACAGATAGCTAAATGTTAACAGTCTTTCTGTATTGGACTAAATACTTCATTTATTTCTATAAAATCACAACACATTGTTGAAAATATCTTAATTTCTGAAAGATGTCTTATCCTGAAAACCCCAGGTCCAAAGTATTCTGGATAAAAGGTCCCATACCTATATTTATACTTGTGTATTAATTATTGTTCGTATATTAGATGAAAATGCAAAAGTCTTTCAGGTACATTTGGATCTTTGATCTTAATTTTTTCTCCTACTAATATTTTTGAGGCAATCTAAAGGGTTGTTCTGTGACACATTCTTACTATTTTGTATGCACTGTAATATATTAGCAAATGAACAAAGGCTTCACAGACTGATACATAATTATATCTATTCATGTGTTAACAATATAAACTTCTTTTGTCTAGACAAAAGGAGGACGATTTATGCTATGATCATTATTTCTTTAAAAATGTGATTCTTTTTCCCCCCCTCTTCTTGGAACAGGACACTGGATGTTCAGCCAAACAGAATAACAGTAGGAGGTATCAGATCCCTGGAACCAATTCTACAAAGGAGAGGACAAGTACAAAGCCACGACTTTGTAGGTTGTATAATGGAATTTGCAGTTAATGGGCGTCCACTTGAACCAAGCCAAGCATTGTCAGCTCAAGGAATCCTTGACCGGTAAATTTTACAAGCCAAGAGATGCAATCTTATAATTAAATCAGTCCTCATTTTTGCGTGCATCATTGTAAACCTATTCTACAAAGTACAGGCAGATAACTGCAGACTGTAATATTCTCATTTCTGTGCATCCCACATTACAATTTATTATCACATTATGCTTGTTTCTTTGAATACTGTTCAAAAAATCTTTTTAATGCCGCCCATTCTATCTGGCAGTTGCACAGGGGCACAACACACAATAAAATGAATTTTCTTTTCTTGCAGGTGTCCCAGGGTAGAGGGTGCGTGTACAATAAGTATGTGCCAGAATGGAGGAACCTGTGTGGATAATTGGTCTTGGCAACAGTGTAACTGTAAAGATGGATTTACTGGCAAACACTGTGAAAAATGTATGTTAAGCTTTAAGCCTCTGCATTAGACATTTGTATAGTGAATCTTATTTCATAGATCTAAATGATATTGTCACATAATATTGTACTCTGCTGATTGAAGTGATGAATTGCGTACTGTGTTGATGAAATTCAAGTTGTAAATTTAAAACAATTGCCAAGTTCAGGACTTAAATTATTTTTTTTATGGTAATATTCATTAGAACTGTGCATATTAGGGTTGATTCACTAAAGTGCAATAAGCGTTATCGCATGCTTTTTTGCGTTAAAATTGACGCGAAAAAAACCGCAGGATTCACTAAAGTAGTATCGCATGCGTTAAGTCGCATATCGTGTGCGTTAAATAGCGTGCAACCGAATGCGTTAATTTTAGTGCATTGCGTTAATTCTCACGCAGAAATAATACTAACGCATGATTCACAATATAATATGGCTAATATGGCGTGTGTGTGACAAGTAGTGCACATGCGTTAATTAGCGCATGTGACAAGTAGTGCGCTGCGTTAATTAGCGAGTGTTGCGTCGAATACCACACGAAAATAGTCATCGCGACTTAACGCAAACAGCATCACGTCTAAATTAACGTAAATATACTCTTAGTGAATCGTGCGTTAAGCCGCGAAAAATAAAACGCGATAAAATTTTTACCGCATGCTATAAATAGCGCTTGTTTTATCAACCCTATTGTGTTTTAAATACCTTCTTAACGGCAAACTGTGGTGCACAATAATCATTTTTAGTACAGATGTTTATAGCATGCACTACACACTGGTACAAAGGTGCAATACTTTTTTTCTTACTGGGAAAAAATCTGTTCACACAAAGGAATATTGCTATAGGGGACATAAACCTTCTACAGCCCAGAAACACCAGCACTGTGTATTTAGGGCAACATTGCTCCGCAAAACTTTTACCCAGGTCTTCAGAGACAACAACCCAACTGACGCAAGTGGATCGTCCAGTGTGAATTCTGACTGCTCGATTCACATTCTGCTCCCTGTTCTGTTCATGCAGTTATTACTGCAGGCATTATCCATATTTTTGCTTAGCCCTAACAACTCTGTGTCTGTTTGATTTGATTAAATAACAACAAGCAAAAACTGGCTGATAGTCTCACTTCTAGCTTTGCCTGACTGGAGAATCCTCACACTTCTGGAATTTAGTTTGAGATTTCTGATTTGGAGGGCTAGGGGCAAAGTGAAGGTTTACATCTCCTTTAATTACTTTTATTATTATATTAGCTAATGTGTTTCTTTTTTCTAAAACTCTCTGTAAAATAGCTTTTTACTACTTGCTTTTTATTCAGGTGCTTTGTTCATATTAACTCACAGCTGATACTTACAACTTACATACTGTATACAGTGTAGTTCAGCAGTAACTAGAGGGTGTACATGACAGGGTCAGTGTCGATTTGACCGGCCCCTCCTGGCAACACCAAGCTTCTGCCCCCTAATAATATACTGTACTACATGAAATACTTTACATCAGTAAAGTGTAAGGCCACTGTAAATGCAATAAGTCCAATATTTAACAAAATTAAATAAAACTTTTCTGTAACCTCTGAAGGCTGCAAGCAATTAAAACCATGAGTGAGGGGCCCGCCTGTTGTTCCTCCTAAGTGCAGATTTCCTCCAGGGATGCACTGAATTCAGGATTCAGTCTGGGATTCTGCAAGGATTCAGCCTTTTAAGCAGGATTCGGAACCAAATACTTAAAATCACGTGACTTTTTGTCACATAAACCCAGAAGTTGACATTTTTATGACGCTTCTTCCACTGGGCCCCTTCCAACACTTTGGCCCCAGGCCTGACCCCCCCCCCCCCTGCTACATTCTACACTTCAGACCCTTATCCCCGGTCTCCGCCCCAAAGCCCCTCCCACTTCGACACTTCACCAATACCAACCACTAGTTTGCTACCCCCTTGCTCTGGGGACAGTGGACAGGAGCTGTTTAAGGTTAAAAAGAACACCCCCTTCACTTCCTTTCTCCTTTAACCCCTTGTGTCTCCACCCCTCTTAACAGGCTACAACAAAACTACAACACCCATAATTCCCAACTTAAATCAATCTAGTTCCCTTCTTTTAACCCTGGGAGTGAGCCAGGAACCCTCCAGTTCCTGGCTCACTCCCAATGGGCATTCTTTCATTTTATAGCTTACAACTTACATTCAGTTACTTTATTTTTATTACACTGTAGAGACTGTACAAGTACTATAAAGTATTTGTTATATGTATATACCATTTTTTGCACTATTATTTTCAAAACATTGAATTGTTAAATGGTTTGTTTCCCTTCCCATTTTTCAGACATGACTGCTGATACAGCCTTGTCACTTGAAAGCAAAGGTTACCTGGAATACACTCTGAGTCAGAGCAGAAAGCGAGAGTTTTTGATTAAACCACGGAGTGCGGATTCAGATCTGATATTCGTGAATCAGCTGGAAATAAAATTCAGGACTAGAAGTGAGAATGGACTATTGCTTCATATCCATGAAAGCAGTAACTATACTATTATAAAGGTAACTATTATTTAACTTAATTATGCAATGTCTAAGTAAGCAATTTGTAATGTATTCCACTGTTGCCATATAGCTTTAGAGATATCCATGGAATACCATTATTTAATTTAACACTTTTTTCACTGCGTGATGTTATTGTGATGTTATTTTCATTAACAAGACACAGGAAAGAAATATACAAGATAAAAGGAGTAAAGCCAGTGTTTTATCAGTCCCCACTCTGGTGCAGGTGCCTGGATACCTGACTGACTGTGGGCACATTTAATCTGAAAGCTGTAGAGGTGAAAAAGTTCAGCCATACTCTGGAAAACCACCCCATGTATTATTGGATTGATGTCATCTGGAATTGCTCTGTTTACATTAGTTTTGACCAACAATCCTTTGACTTCCTGAGCTACAAACGTATTCATTAAAGGTCTGGGTGAATTTGCAGCTAGTCTGGTTTCCTGTGTAAAATACCGCAGCAAAGGCTGTACCATCTAATTATCTTCATTAACCATGTCATTCATTGCAGTTGGTTCTGTGGTACTTTGTTCTGCAGGCAGATTTCCAGATCCGCTTTGCAGTCTCTTCTGAAATGTTTTGTATTTGACTCTTAGCAAAATCTGCAGTGTTTCTGAATTATTTAGTTTCACAACAAACAGGTTTCTCTACTTTATCATTCATTCTAGAAAACATTAGTTTCAGGCTATTGGCTGCTGCAAACCTCTTTTTATAGTATGTATGTGATGCCATTTTGACTATTGCTGTTTCTGTTGCTGTTTCCATTGTTATGAATAAAGTAGGCCTAAACTTGTACAAAATAATATAAATAGGCATCGAGTCAATCACTAGTCTATCTAGCATCATTTACACCACATGTGCAACATTTATATATACCTAACATATATTCACCCTTAGCTAAATATATAGAACATAAAATGCAAATGACTATAGACAACATGAGACCAAAGTTTTTTGGGTTTTTTTAAACAAAAGATTTTCCAGTGTTTCCATTATTCATGATGGATTCATAAGTCCCTGCCTTAGTGGAGCTTACAATCTAATGTTCCTGTTATAGTCCAACTATAGTCAGTTTTATTAACCTTCATGCATGGATTTTGGAGTGTGGGAGGGAACTCTCATAGAGAGAACGAGGGGCTTGCCCAAAATTAAACCACCTTTACACACTGCACTTGTGGTTGTAAGTGACCCGAGTGACTGACAAAGTTCGATTACGGTTGCAGGACAGACTGCTGGAAACCCTGTAACTTATGCCACCTTTGAGGTGGAGGTATATCCAGGGTTCCCCTGCATTAATAGGTAACACTGAGCAGGAGGAGGCAGAATAGATCCAGTGGTGCAAAGTGCAGCAATGCTGAACTGCTAAATTGGATTAGTTCATGCAACGTGCTTAAAGCTGCGCAACTGCATCAGCATTTGCAGGTCGTAAATGACCCCCACTGTTGCGTTTCCAGTTTTATTTGCCTTTCCTTTTCCTCTCTTTTATTCTTTCCACATGCCTTTATCTTGCACTAATATAAGAAAAATAAGTGTTAACTATAGCTATTAAGATTTTGAAACAAGCAGGCTTACATATGTTCAGTGTCAGCCATTGATTGAGCTATGATTCTATTTTGCTCTCTATTTATCTGTTTCATTCAACAATACATGAGCTAAATTCTTAAATCATTCCTCTTATCAAATGACATAATGGAAACTAAGGAGACATTTCGGTTTTCACAAACACTTGGATCTTTGGAATAAAGATCCTTTCTACATAGTAAAAGCGAATAATAAAAAAATATAGATATATATATTGGGAAACATCCCAGAAATCAAGGAAACTTGGAACTTTTCTCCAGTGACCTGTCCAATAAAGTGATTTGCCAGTATTACTGCTGTACTCATTTAGAATTATGACAAGGCTGACTGAGCCATAGCCAGGGAATAAACTTATCAGGTTCTTCTGGGAAAGGTAACTTGTGCAGAGCTCTGTATTTTTATACTGTAGGGAATATGATAGGGGGGAAATTCTGGCTTCATCCTATAAGAGTCTTCGTGAAGTCTTCCATCTTTAAACAAATATAAAAACACATGCAAACTTCATTCCCTCACGTAAGAGGGATTTTTTCAAGTCTCTGATGTTTTTTAATTATTCTTGAATCAAAGATGTCTAAAATGGGTTGCACAGACTTTCCAAGATTACCGGCCTACATTATGATGGGGTAGATACATTCAGTATCATTCATTGGGGATCTATGGGAAAACACTAATGATTTTTTTTTTGTATTGAGCTTCTGTTTGGCACAAGAAGACTCTGTTATTTTGGTTTTTTGTGGATTTTGCTTTTTTAGTTTTGACACACAGGACATCCTCTCAAGGTGACTTCGGCAAATCGCAGTGCCGCGTATGCCATCCCACCGCTGATTTACATTCTAGCCGGTGGGATGGCATTGCGGGGAGATTAGTCACCCACAACAATGGAGATTTGTTGCAGCGCGACTAAACTCCCCGTGTACCCCTGCCCTTTAATGATACCAAACTGGCTCTGCAGCTACACAATGGTCATTGCTTTCTCCGAAAGTATACCCCTGTATTCAATGGCTAGTACATATCATTAAACAAATTAGGCACATATACAGTAAACTGGATTTACATCTCTATGGCGTTTTTGGAACATAGATGTTTGTGTGGACTTGCAAAAGATTGTTGTCTGCCTATACCTGGGGTCCCATGTTTGAGTGCATTTATCTTGAGCTGCTCTGAGCTACCAAATGGTCCACCATGTTTTAAATTTCTTGCCTACAATCTGCTGTTCAACTGTTAGCTCCACAGCCCTTTTGGAATTTGATTGACATACATCATGACTTCTAATATATATAAATAATAATACAGGTTTTGAAGTAAACACACTTCCTATTTGGGTTTTGGGGGGATGGAGATTAAGCTAGATAGAGATTAAATGCTTTGCCCATTATCTCCAGGAGGCAACACAGAAATCAGTCCCAGACATCTTAAGTCCAGAGACTTTCGGATTAAGCCACTCCTTACTATAACCAAAGTTTTAAAATGCCAGTTAAAACATATATTTTAGAATTAAGTACTGGTGGGGCTCAGCCTTCAAACATTTTATATATTCATGCCAAACACTAGAATTTATTGTATTTCTCTTTTGAATTATTATGCCAAGCACAATTCCAAACTTAGTCTTGCTTAATTTGGAACTAACAGTATCTAATGTGAAATATTGCACTCCTGGGATTTTATTTGCCAGACAAAAGTTTGCTAATCCTCTATTTAACACCTATTATAATAAAATCACTGAAAATTGTCCATGGAGAATATCATGACTCATTATTTTTATATTTCAAGATCAAACATGTTTTTCTTATTTAAGCTTAGAATAAGACTTTTAATTTGGTGTAAAAGAGCATGGATTTATTTGAAGTTTAATTTCACATTTTTGATTAGTAAAACCATTAGTAGTATGCACAAATATTATGTTTTTCAGCCCTTTGCAAAACTCTGCACTTACACTCTTTGCTCCAAAACCAGTTTTTGAAGAACTGATTGTGTCTTGCTTCTGCTGTATGTAAAAAGGCAACAAGTATTAAAGCCTAGCTTTGTTTTTATACAAGGGAACCCATTTGTGGTTACTTTGCTTTGCTACTGAAACAATGGGTCTTGTACTATCAGTTACAATCACAACGATGTATTTTATGTGCAATATATTAAAGTTTTCTGAATCTCTTATAGGTTAAAAATGGAAAAGTGCACTACACATCTGATGCTGGCGTGGCAGGGAAAGTAGAGAGGAATGTTCCAGAGATCTACATAGCTGATGGTCGTTGGCATACCTTATTTATGGAGAAGAATGGTTCTACTACTTCGTTGTCAATAGACAAAGCTTACAGCAAAGATGTACACCATATAACACAAGATTTTGGAGGCTTAAATGTTCTTAAAATGCAGCTTGGAGGTATTCAGCCTGGATCATTGTCCCAAAGTTCCCATAATGGTACATTTGTTTTTTGTTTCATTATTTAATATGTGGTATTTGTTGACTACCTTGGATCTTCTATAAACTCCCTTAAATTACAAACACATTTATTAAAACATGGTTGTTTTTTCTTCAGCTGGGATAATGGGAGATAAAATGGGTTAATAAATATAGTACACCGTGAATGTGCCAATATTATTTTTATGGATTTAAACTGCCTAGTTTAGAACACATTGTCAGTACTATTCAATTTTGAGCAGCTAGTAGAAGTAGATATTTTACATTAAAAACAACAGTTAAGTTATTGTAGTTAAGTAGTTGTACTCAGCCTTCCTTCTATCCATATAATATAGTGTTATTTTCAACAGTCAGAACTACTTTATTCCACGTGTAGTTCCAAAAGTCCTTAGTGTTATCAGTATACATCCAAATACCATTTGAGGTCAGAAGTCCACATCAGAATTCATTAATGGGCCAATTTATCAAAATTCGAATTTGTGAGGATTTTAGAGTTTTTTTTCTCACTTTGAATAAACTTTAAAAATGTAATTCAAATTTGTTAGTTTTTGTGCAAAAAATGTCAAATCCTAGTCAGACTATGAATAGTTAAGTGTAAAGAGAAGAGGGGAATGCTGAGTAAAATCATAGTATGATATATTAAATATATATACACAGTATATACTGTATAGTGCATTTACAATTGTTTGTACTATATTCCAATTATTAATAATTGGAATACCAATGCATTTCACTTTGTATCTGATTTCTTTAGGGGAATAAAATCATACTCTTTCATTTTATGGGAGTGCACCACTTGTGGTGTTTTTATTAGATGAAAGCCATAGTATATTCTGACCTTCGCTTCAATAAATAGTTATTTTCCTATCTGAACAATGTTTTTATAACATTTTGGAAATGATACATTTGAAAATTAAAATAAGGTATCTGCTTGACATTTAGTTATTCATAAAAAGGAGTATTTTGGTAGATAATTTCCCAACATATGCTTTAGGTATTAAAATGTATTTATTTTATTTTGCAGGTTTTGAAGGATGCATTGCCTATGTGAAATATAATAAGGAAATTCTTCCATTCAGTGGGAAACACAACACCGTAAGCATTTCCAAGTCAGATTCAGCTGCTAAAATTGGATGCAGAGGTCCTAATATTTGTGCCAGTAACCCATGCTGGGGAGACTTGATGTGCATAAATCAGTGGCATGCATACTCTTGTGTTCCTCCTGGAGACTGTTCCTCAAGTCCATGCCTAAATGGAGGCAGCTGTGAACCAAATTCACAATCTGGATTTACCTGTATTTGTCCCGAGTCTTACACAGGGAACCTGTGTGAAACTGTTGTTGCTTGTGTTGGTATTGTTTGCCCCCAAGGTAATATATGCAAGAGTGGAATACATGGAGGACACGTATGTGTCTTGAATACACATGCAGAAGAAATTTCTCTCCCACTTTGGGCTGTTCCAGCTATTGTAGGCAGCTGTGCTACCATTCTCGCCTTGTTGGTCCTTAGCTTGATACTGTGCAATCAGTGCAGAGGAAGAAAGGCAAAAGTGCCAAATGATGAAAAGAAACCCAAAGAAAAGAAGAAAAAGGGAAGTGAAAATGTTGCTTTTGATGATCCTGACAATATTCCACCTTATGGTGATGACATGACTATTCGAAAACAGCCAGAAGGAAATCCTAAACCTGATATAATTGAAAGAGAAAATCCATATTTAATCTATGATGAAACAGACATATCCCACAACACTGAAATAATACCAAGTGCTCCCCTGGCTGTTCCTGACACTGAGATAGAACACTATGATATAGAGAATGCCAGTAGTATTGCTCCATCAGATGCTGACATAATTCAGCACTACAAGCAGTTCCGTAGTCACACTCCTAAATTTTCTATTCAGAGGCACAGCCCTCTTGGTTTTGCAAGACAATCACCACTCCCTCTTGGGGCAAGCAGTCTAACTTATCAAAGTTCATATAGCCAGGGACTTAGAACAGCTACATTGGGCCATGCAGGTTGCCCTCCTCCTAATCCACTATCACGTCACAGTCCAGCACCTTTTTCCAAGTCTTCGACATTTTACAGAAGCAGTCCTGCACGAGACTTACACCTTTCAAGAAGGGAAGGCAGCCCTTTAGACATGCATAATGATGTTTGCCAGCCTGGCATTTTTAATTATGCCACACGATTAGGAAGGAGAAGCAAAAGTCCACAGACAATGGCAGGTCATAGCTCAAGGCCAGGCAGTCGTCTGAAACAACCTATAGGACAAATTCCTTTGGAAACTGGACCACCTGTAGGGCTTTCTATAGAGGAGGTGGAAAGGCTAAATACACCTAGACCAAGAAATCCAAGCATATGTAGTGCAGACCATGGGAGATCTTCCTCTGAGGAAGACTGTCAAAGGCCTCTTTCAAGAGTGAGGAATCCAGCAGATGGAATTCCAGCTCCAGACTCATCATCTGACAGTGATTCCCATGAATCATTTACTTGCTCAGAGATGGAGTATGATAGAGACAAGCCCATGGTATACACATCAAGAATGCCAAAATTAACTCAAGTAAATGAATCAGATGCAGATGATGAAGACAATTATGGTTCTAGATTAAAGCCTAGGAGATATCCAGGCCGCAGAGCTGAAGGTGGGCCTGCAACAGCCACTTTACCAGCTGATAGCACATTACCTATGAAGCTTAGCCAGCAAGCTGGTAATTTTAATTGGGACAATCTTTTGAACTGGGGTCCAGGATTTGGGCATTATGTGGATGTTTTTAAAGATTTGGCATCTCTACCAGAAAAAGCAACTGCGAGTGATAACGATGGAGGCAGTGCGGCAAATACAGTTCCCAAAGATGGAGATACAGAACAATATGTATAGACAAACTACAGCTGCATTGTTAAAATGAAAAACCTTGTGACAGTCACAAAACCTATGGTTGTTTACAAATGAAAGTCTCCATATTAACAACTGGCCAGTGAAAGTCCATCGTGTAGGGAGACACATTTAAAATAATAACCATATTGCTGCTGGAGAGACAGAACTGTATGTAAAAGCAATTTTGGTCAATATTCAGTCCTCCTGCATGTTTTACAAATAAGGACTCAGCATGCAACATTTTTAAAAAAGATTTTTCTAACTTTTTTTGTGATGTTACGCAATGCAATAATCGAGACACCTCAATTTAATGTCTCATTCAGAATGGGTACAATATTGTTCTTTTAAAAGAGGCATGGAGATGCTACAATAGGTACGGTCTCTGAAGAACAGAAAATGGCCCCGTTTTTACAACACTGCTTAGGGAGACCAAACCTTGAGGGCTGCTGTTTGTTGTCCTTCAAGAAACGGAGCACAGTAGGTTCAAGATGAACAGCACTTTAGGAACTTCTTAACAATATGTTCTTAATAAAATGCATTCCCCTTTGTGAAATTGATGCTGTTTTTCAAAATAACCTATGCTACTTTGACAGAGAACATTTATTTTTCTAAGAGCAGCAGTTCCTTTTTTTGCCAGATATTCACTAATAAAGTGACTTGGAATCTAGTTATAAAAATTGCAGACAACGAACGGAAAGAATATAATTGAACTCTGATATTACATAAATCCCTTTGCGGACCTTTGTACATTTAAACTAAGAAATATCACATTAGTGATAATGTCATTTGTATTGTGGGGTAAAGAAAAATGTTGTTTTTGTAATTGCTTTTATCTGAGCTATGTTTTTTGATATTGATATTTTCCTATGCTGAATAGTTTTCTTACTTTCAGGGAAAGCAAGAAAATGCTTTTCTGTAAAAATCTGTTACTTGTGTAACATTCATATTTTTTAAATTTTGATACAACTGTACCATACAAGTATGCTTTTCTCTTTGTAAATGTCAAAAATAAACTTAAAATATTTATTTACATTTGTGCCTTCTGAAATCTGATCTGTACGGTGCCTATTGGATTATATTGTAATGTTATAGCTGTGAAAATACAGGTCAGAAATTATAACAATTTATAAGCAGTCATAAAATATATGATAGTAGAATTCACCTTGGTAGTGTTCTGCTGGTAATCAAACTGCAGACTCCAATCACTGCAAGGCAAAAATGTTAATCACGCAACTTTTATTATGTTTTTTTTCCCTTTGGATGAGGAGATCCTACTTATGTAAAACATTACTAATTCAATAGAAATTTGTTCTTGCTTTTACAATGTTGTAAAAGGGGACAGGACAGGTCCTTCCAAAATTAACCTACCATGAGAGTCATTGCATACTTTGATGTGCCCTTAAAAGACTAAACTGAGACCCCTAGTAGCAGGGTTGTAGCTAGTCCATGGACTTTGGTGGACCATTTAATGGAGCCCCCTCCTCCAATCACCAGTATACCAGCAACATTTCTGTAGTAAAACATCTAATTGTGTATACCCATGAGACCCTTCTAGGTCTAGTGTTTCTGGGTCCTTAGTTAATTACTAACCATTGAGTTAATTTACTATCAAAGAACGTATGACAAATTTATTAACAATGCTGCATGTCATGTTTGGTCTACAGAATATTTTTATTTCATGTTAGGAGCTAAAATTTCAATGGGTTTTAGTAAACTGCACCAGTGCAGTTGCCTTTAGCAACAAATAAGCATATAGTTGTGTTCAATTACAGAATAAAGGTAAAATCATATTGGTTGCTATGGATTTAGTACCCACCTATAATTTTTTTAAGTTTCTTTTGCCATGTTTTTTTAACTGAAAAGAATATTTTTTTTTCTTTAGTATTGTTTATTGTTGTTGGGAAGATATATGTAATTTTATGAATAGGTATGCTTTATAGAAACATTTCTAAAGGTATTCAAATGCATATCCATGTTGCAGTGCTGTACCTAAGCTACCTATTTTCCAGAATGCTTTGGACCTGGTGTTATCCAGATAAGGGGTCTTTCTGTATTTTGTATCTCCTTAGCTTAAAGGTGCCCATACATGTTAAGATCCGCTTACTTGGCCCGTGTATAGCCACCTTAAGTCTACTAAAAAAGATTAAATAAACCCAATAGGACTGTTTTTCCCACAACAAATCTCCCTTCTTGCGCCATGATCGCCGAAATTTATTCTCGAGGTACATTCTCGCCGGTGGGATGTCATATCGGGAGATTAGTCGCCCGCAACAAGGGAGATTTGTTGTGGGCGACTAATCTCAGCATGTGCCACAGCCCAAAAGGGTCGCAGAACATTTATTATCAGCTGAAGTTCTAATTTAAAATATATCATAAAGAACAAATGGCATATGATAAACACATCATAAACATATCGCCCAACATAACTTGAATATATAACTAACAATTAACTCTTGAAGAACCATGTACTGTAATAATCCAATAATTGTGCAACTCCATTAGCACCACCAGCTGCCATCCTAGCCTGGAACCACCTACTCCTCAACAAAATTCACTTCCTGATATGTTTCCTTACCCCTGAGGTACCAGGTGTCCTAGCCACCAATTAACCGTGCAACTCCCTTCCTAACATAGCCATTGCTTCCCGGACTCAACCACCCTGCCAACAAAACTACAATACCAACATACCTGTATAGGGAGGGAGGGTGGGCTGGGGGTGTGTAATTCTTCAGAGATCACATGACAGGAAATAATGCAGCTCTAACTGTAACAGGAAGAAGTGTGGGAATAAAGAGAGAACTTTGCCCGTCAATTGGCTGATATGGCCAAACATGTATGTGTGCCCTGTGAATCTTATGATTCCAGGGGGCAGCCCTTAATTATTAAAATGGCAATTTTCTATTTAGTATTACCCAATAGCACATACTACTAAAAAAGTATATATTTTTTATAATGGTTCATTTGGATGAAGTAGGGTTTACTCATGAGCTGTTTTATGTAATATATTTTTATAAAGACCTACATAGTTTGGGGTATAGTTTTCCTTTAAGATTAGATGAGAAAGGAAGAAAAACCTGCCCAGTTAGTCTGACACCATTCATATAAAATATGAAACGTTTTTGTTTATGTTTCATTAAAAAACAGTGGAAGAATTGTACCTCTGAAGTTTAACTTATGAATGATGTAAATAATTGCTGGGTAGGATGTGTCCTTTTTATCTGGTGAAAACACGATTGAACAAACTTACCCTGTTCCTCTGAAGACATGGGAAACGAAAGATTCTGACTGTTTAGTCTATGTTTCGACAACCGTGACTGATATTTCAAAATGCCTGAGCATATGGCCTTTAAAAAGAACACTATTAACATATCATTCAGTTGAAATGTATCATGATATAACTAAACTATGGGGTGGGGGAGTGATGGGTAGGCCCTATAACTGACAGTTGCTGTTTGCTGAAGTCTTAACATCTTCAAACCTAGCAATAACATAGCAACCAGTCTTGAATTTGATCTCACCATTCTAACTGCACGTGGCTGATTTAAACAAATTGCTGGTTGCTATGGGCTACTGCAGCTGAACACATGTTAGTAAATGGGGGTTTCAGTTGGAAACTACTGCCATAAAAACATGGATGTCTGCAAAGGGCAATTAAGTGTCATTAGGTGTTTTAAATACAGCTAGATGGCCACAAGTTAGAGATCCCATCCATTTTCTCAGTACAAAACTATGCCATAAATGGGAAACAGTGTCAACTAACAAGCATATATTTGGATAATACGCCAACACAAGTGATGGGCCATTAGGATTATTTGATTGTTTGGGACCTGGGTCAAAAATTGGATCACATAGGGGATAGAATTTTCAGTTTTCCATATTTGATAAGCCTCAGTTATTTTCCCCCATACAGAGGCCAGAAGGCTTCCATCTTCATCTATAGCTGACTATGGGGCCAATTCACTAAAGGTCGATAAAACGAGTACTGTTGTTAGCATGCGTTAAAAATGTTATCACTTCTTATATTTTGCGACTTAATGCTCGATTCACTAAAAGGACAGTCGTCATAATTAAAAGGCGATGTTCTTTGCGTTATTTAACTCGCGATGAGTGTTTTTCTTGCCTTATTTCCCGATGTTTGCGATATATTTCACCGATTGCTATATTAGCGCATGATATTACGCACGTAACCATTACTTTCAGAAAACTACTGTTCTGAAAATGACCATTCCCTGAAAACAGGAGGATGCATCACACAAAATCCCAATGCAAACTCCATGTTGTGTTGCCAAAAGCTCACGAACCACAATTTTCTTTAAGTACCGCCTGCCCCAAGTAGGTGTTAATATTCGCACAGACTAATGCAATATTTAGTGAGTTTAACGCTTCATATGTGTTTGTGAATCATGTGTTAGTATTATTTCTTTTCGCTAATTAACGCAATGCAAGGTAAATAACCCATTGTGATCTTAACGCAATGTGAAATTACTTTGATCAATCAGGACTTAATTATCGCATGCTTTTTAAAGGAAAAGTAACACTAAAAAATTTTAACTAAAAAACCTATTCTACCCTCCCCCAATAATTGCCCTATCCTGAAAACTATTTGATATTTTGAATGCTTTAGAAGAAAATACCTGTAAAAAACTTGGCTTCCGGTCATTTGAACAAAGGCGATATGGCGATGCCGGGAAAGTTTCAGGGGAAGCGTTCACTATGCGGCGATTGACTGATCGAGTCTAGCCTTCCTTCTGTATAGGAAGGAGTCAGGCTAGGCTCGATCAATCGATCACCGCATAGTTGATGCTTCACCCGATACTTTCTCCTGCATCGCCATATCGGCTTTGTTCAAATGACCGGAAGCCAAGTTTTTTTACAGGTATTTTCTTCTAAAGCACTCAAAATAACAAATAGTTTTCAGGATAGGGCAATTATTAGGGGAGGGTAGAATAGATTTTTTTGTTAAAAGTTTTTAGCGTTACTTTTCCTTTAATGCAAAAAAGCATGCAATAAACGTTATCGACCTTTAGTGAATTGGCCCCAATGTCTGGAACCTTGGGGATAGTCTATGCATTTACAACATTGTTCCTTGTCCCCATACACAGACCAATAGGTTGTCAACTTTATTTATAGGAGATCTATGATTTGTATATGTTAGAATGATTCCCCATTCCTTTGGGAACTCTGAGGTTAGTCTCTTAATCTACTACAGCACAGGCTTTATAATATAACTACACGTGCTCTTTACAAATATATATATATATATATCTGGTTGCTTGGGTCCAACTTACCATAGCAACCTAGCAGTGTTGTTGAATGAGAAACTGGAATATGAATAGGGCAGGCCTGAATAAAAAAATAAAGTATAAAAACAATAAAATTGTAGCTTCACTGAGCAATAGTTTTTAGCTGCCAGGGTCAGTGACATCCATTTGACCGCTAAAAAGAGTCAGAAAAGGAAAGCAAATAATTTAAAAACTATAAAAACTGAAGACTAATGGAAAAGTTTGCTAAGAATTTGCCATTCTATAACTGAAAGGTGAACCACCCCTTTAAGACACGGAAATAAGTAACTACAAAAATACCACACACAATGATAATGTGTTTTTACCCATGTAACATTTCATAAATATAATTAGGATCCAACTGTATATTTAAGATTATAATAGTGTTTGATAGCAGTATAAAGACACACCACAATTACATGCATTTCAGCACAAAATTATATGTATTCCAATATTGTTCCTTTGGCATTGAATGATATCATGATAAACTACAAAACTCTGTGAAAAACTATTCAAGAGGAAGAAAGGATGGATGCAGCACATTTCAAAAGGAAGCCATTAAACCACGACAAAAGAACTAGTTCTTTTCAGAATAGGGGGACTTTGTGAAACAAACACTGGAAACTGAGAAAATACAGAAATTCACAACACTATCAGCCCTGAACAAACCTGCCTTCTAGCAATACATTGTACTGTAGGCACTGGGTTAGGTTGGTCTCTTATTTAGAGTTAAAACAAGGCCTTTCGATATTTCAGGCCTAGTTATCTGTGATGGGAATGCTGTCGTATCTTTTGTCTAATTGGTGTGCTTTGGATTCCAAAAGCTCACCATCAATAGACTTTTTAATATAGATTTTCACACATGAGTGCATGAGCAACAGAATGAAGCGCATGATCAATGGCCTTGTTTGACATACCAACTTAGAACTGTTAAAATCTTCTGACCCAAAAAAACGAATGCTGCCATGTCTAATGGTTATAAAAAATGAACAAATGTGCAAAAGAATAAAGGAGTTCTCATTATCAAAGCTTCCTTTGAATGTTCAGCAAGAATGTACCTCAGTCTGTAAAGTTGTGGAACCCTTGCGCTTATGCGTGTGAATACACATTTACAGGATAGCATCCCGGAAAAATCCTCCCAAAATGTTCCATACATCCCCTGTTTAGAGCAGCTCAAAGACAGCTAATTGCACCATTTATAAATATTTATCACTAATACAAATAATTTAAATAGTTTAGCCATGTGTAAGGTAAAAGTATATATGGCAAAAGCAGCACCTACTGTGAAATAAACAGAAATTGTTACACAAGGGGATATTTACTAATGAATAACATCCGCAGGGATATATGACTCTCTGCATGCTGAACACCACCTGATGTCATTGTTATTCAACTGTGGAAATCAAAACACCTTGCGTATCATAGCCCAAAAGCACATGAACATTTAGTCGCTAACCAAGTTTATTTGCTGTTGATAGATTAATAAAACTTAAGTTCAATAAAATTAACAACTCGCCATTCCACTATGATTTGTAGAAACCAGGGCTTCTTACCTCTTAACTTCATTTTTGCATGTACAGTGGCCAGGGCTGTTTTAAAAAAAATAGGCAAAAGGGGCATTTGCCCAGGGCCCACCAGATAGGGGCCCACTGGCACACCTTTCATCTGGGATAAGTTTTGGCAGAAGTATCCTGCAGAGATGGTAGACCCCTTATTTTAATCAACTGGGATAGCTTTACAGTATGGTTATGGTTACGTTCTTTTTATTTGTGGCATCTCCATTTTGTCATTTTCATGCTCCAAGGGCTGTTGGTCCAGAGCAGGATACCTGAGGTTCATGTCTACTTCAGTAACCACTTACCATTTCTTTGTTGCCTGCCATACTATATTGAACTTTACATGCTTTAGGCTTATTCTGTCACAAGTTTCTTGGGGCAGTGAAAAAAAAAAGAAATTTTGCCCAGGACCCACTGGTACCTTAAAGCTGACCTGACAGTAGCCCAGCAACTGTCGGTTTACCAATGCAGAAAGGTTCAATGCCACAGCAACCAATCAGCAGGTAGAATTTACTGGTCACCTGTTTGAAAACAAACATCTTATTGGTTGCTATGGGTGAACCATGAAATCCTAGCATGTAATTCAAAATCAAAATCCAAGATGGTGCCCCCTTTGCACAAATTTGAAGGCCTATATAACTATAACTTCTAAAAATTTAGGCTGATGCAGTAAGTTAAGTATATAAATTACAGCATTTCTACCCTTATTTGTTTTTAGGGTTTTGTTCCCGTTAAACACTATACACTTTATTATCATTTGTGTTCCTGTGCATATATGTATAAATGTCTTTCACATCTCTCCTATATTTTTCCACTTTTTGATTAGCTAGATCTTTGCCTATATTCCTTTATGAATCTTACAGACTATCATTGCTTCAGTATAATCTGCATGAAAAAAACTAATGCACCTATTTTATGTTTAGACAGCAAATAAGCATTAACATCAGTTTTATTGTTATTATTATTATTATTATGGCAACAGAGTTCACTCTTTAACATGCCAACTAGCTACAGGGCATTGGCATTTTCCTTGGATTTTTACACTACAAACAAAATGTGTTCGCACACAGTGTTCCTAATTTTGCACGTTACCAGCAAAAAGCAATAGATGTTATTAAGCTCTTACATTCCAAATACAAAGCATCAGCACGCACTAATATTTAACTCTCCCATTACTATAATAATGGATGCACTTTATATAAGAATGTACACTTCTGCTCATACCATACTTCCATACTGGCCTCATACAAACATTCTAGTGGATCCAGAGAGAGACAAAACGAACCGGAAATCTAATTTTACATCCAGTTTCTGATGTTTGCTATAATCTGTTTATTCTGATCATTTTCTGGGCAATGCAAATACATTGGACACACAAAAGTTTTAAACAATATCAAACTGCATTCAGCTTGTCTCTAGCAGAGTCTAAAAGAAAAAAAAAAACAACCGAAATAAATATTGTTTTATTGTGTTCTGGTTACCCAAGCAGGTATCAGGCTTTTTTTTTATATCATTTCTACCAAACAAATGAACCGAAAAAGAAACTAGAAGTTTGGATTTCCATTTATCCGCAGCAAATGAACAGAATCAATATGTATGTTGTGTTACATTATAATGCTGTGTGTATGCAACACTTCATCCAACTCGATTTCCCATTAGCTTGGGTGTTTTTAGCCACTGAATGAAGAGTCTGGACAAAAAGAAGAATTGATAGACCCAGCATGAACATTGTGCAGAATCTTTTAGACTGAATAGTTCTGTGAATCATTCGCTTTTCTTGTAGAACCTTTTGATGGTAACTAAGGAAGCTGGCTGCCCTCCCTTACACCACACATTTGCATTTAGCTCACATACAACAAGAATCCTTTGGACAACCCAATACAATAAAAGAGGGCACCTTCCAGTTGAATGGCACCAACAAGCATATACTCATACATAATAATCATATGACTGACGTTAGGTTAGAATACTAGACACAGGAATATATGTTATCTTCAGAATACTTTAGAAATGTGCTGTGCTATGATTTTCCTTATCTTTTTTTAAACATGTAACATTCTAAAACCCCCAACCAATGAAAATGTCATCAGTGTCATAGGCTTTCTAGATCAGTGTTTTTCAACCTTTTTTGGGCAAAGGCACACTTGTTTCATGAAAAAAATCACGAGGCACACCACCATTAGAAAATGTTAAAAAATGTAACTCTGTGCCCAGCAGCAGTGCCCCCCTAGTACATTGGTGCCCAGCAGCAGTGCCCCCTAGTACATTGGTGCCAAGAGCAGTGCCCCCCTAGTACATTGGTGCCCAGCAGCAGTGCCCCCCTAGTACATTGGTGCCAAGAGCAGTGCCCCCCTAGTACATTGGTGCCCTGCCTACGGCACACCAGGCAACATCTCGCGGAACAGTGGTTGAAAAACGCTGTTCTAGATGATGTAAGGTACACAGCAGCAGTTGAAAGACACAAACTGTATTAAAATACTGTACTTTGCTGTCCTTTATAAGAAAATACAATATTATATGGAAATTAGTTGAAAAAATGGTTTTCCATTAGTGTTATGCATCCTTTGTTTTATGCTGTGCTAAAGAATTTATAACCGCACAAAAGAACATAACATTTTAAAGAATAAGAACATTTTCTGTGCTTCCAATAATGGCCATGTGAACAGATCTAATGCATAAATTCCGCCTTTATGATTTGCAGATGTTCCTGTAACTTGGATGCGTTCATATGTGTTACATTGTTATAGTTTTCCTCCCTTCTATGGAGAAGCATCTGCAATAATATTAATAGCCTTACCTATTCAGGCTTTCCGCAAATAACAAGACTTATTTATGCTTTGGGCTTTCCTTTTATTTGGGTTTTACAGTTTGATCCTTCTCCTTTGATTACTTCCATTTTTAAAATTTTCTCTGAGACCTTCATGTTGGTGCTATAAAGGTTATATATATATACATATATATATATATATATATATATAGTATAAAAAAGACCAGCAACTCCGGGATTTCTTGTGAAAAATCAAAACATATATTCAAAGTAGCATAAACAGCCGACGTAACGTTTCGGTCCCCATCGGGCGGTGTGCCATCTGTTCCACTGACGGCACTCACCAATCGCAGGCCACGCGCCGGGTGCTCACCAAAAATATTCACATAGCTGCAGCAGAAAGCACTCACGGCTCCAATTGTTCAAAAGTATCAAAAAAGTTTTATTGCTCCACACTCACATCGACGCGTTTCGATCCACAAGGGACCGTCGTCAGGATAATACCCAGAAGTGACCACGGTGTTGGAGCATCTTATTGCAAAATTTGTGTTTGGTCAAGATAGATATGTATATAAATCAGCACTGTTATTTCCCCTTTAGATGGGAGGGCATGAATTTAGATATATTATCATGCTTAATTGGGTATGTATAATGAGTGGTTGAATGCACTATTTAAACACCGTGGTCACTTCTGGGTATTATCCTGACGACGGTCCCTTGTGGATCGAAACGCGTCGATGTGAGTGCGGAGCAATAAAACTTTTTTGATACTTTTGAACAATTAGAGCCGTGAGTGCTTTCTACTGCAGCTATATATATAGGTGCGTGAAAGAGGGTCAGCACTCACAGGACTTATACAAGCAAAGTATTTTATTGAAGAGGAGACTAACGTTTTGGCTAGCACTCTAGCCAAAACCCCTAGTGTGTGTATATACACACACTGGGGGTCATTTATAAACACTGGGCAAATTTACACTTGGGCAGTAACCCTTGGCAACCAATCAGATTTTTACTTTAATTGTTCTACCTACAGCTGGCTGGAAAAATCTAATCACAGATTGGTTGCTATGGAATACTGTTCAGGTGCAAATTTGCCTAGTTTTTGTAAAGGAACCCCACTGTGTCTCGTTTGGTCAGAGGACCTCCTTTGGCGCAAAACGGGTTAGGAGGGCAGAGTATTGGGTCATGTGACATTGGGATTCACCTTGGTAATTTGGTGTGGTATGCACTTTTGTGGATTTAACTTTTTTCGTAATTATTTGTAACCAATAAATGTTTTGTGTGTACCACTGCAAATTTGCTTTTTTCTTAATTGATTATTGCATATTCAGTGCCAAAGTCGAGAAATATCTTTAAATCAATTGAATGGCAAAGTAACAACACTAATAGTAGCTTCACAGCGCTATCGTTTTTTGGCTGCTGGGGTCAGTGACCCCCTTTTGAGAATTGGAAAGAGGCAGAATAATTCAAATAATTAAGAAACTATAAAAATAAAAAATGAAGACAAATTGAAAAGTTGCTAAGTTTGCCATACTAAAACATGACAAGGTGTTCAATCAAAGGTGAACAACCCACTTTTCCCACACATTATATTCTGTTTTTTAAAAGTTACAAAAGTACATTGTAGTTTTCATCATTAAATTGTTATTTTTTTAATTGTTAAAATGTAAAAAGCAGTTTGTTTTGGTAGATTCCCTTGCCTTTTTCCTACAGAAGAGGATGTTTTATGGTTTCTATACATTATTTCCAAAACAGTATGTACATAGGACACATGCCAGTGGGTGGAATGCTATATAAATACAATTCAGACATAAATTATGATAACAATATTTATTTAAGTAGTTTGACTTACAGTTTTACGTTTTGCATTGTAAATCGTGCATATTAAATCACATCCTATTCAGAAAACTTCTAACACATTTTTTGACAAAAGTGCAAGATTTGGGTTAAGGGGTTTTGTTATTGATGCACTGATGCACACACAGACTCTTTCTCTCTTTTTCTCTGTCTCTCTTTGCTACTCTGCCTTTCTGTGTGGGGGCAGAGTTCCCTGTACAGATAAAACACAAATGTTCTTCTGGAACAATTTACAGCCAGTTGCAAATTACTTCTTAGATGCTTAACCATATATTAAAAATATATAACACAGTAGCCTGTTCCATTGTACAGCATACAGGTCATGACAATTCTTGACAATTCACTGGTGGTCACCTATAAACATTGAGCAAATCTGCACCTGAGCCGTAACCTGTAGTAACCAATTAGATGTTTGCTTTCACTGTTCTACCAGCAGCTGGCTGTAACAATCTAATCACTCATTGGTTGCTATGATTTACTGCCCAGGTGCAAATTTCCCTAGTGTTTATTAATGAGCCCAAGTGGAACTATGCCTATTGACCAGTGATGAGTGACTTTTTCCACCAAGTATGGATTTGCGGTGAAATTCCGTATTTTGCAGAATATTTTTGCTAAACTGTTGCAAACATTTTCACTGTGAAAAAAGTTGTTGCAAAGAAAACGCCCATAGACCCCCAATGTATTCTGTAAAGAAATGGTCACTGTGTTTCCACAAAAAAAAAAGTGGTAGCAAAAGAAGTCACCACCAGAACATGCCCATAGGCTTCAATGTTATTTGCATAGAAAAACGGGACAGATTTGCCCATCACTACTATTCGCTACTCATGGGGGCCGAATCCACGAACGGATCGAAAGCGTCCGAATACTTTTTTTTCGTAATGATCGGTATTTTGCGATTTTTTCGTCGCCGTTGCAAATTTTTCGTAAACCGTCGCGACTTTTTCGTAGCCGTTACGACTTGCGCAAATTGTCATGACTTTTTCGTAGCTGTCGTGAAAAAATTGGAAAGGTTTGCCCGCCGTTTACTAGCACTCAATACGAAGTCGTAACGGTTACGAAAAAGTCGTGACGGCGACGAAAAAATCGCAAAAAATGTGCCCCATGGTGTACGAATTATTTATGCAAGCCCTTTTAATTTACCTTAAACATTACATTTTAAATGCCAGGTATCTAGTAAGGTTTTCTTATATTTCTACAGTATATAGAATTCTCCAGAGTACTACTGTCCATCTTTTTCCATGAACTGTTGTATTGCTTTCATCTGATGTAACATGTTTGCAAAATGGATTAAATTACATCTATAATGTGACATAAATAAGTCTTGGAAGCTCTGGGGTAGGTTCTGAATGATATAAAATCTCCTGGAGGGCTACTTCCTGATCTCCTTGATTTTGCTGTGCAATTTGGTTACTTGTTATTTCTTCTTCTAAATGATATGACAGCTTTATAATGAGAATAGTTCAGAAATAGGAATAGCTTTACATCAGTGATCTATTTTTTGCAAATGTGAAACTAAAAAAAGGCATTTGTTTGCACATTTCATTCACCATCCAGTATTTATGTAAAAATGCAGCTGTTGTGAAAGAGCACAAGTCACGTACTCCATACGTGTCTCAACTTAACTGGTTGCACAAGACACATATGTAGAGCTGAAGGCTCTAAGCATACGCACCACATCTTTGGGGTGAGATGACCCCAAAAGTAATGAACATAATTAAAGTTATAGCCCAGGATACAACAAGAAGCACATGATGAGCCCTCATGTACATGCAGTAAATAAAATACAGCTGATGTTTCCAAAGCTGAAAGCCAGGATATTAAACTTGAAGAAACATATTTCATTAAGCTTTGGCATCAATTAGAATGACTAGAAATGGAAGTTTGTATTACTGCAAATCACAAACGTAATTTTGTCCTTAGAAAAAGGCATAACTGTGCATAAAAATGTTGCATTTTATGTCATCTCATGTCCATCAGCGGTTAACTTCTGAACATGAGACAAGTCTAGTTCAGACAATGTGATGGAACCAAACACCTTATGTTTTGCAGTGATCTTTGCATTATTTGGCCCAGTGCCCCCCCCCCCAAAAAAATAACTATGGGACCGGCACACAGCTATTCCTACCCAAAACTCCCCAACCCCTGGCAGCATTGCCCGCCTGCTTTTCCCGCTGCTGGGGGGGGGATTTGTCTTACACAGTTATAGACCAAACAGTCCCCCATGTCCCCTGGGCCCACTGCGACCATGGTGTCAGCTTCCTCTATAGTTATGCCAGTGATTTGGCCAGCCATGCACTGGGCTGATTGATCACCTGGCCCCTGAGCCAATTATCAAAACATCAAAGGGGCCTATGCAGTCCTATGTGATTTTTAAACCAACTCTAAAAATATCTGATTTGACTGAGCAGGCACTCAATGAGCAATTAATGAGCAATCCTCCAAACAGGCATATAAAATGCTAAAGTAGAAGTTTATTTTTTTGCCTTAGGCATTTCCTTTTACATTACATTACAATCCTACTCTCAAAGGAAAACTATACCCCCAAACAATGTAGGTCTCTCTATAAAAATATATTGCATAAACCAGTTCACATGTTAAACCCTGCTTCATCTAAATGAACAATTTTCATAAAAATATACTATTTTAGTAGTATGTGCTATTGGGTAATCCTAAATAGAAAATTTGCCATTTTAAGAATTAAGGCCCGCCTCCTGGGATCATAGGATTCACAGTGCACACAAACAAGCCAAGGCACACATACATGCTAGGCCCCATCAGCCAGTGAATGGACAGAGCTATGTCTTTAACTTCCACACTACTTCCTGTTACAGCTGTGTTATTTCCTGTCAGGTGATCTCTGAGGAAGTATACAGCCCATCACCAAATGGTGGCTCAAGGGAAAGGATGTAAAAGGGCAATATTTACTGATATATATATATATTCCAGCTAGGAGAGATTTTTTAATAGGTCACTTTACATAATATAAACTATCTGTTGGTTAAGTATTCATTCTGGGGGTATAGTTTTCCTTTAAAGGATTTCTCACTGAGTGCCTGCTCTTACACAGTAGCTAAAGGCTCAGAGCTGTGAACCTGAACCTCTGAGATTCCCAGACTGATATTGGTCAGAAAGACTGCTTTTCTATCCCCATAAATGGACCAGTAAGCAGTTGATAGAAGAAGTCTGGAGAGGCTGAGATGGCAGCTACTATTGGCCTGTGTGCAACCACCTTAAAAATGCAGCATTTGATTTTCATTTGGGTGAAAGCAATATACATTAATTCTAAACTACAAAGTCAAAGCATATATGGTTTGTATGTATATAAGTATTAAGTATTTTAAATTGTCAACCAATATTTTTTCTAAAAATTTCAATTAATAGTAATCATTAGTAAAAAAAAATTCATGTCAAATGTCCCTCCTTCAGCAAGTAACAATTTTATGCTTATAATTACCATGATTAGGACCAGAAGGACCAAGATGTCAGCAAGCTAATATGGAAACCTAATATTTTACATTAGAAGATTCTCAGAACCAATCATACTCTTCTTAGAACAGTGACCCACATATTTCAGGGCTTAGCATATTAGCAGATGTAAAAAAAAAACCCCAGTGTTTCCTTTACATGCAGAATAGGTCAATTTCAAAATTGCTTTCCCTTATGTTTTTGTGCTTGAAATAATTTCAAAGCTCCCTGTTCTAAAACACATCTATACCATTCATGCTTATTTGATCTATTGGGTCCTGGATAGATACATGCATACATATGAAACAATAAAGCTAAGAATGCCTAAAACATCCATTGAAAACACAGAGATTCTTTTATTCTAAAATGGGTGACGAAATTAGATTTTTCCAGTTTCAAGGCAAATGTACAAATAGCAGATGGACTAAACAAAGTTTATTGTATGTTCACATTGTAGCATGAGTGAAATTAAAGTGTGCTAGAACTCTGGAAAGAGAGAACAAGACCTTTAATAGACTAGGAGGCACATTCATTAAAGTACGACAGGTCCGATTTAAATTTTTTTTTATTTTTTCTTAAGTTAACAACTTTTGCTTATTTTTTACAATATTTTCATTAAATTGCAAGACTTTTTCATACTTTGTGACACTTTGCGCAACAATTTGTGATACAAAATTGCATTTGTCGCAACGAGTACGAAAGTTTCGGATTCATTCAAGCTTCGGTATTATGACTTTCCTTGGGTCAGGTTGGAGCTGCAGAGTGCCATTGAGCCCTATGGGAGACTTTCCTTGGGCCAGGTTGGAGCTGCAGAGTGCCATTGAGCCCTATGGGAGACTTTCCTTGGGCCAGGTTGGAGCTGCAGAGTGCCATTGAGCCCTATGGGAAACTTTCCTTGGGCCGGGTTGGAGCTGCAGAGTGCCATTGAGCCCTATGGGAGACTTTCCTTGGGCCAGGTTGGAGCTGCAGAGTGCCATTGAGCCCTATGGGAGACTTTCCTTGGGCCAGGTTGGAGCTGCAGAGTGCCATTGAGCCCTATGGGAGGCTTCCAAAATCATGCATTGATGTGTCAAAGTCAGAAAGGTTTTCCTGTGGAATACGAAAATTTCGTGACTATCGGATCACCATTTGCAAATGATTGTTTCAATATGAAAATTTCGTAACTTTCAGATCGTAAGTACGAAATCTTCGCATTCCAACGAACTGAATTTTCGTGACTTTTGCAATCATCAGAAATTATCGGATTTCATGATTCGGATTTGTACTTTAATCAATGTGCCCCTAGGTATATGCATTGGCTGAAACTATGCCTGTTCCCATAGCTTCTAAGTAGATTAGAAGCTATTTTGTTCCCATTCCTATTAAGGAACTCTGTTTGAGGCAATGATGCAACTATGTAGTCTAAACAAGTTGAGTTCTGGTCATCATAAATGTGGTGAATAATGCCAACATGGTTCTTATGTGTAGTAAATAAGCCCCACTCCTACTCTGCTGCTGCTGTTTTGGATTAAGCTGCCTTAAGTATATATACAGATATTAAATGTTATGACTACAGACAAACTGAAAAAATCGCTGTTTTCTAAATTCATCTTCTCATCTGATGCATTTAACGTGTCCAAAATCAAAGTGCTTCTCTCCTTAGAGAGCTTAGGCCCATAGAACAAGTAATATTTCTCTTACTGCCTAATTCAGCCATTAGAGAAAAACTATTTGCACCATAGACCTTTATATCAAACCTATATCACCAGGGGTTGGCATTTTGTCAGGTTCCAAACTCATAAGAATACTACCAAATTAATGGCCCTTTGTGTTGATCCAGTAAGAGATCTTAATCCCTAGATCACTGATGATCATGAAGTTCAGTTCACTTAGGCAGCTTGTTGAAATGCTGACTTTACCAGTAACTAAAAGAAAACATTTTACATTGATTATTATCTGTCATCAGAGTGCCTCTAAGCCTTAGAGTATTTAATTTATGGTATTTATTATGATCACAAGTGCATATCAGTTATTACTACACTGTTCATAGATTTCTATCTTTATTTTCAGGTACAGCATATACAGCTGCTGCTTTCCAGTATTTAGCCCAGTAGCTAAAGTTCATTTTACTGGAAAGATACGAGATTAAAGAAGGGAGGAACGGCATATGTGTTTATCTTATAGCTAATTAAGATGTAGGCTTACATCATGAACTTGACATGAACTATTAGTACTCATAAACAAAACCTAAAAATATACACATCTGATTTGTTATTTATGCTGCAGTTTTATAAACTTTGACTTAAACTATTTAACCTAAAGCCACATTTATCTATTTTTAAATATTTGTTTTTGTTAACCATTATGTACACCTTCTTACTTTGTTTTGCAATTCCCATGTAAATGAATTTACTCGGACCCTTAACAAAGAACAAAAACAGAGAAAAAAAACGGTAAATATTCACATTAAAATAATGCAGTACAGGTATGGGACCCATTATCCAGAATGCTCGGGACCTGGGGTTTTCTATATAAGGGGTCTTTCCGTAAATATGGATCTCCTACCTTAAGTCTATTAAAAAAGTTATTTAAACAGTAATTAAACCCAAAAGCATTGTTTTGGCTCCAATAAGGATTTGTTGGGATCAAGTACAAGGTACTGTTTAATTATTACAGAGAAAAAGGAAACTACTTTTAAAAATGTGAATTATATGGGAGATGGCCTTTCAGTAATTCAGAACATTCTGGATAATGGGTTTCCGAATAAGGGGTCCAATACCTGTACTGGATGAGAAAGAATCGTACGGTATATATTACATATGTCAAAACCAAGGTGGGTTTACTGTTAGGTGCTACAGGCCAGAAACAAACATGACACAACTCACGAATGACAACTTTGTCTAGTTCACTATTTCACCGGCAGATTAAGGCCCAGTAAACATTCTTTTTCTCCCTTTGCATAGGTTCAGTGACCTTCACAGAGTCTGGACCTCAGCCCATCTGAACACCAGTGGGATGAACAGGAATGTTGACTGTGAACCAGGCCTGATCCCCAACATCAGCACCCAACTGTACTATTGTCCTTGGGGCTGAATGGAAGCAAACCCCACCATCAATATTCAACTGAGCCTTCAAGGACACTTCTAAGAAATGCACATAGTTGGGTTGCACAGATTGCAAAGTTATTACATTTAAGTGAAATACTGTCAGTACACTGGCCTGCTAGCTGTTTTCTCTAGAAGTGTGATTTATTAATCTTACACTGCAGATTTAGGGGCATATTTATTATGCTGTGTAAAAAACGGCGAGAAAATTCGTCACACATCGCCAGGCTTCGCCGTGTAAAAACGGCGTAAAACTGGCGTAAAATTGGTGTAATTTTTTTACGCGTTTTTTCTTCCACCGGAACTTATGGAAAATAACGGTGTAATATCCGGTGTTCAGACGGCGATCTTTTTCATTTATTTTACACAGCTTTTTACTCCGTTTTTTCGGCAAATTAGTTTTACACAGCATAATAAATACGCCCCTATGTCTACTGTTATTTTAGTTACTTTTCTTAAAGGGGCGGTTCACCTTTAAGTTAACTTTTAGTATGTTATAGAATGGCCAATTCTAAGCAACTTTTCAATTGGTCTTCATTATTTATTTTTTATAGTTTTGAATTATATGCCATTTTCGTCTGACTCAGCTGTCAAATGGGGGTGACTGACCCCAGCAGCCAGAAAACTACTGCTCTGTTACGCTAAAGTTTTATTGTTATTGTTACTTTTATAACTTATTTTTTAGGTCCTCCACTATTCATATCCCAGTCTCTCATTCAAACCACCCCCTGGTTGCTAAGGTAATTTGGACCCCAGCAACCAGATAGCTCTTGAAGCTCCAAACTGGAATGCTGCTAAACAAAAACTGAAATAAGTAAAAAATTACAAACAATAAAAATGTAAGCAATATTGCGTTTTTTGCGCATGCGATATGCGTCATAACACATACGAAATGACTTTGATGAATTGGTACTTATTTATTGCATGCTTTTTAACGCAAAAAACATGCGATAAGCGTTATCGACCTTTTGTGAATCGGCCCCATAGAATCTTTTTTTCTCTTACTTACTGATCTGTGGTTAGTTGTATCTGGTATCTTTTTGTTAGTAACCATCTAGGATAGAAGCACCCCCTGTATACCATGCAGCTCTGCCAAGCAATGCACTTAATGGCTACAGGTTTAAAAACACTTTTCATCCCCCTACACTCATTTAATAACATTTTACCTTGGGCAAAAACAACTAAATTCATCTCAGTATGACTAAGTTCAGTTTATTTACTGAAGAAAAGCAATGAACAGCAGGAGAAAGCATGGTGATTATGTATGAGGGACCACATAGATTTGCCTCCACACGAGACTCAGCTTATACACAGACCCCATTTATTTCTACCTTGTGGGTTTTGGTTTTTACAACCAAAACAGTATAAGCCTCCTCTGCTTATGAACTAAGTTTTGCTGATGTTTGTTCTCAATGGATTTATTGTGTAAAATCCTTGGTTAAAAAATGATTAATATACAGTTCAACTAAAACAAGATCAGTGACTAGTAAAATAGACTGTTAAGCCATGCATTATAGTTATTTATATAGTTCTGGCTCTGCTCGGGACTTTTTCAATGAACAGAACAATCCCCTTATATACAGCCTAGCATCAATGTGCTCTGGATTTATAATGTTGGACAGGACAGCAAGCAGTACCAACTGTTGTAACATTAAAATAACATGGTAACTGTACTAATGTGCCTTGCACACCCATTTTACACCTATTGTATTTATAAACCTGGTTTTATGCAGAATGTGACCTAGTTAAAAAAAATGTGAACTTTCAGTTCCCTTACACAGTAAACCATCTAAAATTGATGGTCTACTGATCTCTGAACAATTTTATTTGAAGTGAAACATGCTTTTGGCATTGGAGTTGGGGCTTGTCATCTTGATTTAAGAATGCCAAATTATTTAGACCACAGTGTCAATAAAGATTTGTTTTGCTTTATGAAGAATGGCTAAAAGGTGTAAGTTCTTCATATGAAAATACACACTTGGGCTTTCACTGCAGGTTAGCAGTAGTCAGTTTAATCAGTTAAATCGGTGAAATTATAAATCACTTGTGAAAGAATAAATACAGTTTCTCAGGCATGCCATATTATGTGTCAGGGCATACTTAAGAATACAGACAGTAGCTTCTGAAAATAAAGCTGATCTTTTCAAATTATATTCAACTTTTGTGACACGCTGCTAAAGCTGCTGACAATAATTCCTGAAGCATCCTTCTTGCTCAAAAGCATTACAGACTCTTATAGTAAATTATTCAGCAAAAATATAAATGCAATGATGATTTAGATCCTTATATTTAATATATACAGTCTCAGTGCAACCAACACAGGGAGGCCCATTCATCAACATTCTCATTTTTGTTTTTTAGAGGTTTTTGAAACCATCACTAAGTTCATTTTCTCTAATATGACACTGACAGCTTTTAGATTGCGTGTTTTTTCTTTCGGATTTACCTCAGTTTTGTTGCATAATGGCAATCAAATCTTGCTTTTTTCCATGTCAAAATTGTTTTTTTCGAGTGAAAAAATAGTAAATGCCCCCCATAAATTGATGATTCAAAGTGAATCTATCATTATAGCACAACGATATGTGTTTACATAGGGGCCTATTTACCAAAGGTTGTGTTTTTTTTCACAATTTTTATTTTTTTTTTAGCAAAAATATGTTTTTTTTCAGGGGAAACACAGTTTTTTGCCATTTATTATGCATCAAAGTAAAAAATCCAAAGTAAAAATACTCTAATCATAATACTCTAATACTATAATCTAAAAGCTGTCAAGGTCATGTTAATGGCAGATATCTTTTTCGACTGGCTAATTTTTCTTTGTTTTGTGGTTTTAGAGAAAACAAGTTTTTCGTGGTTTCGTAAAGTTCTAAAACCACTAAAATGAGAATGTTGATAAATGGGCCTCATAGTATACATTGCCACTGCTTGCGTTAATATGAACGCAGCTTTCCACTTGGCATCAGCTTCTACAATATCACTCATTCTATACCTACATAATATAGTTTATATTAGTATATACTATGCATATATGTATAGCGAGATGATTATAAGCAGTGGGAGTGGTGGGAGTATTAAAGAATAAACAAGAAAAGAGAAGGTGTAAACAGAAAAGAACATTTGCAATATATGCATGTATCTATGTGTGAGCCATTTGCACCTGGTCTTATGTTACCACCTTGTCTTCAGCATGCTTTAATACATTGCATGAGTGTATGCTAGTTTAGTTATGGTTGGTCATTCAACTTAAAATACATGTTTAGAAAAGATATTAGGAATAAATAGAAAGCAACGTAAATGTTAGAAAATTACTTAATTTTAATCAGAAACATAATAATATAATACCTAATAAACATGTGCATGGAAAAATAGTTTGCAAGAATTTCAGAAGGATAGACTTAATGGAGACCTGGTGACAGCTAACATGATTCATTAACAAAAACTGAATAGTTTGCAAGTGGAAATTTAAATTTTACTCTATCTGACCTTTCATCATGCAATCCTTCCATTCAATGTGAAGTCTATCAGTTAGATTAAAGTTATATTGGAATGCCGTGTGGGCTTTTCCACTGTCCTGTTGATCACATAGTAAGTATACTTCCTGTTAAGACCCTAAAGTTATTTTGTCTCAAGTAATATATTTTCTTATCTTCTCTTCTTTGGAAGCTAGTTCAAATGAAGTGTATTCACTTACAGTCAGCATGAGTCCAATAAATAGTGTTATATATGTGCTCTCCTTTGAATTTTGAGATCAAAAGAATGTTTATGCCCTCTGTTGAAATATATCCCCCATATCCCCCATTCTTTTTCACTGTTGGGTATATCCTACAGCAGTGATCCCCAAGTGGCAGTCAGTGGGCTGAATGTGGCCCTCCAAGGTATTAGTATGGCCCTCTGGCTGCCTCATAGACTAGACCAGGAGTCCCCAACCTTTTTAACCTGTGAGCCACACTCAAATTTAAAAAGAGTTGGGGAACAACACAAACATGAAAAATGTTCATGAGGGTGCCAAATAAGGTAAATTACTAGACTTGAAGCTTTTCTAATTAACAACTTAATTCTGGAAGCTGGTGACATTGTCTGTTTTAGCATGTAACAAAATGAGTACTGAATGTTGGGAAAATCTTTCCCATTTTACTTTGATTAACAAAATTCATGAAAAGTAGTTAATGGGTGTTTTTCACAGCGACCTTTACCAACCTGCGCAACTTTTTTTTTTACAGTACATTGGAGTCTATGGGTGTTTTTTTATGGCAAAACCTGCCAAAAAATTTCACCCCGCCCTACTAAAGTCCACACATACTATTCACATAAAAAGGAAATGAAAACAGAAAATTATAGTAAAAGTTTTAAAAAAGTTTTATATAGTAATGTTTTATAAGGAGTGATCAGAAGAAGATCAGAAGATAAGAGAAAGGCCTTTAGCTATGTAAGACAATTCCTTTTCTGTCTCAGGTTCTAGGAGCAAAAATTAGAAGCCTTCTCTGTAAAGTCCTGAGCTGACCTCAGAACCTGTATCCCTCTGGTGATCACAGGTTAGACAAGTAGTTCCCACACTGAGTGGGAGGGGCCTTTCTGGGGAGCAGTGGAGCTCAATGTGAAGCTCAGTTAGGGTGAGAATTTGCCTCAAAGATACATCTAAAAGCCTATTGTGAAGGTCAGATAGGTTGTATTTGGGGTAAACAAGTTTTACTGTCATAGATATTCTTGAAACTATGGCTGAATCACTGAATAACTAGGGTAAATTTATGCTTACACAAGGGCCTAAACAGGTGTTGACAGTTATAGGGGTAAGTATAATTTAGATTTATTACATCCCTAGATCTTATTGGTCTGAGGCACAGAAAATAATCATTAGATGGTCCTCACAGACAAGTGACTATGGGTTTCTCTTGCTAAAGTGTACGTGTTTGGAGACACTCTGCCCAACCTTATTTATCCCCTTTCACTTCACTACGCATAGCATAAGAGAATGGCAGATAAGATCTCAGACATTGTTCTGATTCCTTAATCTTCAACAACATGCTGAAGATAGGAGGTAGAGGCAGGGCCGGATTTAACTTCTGGGCGCCCCGAGGCCGCCCCCGCCCCCCACAAGTGCGCATGCACAAACGCGCGGCGCCCTCTCCCCCCGAGTGCGCATGTGCAATCGCACATTTAAACTCCCATACGGAGCAGTGGGGAGAGGTCCCGACTGCTCCGTATGGGAGCAAAATTTAAAAATTCTGTTGCGGCGGCGCGGCATGCCACCCCTAAACTTGTGCCGCCCTAGGCCCGGGCCTTTGTGGCCTTTCCACAAATCCGGGCCTGGGTACAGGTCCCTATGGAAGTGTGAGTAGCATTGCCCCTCACTGGTTTGACAGGAATCCACACAACCCTTGTTCAAATTTGTCTAAATTATCGGTCAAAAGTGTCAAATATAAACAGGGAACCTAATAAATAAGGACCAGAATTATAAAATTAGGGAATTGTTTTCCCAGTAGTGTCCATGTTGTTTAGAAGTTCTCACAAGACTGCTTCTCTTCCATAAATTATTTGCAGCCTATGCCAACTGAGAGTAACGTTTTTCGATCAGAAAGGAAAGACAGTGTGACTTCCAGGTAACATCACCGGTACATCGCCACATGTAAACTTATTTTGGCTACATTTCTCGGGATGTGCAGATTATTTTAAGACTTTAGACTAAAATTTCCTAACAGTTTCTATTTTTGCAGTTATTATGTCTGGCACCAAAATAGCCATAATGATTTATAAAAAGCACAGACTGATTAAGAAACCAGCTGGAAAACAAAACAATTCCATCTTTCAGTAAATATGCCATAACTGTACATTGGTGTTAGCTCTGTTGTTGGGTTGCTGTAGAATAAACATATGCATATAATGTTTCTTCTGCTGGAATTAGCCTTTCAGCTCATTTATAACTTTAACAAATATCATGTTAAGAAATTGTGGCTGCTGTTGCACTTCCCACAGACCTAATGCGTGATGGTATTTGGGGAAAGTCTTTGTTGCATATGGAATTTGTTTGTAGCTTTGATTTATGGCAGCATTAGAATAAGAAATTTATATTGTTGTTTAGGTTTGGTTTTTTTAAAATTCAGATTCACGCATGCACAGGCAGCCTTTGGCACTCCAGCTTTTGCATGACATCCTTTTAAAATCTGCAGCAGAATATACATGCTGTATGGCTGATAAGTACTTAGTTCAGTGACATCTCAACATACTTTTTGCCTATTGTTTTTTTCCTATAGAAATATATATGATTTCTGTTATTCTGACCCTAAACAAAGATATGAAGCCAGTTTTACATTAGTACTTCCTGTCACTTCCTGATCCCAGCAATTTGTTTTATCAGGAACTAATAATAATGAGCTTGATAAGTCTAATATCCCATAGAGCAATTTAGTTGGCCATACTAAATCTCTGTTACTGTGGGTGAATCGATGATCTACCGGCAACCAAGGGCTTTACGGTTTTCCGAAAGTTGCCTGCAGGTAGAAAGGCATTTCGGGGCAATTAGTCATCTGCAGTAGCAAAGATCTATCGTGGTTGACTAAATTGCCTTGTGGGACTAAATTGCCTCAAAGGCACACGGAGCTACTTAGTAGCAGTTACTTGTCACAGCTACTAAACGCAAGAAAATGCCCTGCCATAGACAATACTGAGAATTGTCTCTGCTAAAACACATGTACAGACAATTATCAGTAAATGATAAGCATTGTCTATATTAGTAGCTGTAGCAAGAAGCTGCAACTAGTGGCTCTGTGTGTCTTCACCCTAAGGGTAAGAACCGACAGACGAGTATATTGCCCGCGCTCGATCTCCATGGGCGACTAACCGTTTCAAAAGGCTTTCTGTCGGCAACAATAGAAGTCGATGGTGGAAAGCCCTTCGCTTCGGTAATCCAAAGTCATGCAAAGTTTCCTCCTGCAGGAAACTTTGCGTGACTTCGGAAACTAAAGTGATGTGAAAGACTTTCCACCAGCGACTTTTGTTGTTGAACTCACTCCGTGAGTTCTTACCCTTAGGGCTCTGGCACATGGGGAGATTAGTCGCCCGCGACAAAACTCCCTGTTCGCGGGCGACTAATCTCCCCGAGTTGCCGCCAGTTGCCATCCCACCGGCGACAATGTAAGTCACCGGTGGGATGGCACACGCGGCGGCGCGATTTTGGGAAATCGCCAAAGTTGCCTCGCGAGGCTTTTTTGGCGATTTTCGCCGCACGTGCCATTCCACCGGCGACTTACATTGTCGCCGGTGGGATGGCAACTGGCAGCAACTCGGGGAGATTAGTCGCCCGCGAACAGGGAGTTTTGTCGCGGGCAACTAATCTCCCCGTGTGCCAGAGCCCTTAAGGCTGCTTAGAGAAGGGAATGGTTTGTTTGTTCAAAGGTAGATATGGAGTGCTGAACAAAGTGCCCCGTTTATAAAGGAAGAGAGGGGGCAAGGACAGTGAAAAAACTTCCACTTTCCAATTAGTGCTTTATAATGGCAAAAAATAGAATAATTTTAATAAGGCAATAGGCAGACTGTAAATTCAATACAGGCCCTATTTATTGTCTCATTAGTTAGGTGTTTTTAGGTGTATCTAAGCCAGCTCATTAGTATATGAAGACTTAAAATATACAATGAAAAGCTTTTTCATTCTACTTTTCCCACTCAGACTCTACTTTTTACTGACTGAATTCTAATTGGTTAATACAGTATGAATTCACAAAAACCATCGGCTGCTTTTATGCCTTGCAGAATGCAACCTGTCATAATTCCTACTATGCTTCAATAAACATTGATCTGCCCTCGATGGAATAGAATCAGCAGATTGCTTTTGGCACTGGAATTAAAAATTGCACCTTATATGCCACAGTGCGCTTAAGGGCCTGTACATTTTCTTGCATCAGGCAAATTCATAAACAATATGAGAACACTTTGCTCATGAATATTTAATGTTCTATTAGGCGGTGTTTTTTCCCAACTTTATCATCTGCTGTGCCAACATTTTATACACATAGCACTTTTCAAAGATTATTGTACACTCTCAGTCCCTGCCCCAGTGGAGCTTACAGTTAAGTTCCCTCTCAAACCTGCCTATAGTTTTGGAGATAAAACACATACAGACATGGGAAGAACATTCAAACCCCATGCATACTGCAGCCAGATTGGAGCACTCCAGCAAGTCCCAACACTTCTGCACTTAGCCAACTGTACACCCTTAATTTTCTTCTAAATTTTCACTTTATATAGGTTCACTTATGGGAAATATACTGGCCGAGGATGTATTCAAATCTATTTAGCCAAGCTGGAAAAACACAAATAGTGCTTCCAGTAAGTTGCTAGTTTATTTTATACAGAGCTGTCAGCCCCCACTATTTCTTCAGAAATAGGCTCTCCCCCATTCTTCCCCAGCAGCATTCTCCCAATTTCTCACAAAGTCCTGCAGTGAATTTTGGGCGCACATGCGCAGTAAGCACGTGGTGACGTAATTTGATGCATTTGTGCATGTACAGGGAGAATTTTTCCCATCACTTCTGATTATTGGGGAAAATTTTCAGCACAGTTCCCCTGGCTAGCGTAGCTGTCAGATTGACAGCTCTGTCTTATATTGACCTATATTAACAGCCCAGATATCAAAAACACTGGAAGCCTAATATGTATATGTGTAAGTGCAATCAAAGCCAGTCATTCCTCCACACTTACCTTTGCTTAAAGAGATACTGACATCAGAAATTAAAACTTTTTTTTAAAAAACTATCGTAACATTGTCTTTGCATGCTATTTATTATTGTGCCTTAAAAGTATTTGGCCAATGCTTCTGTTATTTATCACAGAAAAAACTCAGCCAGTTAAAGCTGGTGAAGTTCAATAGAAACCATTGGGAATTTTTTTGAACAATTTTATTTATTTATTGAAAATGAATGAACAATGTGATTTTCACCCAAGTGTGACTAACTGGAGCCAAAACTTACATTTGAATATTCTGTCGCATTTTTAAGCTAGCATTCGAGAAGAAAAGTTTTTTGCAGTTATTTTTTTAGTGTCCAAATTTTGATAAACCTGTTCATGAGTGGTTACAGGAGGACCTTTATAGTATAGTTTATAATATCAAGCCTGTCAGCTATTTACCTATACCGTATGCTAAATCTAGCATCTGTGTGTGCGGCAGTGTAGGGGGGGGGGGGAGGAAGCAGTGCTCCCATACTGCTAATATGTTATTAAACGAGTAGTTCACCTTTAGGTAAACTTTTAGTACAGTAAGTTATAGACTGGCCAAATCTAATCAACTTTTCAATTTGCCTTCATTATTTATATTTTATAGTTTTTGTTAATTATCTGCCTTCTTTTTTTTAAATTGAAGTCACTGACCCCAGCAGCTCAAAAAACTGTTGCTTTGTAAGCTACAATTTTATTGGTACTTTTTATTACTTATCTTTCTATTCAGGTCCTCTCCCTATAACTATATCAGTCTCTCACTCAAGCCACTCCCTAGTTGATAAGGTAATTTAAACCCTAGCAACCAGGGTGGACATTCCAAAGTGGAGATTGTTGAACAATAAGTAAAATAATTACATAAAACACAAATAATAAAAAATAAAGACCAGTTGCAAATTGTCTCAGAATATCACTTTTAAAGGAGAAGGAAAGGCTAAGTCACTTGGGGGTGCTTACCTCGTACCCCGGGCTGGTGCCCCTGTTAGGAGAAAACAGCACCAGCCTGGGGTACCTGCAGCGCTTCCTCCTTCCGACTTCGTTTCGCTAATACTAACACAATAGGCGCATGTGCAGTAGAGTGAAAAGCTGACTTCTCTGTTAAAGTTCGGCTTTTCACTCTACTGCGCATGCGCACGCGAGCGATACAGGAAGGAGGAAGCGCTACAGGTACCCCGGGCTGGTGCTGTTCTCTCCCAACAGGGGCACCAGCCCGGGGTACAAGGTAGGCGATTCAAGTTACTTGGGGGTGTCTAACATTTTGGCACCCCCAAGTGACTTTGCCTTTCCTTCTCCTTTAAATGTCACATATTAAAATTTAAAGTTAAGCATACCATAGTTGCCCATTTGATATTAATTTAACAACCGCCACTAGTGACTCTGACAGCCTACACTTGTATTAAAGCTAGAAATATACTTTGCCATATTCTTTAAGAGTCTGTAATATTTTTACTTTTAAAACTGGCACAGATTAGTTTTGGAAAGGGCCAAGGGAAAGTCTGAACATGCCTAGTAAAATATTTAGGATTTTCTTTTGTTAAAATATACATACCTGCTTTTATATGTGTGATATCACAAGAAATACATTAATATGTACATATGAAACACAAGCTCGCCCAGGCAAGTGTTTTTCCATGACCGTTATATTGTGACTGCTAGTTGATACTTGGATCAGCAAAGAATGAATAAATAAATAAAAAGCTGGCTAGTTTTTCAACTTTCCACAAATTCTCTTATTCCACCATAATAGAGAGTGCCACTGATTCCATTTTACGTTCAGATTCGGATTCAAGCTTATTATTTACTCCCTGAGGAGAGATCTGGACCACTAGCTGTCTTGAATATATCTGACATCAAATATCTATATACCTATAAAAATCTGTTAGTATAACCCTGCCGTTATGTTCAAGAACCTATTTACTTCATTACCACAGTACAGAAGTGTGGTTGCACTATAACCTTTCACTTCCCCTCCTCATAGCAAGGGCCCAGCTAAAAAAAAAAAGCTAAAATGAGTCCAATGTAACCAATATTCCACCATCCTATCATATTAAGTTACATTTTGGGCCAAGATAGAGTTGCACACAGTTGTAGGGTGTATAAGAAAACAACCATGAATATCTCATCTCACACAAGACCCAAAATAACATGCCATTTACTAACAGGTGCACAGGTTGTGCCTAATAGTGCATGCAACATTTGCAGAAACTTTAGGCAGGCACAGTTATGAAGGCATTCTGGGAAATAAAACTTAAAATTCTGAGTAAAAACACTGCAGATTTTTGCACTCGGCTCCAGTTAGTAAATAAAGGCCAAGTCTGAAAAAACAGTAAGAAAAAGGATAAACCGTTTCCAATTTTAGGTATCTTTGTCCACAGGTAATACTACCCAGAGGCTTTATACTAACATGTGTGCTAAATTGCAGACACCAGTAGCAACCGATAAGCAATTAGCTTTAAACACGCTTCTACAAGATAGGAAATGAAAGCAATGTTCTGAATGGTTGCTTACATCTTTCTATATAAGCAAATAAAAAAAAAAAACTACCCAATATCTTCAAATATAAAACAGTCTTGTATAGATTTTAAGAATAATTCCACTAACACTGCTCCCAAGTGTATGAGATTTGAGTCTCAAATTGACTTCACAGTGACAAAGACAAATAACTGTGCCAGATGGAGACCAAATGCATTTATAGAAGCAGGCATTTTCTATAAGTGTGCATATCTAAAGAATAAAAGTATCTGACAAGTCTTTAGCCATAAAAATTCCATTGCTGAAAATAATATTTCTTCATTTATTTCTAGAAATTCCTTAGATACCACTAACTCTACTTGAAACTTCGAATGGAAAGTTAAACACCTAAACTTGAAGTTGCAAACCATTTACAGATAATGGAACCTAGTGAAATTTATATAGAAATATACTGTATTTTCCCCATAAATGTATTTTTTTGCCTCAGACACTGGTAAGTAGGTCGTATTTATCAAAACCATAAAGATTGTATCGTAAAAGACATGTTTTTCCAATATAATTTCTATTCCTGCATTAGAGTTCAGCCAGAGGGTTGCTTGAGAAAATTTTCATAATTTTTAATGAGCTACACAATAGATGAAATTTGCATTATGTAAACATGCAATAGTTACATTAACTAGTCTAACGTAAGTGAATTTCACATGGTTATTAATCAATAAGCAAGGTTGCACAGTTTGAGACCAATAGACCCCTGAGGTAACAAACATATGAATGAAAGTTAAGTGAATAATTTGTAAAGGTAAGCAGCTATAGCTACCCAGTGACATTCTCCCATGGTTTTGAATATATGAAGCAGAAAAAACAGTCAATAGATGATTTATTAAATATCACACTGGGAAATCTTGAAGGATCTCCAGAAGTGCAAGGATAGTCTTTTACTAATTGACACATTTTTCAAACCTGATGCCTTTGTATTCTGCTATTACCTGCCTTAAACCTTTCTCACCAATACCTATAGAATGGCAGGGGAGGCGAAAAGATTCAGCTAATTATTGTCGACACTGGAACAAATTTACAATCATTACTTCTCTGTGAAAAAGAACAAAGGACAATATATTATCCCCCCTGTTTGGGTATTTTGGACCAAAAATGTACCCACTGTATAAAAACAGGCTTTCACAAGCTGCACACATAGCATTGCCATATAATGAAATAGAGATTTATAACATCACTTAAATAACTATGGTTGCCAGTGTTCAGATCACTCCTTTATGGAAAATTTGTCTATAACTCATTACCTATTAATGGTGTGAATATTCTAAGGCAAAACTCATGTTGCTCCCATGTTTACTAAAGTTTGATACAATTTTTTGCTGATGAAGCATTCAATGATCAAAAAAATCTAGTAAAAGATGTTAAGAGGGTGGAGCTCAGGGACCATGGATCACTGAGGTACCTTTGGTTGATTTTTTTGAAAGTTGATTTATTGATTGTTTTGTGAACCAAATAAATGTTTCATGTGTAATAAGCTGCTCCTGATAACTTTATTAAACCTGAATTTTGGGTCTTCTAATGCAGAGAGCATGACCAATATATAACTATAACATATCACAACATACTAAATGTTAAATTAAAGGTGAACCACCCATTTAAGTTGTGTGGATGAAGATAAAAGATTATATCTATGTGTGCCAGGATATCTGTAATGACAGAAGTTTTCTGACTTTAGTAAATCCATTCATGGTTCCGCAAACACTTGTTTTATTGAACTTCAGAAGGATTAAACTGGAGTAACTGGAATAGATACACACATACACAGTACATGGGGTGTAACCGCGCCATACCTCTTACACTCACAAATCACACTCTCTAATGGCAGAAAATTATTGTTCATAAATGCAATATTAAACAGTAAATTTAAGAGGTAAAGAAAATGTGAAATGATATATTGGACAAAAATGTCACATTTTTATTATGTCAGAAAAAAAGTAAAAATGAAACAGTCTCATTTTTAAATACACAATCCATTGTTTGAGGTATGCTGCCTTCATATTAGCAGCCAAAATAAACTGAATTAGGCAAGCAAGAATTATTCAAGCACTGGTGCATATCTCACAATATTTACTTTTAAGAGCGAATATGATGAGTTTGAATTAACTGCAGTGGTTAGACATTAAGAAAATACTACGGACTGAGCCAGCAATTGTGTCTACAGAACCTTGACAGTTAATGAAGCATATTAAGTATGGATGAAGGACTGCAGCCTTTACAGAACATATCTATTACTCTAACAGTAGTTAACTTCATTTAGAAAATAAAAGAATGTTCTTAACATTATTTCACACTCTCTTGAAGCAACTCCTTGTGCTCTAAAACTGGGGATAGATATTTTTAAATAGGTATAAATGTAGTGCCTGGTCATTCTGACTGCTTAACTGACTTGGAGATCTAATTAATACTGCTCCAAATGAAGCTAATGAGTGCATGCTGCATTACTAAAAAGTGCACAGCAAAACATACAGGGTCGGACTGGGCTGATAGGACACCAGGAAAAAACCTGGTGGCTTCCGTCCCTCTTCCAGATCTGCTTTCTTGCTCTCCACCAAGACCTTTTGCGTTCTTCCCCCACCCCTGATTATGGGCACAAGTTTAAGAGGAACATGACTTATAGTTTACAGAGTAAGTGGCTACAGTGGGGGGCTCCTGAGGAGGCAGCCCCCTGGTGGGCCCTGGACACCCCAATCCAACACTGAAAATGATTCTTTAAAGTAAAACACCAACCCTTACAATTACTGCTTTATTATACAGCAAAGGCAGAAACTAGATGAACCCTTATGTGTGACACATATTCTAAAGAGTTTCAATAAGCATCTTGAAAGTTTCAAGTGGTTGAATTCTCTGTTGGGGTGATGAAATAAAAATAAGGGTAAACCATTTTTTTACATTACCCCATATGTGGCAAAAGTAAAATACAGCAAAGGAGTTGCACAAGAACAGGGATCCCCAACCTTTTTTACCCGTGAGCCACATTTAAGAGTAAAAAAACTTGGGGAGCAACATGACCATGAAACATGTTCCTGGGGGTGCCAAATAAGTACTGTTATTGGCTATTTGGTAGCCCCTTTGTGGACTGCCAGCCTATAGGAGGCTATGTTTGGCAGTACACCTGGTTTTTATGCCTCCAAAACTTGCCCCCAAGCCAAGAATTCCAAAATAAGCACCTGCTTTGAGGCCACTGGGAGCAACATCCAAAGGGTTGGAGAGCAACATGTTGCCCCCGAGCCACTGGTTGGGGATAACTGCACTAGAACATAGCAGCCATAACGTATGTTCTTTAAAATGTAATAAATAAAGAGCAGTCATCATAAATAAAAGCTATTTCTTCAGAAAAGATGGCTGAGCACAATGACACGGTGACTTCCATTGTGACAGTTTTTTGTTTTCTTACAAGAGTAGTATGTGTGGCAAGCACATATTGTGTCCTTACCCCCTCATGTGCATTTTTCCCTTTCTACCTTCAGTGTGCGATTCTCTCTTCCACTCACCATGTGCCGTTTTCTCTTTATTTCCCTCATTGTGTGTCTTGCTCTCCTTGGTCCTGCCCAATGTGTGACTCTTTCCTCACCTTCCTTCTCTTATCCTATTCTTATGGAATTTTCACTGTTTGCCATTCTCTTCACCCTCTGTCTCGGCTTGTGCATTTCTCTTCTCTTCCCACAGTGCCTTCCTTTCCTTTGTTCCCCTGGTACAGTAGCTTAATGCTGTATTCCTAAAAATGTGCAAGAACAGGACAGTTCCTTACGATTTAAGAGGTTAGACTTTCACGCCTTACATACAATTCACCTTTCACACAATGTACAATTAATACACGAAGTAAGGAAATCTTTAAAGCCATGTCGGCATGATTTCATTAGTTATCAGGGATGAATGAACAGGGAGAAACTCAATGTTTTTAGTAATGAGGTCATTACTTATTAAACTCTATCTGCAGTGTAGGAATGTATCCTTGCAATACTATTTTGTATGCATCCAGTTAAAGGGGAAATGTCATCCTAAGAAATAATTTCAAATCCTTTCTATTGTGTTATTTAAGCAAAATAAGATTTACTTACACTACATAATTTATTTCCTTTTTTTTCCTTCAGTCTTGGAATTTACAATCGCAGATCTATTTTGTAGATGCTGTTATTAATTGGGTGCTTGGAGCACATGGGCATGGTGAGTAGGCCGATTCTGACAGGGCTAGGAAGAGCAGCACTGATGTGATCACATGGAAAGAAAGGGGTTCACGCCGGTGACAGAAGGGGAATAGAGCTGAGGGTAGGGTAATGGCTCTCTCCAAGCATCATCACACCCCCCTCCCCATGTGTGTATAATGATAGACTAGTATGTGTTTTATTTAACTTTCACAGCTAGTGGAGGAATGCTTGCAGTTTTAATTTGTCTAAAAGCACCCTTGAGGTTGAATGGCTGGCATTATAGGTAACCCAAATGACCAATCTTAAAACCTGTTTCTCTCACATTTTATTTAGCAGTTTAAAGGAAGGTAATGGGAAGTTCTGGTAATTACATATGTGATTTGGTTATGCATACTTAATGCTTCGCTAGTGATGCATCATCATCCCAGAACCTTGTTTATGCATCAGAATAGGGGACGTGATGTCTATGCCCATGCACTAGCTGCATAATTATAGACTGTAAGAAAGAGGGGGAATGGGAGCAACGCAGTGACATCTAGGAAGTGCAGAATAGAAAGTAAAAGTAACTGCCTGCCCAAACCTATATGCCTGAAATTTTTAATATATAAAGTATATATACTTTTATAACAGGTGTGGACCTGTTAATAACAAAGAATTTGGGTTTCATATTTAATTTGCAAAGGACTTTAATTATACAGCTCTTTATGTGTGTGTGATAGGTCTACTTTAAGGGTAATTTCCTTAACTACTGTATGCTACAGGCAGATAGGTTAAAAATTTGCTCTGTCTAGTGCTAAGGTAAACTACCCTGATGCTGTCTAATGACTGAATCTATATAATATTGCTAGGCTAATTTATCTGTATAAAGCCATGCAGTCGTACAAAGTGTGGATTCTATTTGGATCCTTTTAAACAAGACACACACAATCCACACTCTACACGGCGACCTTGCAAATAGTCCAGGTAGACTAGCAGGTTGCACACATTTCTTTACAGCCATGTAGTGTGCGTCAGTATTATGGTCTTCTAGTCTTGGCTAAGGATATCTGACTGGAATATGTTACATAAAATCCTAGGCTACAATGCATTGAGCACAGTACCTTTATTTATGAAGTTTGCATAAAAATGTCTCTGTAGAAAAATACACTTAAAGCATCAGTCGTCACTTTCTCAAATGTATCCCCATTTACTCTGAAATAAATATTACTTCAGAGAATTTAACTAGAGTTGAGTCATCTTCAAGATGTGAGAAGGCAGCTCGCGCATTTGTGCCATAATGTCTCCCTAAATATTGTGACTATGGTTCCCTCTATATATGTACTTTTCCTTGTGATACTTTACACCTGTAATTCCATTTCCTGAGAAATGTTCTCAAGGTAGACCAAGCATCATACAATATGTGTTTGTATTGGAAACTCACCATCCTAAAGTTCCAGCTGCAGATGTGATTAAGTTACGCAGAGCTGTGCCTTTTTTTAATGGGTTATCCTGGAATTGCCACCCATAACATTGCCCTGAAGTGCTTTTGGAGTTGGTGTACATTTATTTTGAAAAAAACATTAAGTGATTTTTTTAGCAGCTGCTTTTTGGAGCAATACATCATCTTACATTTGGCTGTAATCTCCCGCTTTCCATTAAATGGCTGACCCTTGGGGATATTTACTGCTGGCTTGGAAGACATACTTGTCTGGTCCTCGATTCAAAAATATGATCTTGACATAGAAAACTGAGAAGGGAAATTCAAAAGAGTTACCATAATATTTACATTACTGATTAATTTATCAAATACTTTAAACACATATGGAGTTGACAGGTTCAGACAAGGTTATTAATGATAACAAGGCTTAGAGACCACACAAGCTGATTTTCCTTCCATGCGCTATTACCTATTTTACAATTTTAGCAATCGCAGCCATTAGATGTACTAAAGATCTTATAGATAAGCAAATACATATGACCTAATTTGGAACCTAAAACCGCTGATATTACTAGATGCCCTTAATTAGCTGTCATAACTCCTAAACATGGGGATATTCCTGCAGACAAATAATGGGCACTGAAAGCATGCAACTGCATGAACAAATTAACAAAAAACATCCACAGGATCAGCTTTCCAGCAGCAAATGCTACATTTAGCTCTCAGTCTGAAAGTGGTAGAAGCGAGGATATGATCTTTCACGTCAACAGGTTGTACCAGATTTTCTATTTTACTTGTAATGGAGAGGCATTAGAATGAGTGCACGTTAAACAAATTTATCCAACCTCCCATTATATGCCAGGGGGTGAAATCCTAGTAAACAATCATCAATTAGCTCTGATTAGTCAAGACTACTGAAAACAAATTCAGGTTGGTTGCTATAGGTTACTACCTAGAGTAATCATTATAGCTGTTTTGTGAATTACCCTCACAATACATACACATATACACAAGATTACTTTGTAATTCCTTTATAAATACATTTAATAAAAACTTGTAAAAAGTGTGCATCATGTTCTTATCTTCTCCAGCCCAGTTGTTATGATATATGAATGATTGTCAAGTTGTTTGCAAATGCAAATACTAATGAAAGCACTTTCTGAGTGTCTGCAACAGCTGTAAGATTTATGAATACAGTGTATAGTGCAAAGTGCAAGCTTAAGATCATTCTTGTTTTTCAGCCGTAACGCAGGGTTTTTCACAAAATCCCAGTTCTAAAACAAGTGCTCACTCAGTTGAAACGTGTGTGATGTGGCAGTAAGTGCACTAATTGGCATTCATGGTTTGTGAGTAGCGTCCAAGTTTTGGCAAACATTTTCAGAGTGGAGATGGTAAACCAGAGACTGCTGAAAACCAAGTAGTTGGCAGAGAGCAAGTCAATATGAAGGTATCATTTAACATAACGCTACCTAGGCACGCCTACAATAGGTGGTGTAGTACACTACAGTAAAGCCCAGAAGAAGGTTTAACCTGCTAGCGTATACCTTATTCAGACCCAGTCACCATAGAGGGAGAAACCATCCTAAATTCTGAGATAGACTCAATCAAAAATGAGGAAGAAACTTCCATATGCACCTGCTGCATGCTAGCTAAAATACATATAGTTCATTGTCTCCTCTGCCATCCTCTTCTTTAATGGGACACATGAGAAAAAAATATTTTGTGGGTAACAAGTGATTTACCTCAAATAACCTTTAACTAAGCTGTAATACAACTGACTTACTGGTGTTGTCTCACTTTCGATAGGTGGGGATATCACTGGTGCTTTAGCTGTATGCTGCTGTCCCTGCCTCTGTGTGTACCTTTGCATATTTCTGCTAAATGAACCTTTTTTTCTGGTAAGAAAATAATATATTAAAAGGGAAACTCAAGCTTCCAAAATTTATTAAAGAGCCCCATACCTATCATTGCAATCTGTTGCTTCAAAATGTATGAATAGATCCCATCATTTAATTTGCTGCTACAGTTCTGCTCTTTCTGTGTTATTTGAAATCCTGGCATAGAAGGAGAGACTAAAACATCAATGTTGCAAATTGTTACAACTTCTCCACAGCTTACAAACAGCATGCAGGAACTACATAACCCACATTGCACTGTGATGTTCCTGTCCTTTGTCCTTATTGGCATCATGTGTGCAGGGAATTGTGGGATTTGGAGGATGCAGGCTGAAGGCAGGCTAAGGACAATTGGCTACTATTACAAGTAGTCAGTCAGATTAGCAGGAAAACAGGGGGTTTGGCTAACATAACTGTTCCAGACCATATTATAACATTAAAAATCATGAAAAGGCTGCATATTGTGTAACTGATGTTTGGGTGGCGTTCCCCTTTAAACTAAGTTTCTGCTGTATAAAGATTATGAAATATTTAATATTTTTACAAATGCAAGATATTTGATTAAATGCATTACAGTGTTAGACAGGGTGCTTCTCTTTCTGTCTCTAAAGAAACTGCATATATGAGCCACAAGCATTTATTTGCATTTAAATCCCTTTTGCAATTATTGTATGAATTGGTCATTCTTAATTAAACAAAAAAAAAATATTTTAGTAAATATGTTATGTGTGTCGCATTATGTAAATTCCAAAGCACAGATAATGTATATGCCCCTCAGATTAGATGCTGCAGTGACAGTTCTATTCAGTATTGCATTTCTTCCATTTAACTCATGCTAGCAGACCTGAGCTTCTGGTGCTGGCTTTCAGTGGAAGCATATGCTGGAAGCAAGACTATTTGCATTTTATAGCTCTGCAGTGAATGCCATTGCAGCAGTACATCTTTCGGAAAGTTTTTATCTGCAGAGCAGTATATTATCTTTATTACCTTTACTTTCAAGTTCAAATACAAGAGAGCCAGCAACACAAAAATGTTGGTAACTTTTGAAAAAGAGAAAACCTGGTTGCAAAAATCTGATATTAAATGCTATAATGAAGCAATATGCTGCATGCCGTATTTGTAAAGAGAAAAATGTAATAAACAGTTGTAAATAGAAAGGATTAACATAAATTAGAACAAAACAATCAACATAAAGGATGTATCTGAACATTTCTATGTATGTCTGTATTACAATATGAAATACAATTGTGCAACAAGGGGCTGTCTAGACTCTTTTTTATATCATTGAGATAAATGCTATTTTACCACAAAACATGTTTTTAAAGTTAAAAAACACACAGCAGGAGGCTTGGGGGATTTTAGGCTGATTAGAAACCTGCACAACAAGGTAATATCTTACAAAAGGGTATTTGCAGTTGGTGCTTACAGAGAGCCAGTTGTGGTGTTGAATGAGGTTTGAATATTTCTGTATTCATGAAACAGCTGATTCTCCCTTCCCTATCTATCCTGTTCCCATATTCTTTTCATGCCAGTATGACCCACAAGCTCAACTACCACCTAAAAATATTTTTGGCTTTCATTCAGCCCACAACACATGGTGGTACAAGCATCCAAAACAGCTTAAAATGAGTTTGTAGCAGTGCTTGCTGAACATTTATGATATATGTTTTATTTATGTTTAACTAGCCGCCCTCTGAAAGAAAGGATAAGGGAACATGTACTCATGTACTCATAAAAAACATTAGGTCTGAAACAACTGTTGCTAGACATTTTGCAGATTGTACTAATAGGTCTTTGGATTTTTTTTTTATAGTGACAGGTATAGAAGGAGTTAGAGTAGGTAACAGAGGTGGGAATACACTTGATAAATGGTTTAAAAATGAGGCCCTTTGGATTTTTCGCCTTGGCACAAGATTACCGCTGGGCATGAACTTTGAATATAACATGTCATGCTTTGTTTAACACATGTATTACATTCATTAGTCCTCTCTTAACTTACTTTTCTACATATTGTTCATATAACCTGTTCTTGTACCTACAGAGGTTATACTTAACATGTAAAAATAAGGAAGGAGCCCTAGCTATGTTTTGTTTTATCACTTTATGTTATTCATCTAAGGAATTGTATTACTTCTTAAATTAACATTTATATATATATATATATATATATCTGTAACATGTACCCACCCACTTTTTATGAGAAATGTTATCTGATTGGTAGATAAATTGGGTCTTGTGATTGGATGTCTAATTTTGTATTTTGATTAGTTGTTTTAGCTTTAAATACTTTTGTTTCAGAAAATTCATATGCCTATGATTCCGTGCCCCTCTTTTGGCACAAAACGCATCATGCTGTCTATGTTTACGATGTTTTTTCTTTAAATAAAAAAAAACTGTTTTAACTGCACCACTTTTTGCTGTTTGGTCCAGTTTTTTCTAGTGTCAGGCACTGTTTTGTTATTACAGAGTAAAAGGAAATCCTTTTTTTTGAAAATTTGTATTATTTGATTAAAATGAAGTCAATGGAATATGCCCTTCAGGTAATTCAGAGCTTTCTGGAAATAGGTTTCTAGATAAAGGATCCCATACCTATGTATATGTATGTATGTATGTACATATATATATATATACTGTATATATGTATATGAAGGAATGTTAAAGTGTGTTAATGTAGAGTTGTACTATAAACACACACAAATAGTAATAATTATTTTTTAGCTGACATGCAATTATTTCCAAAGAAAATAATAGAATAACATTTTTAGGATTAACTGAGAAATTTCTTTTACACTTAATAACATTTTTTCCTTTCTCTTTCAGCTTTACTACCACGTTGATCCTATTTAGAGAAAGTCATATCAGATTTACATTTTTCTGGGAACCAGACAATAATCCTTGATTATTCTCTCGCTAAGAGACTGTATATTCCTCTCCCCTTTTAAAATGTCAAGTTTCATCTCACAAGAAAGGCCAACAATAGTAGAAAATAACTCCAAACTGAGAAAGGAATTATGTGCAAGTAAAGCTGATATCGATAGTGATGATATTAATGGAGGTACAGCTGAAGTTAATCATTTCCTCCTTATTGTAGCATAAATCCTTTAAAAGACTGAAGGCATCATGCACTGGTTAAGGAGATATAGAAAATATATATATATATACATTGTAAGGTTAAGTAACTGAAATGCTGAATTGCAAGAAGCAGTCTTTATAGATTACCTAGATTTAAATAATGCATATTTGAATATACAATGCACAATATTTCAGACAGGCTTTAGCTTTGGATTATTTTATATAGTAAATGCTACATGAATGGGGAGAGAGAAAGCCTACTATCTTGTGAAAAGCTGCACTGTTTGCAATCTCTGCAGTCCAAGAAATTGCATTTATTAGAAGTGGCCTAGTTTTTTTGAGTGACTGTAAAATATTACAAATGTAATTTTCTTTAGTTATTCATCAGCTCTGAAGCTAGTGCCCCTCCTCTCCTCATCTCAGAAGTCTGCACTGAAAGTCGCTGCGTTGGCCTGTGTGCAGATAAGAATAAATACCACGTACAGCTGATCCAGCCGTAACCTCAAAATGTTTCGAAGGCATTCCCTGATGAGGGGAATAAAAAGTTAGGGGCTTATTTTTTTCATTTTATATGCTTATAAAGTGGTTAGAATCAGTTGTATTTGTAGCTGACTGATCTGCTCTCAGGGTACCTGCAATTTTCTCCTCAGTGTATGAAAGAACAGCTTTCATACATTTGTATCAAACAATAGGACAACATGGAGCACATTAATATCATCTATCATTTGAACTGCAATTTGTATTCTTATTAAATCCTAACAAGACTTGTTGTAGCAAGTTGCTCAGTACTCCTGCTCAATGTGACAGGAGCAATAGAACTGAGCAGGAAATAGTCAGGAAATGCCTCCTGCTTCAGTAAATTAAGTGTTTGCTTTTCTGCTCAGCCCTTGCACTCAGGTAACAATCATAATATTAGCATTGTACAAACTGCTAATATCAAAAAATGTAAACAAAATCCGCAATGTAAATTGTAAAAGTGCTCAGAAGAGCATCTTCTTATATAAGACATATACGAGACTGGTAATAGTAGGGTCTGATTGGTCTGATTGAATTTATGTTTTTTTTCCAAGGGCCTCTGAATCTGTGGTTCTGATATCTAATTCAGTTCAGTGAAGATAACATTTGAGACACCAGCCCTTGGGCTCCTGACTTTGTGGTAATCCTAGGCACTAGCCAGAATTCTTCATATACCTCCACCCTGCTATCAATTTCTTTTTATTTGTATCAAGCACTAGTCACGTTTTGAGAAACAATAATGAATCTTCAACACTCACCTTAATGATTAATTATATATTTAAGCACTAGCATTTTACCCCCTCCAGGATGGTGGGTACACAGGGTTATGTTATGCTTGCTAGCTAAACCAACTGACCACCTCCCAGAGACCACTACTCATACTGAGGAAAGGTAAAAACTATATGAAAGGAAGATTAACTAAAACAGTATATAAAATACTGGTATAGGATTTGTTATCTGAAAATCTGTTATCCAGAAAGCTCAAAATAAAAGGAAGGCAATCTCCCATAGCTTCCATTTTAAGTAAATAAGTAAATTTTATTTCCTTCTTTTCTGTAATAATAAAACAGTACCTTGTACTTCATTCTGACTAGGACATAATTAATTATTGAAGTCAACATTACTATAAAATCTTCACCCTAAACTGCTGGGCTCTTTCTCATACCGGCTCCAAGAAACTACATAGACACTTTGACAGACAAGGCTTTGGCTCTGTAAATAGTGTTGGGGTGGCGGGAGTTCAGTATGAAAGTTTCTATGGTAACACGTAAGAGCAGTGCGCTCCTGCAGTCACATGTAGGAAGTGCACTGCTCTTTAAAATAAAATGTCAGCTTCTAACTCCATCACCCAACACCATGAATTGGCAGAGGGGTCTACTGTGGTTCCTTTGGTACACTGGTGGGCCAGTCCAACCCTGATCTTGCTACTATTTTATAAAAAAAGTCTGAGCTGGCACAAGTAAGGCAAGGAACATGTATAGTTGTTGGTATCTCCATGCAACCTTGTGCTTGAGTTTGTAAATGAACCTTTGCACATATTTCTTTTTTAAATATCAGGTTACATTTTATATACTGTATAAGACAATACAGTTATATGTTTACTGAAATAAATAGAAATTGTGATAGGTGAAAGGCTGATAAACATTTTACTTCTAACCCCTACATTGTCAAGTGTCAAGAAATATGTTTTAAATGAAGGTATAAAAGAACTTGAAAACAGAAATGTCTATGAAGATTTTCATTCATCCAGGTCATGGTATATCTAGTATAAATAAATTTGAAGCAACTGGACTTGTTTAGTAATCATTGAAGACGCTGAGGACTTCCCATACCAGTCAGTTGAACTGAAGAAGCTGCTCGGATGAGTAGTGAAACGTCTTCAATGATTACTAAACAAGTCCAGTTGCTTCAAATTTATTTATACTAGATATTGAAAACAGAAATGGATATTTTGCAACTAAATCTGACATTTATAATGGAAATATTAATACTGGTACTGCTATTGCAATGAAAATCCTTCAGAAGATGAAAGCCAGCATGAATTTTATAGCAATGTAATGCTAAATAAATATATATAGTGTGTAATAATTGTAACAAATAACTGAAATGTTAGAGAAGCAGCAATATCCAGATTGTAATACATCATTTGCATTACATACATACTGTATTCTTAGCATGTAATAAAATACACACAGATACTGCATGTATATTGTAATTTGCCTGTGGGGGCTGAAGAAGTAAGATATACCATGCAATATTATAGCTCTCCAGTTAAACCCTAAATTTGTGATTTTAATCTTAGTTGCTGTATTTGATACCTTGACCACTGTGATAAGATGACAGCTAGTACAGATTACTAAACATCGCTTCAAATAAAATAAAAATAAGGGAAACAATAAGGGAATGGAGTAGGACAACAACAAGGGAGCGAGAGATAAGAGAAAGACCATTCAACTAAAGGATTAACAAAATGTCCAGATGGGGTGAAATTGGGGAAGGAATATAGAATATAATTGGGGCTACTGAAATAATGAACTGAAAAAGGCACATGAACTAAACAAAAGAGTTGGGAATGCGTTGGGAAGTAAAATAACTATAAGACTGAATTATAAAATTAAGCCTAACAAAGGCTTGTATAAATAGATGCAAGGCCTTGCTTTACTTTCTCAGTAACATAGTAAAATAATAGTAATGGCCCATTTAAGTAATTTACATTTTTATCTCTTTTTTGTAAGAAAATAACATGAACACTCTAAACAATTAATTAATAATTAATTTAAAAGTGGTTAAAATCGTTCTGGACTACATGAATAATGCTTTCTTTCCATTCTTATAATGTGGCATTCTAGATGTTTTTATAGTTCATTGCTATTTAGGAACTCTTCAGCCAAATATAAATGAGTGTTTGGGAGGCCTATTTAAAGACTTATAGCTTGGAATGCAGCCACCTATTTACTATATAAAACTATTACTATTATAATACTATTATTACTACTTATATTCATTCTCTTGGGGTTTGTAACTTTTCCCAATATATAATAATATCCACTTCTCCCAATAATATAAAATATCCCCTCTGTGATGCAATTTATTAAAATGTGCTCTGCACCTCAGACCTAGCTACATTCCAAATATTGTTAATAGGAGGAGGAAGGAAAAAAAACATAAATATTTTACAATCTGGCAAAAATCTTGGCATGCTATTGAAATGCTGGGATTTCAGATATACTACACCTATGAAAGTTCCAGTACTCCCATGACAATTACTTTTTTCCAGTTGTGACTTAAGCTAACTCCTCTCTCTCCCAGCTACAGTCTGCTGCTAGAATTCTCTACCTTCACTGCTGAAATCCTTATCATGGCTATCCATAATGCAAAGAATAACATATAATTCTTATCATGACTTTTGAAGACTTTCGATCCTCTGCACCTTACTACATCACACTACGGGGCTGATTTACTTACCCACGAACGGGTCGAATGGAGTCCGATTGCGTTTTTTTCGTAATGATCGGTACTTTGCGATTTTTTCGTATGTTTTGCGATTTTTTCGGATTCTTTACGAATTTTTCGGATCCAATACGATTTTTGCGTAAAAACGCGAGTTTTCCTATCCATTACGAAAGTTGCGAAAAGTTGCGCATTTTTCGTAGCGTTAAAACTTAACGCTACGAAAAATGCGCAACTTACGCGAAAAGTTGCGCATTTTTCGTAGCGTTAAGTTTTAACGCTACGAAAAATGCGCAACTTTTCGCGTAAGTTTTAACGCTACGCAAAATGCGCAACTTTTTACGCAACTTTCGTAATGGATATGAAAAACTCGCGTTTTTACGCAAAAATCGTATTGGATCCGAAAAATTCGTACAGAATCCGAAAAAATCGCAAAACATACGAAAAAGTCGCAAAATATTCGTTTTCAAGTCGGAACTTTTCCAATTCGGGTCGGATTCGTGGGTTAGTAAATCAGCCCCTACATCTACAGTCACCAACTGGTTGAACTACCCACTGTTTCCCATCTTTAAACCTTTTCCTCCTGCTGCTCCTGACATGTGGAATGCCATCCCTGAAGTCTTGGAGCACTCGTGTGACATCTGAATCAGTCATGCCACTTATGAACTTACAATTCAGAGACAATCACTCTAACCTACAGAATTTATTATTTTCCTGTGTCTGTAAAGTTATTCCCCCACATAGATATTAAGCTCTTTGGAGCAAGGACTTCTTCCCTCTTGTCTTAATTCATAGCATGTAATCTTGAAATGTATTTTGTGTTTATTTGTATTTTATTACTGTATTGTAATACAGTAGTGCAAGAGAAATAGAAATATACATACAGCATTTTGAAAATACAACATTCAACAATAAAAAGAGTGCAACATATCTGTCCTCTAATATAATTAGTATGGTAAGTGCATTAATAAATTCCACACTGCATTAATTCAGCCAATCCAATGTATACACTGCTCATGAGAAGATTATCTGAATATGCAAGAAGCACACTGTTATGCTGACAGTACATTTCAAACACTGTAATGCGTGCTAGGCCTTCTATTTCTACTGTTGTCTTCTTGTTACCCTCTAGACCTGGGAAATCCTGAGATATTGAGGTGGGTGCACCAGGCCCACCAGTGATCAGACATAATATTAGAAGGAAGATTTGCCACAACCCAGCATTAATAAGTGCTCAAAGTTTTTAGGTAGCCAGGCATGGGCAGATTGCCTTTATATTAGTGACTCCTACAGTGGGAAGGTGCACTCATTGTAGTCATAGTTATAGATGTACAGGTCCTTTTCAAAAAATTAGCATATTGTGATAAAGTTCATTATTTTCTGTAATGTACTAATAAACATTAGACTTTGATCTATTTTAGATTCATTACACACAACTGAAGTAGTTCAAGACTTTTCTTGTTTTAATATTGATGATTGTGGCATACAGCTCATGGAAACCCAAAATTCCTGTCTAAAAAAATTAGCATATTTCATCCGCCCAATAAAAGAAAAGTGTTTTTAATACAAAAAAAGTCAACCTTCAAATAATTATGTTCAGTTATGCACTCAATACTTGGTCGGGAATCCTTTTGCAGAAATGACTGCTTCAATGTGGCGTGGCATGGAGGCAATCAGCCTGTGGCACTGCTCAGGTGTTATGGAGGCCCAGGATGCTTCAATAGCGGCCTTAAGCTCATCCAGAGTGTTGGGTCTTGTGTCTCTCAACTTTCTCTTCACAATATCCCACAGATTCTCTATGGGGTTCAGGTCAGGAGAGTTGGCAGGCCAATTGAGCACAGTAATACCATGGTCAGTAAACCATTTACCAGTGGTTTTGGCACTGTGAGCAGGTGCCAGGTCGTGCTGAAAAATGAAATCTTCATCTCCATAAAGCTTTTCAGCAGATGGAAGCATGAAGTGCTCCAAAATCTCCTGATAGCTAGCTGCATTGACCCTGCCCTTGATAAAACACAGTGGACCAACACCAGCAGCTGACATGGCACCCCAGACCATCACTGACTGTGGGTACTTGACACTGGACTTCAAGCATTTTGGCATTTCCCTCTCCCCAGTCTTCCTCCAGACTCTGGCACCTTGATTTCCGAATGACATACTTTGGACCACTGAGCAACAGTCCAGTGCTGCTTCTCTGTAGCCCAGGTCAGGCGCTTCTGCCGCTGTTTCTGGTTCAAAAGTGGCTTGACCTGGGGAATGCAGCACCTGTAGCCCATTTCCTGCACACGCCTGTACACGTTGGCTCTGGATGTTTCTATTCCAGACTCAGTCCACTGCTTCCGCAGGTCCCCCAAGGTCAGGAATCGGTCCTTCTCCACAATCTTCCTCAGGGCCCAGTCACCTCTTCTCGTTGTGCAGTGTTTTCTGCCACACTTTTTCCTTCCCACAGACTTCCCACTGAGGTGCCTTGATACAGCACTCTGGGAACAGTCTATTCGTTCAGAAATTTCTTTCTGTGTCTTACCCTCTTGCTTGAGGGTGTCAATGATGGCCTTCTGGACAGCAGTCAGGTCGGCAGTCTTACCCATGATTGCGGTTTTGAGTAATGAACCAGGCTGGGAGTTTTTAAAAGCCTCAGGAATCTTTTGCAGGTTTTTAGAGTTAATTAGTTGATTCAGATGATTAGGTTAATAGCTCGTTTAGAGAACCTTTTCATGATATGCTAATTTTTTGAGATAGGAATTTTGGGTTTTCATGAGCTGTATGCCACAATCATCAATATTAAAACAAGAAAAGGCTTGAACTACTTCAGTTGTGTGTAATGAATCTAAAATATATGAAAGTCTAATGTTTATCAGTACATTACAGAAAATAATGAACTTTATCACAATATGCTAATTTTTTGAAAAGGACCTGTATATCTATGCAATTTGATTAAATCAGATATTTTATTTTTTTTACATACACATATATACATACACATTTTTAAAGAATATATAGAAAGCTAGGCTAAAAATGTCTAAAATAATTTGTATGTTTTTGTGGTGATTTATTAATACCTCCATAATAATCCTGCTTGTGTGAAAATGATTTATTGTACCCATTTTCCTGTAATAGTTATAGCAGTCCCTGAATTCTAAATTAGGCCCTGTATATTTATTGGAATGCTGGCCACAAAATATTAGCCACTCTTCAAGCCAATGTGTCTTTTTCCTGCAGAATCCAAAGGCATAAGCATTGCATTGTTCACTATGCCTACATTCTTAATATTTATATAATTGCACCATGAAGAGTAATTTCACAAACTGGGTAAAATAGTATTTTTACAAGTGATTGATTCATGCAATTAGCCCTACCCTAAGTATTTAATCATTAATGTAAGTTTTTTAGTCTGCTCCTGTGGAAAATTCAAAAGCTATCTGTGCATGTTCTGTGTAATTTTCATAATTGCTTTCTCCCCGTATCACTTGGGCTCATGATGACTGCATCATTAAATCTAAGCGGCCAAGAAAGAAGGGGTCAGCCATTGCAGTTGCCCTTTCTAGATATGATAATTGGCTCACATGAATCAAAAGGTCCTCAGAGTTTTAAGAATCATTGTTCTTTCCCATGAGATCCACTCACTTCAATTACATAAACTATGTTCAAACATAAAAACACACTAAAAGGTAGTTTGTAATGCATGTATTTTATAGTAAGTGTTAATTTATAAAACTGCTGAAACAAATCATGCATCAGGAGTGAGAGCGGCAGGAAAAGGAAATGAAGGGAATAGACTGGGAATTTTAGAGGAATTTTTGTCATTTGCAGAAATTCAATACAACACCTTCATTTGTTTGTATATATGTGTATTGCTAGTATATACAGGTACGGGATCCATTATCTGTAAACCTGTTATCCAGAAAGTTTTAAATTATGGAAAGGCCAGAAGCTCCAATAAGATTTCATTATAGCTTAGTTACCTTTAAAGGGTTTGTTCACCTTCAAATTAACTTTTAATATGATGTAGAGAGTGCTATTCTGAGATAACTTGCAATAGGTTTTAATGTTTTATTATTTGTGGTTTTTAAGTTATTTAGCTTTTTATTCTGCAGCTCTCCAATTTGCAGTTTCAGTAATCTGGTTGCTAGGGTCCATGTTATCCTAGCAACCATGCATTGATTTGAATAAGATACTTGAATATGAATAGGAGATTACCTGAATAGAAAGATGAGTAATAAAAACTTGCAATAACAATACATTTGTAGCCCTACAGAGCATTTGACTTTTAGATGGGGTCAGTGACCCCCATTTGAAAGCTTTTATAGAATCAGAACAGTAAAGCAAAAATGAAGACCAATTGAAAAGTTGCTTAGAATCGGCCATTCCGTAACATATTAAAGTTAACTTAAAGGTGAAATACCCTTTTAAGTACAAAGTACTGTTTTTTATTACAGAGAAACAGGAGAATATTTTTAAAAATTCAAATTACAGGTATTTGATTATCATGGAGTATAATGGAATTTATAAAGTTTTGGAGACAGGAAGGAAAAAAAATCTTTAACTCATTCACTCAGACACTGGACAAGACAAGGGGGATTTTTTCCCACAATTTTGTTTTTTTTCTAGAAAAACAAGCTAATTACCTTAAACCTAGCAATTTTTTTAGAAAAAAAAAACTCACTTCCACCTTTTTCCTTATTATGTCCCAAAATGCAATGCCCGCTTAAATATATATATATATATATATATATGCCCCAAAGCATAAAAGTAAATTGCTCAATAAATGTTTGTGGGATTCTGGTGTATTTCATCTAATGGCAGAGTGCAGTGTAAAAGAATTATTTGCCAAAAAATAAAAAAAATAGTCCTGCTGCCTTCTAGAAATACTGGTTTAAAAACTGTTTGTAAGAAACCTACATACTGTGTAGCTTCTAGCAGACATACAGAGGCTTGACCAAAACTGTGTTCAGGAAATATTTAATAAAGAAAATTTGTATTGATGGGTGAGTTGCAGGTCGCATCAAGTTGCGATTGCGTCAAAAAAAGTCGCAGTCGCATAAAATAAGCAGTCATGTTGAAAAAAATTGCACATGCCAAAAAAAGTTTAGCAAATTTTTTGGTAAAGTGGGACATGTTTGCTCATCACTAGAAATTTGTATACAGAGCAAACAAAGTCCAGGTTCAGGCACAAGGTCTAAGCAAGCTGCAAGCAAAAAAAAAAAGAATAAAAGAGTCCTTAATAATTTAGAAACCATGGAGTCAGAACCAGAGGAACAAGGCAGGAACATACTTACAGGATTCAGGACTTCAGGGTACAGGAACTCAAATGACTTGGTCTCAGCAGAAAAGGGCTGTTCCCTGCAGCTGGATCATAGGTGGTTAGCATGGAACTCAGACAGGGGGAAAAAATCATTGATATTATCCACCAATCGCAAACCACTGTGGCTCAACCTGGAGGAGCAGCATTCAGTACATCTTAGGTCCCTGGTTCTGGACCAGGGAGACCCTGATACTACCAATTAGTGATGAGTGAATCTGTCCCATTTTGCTTCGCCGAAAGTTTATCAAAATGGGGCTTTGACTCTTTTTGATTCCCACAACTTTTTTTGACATGCACAGCTTTTTTCAATGAGCACAACTTTTTTTTACACAACAGCGGCTTTTTCCTCACTCTTTTTGTAGAGCCACATTTTTATGGCAGTTTTGCAAAATAATTTGCCAGTGATGAAATGCGGAATTTCACAACGAATCCATACCTGGGGGAAATTTCACTTATCACTAATACCAATTAAAAGTGCTGCATGTTAGGATGAAACGCGTCAGGCTAAAATGCATAAAAGCTTTAAATGCTGTCCTATACACTTTCTTATGGGAAGGAACAGAATCAAATATATCTTTTTGAGCACAGCTTTTGCTAAAGAACTGACATTTAGCTCACCATACTGTTCTCAAAGCAAAAAAAGGCAAAGAGTTATGTGCCAAATTATAAACTTTTGTGTCTGAGGCAATAAAAACCATCATAGTGAAAAAAACCTTGCATCAAAACTCACACATTTTTTTTAAACTCAACCGTGTTTTTTTTTATTCTACAGCACTAGCATATTTAAGAAAGAACTCAATGTAGACATGATTGAGCATATATTTTAATAAACTGGGAAAATAAAAGAGTTGCTTGAAATCAGAGACATTTCCCATTGACTTCTATAGATATTAGCTTTTACTTTCCAAGTTTTTTCATGCAAATTTGGGGCATTTTTTCTCATTAAAAATTTGTAATTATTTGATTTTTCAAAAAAAAATATCCTTAGTAAAGTATATGTACAATAGCATTTTTCTGTCTTTTTTCTTGAATCATGAAAAAGCCTAATCTCAGATTTTGACAAATCAAAAAGTGAATCAAAATCAAAAAGTGAAGCTACTGAATGATTTACTTTAAGAAAATAATATTGTGCTGACAATGTGGGCACGACTATACATTTGTGATCCATGGAACACTAGAATAGATTTATGACCCCAGGGGTGCAAGAGGCCTTATTAAGGAAGCAATCGAGGCTCCCTGAAGGCAGCTTGGAATCGTGTGTCCTGTGAATAGGCTGGATGGGTGAGCAGTACTTGATTCAAGGTGCATACTGCTGGCCTCTAGACATCTAGACAAGTGACATTCTTCCCTTGCAGTATTTGGAAAGAACATATAATTTTTTTCCCTTGGACAAACAGTCTGTTTGAAGTCATGATTTTGGCAGGCAATGTCAATTTTCTTGATGCTAAGCAGTAATTGCAGTAATGAAAACATTACCTATTAACCATTGCAGTACTTAAGCCCATGAAAAAAGAACCCTTCTACATCTTCTACATCTAACATTTTGTCTAAATCACACATACTTTTCAGCAACTTCAAGTATTTATGATGCAAAGACATGGCTGAATTGAAAGGACTGTTTAGGTAATACTGACACATTGCAACAGTGCTATTATTAAACAGACATTTCTCCTAGGCCAGGGATGTTCATTTTTTTTACTATCTATGCTGAAATAGAGCAGAACCAGGTAGCATTTACTGGTCACCTGTTTAAAAGTAAAAGATTGGTATTGGTTACTGTACCTGCCTTTAATTAAATATAGGGGTAAGCACATAGGAAAGACGCAGCTTTAACTTCAATGCCGTTTTAGTATGTTTCAGTATTGCCAGTAGCACTAATAGAGCCAGTAGACTAATTCGGCCTCCCTGTTGTTTGCTATAGATAACTAAACTTGCTACTTGTTAGACTATTTCATTCGTGAGAAGCATTTGACAGAAGAAATGTCTAAGAACGAGGATATTTGTCACGTCTAAAGTACTTTGAAAATGAAAGCACAAGGTGATCTGTTTTAATGACAAAATACAACAGTTCATGTTTGGTATTAATGGCTAATGAAGTAACAAGTAAGACTTCAAAAGGGAATAATGATATCTGGTGGTTACTCATGATGAGTTTTGGAAGTGAAGAAATGTTCAGCACTTTAGGCTTCAGACACATTAGTGCAGAGAAAGTAAACATTTTGATTAGGATTTCCGACTGTAACTGTAAACGGAAAGTATTCCAACACCAATTCTTTTCATGTGCTGAGCTGCCGTCTGTAGATGTTTATAAGCAAAATCAGCGAATCAAGCTACACTTAATAAGATTATTATCAATACACTTAGAAGTAGTACTTAGCATGCAAGTACACTGGTAAAATAAAAAATGAGGAGAAATAGAAATTCAAGATTATAGAATTATGTCTGGTCATGGGAAATTAACTGGAAAGTGGTTTAATAAACAAATAAGGTAAAGTCTCACAGGAAAACATGTGCACATAACATGGGCTAGAGGCACAGAGCCCGTTTAATTGCCTCATAATTGCAATAACAGCGAGTCTCAGGCTAATTACAATATTAATGGGATATTAGTAGAGCTAGGATGCACTAAAATTAATTAATTCTCAGGACTCTGATTATACCTAAATATGTGCTGCTGCAGAAGCATCATAGCAATTTTATTTTGCCCATATATGCTTTCCATTCCACTGATCTTGGAAGGCAACTAAAAAGACAATGAATCAATATTTTTTTTACCATTTTTACCATTTGTTCATTAAAATCACAACGAGAACTACAATCACATAGACTTGCAGTTAGTCAGAAGAGCCCTGGAGCTATAAGCACAGGGGGTAGAATTAACTTCAGTCAGACAACATTGATTATTTTTAGAGAATGTAAATCACAGGTGGAAAGCAAGAGGTTAAAGCAGAGAAAGAAGCTGGGCATAAAGAGACAACGCCTGGACTACTGTAACTCCCTATTAATTGGCCTTCCCCTCCAAAGACCCCTCTCCAGTCCATAATGAATACTGCTGCCAGGCTCATACACCTCTCCAACCGCTCCTCCTCTACCATGCCACTCTGCCAATCCCTGCACTGGCTTCCCCTACCATCCAGGATAAAATTCAAACTAATGACTCTCACATTTAAAGCAGTTCATAACTCTGCCCCACCCTACATCTCTGAACTTATCTCTAGGTACCATCCAACCCACTTGTTACGCTCCTCTACTGACCTGCTCCTCAACTCTCATTCCCTCCTCACACACTCGCATTCAAGACTTTTCAAGGGCTGCCCCCCTTCTCTGGAATCCGCTCCCACAAACTGTCAGACTTTCTCCCAATCTCTCTGCCTTCAAGAGATCTCTAAAAACACATTTATTTAGAGAAGCTTACCTTAATCTAGTTTAACATTACCTCAGTGTGCTGCTAAAAGCAATACCCTGTGCTACACCTCTCACAACTCTGGTCATGCCCATTCCCACACCTTGTGTCTCAACCCTTTCTCCTTGTAGATTGTAAGCTCTTTTGGGCAGGGCTCTCTTCACCTCTTGTATCGGTTATTGATTGCCTTATATGTTACTCTGTATGTCCAATGTATGAAACCCACTTATTGTACAGCGCTGCGGAATATGTTGGCGCTTTATAAATAAATGTCAATAGTAATAATAAGATTAGTTCCTGAGCTTCTGAGCAGGTAGAAACACCCTACTAACTCTTCATTATTTACATGTTAGGTGTTTTTTTAGCAATTTGGATTACATGGTTGTTACTGCTAGCAAGACTGCCAGCAATGTAATTGCCAATGAATTTGTAATACCCTAGGGGTCCTTCCCTTCCCTGACTCTCTCCATTGATGAATCACCCCCTTATAAGCCAGACTTGCCTATACTGTGTCCATTTTCCCACCCATTTACCTGCTCAGTCTGCCCATTTCCCTGCCCTATGATGTCATTGCCCTGCCTCATGTGACTCCCCTGACCTGGATACTAAATAAAGGTTCCAACCCTACATGGTGGGCTCTGACCATAGTCACAATTCTTTTCTACCTTTTCCTGGCTTGTGTTTTTATAACCAAGATAGGAAAGAATTAAAAAAGAACTGCTGTTACGGGGTCAGGGAAAAGTCAGATAATGCAGGGAGGTTATTAATTTTATAGGGCTATCGGGGTGAGTTTCTCAGGAAGAACTTTAACAGTGTAAATAGAAGACCTGCACCTGTTTTATCAATTCTATTTATTCCTTCATTAATGGTAATCAACAACCTACCCCTGTTTTTTTATATATTTACCCCTCCTGCCCTAAATAAACAGAATTATTCTACCAATATCCATTTTCGATGTTTTCTCTCACCTTTCAGTGAAAAAAAAACAGGCAGTATATTATGCTGTCCCCTGCGAGTGGCAAAGTTCAGCCAATCAGCAGGCAGTGCATTACTGATGTCAGCACCACCTACAGGCACAAGAACACTGTACATTTTCCATAGGGGACATTGTTGCACTGAAGCTTCAGATAATTTGCTCTGTTCATACTATACTTCCCTCTTCATTTCAGAGAGAAGGCATGTACAGGTATAGGAACCATTATCCAGAACGCTCAGGACCAAGGGTATTCTGGATAAGGGGTCTTTCTGTAATTTGGATCTCCATACCTTAAGTCTACTAAAAAATCAATTAAACATTAATTAAACCCAATCGGATTGTTTTGCATCCAAAAAGGATTATTTATATCTTAGTTGGGATTAATTACAAGGTACTGCTTTATTGCTAAAGAGAAAAAGGAAATCAGTTTAAAAATTCTTCATTATTTGATTAAAATGGAGTCGGGCTTTCAGTAATTCTGAGCTTTCTGGATAATGGGTTTCCGTATAAGGGATCCCTTACCCGTACTTTCTATAACATATGAAGAAAACATAACTTTACCCTGTAATATACAGTTGCATATCATTTTAACAGTATAAAAATATAGCAATCTCCATCATAAATGTATTTCCTGTACAATAATAGGTTGCATACATCAATCATACTGATTACATACAAGTAGAAGAGGTAAAATGGCCCCCACTTATTAGAGCTTACAGTCTAAAAAAAAAGTAACACAAGTAAGTCAATGCATGTGCATAAAAGAAAAATTCTAAGAGCTGAAAGAGATGTAGGGAAAAGTATGCTGGAGAACATAAAGGAATGTGAGGAAAAATATGCAGAGGGGTGAGCATGAGACTTGCATAGGAACATACACTTAGGTGTAGGGGATCAGAGAACCCTTCTCCCTGTTCTGGCTCTGACATCATCCAGCCCCATTACAGGCAAGGGAGCAATCTGATTGGCTGGGAGCTGGAAAAAGAGCAGGGCCCAGAGAGAGCCTGGCTTTGGAGTCAAATCTACAGGGCGAGTATATAGGTTCCCCTGCTGCAGTTTCATGGGATAGTGAGAGATTCTGCCTCAGTCAGTTTGAGCTTTACCAGGAGCTCCAGCTGTGCAGAGAGAGCCCATCCTATTCCATGCCAAGCTTCTAGGGATCCAGGAGGGGACTGCTGCCACTGGGGAGAGTGCCTGCACTGCCTATAATGTCCAGTGTATCTGCCTCTAAGAGCACCCATAGTGAGTAAATGCAAAAAGGGAGGATATTGGCAAATATACAAGTGTGTGTCCCCCATATGAGGACATGTACCTACTATGTGAGAGTGGATACCAAGTCTAAGGAGAGGTCCTTTGGGGTAGCACTATCTAGAGTAAAAAGAGCTATTGGAAAGGGACATATTGCGTTGAAGTGAACTATGCATTAATTAATCCCTTTTGTTGATTGTGGGACTGTTCAAAATGACTTTCCTTCTCCTTTAAAGGGACTGTGCTAGTTAGTCAGTCAGTGAGTTATCTGCTACTGAATCAGATCCTGTTCCCAAATGCAGGAGTGTTATCTTTATAAGTTGCCTATTGCATCTATTTAATTCTATGGAAAGTTCTTTATTTCTGCAACTATCTGTATCTTTTTTTTTTTTTTTTTTAGATTCCCCTGAGGTGTATACTTCAGCGTCCACTAGGTGGACACAGCGCTGATAATCCCAGCTTTCCAGTATCTTCCACAAGTGAAGAGGCCAGAGCTGCTGGATTGCATAGAGGTATTATGCCAGGTATAAATAAGTGTGATTTTTTTTTACAGGAGTGTTCTAAATTACAGATGTAAAGTAGATGTGGATGTGGAGCTACTGTTGGATTCAATAATGTATTGGGCTGACGATACCTGTAGGTCTTCATTTGAAAGCAAAATGAGCCCACAAATCAGTCTGACACAGATGCCATTTCCTGCTTGCCATCCCCATCTAATTGCAGTGAGACTGCCCAGTACTTTAAAAGTTACTACTCTGAGGCTTGTCTGTGGCCCTCCCACCTGCAACGTATTTCCAACAATTGAGGAAAGAGCTTTTTCTTTAGTTATGACAACAGATAACAAATATTGCCCAAGTTACTCAAACAAATTTTCATGCAACATTGAGACATCAGCCATGCCACTGGGCTCTAATACCTCACTGCAAAGAATGACTGTCTAATCAAAGCTGTCAAACTGGGATACTGGGAAAAATCCTGCTGGCCCTGCTTACTACTATGTATGGCCCTGCCGACCTCCTGTTGCCCTGCTACCTCCTGCTGACCACTCGATGCATACTGCCTGACCAAAATGATTTGATTTCTTTGGAAGGTGACAAAAAAAAAATTATAATGGCCATGCACTCCACTGTAGAATGCATGACCATCTTTATTTTTTTGGCAAAAGTTATTCAGGAGGCAGAGCAAGGCAAGCAGCATGGGAGAATTGCGAGAGAAGTGTGGTTTTTTTTTGTTTTTTTTTTCAAATGTGGGTAAGGTAAGGCTTTCATGATTCCTTCTTTGTTGTGATCTTATTAGCATGTCTATGGTTAATGTGCTCATTTGACACTTTCTGGGGTGATTTTACTAGCATATATGGGGTTAATATGCTCATTATCCATTTTCTGCAGTGATTCTTTGAAAATTTTATCACAGCCCAATATTTTGTTAAAACTCCCTTGCTCATCTATGTACATAGTTAGGGATGGGGGAAGCCAAAGCTGTGAGGAGTTGTGGGGGCAGGTGTGCTTATTCGTTTGGTGGGTCCCTATGGTGAGGTTCTCTGGTGGGCCCCAAGTACCCCAGTTCATCACTGCAGGTTCAGACTTTTCTTTGCCAGACTCAGGCATTGGTTTTTAGCTACAATATTTGTGACATCAGAAATGTATAAATGATATAAAATTAAAAATTATCCAGAACAAATCTAAAAAAACATTACTTTATATTTATGGATTCTTGATACAATACAAATGCTACATCTTGTCTGCATTTATAGCCATGTTTATTCGGAAGTTTCATACAAGGATTCCTAGTGAACCTAGTTTACTGAGAAAATACTGAGCCCACTAAAACAGTAGGTGCTAAGATGCTGATGGTTTATGTTAGAGCTATAATGCTTTTACCAGTCAGTGAAGATTACTTGCAAATGAAACACTGCAGATACTTCAACTTAAGAAAAAAAAGAGAGAAAGAGAGAGAATTTTAAATGATAATTGTGGGTAGATCTGTGGTTCCCAAATTGTGCTGCTGTCCCCCTGTGGGAGTAATCAGAAGCTTAGCTTTGGGAAGAGTTTGGAAAACTGTTTAGTCTCCTAGAAACACCTGAAAATCCAGTTTGATAGATTTGTATCAAACAGACTCTTTTTCAGGCATGCTAGGTGATGAGAGGAGTGCTACTCAAAACATTGCATGAGCTGTAATTCTGCCCTGAAATCTGACAAATAAAGTTTTTTCAAAGAGATCAGTTGGAGTGAGTGATGTCTTTACAAGAAATATTTCTTATATTTACAAGAAAGTTAAGAAAGAATGTCCAAGCTGGGTTGTTTACACTGGAGAAGAGGTGCTGTATGTATGTTTTACTATTCATATGTTGGGAATGTGAAGGAGTTAACCATCCCAACTGTAAGGAAGTATATCTATGCCCTGGGGAGGAATGTATTCCCATAAGTCCTGTTCCCTATTCTTCATAAGAAGAGGGACCACATTATTCTCTCTGTTTGGACTCCACCTGGTGCCAGGAGTGCTAGGAGTGTTAGATAGATAAAGCTAGCTAGTAAGAGCAGGTTTGTGCTCCACCGAGGAGGCTTAACGTGGGGTGACACCCACCCAGTTGTAGGGACCCAAGTGTGTAAAATTTTGGGAAGTTTTATTGTGTCTATTGGAGCACCCTTGGGAGCAGTCACCAGTGGTGTATAGCAGGTGTTATTACTCCTTATTACTCTTTATAAATGCAAACCTTGATCATTTAAAAAGACCAAATTTTGATGATTTCATGTTTTTAATATTACATGCTCTTTTTATTTTAAAGTATTTTAAATTCAATATGTGATTACAGACATAGGAAACTCTAAGTCTGGCTAGGTATTCAGAATTGATGTGAGATTTTATTATGTGTTACTTGATTATAGTTACAAACAGTTTCTAACACCGAAGTCATGTGTAATAACTGTCCTACTTCAAAAAGCAAACAATCCATCTGACTTTTTCTTATTGGCATGCCTAGAAAAATGTACCCACTGCAGGACCTCAAGCAGTAAAAGCATGTGAAATGAGATACAGTTAAACAAAGGATTCCAAAGCTTTCAGCAAAAATGTTCCGGAGAAAAATAATCTCATAGAAGCCAAGAAATACAGACTGCCTGCTGCTGAAAATCATGCAGCTATGAATAGTCCTGCATTTTATTTCTGTGAAAAGTCCCTGAATATTATCAGTAAAACAGTGATTGACTTGTTCCAGTGTTTCAATTGCTTGGTACTTCACAGGGCTTTCAAGGGTTAAGGTACATAAGTGATGAAAAAAAATATATTTACAATGGTGTCTTGTGTTTACGTAGTCATGGATTATTCATAGATACTACTCTGATATGCATAGCTGCAAGAGATGCATATTTATTATATAATTATTGCTGGAATTCTTTGTATTTATATTATAAGACAAATTTGTACCCACAGTAGTCATATTAATTGGTAGTTCTTACTAATGTGGGCATGGAGAGGATTATATGATGTGAATCCTTTGTTTATTACCTGAGCTGTGAGCAGGGAAGCAAGGAAACGATTTGGCATTTTCCCTGGGTATATTGTGTTTCCCATAGAGGGCAGTGCAGGAGGTGAGTTTCAAGTGATCATCTACAGTACATCTAACAGAAGACATAGTTACATAGTTACATAGTTACATAGTTACATAGGGTTGAAAAAAGACCATTGTCCATCAAGTTCAACCCATCCGAGTAAACCCAGCACACAACCTATACTAACCAATCTATACACTCACATACATAAACTATATATATAAAACCAGTAATACTAACTGTAGATATTAGTATCACAATAGCCTTGGATATTCTGCTTGTTCAAAAACTCATCCAGGCCCCTCTTAAAGGCATTAACAGAGTCTGCCATTACCACATCACTAGGAAGGGCATTCCACAACCTCACTGCCCTCACCGTGAAAACCCACCTACGCTGCTTCAAATGGAAGCTCCGTTCCTCTAATCTAAAGGGGTGACCTCTGGTGCGCTGATTGTTTTTATGGGAAAAAAGAACATCCCCCAACTGCCTATAATCCCCTCTAAAGTACTTGTACAGAGTAATCATGTCCCCTCGCAAGCGCCTCTTTTCCAGAGAAAATAACCCCAACCTCGACAGTCTAACCTCATAGTTTAACTCTTCCTTCCCCTTAACCAGTTTAGTTGCACGTCTCTGCACTCTCTCCAGCTCATTAATATCCTTCTTAAGGACTGGAGCCCAAAACTGCACTGCATACTCAAGGTGAGGCCTTACCAGGGACCTATAAAGCGGCAAAAATATGTCCTCATCCCTTGAGTCAATGCCCTTTTTTATACAAGACAGCACTTTATTTGCTGTAGTAGCCACAGAATGACACTGCCTGGAATTAGACAACTTGTGATCTACAAAAACAAATTTGATGGATTTTTTCTATAATAACAAAAGGACAGAACAGACTCAGCTGATACTTGCTGAGCTCTCTTTTGGCAGGTTTTCAGCAGATGGTATACTCTTTGTGCATCTGTAAAATAATTCCCTAAGTTGCAGAGATTCTGACCTGTTTTATGTTGAAAGACTAAAGTAGACCTAAAGTGTTGTGACCTGTACCAATAAAGACATTTCTTAAAGTGCACTATTTGTTTTTAAAAAGGAAAAAAAAGTGCTCCTGCTGGTAGCATACTTTGCGGTCATCCTCTCTGTAGGTAGAGGCAGTCTAATAGTGGTGGATACAATGACATACTGCTGAGGAACAGCAGAGCATAGTAGCAATTTATTTTCTCTGTAATCATAAAACAGTAGCTTGTACCCGATTCCAACTAAGATATAATTACTCTGTATTGAAGGCAAAACAATCCTACTCAGTTTATTTAATGTTTAAGTGATTTTTTTACTAAACAAAGTATGAAGATCCAAATAACGGGAATACCCCTTATGATTAAAACCCCAGGTTCCAAGCATTCTGGATTATTATTATTATTAACATTTATTTATAAAGCGCCAACATATTCTGCAGCGCTGTACAATAAGTGGGTTTTATACATTGGACATACAGAGTAACATATAAAGCAATCAATAACCGATACAAGAGGTGAAGAGAGCCCTGCCCAAAGAGTTTACAATCTACAAGGAGAAAGGGTTGAGACACAAGGTGTGGGAATGGTCATGACAGAGTTGTGAGAGGTGCGGCACAGGGTATTGCTTTTAGCGGCTATTGCTTTTAGCAGCACACTGAGGTTATTTCAAACAAGATAAGGGTAAGCTTCTCTTAATAAATGCATTTTTAGAGATCTCTTGAAGGCAGAGAGATTGGGAGAAAGTCTGACAGTTTGTGGGAGCGAATTCCAGAGAAGGGGGGCAGCGTGTGAGGAGGGAATGAGAGAGGAGTTGAGGATCAGTAGAGGAGCGTAACAAGCAGGTTGGATGGTACCTAGAGATAGGTTCAGAGATGTAGGGTGGGGCAGAGTTATGAACTGCTTTGAATGGGAGAGTCATTAGTTTGAATTTTATCTTGGATGGTAGGGGAAGCCAGTGCAGAGGTTGGCAGAGTGGCACGGCAGAGGAGGAGCGGTTGGAGAGGTGTATGAGCCTGGCAGCAGTATTCATTATGGACTGGAGTGGGGACAGTCTTTGGAGGGAAAGGCCAATTAATAGGGAGTTACAGTAGTCCAGGCGAGATATCATAAGAGAGTGAATAAGAATTTTGGCAGCATCTTGGGTGATAAATGATCGTATTTTGGAAATATTTCTTAGGTGAAAGTGACATGATTTGATAAGTGATTGGATATGAGGAGTGAAGGACAGGGCAGAATCAAGGATAACCCCAAGGCACCGGGCCTGGGAAGATGGGGTGATGGTAGAATTGCTAATCGTTATATATAGATACATCGGGAACAATATGGCCATTGGATGGGGGAAAGAGAACCAATTCAGTCTTAGAGAGGTTTAATTTAAGGTAACGTTGGGACATCCAAGTGGAGATAGCGGACAGGCAGGAAGAGACGCGAGTTAGAAGCCCTGGGTTAAGATCGGGAGAGGAAAGATAGATTTGAGTATCATCAGCATAGTGGTGGTACTGAAAGCCAAAAGAATTTATTAGTTTGCCAAGTGAGGAGGTATAGAGAGAAAACAGTAAGGGGCCCAGGACAGAGCCTTGAGGAACCCCAACAGAAAGAGGCAAGGGAGAAGATGATTACCCATTGTAAGAGACACTGAAGGATCGATCTGAGAGATAAGATGAAAACCAGGATAAGGCAGTGTCACGAAGGCCAAGAGAGCGGAGAGTCTGGAGGAGAAGAGGGTGATCCACAGTGTCAAAAGCAGCAGAGAGATCGAGAAGTATTAGTAGCGAGTAGTGTTTTTTGACTTTAGCCGATAGGAGATCATTTGTTAGTTGGGTTAGAGCAGTTTCGGTGGAGTGTTGTTGTTGGATAATACCTGTACCTGTATTTGTAAACAGTTCAACCTCTGACACCTACCCAACTAATGTATTTAATATCAGACATCGAAGGCCTCTGTTTAACATCAAAAGACATGATATTAGCCGATAAAAGGATTGTTCACCTTTGAGTTAACTTTTAGTATGATGCAGAGTGTAATATTTTGAGACAATTTGCAATCGGTCTTCATTTTGTTTTTATTTGTAGTTTTTTTATTATTTTTGTTTTTGTTCAGTAGCTTGGAGTTGCAGCAGCTATTTGGTTGCTAAGGTCCAGATTACCTTAGAAACCAGGGTGTGGTTTGAATGAAAGACTGATATATGAATGCTGACCTGTACCCTACTCTACCCTATACCTCACTGCAGTTAACTTTACTTACTACTGAGTGAAGGGATGTAAAGTTGCTAAAACTGCACCAGGATGTGTTATTCTTGAATTGTTACAACATAGCAGGCCTTGGTCAGCAAGATGGGGGCTTCCAATTCAGCAATACTCTAATGAGTGGAATCCTGCTTAAATCTATATTTAAAAAATAATGACACAAACAAAGCAAAATCAACTAATTGAAAGCTGCATACTTGTTATTTGTTTTGAGGTTTTTATGTATAGGTATACCAATAGTATTTTGAGTTTAGGTTATTCAGTCTAAGGACAGGTTTTTGCTTTTGCAAGGAGCCATTATTTAGGTGTCTAATTTCACAAATGTATGGTTTTGTGGCATTATTCTGATGTTTTCAGTAGTTTTAACTTGTAATTATCGATTAATGCATTCTAAGTTATGCAACATCAAGACTCCTGATCCCCAACTGATTTGGGAATCTGTCTGGCCTGGTGTATGTAAATCTATACAATATGGCAGGACTCATGGGATACACATAAAAACATGCAGATAACATTCATCTGCCTGACTCAATCCAGTAAACATGACATTCTGTGAAATATTCATTGTTTCTTTTCCTTCGTTACATTTTACAGTGGACAGCAGTACTTTAGGGATACTTTATAAAGGGCAGACAGGTTGCAAAGTACACTTTTGCAGCCCTTCGCACTTGCATCTGGGTTTTTAGAACATTACTCCATTTTACGTTTAGGTGGACAGTGCATTATATATAGAACTGGTACCCTTTAATCTTAAAGGAATACTGTCATGGGAAAACATGTTTTTTTTCAAAACACACCAGTTAATAGAGCTTCTCTAGGAAAATCATGCATTGAAATCCATTTTTCAAAAACACAGTATTTTTATTATTTAATTTTTAAATTTCACATGGGGCTAGCCATATTCTTCATTTCCCAGGTTGCAACAGCCATGTGAGCTGATAAACTTCAGTCACACTTTACTGCTGTGCTGCAAGTTGGAGTGATATCACTCTCTTTCCTTTCCCCATTCAACCAATTAGCAGAACAATGAGAAGGTAGCAAAATAGCAGCTATCTGACACCTGTATTGCTAAAAGTGGATATATCAGTAGATATCAGAATAGCATGACTATTCCAGTTACATGGGAGTAGGAGAAACAATAGGTATCTGAAAGCAGTTCTAATGTGTAGCGCTGGCTCCTTCTGAAAGCTCAGACTCAGGCACAATGCACTGAGATGGCTGCCTACACACCAATATTACAGCTAAGAATAAATACATTTGTTGGTTTAAGAATAAAATTTTAAATGGTAGAGTGAGTTATTTGCTATGTAAATAGCGTAATTTAGAAATAAAAGGTACACAATACAAATCATGACAATCCCTTTAAATTGTCCTTTAATAAGTTTAAGAATGCTCAATTAAGTAAGCTCAACCAATACAACCACTAGGCTTGTTACTAATGTTAGTAATAAATAATAATGACATTTAGGGGCAAATTTCGGATAATTAAAAGTACGATTGGCAAAAATTCGGATTAAATACGATCATTTCGGATATGCCTTAATTGCACAAAAATTACGAAATTTTCATATCTGAACGATCGTAGACGGTGCAAAAACCTTTCTGCCTCCCATAGGACTCAATGGCACTCTGCAGCTCCAACCTGGCCCAAGGAAAGTCTCCCATAGGGCTCAATGGCACTCTGCAGCTCCAACCTGGCCCAAGGAAAGTCTCCCATAGGGCTCAATGGCACTCTGCAGCTCCAACCTGGCCCAAGGAAAGCCTCCCATAGGGCTCAATGGCACTCTGCAGCTCCAACCTGGCCCAAGGAAAGTCTCCCATAGGGCTCAATGGCACTCTGCAGCTCCAACCTGGCCCAAGGAAAGTCTCCCATAGGACTCAATGGCACTCTGCAGCTCCAACCCGGCCCAAGGAAAGTCTCCCATAGGGCTAAATGGCACTCTGCAGCTCCAACCCGGCCCAAGGAAAGTCTCCCATAGGGCTCAATGGCACTCTGCAGCTCCAACCCGGCCCAAGGAAAGTCTCCCATAGGGCTCAATGGCACTCTGCAGCTCCAACCTGGCCCAAGGAAAGTCTCCCATAGGGCTCAATGGCACTCTGCAGCTCCAACCTGGCCCAAGGAAAGTCTCCCATAGGGCTCAATGGCACTCTGCAGCTCCAACCTGGCCCAAGGAAAGTCTCCCATAGGGCTCAATGGCACTCTGCAGCTCCAACCTGGCCCAAGGAAAGTCTCCCATAGGGCTCAATGGCACTCTGCAGCTCCAACCTGGCCCAAGGAAAGTCTCCCATAGGGCTCAATGGCACTCTGCAGCTCCAACCTGGCCCAAGGAAAGTCTCCCATAGGACTCAATGGCACTCTGCAGCTCCAACCCAGCCCAAGGAAAGTCTCCCATAGGACTCAATGGCACTTTGCGTGGTGAATTTTTTTATGCGTTTTGCCATTGGCAGATTGTTTTGCGAAATGCATGAAAAAATTCGCAGCGGAAAAATTCGCTGCATGTCCAAAACTTCACTGCGAATCCATGCCTGGCGAAACATTTCATCACTTGTAGCCGCATATAAATAGTCGTGCGAATGAATGCACACCATGTTAGCCATACACGCCAATACTTGCGGAAAATTACTGTATTAAAAATGACCATTTCCCTGCAAACTGGAGGCTGCGTCACTCTAGGTGAAACACATACTTGAATAAATAGCACTGCAAAGTCCATATTTTATTGCCAAAAGCTCATTTACTGTACTTTTGTATAATTATTATACCTAGTAATGTATTTTGTGCGACTAAATATTTACCGCTACAGTACTGTATATTTTGGCAACTAAATATTTACCGCTATAGTACTGTATATTTTGGCGACTAAATATTTACTGCTATAGTACTGTATATTAGTAGCGAAATTCCATACATGCCAAGACTTTAGTAAAATTGAGTAAAAAGACACATACTTGAATAAATAACACTGTAAGTCCATATTTTATTGCCAAAACTCATTTACTGTACTTTTCTTTAATTTATCGCCTGCCTGTAGTAGGTGTTAATTTTCGCATAGCCTAATGCGATATTTAGTGCACCTAAGTGATTGTGAATCATGCGATCGTATTCTTTTCAGCGCGGAAATTAACGTATGCGTTAAAACTAGCGCATGTGGTCGTGCGAAAAATAACGCATGCGATATGGCGACTTACCGCACACGATAATACTATGGTGAATCGCGCGCTAATTATCGTGACTAATTTAACGCAAAAAAGCGTGTGATAAATTTTATCGCACTTTAGTGAATCAGCCCCTATATATCATGTATGTAAATTTATTTGTAAGCATATTAGCGACTGACAACAGCATGAGTTTTTCTGCACTACTTGTCCAGACTACATGTACCATTTTAACAGATAGCAGTAGTCAGGTTTTCTCTGGCAATTCCTAAAGAGCCTTGCATGTTATGTACATTAATTAAAGAACTTGTGAAGAGAAAGAATATCAAAAGTGTGCAGAGCATGTTAGAAACTGGAGTGAGGTTGCTGGAGGAGAGCTGACTACTGTAAAGGCTACTTACCAGCAACTTGCAATCACTGTGTCACTCTATTTGAGCTCACAATAAACTGTATATACTAAATCATAATATTTTGGAGATTACAAAAAGCGACATAATGACAACAATTGCAATATCAAACCGTGTTATATTCACCTGGAAGCAATAACATCAGAGGTGCCCTGTGGCTGATGCCAGAAACATACAGGATTATGTAAACTGTCATTTGATAGTTATTGCTCAGGCTTACTGACCTGGCCTTTCTAGCAGAGCAGAGTTCTGACCAGCAACCTGTTCTAACAGGGGACTAACAAACATGTCACACAGGCATTTCCACCGCAAGGGAACACAGGAATTAATGGAGCACTTTTGCTCCTGAGGGTGATTTCTTGGTATCATCTCAGTCTACCCCATATCCTACCTACAATCTTTGGTTTCCAGTTAAGGCACCTTCTTAATACCACATTCTACGAGGCACATTTACTAAATGTCATTTATTCGCATTATGCATCAAAACTGTGACAAATATGAAAACAAAAATATGCTATCTAAAATCTGGAAAGTCATGCGAAAGTCAATGGCAACTATCCCATTCCCGTTTCCTAATCCATCTTTCTTTTAGAGGTTTTTGCACTTTTTTTATTGTTTTCATTTCTGTGACAAAACTCAAAATTTGCGTTTTTCGGGTTTTTTTTAAAAGGCAGTTTTAATAAATTACTTTACATTTGTAGTTTTAGAGAAAATTAGTTTGTTCATGGTTTCAAAATCCTCTAAAACCATGAAAGTGAGAATGTTGATAAATGGACCTCCCCCTGTATATACTGTATATATACTGTATATAGAACTATTTCGCTAGGCATGGATTCACTGCAAAATTCTGAATTTCACTGTTGCCAATTTTTTTTTTGTGGTACATGGGGAAAAAGTCACGGTTGTATCAAATAAGTTGCTGTCACATCAAATAAGTCATGGTTGCATCAAAGCTGCGTGTGTAAAAAAGTCCTGTGGTAAGCACATTTTGTGAATTTTTTCCGTTTCGCAAATTTTTCAGCAGTTTTGCAAATTTTTCAGCGAAGAAAAATAGGATTTGCTTATCACTAACTATATATAACTATATATTCACAAGCTTACATACAGACTAAAGTGAATTAATACATATAGCACCCACGGCTTTTGGAAACTTTGAAAGATGCCTCTACTTCACAAAGGCATTTTTATTTAATTACGTTTCATATATTTTCCTGTTAAGCAAACATTTCTAGTGGCTTTACAAAGTATGATGAATTAGTTCAGTTTAACAATATTATAGTCAGTTTTGCCTCACAAATGATCATTTCTTTGTTGTACTGTATATGCTTATCATGCAGTTGTTCTATAAAAAAATTCCTCTGATTGGTAGGAATAGTCCATGTCTATATTGGCAAGACCACACAAGCACTAAGTGATTCCTGAATGTGCTGTACAATGTACACTTGTAGAAAATGATGTTTTGAGATTTCTCCAGAGACTTATTTCATGGACAAAGGACATCTGTTCTGACACCTTTATGCCACGGTGATAAAAAATGCTTTCACTACTCCCGTGAGGAAGCGCACATGAAGATGTACTGTAGTTCCCTTATTAAAGAAGCAGGCTAAATCTTACAATTTATTTTTGTCTTGCTCAGCACATGGAAAATTAGGATTTGGTGCTGCCAGTGCTAGTTAAATTCCTTTTTTTAATATTACTGGATGAAAGGCGGCTTGCAAGGATCAAACCACAAAACAAAGCTTCAAATGCAGCCTGCTTTGCACAGTAGCAGGTTTATATGTTTATACAGTGATGGTTTATTGAACATTTTTATTTGCTGCATAAGACCCCCCCCCCAGACATACATTGAATTAGTAGCAGATAGCAATATTTTTCTGACTGTGATTACTTATCATCACTTAACAAGCAAATCATGATAAATTATTGATTGTAATTATCTTGGATCTGCAGAACCTAGCACATACTTGGCAAATATAATTGATGTGCTTTCAATACCAATTTTCCCATTTATCTTTGATTAATGGGCATATTGCAGGATAAGCAACAAAAACAGATTCACAGAAATCACCTCTGACCGGCTCATTAGCTCATCTCTAAATGATTCTGGTATCACAATTGAATTCTTTAACCATGCTAAGCTAAGCAGTACACTTTAAATAATAACTTGAAAATTGAGGGGCTCATTTATTATGTAAGTTATTGAGTTATTAAACACAGTCTATTAACTTGCCCATAATGCTTTAACTCTTTAGTTACCCTTCTAACAGTGTTGGTGGTAAATGACATGGTTTCCTGCTTTAAACAGGTTATGCTGATGAACATATTAGGACTTTAACATAGTTATCTCTCAGCTGGTTCTATACAGATTCCACATGAAAAGGTTCCTTATTACACAAAAAAGTTCAATTTACAGAACCACATAAAGCTTGTCAATAAACAGAATAGCTCTATGTTCAGGATCCTCCAGTAAGACAGTTGTACTTAACCTACCCTAGCTTTTTTCACTCATGTACCTCACTGGCAAAGGACTGATTGTGGTACTAATTACAACTAACTTATCACTAGAGCTAAAAAATGCCTGCTAGCTTCCTGGCTCACTCCTATTACAGATATAGCCCTCGTATTAGCTAATCTGTGGTTCATAGGACCCTACTCCTCAGTAAATAATCAGTACTATAAGTAAATAATCCCTACTTTCCCAACTGAGGGCTTCTGCCTCGTGCCTCAGCACCACACCTCCGCACCACTGCGAAACAAGAATTTCCCTTCCCCTTATTCTACAAATGGAACACCGCCTCAGCATTAGAATGTATAAATACATAAATGTCCAATCTACTTGGGACAGAAATGATAGCAAGGGCAAGCAGGAGATGTGATTAAAAATAAATATAGTATTTGGTTTATACTTAAAAGGCTCTGTCTTAGGGAAATACCTTATTGCTCTTTTGCAGCCAAAAAATAGACTTTGTTTTCTGAGTAAAGAATTTGTGGTACTAATAAGATTTATAAAAAATGTTAACTTTTTTATTATTCCTTTGGTTTAATGGTAAAAATATTATTAAGCCAGCATTTAAAAACAGCATGCCTTCCTGGTGCTGTCTACTGGACAGTGATGCTACAAAAGTAGGTAAAAGGAGGCCTCATAAATTCTGGCTGTAGTGCCATATGGTAACTGTACAAATCTGTTTGTAATTATTCTACAATATGGATCTTAAGTTCACATCTGGTAAGAGTAAAACTGATACAGCTTTAATATCTCACACAAAGGGTTTTTAGTCTTCCTTCTTGAAAAATAATGACAGTCATTGGTGTAGGTGAATTATGTTTAGGCTGCAATTTTGAATTGAAATCAGCATTAATCATTTTTCATGATTTGTGCAAAAACAAAACATTAAGGTCAATATTTGTCAAACAATGGAATGCTACTACTGTTCTTTTCTGCCCCATTGTATCCCAGCAGATTTTACATTGGACTAAGTATTATGAAATGGCAAATAGCCAGAGGGTAGCTAAGCTAGGAAATGCAATAATCACAAAGCTTTCTTAAGCAAAGAAAGGGGGAAAGCTAGCTACTTGTAACCATATTGCAGTGGCTATTACTAGCTATGTCTTAGAATGCTAGCTGACATGGTATTCAAACTAAAAAAGAATTTAGAAAGATTACGCAATAACTGTAAATCACAAAACTTTCTTAGGCTAATGCCAGACGAGGCATAGGGCGGATATTTTCGGCAAGCATAAAAGCGTTTGTTGAAAATTCCGCCCTACGCCACCTACATGTGCCTGCACCCAAATGAATGGAATACGCTCCGGTGCAGGCACATGTAGCCGATATACACATAAAAACGCGAGACTTTGCATTCTCTTGCGTTTTCATGCTTGTATCAGATACATGTGCCTGCACCCGAGCGTATTCCATTCATTTGGGTGCAGGCACATGTAGGAGGCGTAGAGCGGAATTTTCAACAAACGCTTTTACGCTTGGTGACAATATCCGCCCTACACCTCGTCTGTCATCAGCCTTAACCCTTTCACTGCCAGCTGTTTTGAACAAAGTGGAACTTCTACTGCCAGACAGTTTTTGAACATTTTGCACTGTTTCACTGTAGGGGCTTTTCCTAGGGGGACTTTTAGTTTACCCAGGAAAACTATATATTGTTTTTTTTCAGGACAACATAAGCTTTCAAAAATAATATTTTCCATAATACAAACACATACACCAGAAACAAAAATTATTTTATTCACAAAAATACAACTGATTTGGAAAGTCCCATGTCTCTTGAACGCAACAATACCAAATATATATAGTTTTATGGAGATTTCTCACTGACATAGGTCAAAAACTCCCAGCAGTACACTACCAAATTTCCAAAGCATTGCTCCAGAAAGCTGCATACTTTAGATTTCAAGGTCACAAATTCCACTAACATAAGGTTTATCCCAGAAAATTATAAATTTTTTGAAAGAACAGATTCTGTGGAATCCAGAATAGATAGAACTGCCTGTCTACTCCAAACTACCAAGTTGCAATGCTTTCCTAAAATTATTGGTTTTTATCAAAATTTGTGAAATTTCTTAAAAATCGCTTCAAAGCTTCCTGTCTATAGTATCTTATCTCCTACAGGTCATAAAGTAAGCAGATAAAACACCCTAAATTTGAATGCCAGGGGTCCACTGAAAAGTTTGATGCCCAATATGTATAGGTTTACCTAAGTATGTGGCATGTAGGGGCCCCAGTGGGAACATACCCCCATATGATCTATCATTTCTGTCATTCCAGCTTCTGCAAAATTAACACATTTACATCCTTTTGTGTGGGATAACGCTACAAAAAAGTACGCTCACCCCAGAAAGCCATATATTTTTGGAAAGTACACATTCCCCCAAATCTAAAATGGGTACCTGTGTCTTTCTACTCCAAAGTACCAAGCCGCAAAGCATTTCTAAAATTAGCAATTTTGATGACAATTCCAAAAATCCCCTCAAAGCTTCCAATTTGCAGCATCTTATCTCCCACATAGCATTAGGTACCAAGATAAAACTCCCTGAATTTGAACACCAGGGGTCCACTGAACAGTTTGATGCCCAATATGTATAGGTTTATCTAAGTATGTGGCATGTAGGGGCCCCAATTGAATATACACCATATGATCTGCCATTTCTGTCATTTCAGCTTCTGCAAAATCAACACATTTACATCCTTTTGTGTGGGATAACGCTACAAAAAAAGTACGCTCACCCCAGAAAGCCATATATTTTTGGAAAGTACACATTCCTTCGAATCTAAAATGGGTACCTGTGTCTTTCTACTCCAAAGTACCAAGCCGCAAAGCATTTCTAAAATTAGCAATTTTGATGACAATTCCAAAAATCCCCTCAAAGCTTCCAATTTGCAGCATCTTATCTCCCACATAGCATTAGGTACCAAGATAAAACACCCTGAATTTGAACACCAGGGGTCCACTGAACAATTTGATGCCCAATATGTATAGGTTTATCTAAGTATGTGGCATGTAGGAGCCCCAATGTGAACATACACCATATGATCTGTCATTTCTGTCATTTCAGCTTCTGCAAAATCAACATATTTACATTATTTTGTGTGGGACAATACTACAAAAAAAGTACGCTCACCCCAGAAAGCCATATATTTTTGGAAAGTACACATTCCCCCGAATCTAAAATGGGTACCCATATCTTTCTACTCCAAAGTACTAAGTCGCAAAGCTTTCCTAAAGTTGGCAATTTTGATACTATTTCCAAAAAATCCTCTCAAAGCTTCCAGTTTACAGCATTTTATCTCCCATGTATCATTAGGTACCAAGATAAAACACCCTGAATTTGAACGCCAGGGGTCCACTGAACAGTATGATGCCCAATATGTTTAGGTTTACCTAAGTATGTGGCATGTAGGGGCCCTAATGTGAACATACCCCATATGATCCGTCATTTCTGTCATTTTAGCTTCTGCAAAATCAACACATTTACATCATTTTGTGTGGGATAAAGTTAGTAAAAAGTACACTCACCCCAGAAAGTCATATATTTTTGGTAAGTACACATTCTCCGAAATCTAAAATGGGTACCCTTGTCTTTCTATTCCAAAGTACCAAGCCGCAAATGTTTTCCAAGAATCACCTCAAAACTTCCAATATGCAGCATCTTATTTTCTATAGGTCATTAGGTACCAAGATAAAACACCCTATATATGAACCCCTGAGGTCTACTGAACAGTTTGATGCCCACTGTACATAGGTTTATCAAAGCACATGGCACTTAGAGACCCCAAAATATACCTTGTGCACTCTAATTTCATGGCTTACCTTTACCTAATTCATAAACACATGGCAGTTTTATGTGGGATAGAAACTGCAGAAATATAGTGTGACCCCTGAAAACCATATATTTTTGGAAAGTACACGTTCAGACAAATCCATCATGGGTAAAGAGTCCTTTCTACACCAAAGTACCTATCTGCAAAGCTTTCCTAAAGCTAGTGGTTTCTATGACATTTCAAAAAATCTACTAAAAATGTTGCGTAAAAAGGAACATCACCCCAAATAGGAACACCAGAGGTCTACTGATGCCCTATATGCATAGATTTACCAAACTATGTAGAGTACAGGGGCACCCAAATGAAAATAGTGCATATGAATTTTCACGAATGGCGCTCCGGCTCGTGCAGTTTTTGCACTCGGTATGTGTATTATGTGCCATAAGACCCCCTAACAGTATGGAGACCCTAGAAAACCATACATTTTCTGAAAGCACACATTCTGACAAAACAAAAATGGGTAAATACATCTTTCTACTGCAAAATACCAAACTACAAAGCTATGCTAAACAGAACGGTTTTTATTACATTTCTGAAAATTGTTACAAAGCTTGCATTTTGCCCCATTATGTAGCCCACATTTCATAACGTACCAACATAAAACACCCTAAATATGAATGCCAGGGGTCTACTGAACAGTTTGATGCCCAATATGCATAGATTTACCAAACTAAGTGGGGTACAGAGGAAGCCAAATTGAAATACAGCAGACAAAATGTCCATGTGCTAGACAAGTAACAAAGAACAATATGGAATGCAATAAAATCGCTAAAATCACAAAAAAACCCTAAAATCAATGGGGTTTTTTTCCTAGTGATATCTGCAGTCAAAATCACAGTTTGAGTATTCTGGTTTGGGCAAATTAGTTTTACAGGCAAAGTGAAGCAAACAAAAACTATGCATAACTGCAAATGCAATAAAATGGTTTAAAATGCAATAAAATGACTAAAAATGCACCAAAATCACAGAAAATGTAATAAAAACACCAAAATAATACACAAAAGGTATTGCGCAGTGTGGTTATCAAATACGCTATCCACAATGGCAATAAGACAATTTTTTCAGGCTAGAATAAAAACGATGCGATAAAAAAAAAAAATTACAAAATTACATAAGTGAGTGTGTACACATGGCAACATTTGTTTTGAGTGCATGTGTGTGTGTGTGCAAGTAAGTGAGGGGCGGAGGGAGGAGCGCAGGAAGTGAGTGAGGGAGCAGAAAAAGCCGGGCATGTAGAATCTACGAGCCCCAGGGGCCACTAGTAACCCCCCTCCACTCGTTCCCTAGGGGGTCCTTTACTTTGCGATCGTTCTCTGCGCTCGGATGAAGCAGCGAGCGCAGAGAACAAGCACAAAGTAAAGAAAACGTATATGCACTCAAAATGATTTGCACAAGGCTTCATGTGCGTGCCACTGGCTATAGAGTATTGCTCTTATTGTTATAGCAAGCAAAATTGCCCATCTGCAAGGTTTATAATTTACTTAGGGGGAAATGCAAGAGCAAATCTACCTGTCATGTCATTATTTCCCAAATTTTCCTTTACATTAAAAATTGGAAAGATTTCACAGTAATTATATTATTAAGTTCATGTCTAGTGGATAATTACACAGCAGTTCTTTCACATGCAGTCCTAAATGTGGTAACCCCTCCTTTGAGGTTAACCTATGGGTTACAAGTAAATTAAAACATTTGTTAAACAATGGTGTGTTTTTAGCAGACAGAATTCTTATTTATATTATCCTTTTGGCGTAGGATTGTGTTTTTTTAACATTGGAATAAGTCTGGACTAGAACCCAGAGCATAGTTGTTCTTAGTCATTTTTCTGGGTTGCAGGTTCACTTACTGGAATCGAGTAACCCTGATATGTGCTATTCTGCAAGACTTCTTCATTAATATTGGTAACAGTTTATGTATCAGTGGTATTATGATTGTATTGTAGTTAATAATAAAAATAATAATAATAGCATTAAGTGATGCAACATTGCAACACTCTGTAAAGTTCGGTAGTAGATACAGAAAGACTAAAGCAAAGGGTCATCTTTTCATATATATATATACCAACAGCAGCTTGGTCAATTAGGGCTTTTAAGATGGCTGCAAACAGAATGACTCCACAGATTATTGGTCAGCTTATTGGGCAAAATGACAGCCTCCTAAACTGACAGAGTTTTGACTTATACCAGATGGCCAGTCTGAAAAACCCCATTGGACAAGGACTGCATTCAGTATTCTGCCTAAAGCATTGAGCAGAACCCCATGTAATTGACAATGACAAAAGGCCAAACAATCAGATCAACCTGATTTGGCAATTAACTTTTCCTTTGGCAGCTCTCCTTTATTGATAACCTTACTAGTGCTCTAGTGATGGGCGAAATGTTTCGCCAGACATGGATTTGCGGCAAGTTTTTGCGTTTCACCAGTGGCAGATTGTTTTGGGAAACGGATGAAAAATTTGCAGCACATCCAAAAATTGTCACCCGCGCCAAAAGAATAGTCGCATGTCAAAAGAATTGTTGCGGGCAACAATTTTTTTGCTCAGCAACATTTTTGCCGTTTCGCGAATCTTTTCAAAGATTAGCAAAATTTTGGGCGAAGCAAAACAGGACAGATTCGCTCATCACTAAACCTTACCATTGATTGTATCTTAGCACCCTTGGCTAACTTTACACACTGATGCTACCACTCATTTACTTAGCATAACCTGCCTAATTGCCACAAAAAGAGGAAACTACTTTGTAGAGTAACTGCCAAGTAACTAAAGACTTTTTAAAGTTGAAGGAATTTGTCTTTGTCTTTGTCTTTTGTTTGAAAACTGAGGCATTGTTTAGCTCCTCATATAAGCCTAGTGTAGAACCTTTTTCTCTAAAATAGAATATGTGCATAAAAGGTAATTTCAAATATTTCCAAAATACAGAAAAACCAACATGGAACTTATTCATCGGCGGATGCAATGATGGAGCCAAAAAAAATCCCACACTATTTCTAGAACGTACACGTGCTGACAGGAGGTTATATATCATTATCCCTGCTCAATGTAAAGCAAATTGTATAAAAGCCAGTAAAATTCAAAATACTTTATTATTGTTGTGTTATTCATTTTGAACAGATACTAGAAAACCACCCAAAATGTATTTGCTATTGTGCTTTACCTTCACAACCAATGTCACTAATGAAAAGGTGAAGCTGCACTCCTGGGATAAGATCAAATCTAAAATATGTTTACAGTAGAACCCCCATTATATTTTGGGAACCAGAAAAAATGGTGTAAAATTTGGGAAATGTTTTATGCATTATGTATTGGTGGGATCACCAAAATACAGTGTAAACTGAGGGAAAACTTAACAAAATTGAGGTTTCACGCTAAATACATTAATTATACCATATACAACCAATAATGTAATTTACAAATATATGTTTGATAATGATTACTGTTATAAGATGCATTTAATATATTATGCAGTTAAATCATTTTCAATCATAAAAAGAAAATAAATACAGGTATAGAATCTGTTATCCAGAAACCCAGTATCCAGGAAGCTCCAAATTATGGGAAGGCAGTCTTAAATTCCCTTTTAAGAAAATTATTCTATTTTAAAAAAGAATTTCCTTTTTCCTGTAATAATAAAACAGTACTTTGTACTTGATGGTAACTACGCTGCATGAATCCATATTGGGGGCAAAACAATCCTATTGGGTTTATTTGCAGTTTAAATTGTTTTTAGCAGACTCAAGCTATGAAAACTCCTCGTCACAAGCACTCTGGATAATAAATCTAAGGGCCACTTGTTCACATTTTTTTCACATTCTAAAAAAAAAAAGTAAATAAAAAATTACAAATATATCATTATTTAAAAAAAATAAAAATAAAAAAATACAAATCTGGCATCCTAAAAAGTGCTTGAAAAAATAATGGAAAATAATTCATTTTGCAACAAATAAAAGGCAAAACAAGAACGCAAAAATAACTAATGAATGATTGCAATGAAGCTGTAAATTTAATCCCCAATCTTGCCAATTTACCTCTGCACACCAGTATGAGGAAATAGCACAATCACATCAATGCTCACTATTACCATAACATCATAACAGGTTATCACAGACATAGCAAATGGTGTAGAGATATTACCCTTGGTAAAGGTGGGTCTGGGTGCTCATGCCCCAGACCTTCAGCTTAGGGAGCCATTTAGGAAATAGGAAAAAATGCTGACAGGCACTCTGGTTTTCCTCAACAAAATGTCAAAAGCAGCTTATAGTAAATAAAAAAGTTTTAAAGTTTATTTAATCTATAAATAAAAACAAAGAAGAAGCCTCAATATTACCACCCTCCGTAGCTCTCAGATGTGTTACCAACTACAGGTCAATGTGTGCCAGCGCATCACTCGCCTGGTTCAAATTACCAGGAGTTGCAAGACTGACAAAAGGCAATTATCGGAATTTCCAAATAGACAATAAATTAAATCAGTTCCAAAATTATTTCAAAATGAACAACATTTTATGTCAGCAATGACACTCCTCTACAGGTTTTTTTTAATGCTTCCACAACCTTTTTTACCTATGAGCCACAGGCAAATGTAAAAATAGATGGGGAGCAACACAAGCATGAGGTTACTAAGTAAGGGCTATTAGGTAGGCCCTATGTGGACTGGCAGCCTACAGAAGACTCTGTATGGTCGTTCACCTGATTTTATGCAACCAAAACTTGCCTCAAAACCAGGAATTCAAAAATAAGCATCTGCTTTGAGGCCACTGGGAGCAACATCCAAGGGTTGGTGAGCAACATGTTGCCCCTGAGCCACTGGTTGAGGATTACTAGCCTAATGCATAATGAATGTCAAATAAATATACATATATAATATACATATAAGATTGAAACAAAAGGAAGTACAAAATACAAAATTTTAAATTAATTGTTGTTTTTCTGCAATGTTCCCACAGCTGGTACAGGTATAGGACCCATTATCCAGAATGCTCGGGACCAAGGTTATTCCGGATAAGGGGTCTTCCCGCAATTTGGATCTTCATACCTTAAGTCTACTGAAAAATCAATAAGATATTAATTAAACCCAATAGGACTATTTTGCATCCAATACAGATGAATTATATCTTTGCAATCAAATACAAGGCACTGTTTTATTATTGCAGAGAAAAGGGAAATCAATTTTAAAAATCTGAATTGTTTGATTAAAATAGAGTCTATGGGAGAAAGGCTTTCCGTAATCCGGAGCTTTCTGGATAACAGGTTTGCGGATAATGGATCCTATACCTGTACATGGGTGACATGATGGATACGAATAAACGGGGCATTGAGGTGATCACAATGAAGACTACATTTGTTCATCGACTCTGTCATGACAACAGTTCTGTAATATGTAATACTGCTATTTTCTTTACATTGGTGGTGTGCAAGTCCAGAGGGATAATTGAAATACTAATGTAGATAGTGGTTTTTAAAAAATCTATTTGAATTTTTCAAACTTGTTTTGCCATTTCATCATTAAC